>NC_084802.1:233035732-233660732 GCF_963169125.1 Humulus lupulus | reverse complement strand
CAATTGAAAATTCACTGAAGTGTTTTACCTTTTTTTTACTTCCCCTAAGTATGTTGTCATTTTGGAGTCTTTTGCTTGGTAAGTTCCATTGAGTTGGTTGACCACCAGGTGGGAGTCTGAAGTGACTTCGATATTCTTTATATTCAATTCCTTTGCTAAGTTGAGTCCAGCTATTAAGGCCTCATATTTTGCTTCATTGTTCGTAGCTTTGAATTTGCATCTAATGGATCGTTGTATAATATCTCCCGTTGGAGTTGTGAGTACTATTCCAAGTCCGCAACCTTTGCTATTACTCGATCTGTCAACTGACAATCTCCATTTGGCATTTTTTTGTTGTTCAAGACATAACAATTCATTTTCTACTTGAATCTGCATATCACTAGAGAAGTTTGGAATAAAGTCAGCTAATACCTGAGATTTGATTCCAGTCCTTGGTTGAAATGTGATGTCATATTCACTGAGCTCTACAACCCATTTTGTCAATCTTCCTGAGAGCTCCGGCTTATGTAGTATAGAGCGAAGTGGATATTGGGTGAGTACTACTATGGGGTGACACTTAAAGTACAGTCTGAGCATTCTTCCTGTTGTGACGAGTGCCAGTGCAAGCTTCTCTAGCTGGCTGTATTTAGTTTCTGCATCCAATAGAGTTTTAGATATATAATATACAGGTTGTTGCTTACCATCTTCTTCCCTTATGAGAACGACACAAATGATTGTTTCTGACATTGCTAGGTAAATGTAAAGCATGTCTCCATCTTTGGGCTTGGCCATTAGTTGTGGTGATGAGAGATATGCCTTATGTTCGTCGAGCACTCTCTGACACTCCTCTATCCAGACAAAGTCTTTACTCTTCCTTAGTTTTGAGAAGAAGATATGACAATGTTCTAATGATTTTGATATGAATCGGCTTAATGCTGCTATCCTACCATTCAGACGTTGTATGTCTTTGATGTTCTTGGGTGGTTGGATGTTTTGAATTGACCTTATTTGTTATGGATTTTCTTCTATTCCACACTTGGTCACCATGTAGCCTAAGAACTTTCTTGAGGATACAGCAAAAGAGCATTTGGCAGGATTTAATTTCATATTATATTTTTCAAGTACCTTAAAAGCTTGTTGTAGATGGTCGAGGTGGTCTTAGGCAACCAAGGACTTGACTAGCATATCGTATATGTAGACTTCCATTAAATCGCCTAGCATCTATGTGAACATCCGATTGAATAGCCTTTGGTACGTCGCTCCTGCATTCTTTAGTCCAAAAGGCATGACTTTGTAGCAGAACGTCCCCCGTTCAGTGATGAATGCAATCTTTTCTTGATCTTCCTGATGAATGAGTATTTGGTTGTATCATGAGAAAGCATCCATAAAGCTGAGTAGCATGTGTCCAGCTGTTGCATCCACCATCATCTCTATGTGTGGCAATGAGTACTAATCTTTAAGGCGCGCCTTTTTTAAATCTGTAAAATTAATACAAACACGACACTTACCGTTCTTCTTTTTCACCACAACAACATTAGCTGACCAGTGAGGATAGTCGATCTCTCGAACGGACCCTATGTCGATCAACTTCTGGATTTCTTCATTGATTACTTTGTTGCGTTCTAGAGCAAACATTCTCCTTTTTTTCTTGACTGGAGGATAGTCTGGGTCTACCTGAAACTTATGAATGATAATATTAGGGTCAATACTTATCATGTCCTCGTGGGACCATGCGAAGTAGTCATGGTGCTTTTTTAGGAAATCGATGAGTCGAGCACAGAACTCAGGTGTCAACTTTGATCTTATTTGGATGGTATGCTCTGGGAATTTCTCACTGATGCTCACATCATCGAGATCCTCCATCTCAGGCTCTACAGGTGCACTCGATGATGTAGCATGTTGTAGTTGCTATGCTGAGGCTTGTTTGTCCTTCAATGTAGTCTGATAGAAATCTCAAGCCAATTTTTGCGCTCCGTAGATCTCCTACACTCCCCACTTAGTTGGAAAACAGATGACCTGATGGTATGTTGGCGAGACTGCTTTCATTGCATGGATCCAAGGATGGCGTTGTAGGCAAAGGGTGAGTCGACTACCAAGAATCTGATTTGGAGATTGACTCCTTTGGCATACACATACAATGTCACCTCACCAACAGAGTGCTTTTGCTCACCACTGAACCCCACAAGCACGGTTGACTTATGGATGATGGTAGATTCATCAATCCCCATCCCCCTGAGAGCATTTAAAAATAAGATGTTAGCTGAAGTTCCATTGTCAATCAATATTTGTTTAGTTAAACAGTTTGAAATAAACAATGAAATGACTAAAGCATCATGGTGAGGATTAAGAAAATCTGAGGCTTCATCATCGACGAAGCTTATGGTCTGTCCAGTATAGTTTGTTGGTGGCCTATTTGGTCTTCCGTCCGTCCCCAAGACTTCCCTTGCATGTCTCTTGGCAGTTGATTATGTCACTCCACTCACTTCTGATTCTCCTGATATTACGTTGCATGTCCGTATGTGTTGGGATGGCTCTGGTGGCATGGTTGGTCTGGTAACGCCCTGATTACTTGAAGACCGTTACTGTGAGCTTTGAACCGTGCTTAACTTGCTAATCGATTTCTTTGGTTATAAACGTGCATCTAGGTGTCATTAATAGGTTAAGGTCAAAACCAATCAAAAAGGAAAGGATATATTTTATTTAAAACATAAAACTGTTCATGGGCCCATAAAAACATTTACAAGTTATTTACAATACAAAATGGTCATTATGGTGTAAAATTTACAACCCGCCGACCTAAGCGGCAAAAATAGGGTTAACCCCCTAGTTCCTTCAAGAAACTCTTTGGCCGTGGTGGTCAAGCGGTCGCATATGTACACATCACCACCTAAGCTCTCCACTCAAGGCTAGGTGAGCTTTTCTTTCCCTTTACTTGCACCACATAGCACCCATGAGCAAAAGCCCAGCAAGAAAACTCATTAATGCATGTATATGTTGGTTTTTATTGATCAAATCAGAGATTATACGCAGCGGAACAACAATCAAATTGTTAGTGTAATCCTATAAGATTTCTAGATCTACTTCTTCACATGCATATATATATATTGAATCAAAGACATGAATAGAAAAAAATTACCTCATGTCCTTCCTTGCTGCTATCTTTTTGTATGGCTAAATCCTTGAGATCTCACACCAAGATCTTTCAAAATGTTCTCAGCACACAAAGAATGAGTGTGGGCTCGCTATACAAACAATAGGCAAAAAATTATTTATCAGATGTTCTCAACACATGAGATCTGATAAAGTTTGGACCTAGGTTTTGTGAAGAATAGTGACTTTTGTTTGTGTCATTGTTCTCTTTCTCTAAGAGAGATTTCTAGATATTTTTCTATCCCTGAAAAGTTACGTTTTGAAAAAAAAAACTGATATCCTATATTTAATATATCCAATATATTAAAAATAAAATCTTAGTTATTTTAAACAATTTGAAAATAACTAATCAGTTATCAAATTTTTGTTTAAATAATAATATTTTAATCAAATTACAATATCTCATTATTTATTTAATATTTAAATAACTAAAATTGTGGAACCTAGAAACTGATTACAGTCTCTTATGCGTGTAGCACAGTGACTGTGCACTGTGCTACACGTGTAACACATGCCAATGATGGCATGTGATTTTTCCCAATTTTTATTATTATTTAAATACCAAAAATCTCAAAAATAAATTTGTACGCCCTGATTTTCCCACGGGCTGATTAGCAGGTCGAGCTACGGACTAATCAAAATTAGTCCATGAACATCCCCAGGACCGGAGCTCCCGTTTCGAGGTCGTACCTTCTTAGCTCGAGCAATCCCTAAGGACTCGCCAAGGTTGCCCAGGACTGGAGCAAAGAATCTGAAGGCCGAAGGTCGGGTCAGGGGAGCAGCTCGTGGCACGAGCTATATATGGAGCTCTGACCCTCTGCAAAGTCAACACACGCAAGATAAACGTGCACATATCTGACATCACGTGTCCGATATCTCCCTGACTTCTCGGACACGTAGCAGGAACGTGCGTGTTTAGAAACCCACGGCTGGGTTGGGCCGTGCGGCCCATTATCTCCTTACCTATCGATTTGACCATACTTATGTGTCAGGTTTAGGAATTAATCATGAATGTCACAGAGTTGACATGACAAATAATAAGGTCACGGGATGACCTCCTTACCAACTTCCAGGTGCCTTCTCCTATAAATATGGAGAACCTGGGAGTTGATAAGGGTTGGGAAAAATAGTCTCTGAATAGATGTATGCTTTGTAACCAAATACCCAGAGTATATCAATAATATTGACTAGTGGAGTAGAAGGATTTTAACCTTCGAACCACTTAAAAATGTGTCTTGAGTCACCTAGTTCATTCTCTAAGATTTTATATCTGCGACGGTTCTATATTCAGCACTAATCCCTTTCTCTTCTTCTCTTAATTACCTATTGGCGAAGAACCGCGTCAACAGTTTGGTGCTTTCATTGAGAGCAAGCTCGATTAGTGCTGCTGCAAACATCCAACTATGGTGACCACTCGGTCCAGGCGTGGCAACGAAACAGAGCAGCATGATGGGCAGGAGGCTCATCATATTGCCATCCCTGATGAACAAATTCCTGAAGTCCAGCAGCGGCCAGGAAAGCAGCCGGCGGGCCAAGACGATACAGGTAGTTCGGCGCCCCGGCCACCTAATCCGAATCCGTGTTATTATACTGCGGTGGAGATGGAGAATGCTCAACCGAGGAGCCAGTTAGCAGCATCCGGTCAGCAAATCCAGGATATTCTGGCCCGACTACCCCCTCTCACAACCAACGTTAATGTTGGAGAGAGGCAAGGTGAGGCTTCAAAGTCTCGCCGGGGTAATCGGTCCAGGCATAGCCGTTCGGATAGACTTCCGGCAGCCAACTCCACCCCTTCATCACACCATCGAGAGGCCAACTTCAGGGAAATGCCTGGGACCGGACAACAGCAATACAGCCGTTCAGTCAGGACGTCAACTCCTAGCTCTCAACCTTCCTCGAGAACGCCCAGGAGAGCTCGAGGGAATTCCCGAAGGAGATCCGGGGAGGGCCCACGACGTCAGCCCGTCCCCGAAGACCGTCCTGCGCCCCGTCCAGATCGTCCGGCGCGGGACCAGCAAGTTGGCAGGGCCGAAAGACCCCCACCAAATTTGATCCGTCCAGACGGAACTAGGATCGCTTCTCCAGTCAGGCATCCTCCATCTCCGATCAGATATCCGTCTCCTCCTCGGCCCGTCTGAGACATCCCAGCTTACGGGAGTAGTAGGAGAAACCCACCATCAGTGGGACCTTCCCGGCGTAGCAGGGCGCTTGAAGAAAGCTCAGGTCCTCACCACCAAAGGCGGACTCCAAGCCTGTCCGGCAGGAGTCATTGGACCGGCAGTCGCCGGAGTGATCTCTCTGGAGGATACCTACGTCAGCGGATAAGTTCGGCGCAAAGCCACCAGACCACCCAGGGAGGCGACCTTCGAGATTGCCTCAACTCTCACAGAGAGGATCGAGCTAGAGATGGTAGCCAGGCTCGCTCGGGGGGTGGGGGGGGGGGGGGGGGGTCCGATCCGAAGTACATAACGGAGGGAATGTCCCAAATAACCTATCTCAAGATAGGAGGGGCAATAACCCACCTAATATGTACAATGGGTCCGGAGCTGTTGGGCAGCCCCGGAACAACCCAGGACCTCAGGACCAAACCCTCGAGAGCCTAACTCAGATGGAGGAACTGATGAGGAAGCTCCTATCAGAAAAAGAAAAAGACGAATATGATTCGGGGGAGGAGAAGGAACTCTTCGCCCCCAACATAGCAGCGACGGCATACCCATCTGGTTTCCGTATGCCTCACTTGTCAAAGTTCAACGGGGACGGAGACCCGTCGGACCATTTAGGGATGTTCAACACCCTAATGATGGCCCATAACATTGGCCCGGAGCTGCGTTGCTTGATCTTCCCTTCCACATTGACTGGACCTGCCAGGCAGTGGATCAAGCAGAGTAAAAGACAGTCAATCAGCTCCTGGAAGACCTTCTCAGCTGATTTCAAAAGGGCGTTTCGCGCCTCTCAGGCCGCCCGTGTTCAGGTCGACTCCTTAGCCAACGTAAGGCAGCAGCCCGGTGAGACGCTGAAAGCCTACTTGAGCAGATTCGCGAATGTCGCTGCTCGAGCCAGAGACGCAGATGATAGCTCCAAGCTCATGGCCATGAGAACCGGAATCCTGGTCGGGGGAGACCTGTGGAAAGACATTCAGAGGAAGGGAGTCAGCTCGGTTAACGAATTCCTTAACAGAGCCCAAGAGTGGATAAACTTGGAAGAAGCTGAAGCTTCAGCCGCGGGGACCAGCCAGGTTCCCGAGAAGCCTGCTGGAACGGGGACGGAGATCGTGATGGCGACCCCCAACGTCGCGCAGAACAACTAGCCCGGTGGTGGCAAAAGAAAGGGGAATGGTGAAAACAGTCAGCACGGTCAAAAGAAGAATAAGTCCGTGGATAAGTTCAAGCCCGTGTTCACAACATATACCGAGCTCACCCAGTCCAGGGAAAGTATCTTCCTGGCCAACTCTGCTCGGGTCCCCTGGAAGAGGCCGGAACCATTGAAACACCACAAGGGAAAGAGAGACACTTCCAAATTCTGTCGTTTTCACAACGACGTCGGCCACAATACCGACGATTGCAGGCATCTAAGAGATGAGATCGAGACTCTCATCCGAGCAGGCCCCTTGGCGCAATACTCACGAAACAAGGTCCCAGCGAATCGACCCGCTCTAGAAGTCCCAACCAGTCAGCCCGGGCCTCGGGTAGATCAGGACGTCCCTCCTCCCATGGTCGAAGGAGAGATATCCACCATCTCTGGAGGACCGCACATGGATGGAACAAGCAGAGGTGCCCAGAAGAGATATGTGAATGAATTAAAGGCCCACAACGGAGCGGAGTTCATCCCGGAGCAGCGTCAGTCAAAACAGTAGCGGTTAGAGAAGCAACCAATCACTTTTACGGAGGAAGACGCAGGACATGTCCAATTCCCTCATAATGATCCCTTGGTCGTAGCAGTCCATCTCGCCAACCGGAAAGTAAGGAGAGTGTTGATGGACAACAGAAGCTCGATAAACCTCCTATTCCGATCAACCTTAGAAAAGATGGGATTGACTGTCGCCGAGCTAAAGGCGACCTCCATGATGCTGTATCGCTTTTCGGGAGAAGGGACGGCAGCGATAGGGACGATCGAGCTGGTGATCACCCTAGGAGAAGAGTCTCGAACAGTCTCCAAGCTACTTGAGTTCGTGGTCATTGACTGCTCCGCTGCCTACAACGCCATTTTAGGCCGGCCTACCCTCATAGCTTTCGAGGCTATCACTTCCATTCAACACCTCGCCATGAAGTTCCCTACTTCAACCAGAATCTGTACTATCAAGGGCGATCAGCTCACTGCCAGGGAATGCTACAGCATTTCCATGAAGGGAGAGTCTAAACCCGGGCAGCTGGCAATGGCCATTCAGGGCGAAGGGGAATCTCAGGGACCCTTGGTGGATCCTGAGATTGAAAAACCTCAGAGTGCCGAAGAGGAAAAGGTCGCCTTGAGTGAGGACATTGACCCCTGAGTAGGCGAAGACAGATCCGGGCTCCAGGCCATTGAGGAGCTCGAGGAGGTGAACCTTGATCCGCAAAATCCATCACGTATGGTCAAGCTCGGGAAAAACCTCTATAGCAAGAGGAAGACGGAGCTGGTTACATTTCTCCGGGCTAATTTAGATGTATTTGCCTGGTCCCACGAGGACATGGTAGGAATTAGCCTGAGTGTCATCATGCACACGCTCCATCTGGATAAAAGCGTTCCTGCCAAGTCTCAGAAGCAAAGGCGTTTAGGAACAACCCGAGCTGAAGCCCTAGAAGAAGAGGTAGCCCGACTCAAAAAATGTGGCTTTATCCGGGAAGCCAAATTTCCAATTTGGGTCGCCAATCCCGTGCTAGTTCCAAAGCCCAACGGGAAATGGCGACCTGCATTGACTTCTCCGACTTGAATAAGGCCTGCCCCAAGGATTGTTTTCCATTGCCAAGGATCGACCAGTTGGTGGACGCCACGGTGGGGCACGAGCTCATGTCCTTTATGGACGCGTACTCAGGCTACAATCAGATCACGATGAATCCGGCGGACCAGGAACACACTAGATTCATGACCCCGACTAATGTCTATTGCTACAAGGTCATGCCGTTCGGTCTGAAGAACGCCGGAGCTACCTACCAAAGGCTAGTAAACAGAATGTTCGCAGACCAGATCGGAAAGAACATGGAAGTATATGTTGATGACATGCTCGTCAAGTCAAAGACTGCCGACAACCATGTTTCTGACCTGGAAGAATGTTTTAAAATACTACGGAAATACGGCATGAGGCTCAATCCCCAGAAATGCACTTTTGGTGTCGCATCCGGGAAATTCTTGGGGTTCATAGTTAATACCCGAGGAATCGAGGCAAACCCCGATAAGATCAGGTCACTGCTCGAGCTTCCTTCCCCCAGGTCGTGGAAAGATGTTCAAGGCCTCACAGGAAGAGTAGCAGCACTCAACCGGTTCATTTCCAAGTCAACCGATACGTGTTTGCCCTTCTACAACCTGCTCCGGGGAAACAAGAAGTTTGAATGGACAATAGAATGCGAAAGCGCATTCCTCGACCTGAAGGCACATCTGGCCGAACTACCTGTGCTATCCAAGCCCAAGGCAGGAGAGTCTCTCTTCCTCTACCTGGCCGTCACTAAGGACGCAGCCAGCGCCGTACTAGTACGAGAGGAAGACCAAGTTCAGAAGCCAGTTTATTACATCAACAAGAGACTCCTCGGAGCAGAATCACGGTACCCACTGATGGAAAAATTGGCGTTCTGCCTAATCACGGCCTCGCGAAAGCTCAGACCGTACTTCCAGTCCCACTCGGTACACGTCATGACCGATCAGCCTCTAAGGCAGGTTTTGCATAAACCTGAAGCATCGGGACGTTTGTTAAAGTGGGCGGTCGAACTTAGTCAGTTCAAGATTTTCTATACTCCACGAACTGCCATAAAAAGTCAGGCCTTGGCTGACTTCGTGGCAGAGTGCACGGGATTCCAGGAGGATCCATCAGAAGGCTCATCTCAGCTCACCTCGCCCGAATCGTTGTGGAAGATCTTTGTAGATGGTTCATCCAACGAGAACGGCTCCGGAGCCAGAATCATTCTGATATCACCCGAGGGACATAGGTTCCACTCGGCGCTAAGGTTCGGGTTCAAGGCCTCCAACAACGAGGCGGAATACGAAGCTTTGTTAGCCGGGTTGAGGATAGCCAATGAGTTAAAGGCGAGCTCCGTCCAGTGCTTTAGTGACTCCCAGCTCGTGGTAAACTAGGTTCTGGGCGAATATCAGGCGCAGGGACCCAAGATGGCCGCCTATTTGGCAAAGGTAAAAGCCGAGCTGTCCGCATTTGAGCGAGGATCGATCGAACAGATACCTCGAGAACAGAACACCAATGCGGATGCCCTTGCCAAACTCGCCACCTCGGGAGAGACGGAGACCCTGGGGTTGGTGCCAATAGAATTCTTGGAAAAACCAAGTATAGAAGGAGATCGGGCAGAGGTCGAGATGATTGATGCTCGGCAGACCTGGATGACCCCCATTCTTGAGTATCTCGTCAAGGGCAAGCTGCCTGAAGGACGTAACGACGTGTGGCGAGTCCTATATCAAGTTCCTAGATATACAATAGTTGATGGGGTATTGTACCGACGTGGGCACTCCCTACCTCTCCTCCGATGTGTTCTTCCAGATGAGGCGAAGGCCATCCTGCAGGAAATTCACGAAGGATTCTGCGGAGACCACACTGGGGGGCAAAGCCTGGCCTTAAAGGTTCTCAGGCAAGGTTATTACTGGCCAACTCTGTCCAAGGACGCGATCTCATACGTGAAGAAGTGCGACAAGTGCCAGCGATTCACTGCAGTTGCCCGAGCTCCTCCAGTCGAGCTGAGGATGATCTCGGCCCCTTGGCCGTTTGCTGTTTGGGGAATAGACCTAGTGGGCGCCCTGTCCACTGGAAAGGGCGGGGTCCGTTATGCCGTAGTAGCCATCGACTACTTTACCAAATGGGCCGAGGTAGAACCATTGGCAACAATCACATCGAAGAAGGTACTCGACTTCGTGGTTAAAAGCATCATCTGTCGATTCGGCCTGCCGAAGAAAATCGTCTCCGACAAAGGCACTCAGTTCGATAGCGACCTGTTCACCGAGTTTTGTGAAAGGCACGGAATTGTGAAAAGCTTCTCCTCCGTGGCCTATCCTCAGGCAAACGGACAGGTCGAGGCTGTCAACAAGACTCTAAAGGAGAGCCTCAAGAAAGGATTAGATGAGGCAAAGGGGGTCTGGCCAGAACAGCTCCCCCAGGTCCTATGGGCATACCGGACCTCGCATCGGACTCCTACGGGTCATACTCCTTTCTCCCTAACCTTTGGGAGTGAAGCAGTCCTCCCCGTCGAAGTTGAGGTTCAGTCGCATAGAGTCCAGTCTTACGACCAAGATCGGAACCATGAGCTCCTGTGCCATTCCCTCGATCTAATTGATGAAAGGCAAGAGGATTCGCAACTCCAGCTCGCCCATTATCAGCAGAAGATCACTCGCTACTTCAACTCTAAAGTCAAAAGGCGCACCTTTAGCGTTGGCGACCTGGTCCTAAGGAGAGTTTTCTTGGCCGGGAAAGATCCCAAAGATGGAGTCTTGGGACCAAACTGGGAAGGACCATACCAGGTCATCGAAGTCATCAAGGAAGGAACTTATAAATTAGCTCGACCTGATGGAGGGGCGGTCCCGCGGACTTGGAACGCCATCCACTTAAAGAAATATTATCAATGATCCAATTGTAAGGCCTGGGAGGCAACTTTTATGTATTAATAAAAATCGGTTTTTTTTTACGCATATTTGTGAGTGTAATCTTAAAGTAACCACGAAAGACCCTTTCCCAGTTACTTGGGGGGCATATGGTACTTGGATATAACCAGGTCTCCTTAACGACTTAGATGTTGATTTTTATCTATGGATCGTTTCTCTTCCTAAAGAGCTCGAGATACGGATAAGGGTTAACGCCAACTAAGTCCTATCCTGGTTTTAACTGGGTCATAAAACTTGGAAGTTAACTTAAATTTATTGATCGTGGTTCTTCTTAAAGAACTCAAGATATGGATAAAAGTTAACACGAACTAAGCTTTCAAAATAAGTTCCTGGTTTTAACTGGGTCATAAAACTTGGAAGTTAACTTAAATTTATTGATCGTGATTCTTCTTAAAGAACTCGAGATATGGATAAAAGTTAACATGAACTAAGTTTTCAAAATAAGTTCCTGGTTTTAACTGGGTCATAAAACTTGGAAGTTAACTTAAATTTATTGATCGTGGTTCTTCTTAAAGAACTCGAGATATGGATAAAAGTTAACACGAACTAAGTTTTTAAATAAGTTCCTGGTTTTAACCGGGTCATAAAACTTAGAAGTTAATTTAAATCTATTTATCGTTGTTCTTCTTAAAGAGTTCAAGATATGGATAAAAGTTAACGCGAACTAAGTTTTTTTTAAAAATATATATATATATATAATGTAGCCAAAAGCATGAAAAAAGCCTAAGTTAAAAAGTGTGAATTAAAGGCAAAGCGTCTCGAGGTGAAAACACCTCATGCAAAGGTTACACAAAATACTTAAAAATATCCGAAGGTAAAGAAGGAAAAAGCGTCCTAAGCCCCATCGGTTGGCCCCTTGGAGGTCCCTGTCTCACCATGCTCCGCCGCGCCAGAGGCTTCCCCAGTCTCCGAGGGCGGCGCCTCTTTGTCGAGGCGAGCTTGGAACTTCACCAGCAGGCGCGCCCAGAGACTCTGTGGCATGAAAGAGAAGTCAGCCTCCGGGTTGTGGGCCCAGCAGTGGTAGAACAGATCCTGCATGGACTGC
Organism: Humulus lupulus; assembly: GCF_963169125.1. Taxonomy (NCBI): domain Eukaryota; kingdom Viridiplantae; phylum Streptophyta; class Magnoliopsida; order Rosales; family Cannabaceae; genus Humulus; species Humulus lupulus. Next base: position 233,648,773 of record NC_084802.1, on the reverse strand, counting down.
TCCGAGGTGGTCCGTTCAGCTTCCAGGGCGGCCTGGGCCTCAGTCTTCGCTGCCTCGAGGTCTTTCCGCGAGGTGGCAAGGGAGGTCTCGAGCTCTTGGACCTTCGAGCGTGTCCTCTCCAACTCGGCCTTTGAGGTCGCCAACGCATCTTTTGCCACCTGAGCCTCCTGGAGAGCGGCTTGGTGCCCGGTCCTAATTTCCTCGAGCTGAGCTCTGGCCCTGGTGATGCTCCAGTGGATTGCAGCGACGCCCTACAAGAAATGAAAGATAAATTGGCTAAGTGGAAAAATAAGGCAATATGCAAGGGTAAAAGCTTTAAAAGAATGGGGCAGCTTACCGTTAGGGTCATGCCCTTTGAAGACTCTATTACGTCAACCGGGCTCATTGTCTCAATAGCCCGGAGCTCCTTCTCTTTGAACTTGTAGAAATGGCTGACGGCGTAGTTCGTCGATTCATACACCGTTCCCCGGAAGGCCTCTGGGATCTTCTCTAGGTCCTGGGGATCGACTGGGATGCGTACCTCGGGGGCTACCATGTCCGGAGTCCCGATCTCCATTCCTCCGTCCTGGGGGGCAGGCGGAACTCGCTGAGGCGGTGGAGGCATTTGTCCTGCTCCGGCAGCTGGAAGGATCGCCCCCACGACCTGGGCTGGCGGAGTTTTCTCCTTCTCCTTTGCTGGAGATTTAGTGGAGACCCCGGCAGAGCTCTTGGAACCTCGGAGCCTTTTCAGTCTTGGCCTGGCTGGGGGGTTCCCCCCGAAGACTATGCCCCGCAAGCTATCCTCGGGCTGAGACATCTCTTCTGTCAAACAAAAAACATGGTTATTACAAGTTAGCAATCATACGGAGATAAGGACAAAAGGTTAAAGCTAAAAAAGCATATGAATACTGAGGGAACCCTACCCCCCGAGCTGGAAGAACCTAAGACGATTATTTCATGAACTGGCGCAGGTTCTAGGTCCGGTTCTGACTCAGGGCTAGACTCTTCTACATACTGCCTAAGCCCAGGAGCATAAATACCCCTCTGGAGTGATGGCCATGTGCGTAGGTTGGTCCCATACTCCTCGAATAAAATTGACCTAAAAGCTAGGGTGTTATCTACTACTACGGTACCCCTAGGCCGGCTCTCTTGGTGATCCAGCACGAGCCGGTCAACACAATGGAGTAGGAGTGTGTTCAGGTTCGGATCCCTTCGGTGACGATGGACGATCTGCCTAGGATTGAACCTAACCAGCCGGGGGTCTGCAGTGGCCCTATCTAGATTCTTAAACAAGTAAGGGTTACCTTGGCCGGAAGGACCCACGGCTGCTCCGGATTGGATCCTCTCCTCGCCCATCCTCTGGGCGACCTCCAAGGTCCTCTTCCTATTCCTCACGAGCGGAACTTCAGCCACCTCGTCCTCCTCGTCTTCCTCTACCGCGACCTCCTCCACGATGATGGGTCTGTTGTCGCGAGCTGGGGGCGGCCCCCGGGGCCTCTTCAGGTTCAGAGTCTGATTTGGGAAAATCAGTTTGCAGAACACCATCGTCTCGTCCGTCACGAGCGCGCGATAGTCCTTCTCACTGGGAGGCAAGCCCGCCAGTGTTTCATATTGGCCCCCGAGGGTCACAGACTTTTCAGTCCTCGCGTAGATGGCTGCAAGATTGGCTGGAATCAGAATGGGATACGGGAGGAGCTAAAATAAAATAACACTTAAAAGGCGAGCTAAGATCGGGGATTACTTACGAGGACGATTGAAGTAGTGGTGGTCGCAGTTCCGGAACCTAGTTGACATGAAGAACTGGTCCTTGAAGTCATTTGGGTGGCTGGGCAGCTCGATGACCGCCGCCGTATTGGGAAAACGGGTTAAATAGTAAAACCCGTCACCTCGCCCCCGCTGATCCGGGCTGGCTTTGAGGCAAAAGAAATATAAAATATCAGCAGGAGTAGGGACCTCCCACTCCTGCTTCTTGAATAAATACCTCAACCCTGCCAGCAGACGGTAGGAGTTAGGGGGGAGCTGAAAAGGGGCCAACCCCATGTAGTTCAGGAAATCAGCGAAGTACTGATCCAGGGGAAGGAAGGCCCCTGCCTTGAAGTGTTCACCGCTCCAGGCCGCGAACGATTCATCGAGCGGCGTGCAACTCCGCTCGCCATCCGAGGCAGGTCGGGCAATAACGGAGGCTTTCCCCAGTGGAATGTTGTGAGTGAGGAAGATTTTGTTGATCTTCGTCTGGTCGGTTATCTTTGAGACGATTCTCTCCGCCTCAAAGAATGCGTCGGGGGCCACCTCGACCTCCTTCTCCACGGCCGGCCTGAAGCGGGGGATCGGGGAGCTAGGCATCACCGCCTTTCCTTTTTCCTGCTGGGAGGTCGAGCTTCCAACGTTCTTCTGGGGGAGGTTCTTTTTTGGAGCCATCTGGTCGCCTAGAGAACAAAAGAAAACACTTTAGAAAAGGCGACCCAAGCAGGAGAAAGAAGCAATTATTATTTGCACGAGCTGAGGTAAGCCCAGCTCGTGGAGAGTGGAACCACGCGGTTCAGTGAACACGCGCGTATACTCCCAACAGATCCCAGATTACTCGGAATTCGCGTGTCAGGGGGTTCAAAATAGAATTTGCCTTGGGGGGGAAAGTTTCAATAGGCAGAAAATTACAAAACCGCTTAAAGGCGTGTTCCCTAAGCTACCCAGTTTTGCACCCGAAAATTCCCAACACTCCTACCCATAAATTTTTCCAGAAAAAGCATCCTGAAACCCATACTCTAAAGCGATTTCCTACAACAAATGTGCCCTAACCTAAAAAGGGCTGTCACCCTCCATATCCACACAACCCAGAAAACCCTTGCATGCGGCTACAGTGAAATTTTTTACCTAAGCTACAGTAGCATGTTTTCAAAGTGAACAGGGTCAGGAAACTTATAGTGTATGGCTGGGAGGTAGACGAGGGCGTTGCGTTGGTAGAAGCTTCATTGGTGTAGTAGCTTCCAAAGCTTCGGAGAAATCCTTGCGCCTAAGCTTCGTGAATGATGAAAATGGCAGCAACAGGGTTGAGGGTTTCGTTCTTCTGAAATATGGAGAGGGAAGAAGAAAGGAGATTTGGAAAATTTCGAACGAAAGGGTGGCCCGTGCGTAGAGTGGCCACCCCCTTTTTATATACGTGAAGGATCACGTGTAGAAGGCTCTTGGATGGCCCTGGTGAGGGATCCGAGGCCTTCCACTCGAAATACGAAACGACGGCTGGGCATAGGCTAGGCCATTAAATGCGGTTCTCGTAAGACATACCGTCACCACCCACGACGTTCCATGTATCAGACGCCTGCGTAAAGAGTGGAATGTGAAGAGTTTATGGGGAAGTCTAAAATCCCCTACTGTGGTCTTATATACGACGTCATGTACCACGAGCAGGAGCTTGGGGGGCAGATGTACGCCCTGATTTTCCCACGGGCTGATTAGCAGGCCGAGCTACAGACTAATCACAATTAGTCCATGAACATCCCCAGGATCGGAGCTCCCGTTTCGAGGTCGTACCTTCTTAGCTCGAGCAATCCCTAAGGACTCGCCAAGGTTGCCCAGGACTGGAGCAAAGAATCTGAAGGCCGAAGGTCGGGTCAGGGGAGCAGCTCGTGGCACGAGCTATATATGGAGCTCTGACCCTCTGTAAAGTCAACACACGCAAGATAAACGTGCACATATCTGACATCACGTGTCCGATATCTCCCTGACTTCTCGGACACGCAGCAGGAACGTGCGTGTTCAGAAACTCACGGCTAGGTTGGGCCATGCAGCCCATTATCTCCTTACCTATCGATTTGACCATACTTATGTGTCAGGTTTAGGAATTAATCATGAATGTCACAGAGTTGACATGACAAATAATAAGGTCACGGGATGACCTCCTTACCAACTTCCAGGTGCCTTCTCCTATAAATATGGAGAACCTGGGAGTTGATAAGGGTTGGGAAAAATAGTCTCTGAATAGATGTATGCTTTGTAACCAAATACCCAGAGTATATCAATAATATTGACTAGTGGAGTAGAAGGATTTTAACCTTCGAACCACTTAAAAACGTGTCTTGAGTCACCTAGTTCATTCTCTAAGATTCTATATCTGCGACGGTTCTATATTCAGCATTAATCCCTTTCTCTTCTTCTCTTAATTACCTGTTGGCGAAGAACCGCGTCAACAAAATTAATTCAAAATTAATTATATTTTTGTTAAATCAAATAATTAATTAATTCTTAATTAATTAATTACACATAATTAAACAATAATTATGTTTGATACATAGAAAAATATTTTACTTATCACATAAGTCATTTTTGCCCATTTTTGTGTTTATCTTTGTCAGTGATTGTTTGAGCCATTTCGGGGACTATGGACCTATAACATTAAGCTCCAATAAATAAACTAAATAATTAAAATTTTTAATTATAATAGTTAATTTATTAATTATGATATTAGTCCACTATAAATTCAGAATTGCACTCTTTATGTTATAGATGTACTTTTACAGAAATCTTTTCTTAAGTCGTCCATTGATATAACCATCTTACAATAGTTCAACCCTCTAATTAATTAGTTCATAAATTAGAATGGAAGAATTACCATTTTACCTTTCTAATTTACTTCTTATTCCTTAAGTACCATTAATTCACTAGTGAATAATTAATCTATAATCTAATTATAGATTTGAGCTCAAAATCATTCAGTTCCAGAATTAACCCTTAAGGGAACTAATATACGATCCGTTAGGAAAGATTAGATTCCGTATTGTTAATACATGTTCCCAGCCATCCATGATATTAAATCTCCAAAACAAAAGTCATTAGCCTCATTCTTTGAAGAGGCCTTAACGAATGAATCAAAAGATTTAATAAAAATGAATAGGAGTTCATGAACACTCAGGATTTAGGTTGATCTATAAATGATCATCAGTTATGATATGAATTACAAGTATTTATTGTTAAATGGTTTTTGGATAAAGACTTTAATTCACATCGGTCCATGTCATATATAATCATATTATATAAAGCACCTTTACCGAGATGTCTTACCACATCAATAATCTGAATCTAGATTATTTGTATCATTATGATACTCAATAAACCGTACTTACAACTCCAATTAAAGAATTCCTTAACTTTAATTTGTTGTTGTTGACTATTTTTATTCATTCATGTGATCTTAATTCTCTCGTACTAATACAAGATCACATCCTCAATAATGAATATGGAATTTTTATGATATTTACAAAATTATTCAAACAATAATTTAACAATCTAAATATAACAATAATAATAAACCAATGTATTTATTTATTCACAGAATAAACAAATGTCTTTACATGCTTTTAGGACACACTCCTAACAGTATATATATCAAATGATGATCATGATAATCATACAGAGCTTATAACCCTGAACAAATGAGTGAATATCACTTTGAGGTTCTGTTAACCATGATGGGGCTTTTAGCCCTAATCAGATGAGCGATTTAACACTTGAGGTTCTGTTAACCCTGATGGGGCTTATAGCCTAATCAGATGAGTGACTGATGAGCAAGTCACTAACATAAACCAGATGAGTGACTGATGAGTAGTCACTAGCTTAAACAGATGAGTGACTGATGAGTAGTCACTACGGGGCTCAGCACCTATATCCATGTGACGATGTAGTCACCTGGGCCTTCTGGCCCTGGCTCTAAGTGACTAGCCATAGGCTAGACAAGCGCTTTTAGTTTTCATCGAACTTGAAGTCGGTCCGGCATTAATGCTCATGATGAGTCATTCAATGCAGATGTCGATTAGATTTAATCTTTGTCGGCTTGTGTTAAACACTCTAAGACCATTCTTGACTTATTAGTCGATACCATATGACCAGTGCTCAGTACTACCACTGAACTTGACTAGTGAGTCACAGCTTCACAGTTAATACTGACACCATTGCCAATTATGACTAATTAGTCAGTGCCATGCACAAGTGAGCAAGATTTTCTAAGCATTTGATATGCAATCAATGTCCACATTTAAACATTCAACATGCCTCAATGATAGTCATGCATGTCACATATGGGGTGCAGTTTTCTTACCTCTAGTTCGAGCGAGAATTAGTAAAAGAACAACCCTTGAGAACGATCAACCTTTTAGTTCCTTGACAGTCACCTGGTCATAACCAATTATGGGATTCCATCAATAAAATGAATCACAAAAGTTTCCCTGACCAAAACCTAGCCTCCGAGACAACGAATCTTACTAAACCGGGTAGTAGGAACGATCTTCAGGCCTAAGGTTTGAATCCCCACGACAAAAACATCATTCTAGCCAAAATACCACTAAGGGTCACTGCCATGCCGCGGCCCGCCTCCTCAACCAGAGGCGCCCAAACTCCGACCCCCAACACGCGCCGCGATCCTCCTTCACCATGCCGCGGCCCAACGGCCCATCCGAGGCACCCTTCATCTTCAATGATGATCGTGAGGGAGGAAAGACAAGGCTTTGTTTTACAGGTTCTACAGCCTTCAACTTATACATAACCTAGGTCAAATGACCAAAATACCCCCCATGCTTAATTCATCTCTTAACAGCCCCCAAGGGCAAAGCCGTCCTTTCCCGCCTATCCCGTTAATTATAATTAACACTCTCCAATTCCCATCATGATCAAATACCAATAAATTATATCCCGTTTCCCTTTAATTCTCGGCAACACTCTAATCACCAAATTACCCCGAGACTCACCCTGAGCCCCGAACTTAAACCTGTTATGACCAAACCGCTAACTTGCACTCAAAGATCGTCTCATCCCGAATGACTCGAACAAATCCACATTATTATGTGGCCTCAACAATGATTCACCAACATGCATGAAAATACACAATTACGCCCTCAACGGGCCAAACTACCAAAATGCCCCTATAATGAAATGTGGACCCACATGCATGCATTTAACATCATATTATAATATAATTCACATAAACATGCACATAATCATTTAATGGCATAATAAATCAATTATGGCCCTCCTGGCCTACTTATCCAACCATTAAACCGCATTAGGGATTTTGGGGCATTACAAAAAGTCTCTGAGTTGACCTCGACGGGCATTCTATTGTCGTGTGGTCGTGATCATTGTGGAATTCACACCATTTAGTGGTATCTCGCTTATCTGCTGGCTTCTTTATCTTTTCAGGCCACTTTAATTTGTTTCCCATCCCTTTCATTACTGCCACGATCTCTCCTGGGTCTACATTTAGATTGTACTCCGGGATGGGTGTTTTCTTTTGTTCCCTCGGCCTTGTGGTCAGGAGCGTGCGTCTGGGCTCCCTTCTTATTCTGATGGTTCTAGAGGTCAGGTATGGCTCATGGTGTGTACTGTATTTGCGCTCTACCCTCCTAGTATTCCAACTTTCCCTTGTATATGAGTAGGGTGAATGGATGGGCCTGTTTGATTCGTCCTCCTCCCATTTGATCTGAGCCCAAGCTTTGGCTAGTACGTCTTCCATGGTCCTGCAAGGATACTTGGTCAGTTCTTTATAAAGGTCAGAGTCTACCATTAGGCCTTTCCGGAAGGCTGCAATCATTGTACAACATTGCATGATGTGATGGATACTTTCTCCGTATTGAATCTTGCAACATAGTCTCGAAGTGATTCACCCCCTTCTTTGCTTAATCCTATAAAGATCATCAGATAATTTCTCCAGCTTCCTGCTACTAGCAAATTGCTCTACAAATACACCAGTTAGTTGAACAAAAGAAGAGATAGAGTTATTAGGTAGGTTCGTATACCACTGGAGGGCTGGGCCTACCAAACTGGACCCAAAACCCTTACACATATAAGCCTCACATAGCTCGCGAGGAATGGCAGCGGTGAACATCCGTTGTTTGTAGCTCGCTATATGATCATTTAGATTGGTTGTGCCATCATACATCTTCATCAATGGGAAGATAAACTTCTTTGGAATCTCCACAAGTACAATGGAATCCACGAAAGGAGAGTCTGCAAAGCTGCTTGGGAGGCTTGCAGGGACTCTCAGGATCCTTTGGATCATGGCTTCCATTCCTTCAAAATTCCTAGCCACCAGCTGCTCAATCATTTCTTCAGGTGTTAATGTAACGTTTTGTCCTGAAGGTGGAACAACAGAAAGATTAGATGGTAAAGCAATGGGAATGGTTGTATCAAAGGTCCAAGATGGCTCCTCTGGAGCACTCGACATTGGGTTGCCTCCTGGTGTGGTTGGTGGCGCTTGAGCATCCGTCATAGGATCGTCAACTGCTGGTGGGGGTCTATAGGCTTGGCTTGATCCTCCTGGGATTGATCCATCGTGTCCACCAACTGTTGGGGTCGACTGTTGGCCTATTGTCTGATCTTGTAATCCCCCTGGGGTGATCGTCGACTGGTGGCCTGAGGCTAGGTTGGATGTTGCTCCTGGAGTAGTGTCGAATGGTTGCATGGGTGGGATTGGAGTGCGAAACCTTGTCTGAGACTCAGTTGGCGTTGAGCAGATTCTAGCATCTCCATCTTTGACTTTAGTGTGGCATTTTCTTCTCAAAATGCTACGTTCTCTTGTTGCACTATCATGAGGCTCTCGTTAGTCTCCCTCATCTGGGCCATCAGGGCAGCTAGTTGGGCTTGAATGTTTACCTCTCCTTCTTCCAAGTTTTCCATAGTGATGGATGTGCGTCCCTTGCTCCTGATTTAGTTTGTCAGGGCCCCACGGTGGGCGCCAAATTGTAGAGGCTGAAATCTACAATGACCGGAATAGATTGATCGCGGGCACCGACAACCTGTAGAACAAAGGAAGATAGACCGTAAAAGCCTTGGGACATCAGGGTGGTGCCAGCCGAAGGGACTCCGACGGTCAAATCAGTAAGCAATTCGAGTAGAAAATAGATGCAAAGAAAATAAATACAATGAATATAAAGTCGTTGTAATGTGGTGCGATGGGTTGATCTAAGTGATCGGTCTAGTAGTGCTAAAAGGAATTTGAAAGCTATAGAGTGAGTGCTTGAGTAGAAGTTCCGTGATTTAATCCTCTCTCCAAGAGGATTAGGCCCCAGTATTTATAGAGGCCTTAGTGTTGGGAAACTTATACATGATCTTTATTTATTTTCATGTAGATCTAATATTAAACAAATTAATATGAGATAACCTAGAACATGTTTCTAAAATTGCATTCAAAGAGAAATAATTATAAGAATACTTACATTATACGCATCGGAATAATAGAGTCCTTCCTTTAGTTTCTCTAACCCTTGTATCCTTTCTGTCGCATAGTATTACCAAGAAACTATACCCATCTTCAATTTTCTTCACAGCCTTCCAAAGTATCCTTGGAATCACCTAGACTAGAGTGGACAATTCTCAACACATGAGATAGATGTAGAGAGAAGAAGAGAAAGAATAATGAGGCTTAGAAAATGACTTATGTTTAGAGAGAATCTAAAACCTATCAGAAAACAAGTGTCTGTCACTGATTTGAACTCTCACTTAACATTCCTTTTATTGACTCAATTAGGTCATTTATTTAATTAAAAAATCAATAAAATAATAGCCAATAATCAGCCCTAGGTCGAAATTATCATGGGCTTTGGGCCCGTGAAATTTCTCATTTGATTATAAGCCCGTTGGACTTAAAATCAAGACCTTTATTATTTTCTATTGATTTAATTAATTAAATAATTATTTAAATCCTTTATCAAATTAATTATTTATAATTTAAACCTTGATTTAAACTTATTTATTAATTTAGATACCAATTTATCTTAATTAATAAATCTGCCAGAATTTCTCTTTTCTTCTCAAAATTACATAACTCTGTGAAACTATCCAAAATTGACCTAACCAGCTTTGATAATTCTAATTTATAATTAAATCAATTAATTGAGATTATCTAGATGATTTTATCCAAGGTCCAGTGGGGACCATGGGCCTATGAACTCAAGCTCCAATAAGTTATCATAAATCTAACAAATAAATTTACTAACTTATTAATTCCTCGTGACTTCACTATAGACTCGGAATTGCACTCTTGAATTCATAGAACGCTTTATAACAAATATAGATACGCTATTAATTATCCATTGTTACAATTGTAATTTTCACTCAATCCTCTATAGACGGTCTACAATGAGATGGGACTAAAATACTGTTTTACCCCTCATTGTATTTTATCCTTAAAACACTTAGTTTCTTATAAATGATATTCAGTAAACTAATATTAATTACTAAAATGTGATCTCTATCATTTAGCACCTTGAACCAAACTAAAAGGAAACCATCGTTTCACTTCTTCATCAGAAGCTATAGATGTTCATATCTATGATTAACACTCCCACTCAATTATACTACCGAGTTCCCAAGATGTAAGTATGGGCTAGTCCGTAGGGTAAGCTGGTAACGAACAAGTCAAATAACTTAAATAATACAATCAATTAGAATACTAACTACTCAGAATTGAGATTGAATTGACCTATGATCAACTATATGATATAACTAGAATAGATAATAACGGTATGTTTACTTATCCTATCAACTGTCAATATCGGTCCAGTTCGATATAACAATTACATTCGATCTTATCTACTTTGCTAATGTTCTGGAAAGAACATAACACTGTGATGTGTAAGTAGAACATATCATAGATTGGCAAGTCAGTGTAAATCCTGTGCACTGACTAATCTTAGGACTAACTTATTTTGAACATATAATCATATTTATATTCCACTGTGATTATGTCACTAGAAATATGATTAGCTATATGCTCGAGACTTAATAGAAGTTTATATTAAATAAATAATCATGAAAATAAAACATGTGAGCAAAGTGATTGACCAAGTCAAAAAAATAATTTATATTTTTTTATTGATAATAAAATGAGATTACAAAGAAATTGAGTTTTAATTAGGGCATAAAACCCTAACACTTTGTGGTTAGTTGCCCAGCTCCTGGAGAATAGACGTGAGAAGTGGTCTTCCTCCTTTTTAGGAGGAGGATCGATTCTTTTGGGTGAGCTGAAGATTGTTCCAACTGATAGCCTTTTTCCCACGTGTTTGACATGTTCTGAGGGTATGTTTCAGTAATATTTGTGGGCCTAGGGCGTGGTCAAAGCCCATATGTACTCTTAGTGAGTGGGTTGCGTTTTACATAGGACTAAGAATGGTTCTTGTTTCCCAACATATCTATTTTACTGACTTGACTAAATGGACTTATTAGCGTTTAATGGAATGTAATGTCCAATTAGGTGTTCTGGGCTTGGTGCGATTTTTGGCCACTACAAATGTAACTAGTTACTTGATTGATCTTTGACAGTTATGTAAAAATAAATTAAGTTGCCTCCCCTTCAACTCAAAATATTTTATTATTTATTATCATTTTTTATTATTGTACTTATTTTTTTACTATACATAAAAAAAAAAAATTAAATCAATTTTTTGTTCTAACTTTTTTGTTTTTTACATTTTTTGTAAAGATCGTGACTATTTTTTTAAAATCAAATCAATAACAATCACGTTTTCACATATAATTTTTTTTTCTTTCAAATTTAGATGTTCTCATCAGGGATACCACGTACTCATTTACGTTTTCATATCATAATTTTTTTTTTCTTTCAAATTTGAATATTTTTATATCTTTTCTTTTCAAATTTGGATATTCCTATCAGGGTTACTGGTTACTCATTCAAGTTTTCATATCTATTTTTTTTTTCCAAATTTGGATGTTCCCACTATGGTAACTGGTTAATCATTCACATTATTATCATATTTTTTTTCTTCAGATTTGAATGTTGTACAAAAAAGAATAAGTACAAAAATGAAGAAAAAAGAAGGAAAAAAACTAAGGAAAGAACACTAAAAAAATATGAAAAAAAAAACAAAAGAAATGATGAAGGAAAAAAGAAAACAGATGAATGAATAAAAATGAAAGGATGAAGAAAAATAATGGAAAAATAGAAAGACAATAAAATGAAGGAAAAAATTGGAAGAAAAAATGAAAGAAAGAAAAACGGAAGGAGAAAAGAATAAATATAAAAATGAAGAAAAAATAAAAGGAAAAAAATAAAAAAAAATCAAAAGAGGAAAGAAAACTGAAAAAAATATGAAGAAAAAAAAAACAATACAAATGAATACAAAAAAAATTAGAATAAAAATGAAAAAGAAGAAGAATGGAAAAATGGAAAGAAAAAAAAAAGATGAAGAAAAAAATTGATAAAAAAAAAGGAAAAAAAAGGAAAAAATTGAAGAAAAAATAAGCAAGAAAAAAAGGATAGAAAAAATAAAAAATTATTTTGATTTAAATTTAGCTTCCATATTTTAGTTAATTATTAATTGTGCTTCTCGTATTTTAATTTTTTTTCTTTTACTAAAATTTCTCATACAAATTAATAAAATATAAATCCTATAATTTTGCACATACATAAAAGCCATATTTTTTAAAAATTCCAAAAAAAAAAAATGAGCCATAAGAATGTGAGGGTAATTTTGTCTATTTTTCTTTGAATGACATTTTATTTTTTTATCCCATATTTTTTAGTTTGTGTATTAGAAAGCATGTAGCTCAAATTTCCTTGCAACTCACCCAATTTCTCATACTTGTGTAAAATTCAATTAAAATGAACTGATTTTTATTTATATTTTGTAAAGTGGTTTTTTTAAATTACTATTACTATTATAATTTTTTGAAGTATAACATTAAAAGATTCAATTGACATTGCCATCTCAATGGTCGAGAGTTAAAACTTGAATTTTGGTTGAGATGGAGAGTTTTAAAATGCTGATCCCCCTCCCCCCAAAAAAAAAAACAAAAATCCTTGCAACGGGTATAGACCACCACAATTACAGACCAGGGGGTTTAAGTGGTGGAACCAAGTTGAGAAAGCCTTCTACATCCACAGGGAAATTGAGAGCTTTGCTAACCAGCTCCGGTGAGGAGGTCTTACCCTTCCAAGTGTTGAACCATGGTCCACCTCCAACCTCAACTGCAGCCATGTCACTCGTGACATCCAATATGGCCTACAAAATTGGATAATATCAAAATCTCATGTTAAAAAAATTCATCAAGTTGTAGTAATTAGTAGTATATCGTATGAATTATGGGAGCAAAACAGTATATAAATATGAATACTTTCTGAAATCTCATTGGACACCCACCAAAGATCCAATTATTGAAAGAAAGAAAAAAGGAACAATATCAACAAAAGAAATTATTCAATTTTGGTTTCCATCCAAAATAAAGCTAGGCCATCACATGAAAAATACACATGGGACCAGTCCTGCATGTGCTTTATCAACTTTTGAAACATGCCAAGAGCCAAGAAAAATAAGTACCAACCAAAATCATGGGTCAAAGAAACGAGCTCTTACTAGTTACTGCTACATGAAGTATAATCCACAGAAAGAGGGCCGTACTTACCTGACCTGGCAGTTCAGACATAACTGTAATGTGTGTCACTACTTGCTACACACAGTTCAATAAAATTTATAGAGCTTGTTCAAAATTAGACGCACAGATTATGTGCAATGCCATATGAAATGGTGATCAACTAAAAATCTACAAAAGGATCAACAAGATGCTTCAACAGATCCCAAATCCTAAACACCACACGCACTCGCCCACCCAAAGCCTCAAATGGCTAAACCAGGTAATAATAAGCAATGCACTTCCACAAAACAAAGGCATCTCATCTGCTGCAACCATCAACACCACAAGAACACTATAATACAATTGTTTTAGTGTCAAGCATTGCACCTTTCCTTTACTGCCATCATACTTTCGTTCCCACAATTGTAATCTCAGTTCAGAAACACAAGTATCTTTACAAGCAGGAGCAAGTCCAGCTTCTAATGTTGGAGCACGCAGTGCTGTACCTGAGTGCTCTGTTGTTGCCTCCAATTCAACCTTGCTCATCAACCACAAATTATAAACCATTAGCAATACTCGTGTTTTGTTCTCTAGAAGGAAAAATTATATAGGATATCTTATTAGTGGAAAAGAAATTCCACTTATATTTCCTAAGCAGTTTCCATTAACTGGCAAGAAAGTGATCCTGTTTACTTTATTGGGTTTTTAACAAGTGCTGTCAAAGTGTTTAGCTATACATTTAAATAAATTACAAGACAAAAGCAGACTCCGGTTCAATGAAGAGAAAATGTAATTACTTGAGATCATATTAATAATATCCATTACCATGTGCGTCTCATTCTCTGCAGCAATGAACCAGTAACCCCAAGGAGAAATTTCCCAACTAACTTCACCATTCCATGGCACAAACTCGTAAAATCTTCCATCATAGTGAACTCCAACCTGCACCGCTTAGCACATAAATCAATACATGCAGAAAATTGCAACTGTTAATCTTGAAAAAAGATATATAATCTGCTTTTTCTTTTCCATGGAAACAAATCTTGATGCATATTTCTTATTTGGTAGTAGTGATCGGAAATTATGATATACAAAAGTATAATCATCTTTCAATTTAAGAAGGAAAAGAAAATATTTCTTGAGAGAAATCATAGCTTCACATTACTTCATCAAACAGCCTCTATCAAATATACTCTACACACCCTATGGCACATATCAGCGTAAAGTTATTCTCCAAGGAATAATGAAGTATATGTTAAACTAAAGAAGCAGTAAATTGGATTGGAATTAAGTTGTTGAAGAACTAGAAAGGAAAGTAAATGAACATAAATTTTAAGGGCATTTTTATTGTGTTTACTGTGTACTCGTAAGTTTGACTAAGAATGGAAAATGAATTTAAATTTCATTCTTATTAACAAGTTAAGGAATAAAAATCAAAATAAGTTTTATTTACAAAAATACCCCTTTACTTATGGATATAAGGTACATAATAAGAATGAGTCTTAAAATAGTTCTGATTATTTATTTTAAAAGATAAGTCAGCGAATGGGAACTTGACTCCCACCCCTGTACCCAGATTTAAGTTCCCCAAACATGAAAACTAAATTTCTGCTTTTGTGGTGGTTCTGCAGGAATCAAATTCCTGATGTACAAGTAAATAAAAGATTTAGTTTAAGAATTTCCCAATTCCTTTCATTTCCTTTTTTAGCTAATAAAAACAGGGAAGGAAAAAAAAACACCACATGAGTCCATGTGGCATAGTTACAAGTTACAAACATCGCTATCCCTCCAATCATTTTCTTATCATCTCCCTTTGAACCCATTTTTGTTTTCATTTTTTAATACCCAGAAATCCCTCATGCTCGCTTAGTGGGCCAAAGTTCAAAACTGGGGTTTCTCGCCTAACTCTACAATATTTGGGGAGCAAGAGCTATAGCAATTGTTATGTAAGTACCTCAGACTTGTGGAGTAAACCACAAACATGACTATGTTAGTTACCCTGCTTGATACATTTTTATGAAACAGAGAAAGGGATTTGCAAGGAAAAATAAGAGAAACTATTAGTTAAGAATTTCACCAGCGCAGCATTTTCAAAAACCTCTGTCAATCCAGGTAGTTGCCTCAACCCCCCAGCTGCAGTGAGAGCTACTTCTCCAGTCACACCTTTGAAAACATTGCTCTGAACCTGTAGTGCAACAGTAATCCAACGATGAGAATACACAATACTACACCTAGTTCCTAATTAGGAGGCTTTAACATTGAATAATACATTGTAACATAGCATTGTCTAAATAGGGCACCAAATAAAGACTTTACTACACAAATCAATTCTTAGCCCTTATTTGATTCTTTAGTATCAAGTAGGCAACATTTCTTGTTTCATATTCATGTGTTCTTGGCAATAATTATCCTATTTCAAGGCTGGTCGAAGAAATTGACACCTTTAGTAGCCATGCCTTTCCCAAATATGTACCAATATAATTAACGATAAACTTGAGATTGGGAAAATTGTATTTCTTATTATTCTTATTTCTGATATACATGGTTTATATAACCAATACAATATATGTTGACAGGCAGGAAATAAAATCACAGAGATATGCAATATTAGCTGCAGTATTAGATGTCATCGCTATAGTCTTTTATTGTGTATAAGTTTCCTTAGATATAGGATTTTTATTCCGACATTTATTGTGATTATTCTGTACAATCCCTATAAAAGAGCATACCTAGTATTGATCGAATATACAAGAAAAAAAATTTCACATCTTCTCTCATTTTATTCCTTATGGTATCAGAGCTATAGGCTCGTTTCTCTCTCTCCTCGGAAATTTTTTTTTCAAGCTCCGACTGTCTTCTCTAGCTTCGGCAGCTTCAGTCCTCGACGCACACTCCAAAAGCCCAGTCGCATCATCGGAAGTCTAGAGAAGTCGCACAAGCTCTCACGATCTCCCTTCATCTTGCTCAGCCTCCCAGTGGATCTCAGCCACTCACGGCAGTCGCACATCTCACTCTCTTCAGTCTCACGTCCCAGTCGCACAATCTCCCACTTAGTCAGACCAACCAACTTAACAGTCGGTTTTGTCTTCTTTTTCTTTTGAGGATGTCAACTAGTTAAGAGGTTTCTTCTCAAACAAGTGGGCCCACCCAACTTCAAGCCCAAACTTAGGCCCAAAACCAATCTAGTGGCTCCATGGGCTCTCTTTATAGCCCCGACAGCGGCTCTCTTCATAGCACACGAGTAAAAATTATTTACAATGGGTTCTGGATTTCATACTACGTCTAGCTCTGTCGCCCACTCTGGTAATTTCTCCTCAGCTCTCACTCTCTCAAACACCATGGATAATTGATTCTAATGCCTCTGATCATATGACCAGTTTATATTCTTTGTTTGAATCTCATACTCCATGTTCTAATCCTTCTAGTGTTAGAATAGCAGATGGCATGCTCTCTCCTATTGCAGGAATTGGTACTGTTAAATTGTCGGCTGATTTAATTATCAAATCAGTCCTTCATGTTCCTTCTTTAACATGCAATTTAATTTCTATCATTAAGTTGACTGCTGACAATCGTTGCCTTGCTAAATTTCTTTCCAATTCTTGTCAATTTCAGGAACTATCTTTGAGAAGGATGATTGGCAATGCTAGGATTCATGGTGGATTATATTTCTTTGAAAATCGTCAACCAATAATACAGCAACCTTGTTCATCTAGTTTGGCTTCTAATTCTATCTCTACAATAAACTTTGTTTATGTTTCAAACTCTAGCAAAATTATGTTATGGCATTATCGACTCGGTCATCCAAAATTTTCATATTTAAAACATATGTTTCCATCATTATTATTCAATAATAGATATGGTTCTTTGCAATGTGATATTTGTCAATTGGCTAAGCACACGGACTGTTTTTCCTAAAAAACATTATACTCCAACCAGCCCTTTCTCTTTAATTCATAGTGATTTGTGAGAACCTTCAAAAGTCCCTACTTCCCATGGTCATTGATGGCTTATCACATTTATTGATAACTACACACGTCTTACGTGTGTCTCCTCAAACACAAGTCTGATACAGTTCATGTGTTTCAAAATTTCCATAACATGATTCAAACACAATTTCAGACATCTATTTGTATATTACAAATGGATAATACACATAATATTTCAATTCTATCTTAAGACCCTACCTATCCGAAAAAGGTCTTACTCATCAAAGTTCACGTGTTGATACCCTTCAACAGAATGGCATTGCTGAACGTAAGAATCATCATCTCTTAGAAGTTACCCAAGCTCTACTTTTTACTATGCACATTCCTAAGTACCTTTGGGGAGATGCCATCCTTACTACTGCCTATCTCATCAACCGTCTCCCTAGTCATCCAATTGGTTTTCGGACACCATATTCTCTTTTTCAGACTTCATATCCTCATCTATATTCAAACCCTCTTCCTGTCAAAACCTTTGGGCGTACCACCTTTGTCCATATTCATCCTAAGATCGCACCAAACTTGACCCTAGGTCATTAAAATTGTCTTCATTAGTTACTCTCCTAATCAAGAAGGCTATCGGTGCTACTGCCCTCTTACCAAAAAAATCTTCGTCTACAGAGATGTTAGTAATTTTTAAAACACTCCATACTTCTCTCCCACTGAGCTTCAGGGGGAGACCAATACTTATCAAGAAAATGAAGCTCAGCGGTCATGGGGATTAGAACTACCTCTGAGTCAATCCATAATTCCATCACATCCCACAAAACTCCTCTCTTCCAAAATCGACTCACTCTCTTCCAGAATCGACTCACCCTCCGATTTATTCAAAATTAAAAGATCTTGCCTCATCTAATTAGTTAATAGAAATGGATACACATCCTCCAAACCAACAACAAGAGTTGCTTGTTTATTCTAGATGACAAAAAAATAATCAAATCATGAATCTTCATCACATCTCCAAATTCAAGAAACCAACTCGGTGGTAGATCCTCTTCCTCCAAACGAGTCAGGTAATAATCACTCAAACACTGATCTAGACATTTCTATAGCCTTGAGAAAAAGAACTATGTCTTGCACTCAACATCCCATCTCCAAATTGATCTCTTATTCAATTTTGTCATCTTCATTTAAAGCTTTCACTTCTAGTTTGTCAGATGTTTTTATTCCTAGGAATATTGAAGAAGCTCTTAAAATTCCTGAGTGGAAAGCAGCTATACTAGAAGAAATGAAAGCGCTCAAACAGAATGATACTTGGAGATTAGTAAAATTACCTCCTCATAAAAGTGTTGTGAGGTGCAAATGGGTGTTCA
Organism: Humulus lupulus; assembly: GCF_963169125.1. NCBI lineage: Eukaryota > Viridiplantae > Streptophyta > Magnoliopsida > Rosales > Cannabaceae > Humulus > Humulus lupulus. Next base: position 233,630,145 of record NC_084802.1, on the reverse strand, counting down.
CAGTCAAGTATAATACTAATGGTTCTATTGAAAGGTACAAAACACAATTGGTAGCAAAGGGAATCACACAGACCTATGGGATTGACTACACTGAAACCTCTGCTTTGGTTAGGGGCTTACTCTCACTTGCAGCGAATCTAGAGTGGGAATTACATCAGCTAGATGTAAAAAATCTTTGAACTTGTAGAGGAAGTTTACATGAGCCAATCACCAGGCTTTGAAGAAACTCCTGATGCAAAGGTTGTTTTCAAGCTTAACAAGTCACTATATGGCCTAAAACAATCTCCTCGAGCTTGGTTCGATCGGTTCTCGAAAGTAGTCAAAAGTCTTGAGTACACACAAGGTCAAACCAATCATACACTATTCATTAAGCAATCAAGAAAAGGAAAATTACTATCCTGATAATATATATAATTGCCAGTGGAAGTAATATCGAGGGGATAAGTCTAATAAAAGAGATGATCGCAAAGGAGTTCGAAGTCAAAGATCTCGGGACATTGAAATATTTTCTAGGTATGGAAATTGCCAGAAACAAGATGCATTTTCTGTATCCCAACAAAAATATACTGTTGATCTCCTAAAGGAAGCCAAGATGCTCGGTAACAAGCCTAGCAGAACTCCAATTGAACTTGGATACAAGACTAAAATGTTTGAAGGAGATTAATTAACAAAGGACGATATCACTAGCTAGTAAGTAAACTTATCTACCTCACACTAGACCAAACATTGTCTTCACTGTAAGTCTAGTAAGTCAGTATATACACGATCCATGTCAAGGCCACCTCAATGCTATGTATAGAATCTTGAGATATTTGAAACAAACACCATGAAAGGGACTATTCTTCAAGAAGACAAATGAAAGAAAGCTTGAAGTCTTTACAGATGCTGACTGGGCTGGATCAATTGATGACAGGAAATCCACAACCGGTTATTATACCCTACTATGGGGTAATCTAGTTACTTGGAGAAGTAAAAAGCAAACCGTTGTTGCAAGGAGTGCAGAAGCAGAATTTAAGGCTATGACTCACGGGGTATGTGAAGTTATATGGCTAAAACGATTGCTTGAAGAATTAAAGATAGAATACGAAGCTCCTATCCAAGTATTCTGCGACAACAAGTCCACCACCAATATAGCACATAATCCTGTACATCATAACAGAACCAAGCATGTAGAAGTGGATTGACATTTTATCAAAGAAAAAATTGATGGAGAGATAATCAGCGTTGAACATGTGCACACTGATCAACTGACAGATATACTAAGGGACTATCTGAATGAGTATTTAACTTACAAACAAGCTTGGACTTGTTAACATTTACAGTCAAGCTTGAGGGGGAGTATAGACAGTCGAGAAATAAAATCACAAAGATATGCAATATTAGCTGTAGTATTAGATGTGATAGTTGTAGTCTTTTATTGTGTATAAGTTTCCTTAGTTATAGGATTTTTATTCTTTGACACTTATTGTGATTATTCTCTATAGTCTCTATAAAAAAGCATACCTAGTATTTGATCGAATATACAAGAAAAACATTTTCACATCTTCTCTCATTTTATTCCTTAATATATATTACATTAATTACATATTAAACCTAATCCTATAAATTATGAAATTATTTTATACTACGGCTAATAACCAAATCTTAAGTTTTGGTTTCCTGATTCCTTCCGCCAATACTCCCCCTCAAGCTTGACTATAAATGTTGACAAGTCCAAGCTTGTCAATGAGGAAATCAAATGTTTTTTCAAATAATCCCTTAGTAAGAATATCTGCTAGCTATTGATCTATATGCACATGCTCAACGTTAATAACCCCTCCATCAATCTTCACTTTAATAAAGTGACGATCCATTTCTACATGCTTTGTTCTGTCATGATGTACCGGGTTGTGAGCAATATCGATTGTCACAGTAGAGTCGAACTTGAGCTTCACATTCAATCTTCAATTCTTCCAGTAGTCTTTTTTATCTATATAGTTTCACATACTCCATGGGTCATATTCAATCTTCAATTCTTCCAGTAGTCTTTTTTATCTATATAGTTTCACATACTCCATGGATTATAGCTCTATATTCATCTTCTGTATCGCTCCTTGCAACCATAATTTGTTTCTTACTTCGCCATGTTACCAAGTTGCCCCACAATAAATCACAAAAACCAAATGTAGATTTTCTATCGTCAACTGATCTAGCCCAGTCTGCATCTGTGAATATTGACTTCTCGTTCATCTGTTTTCTTGAAAAATAACCTTTTGCTTGGTGTTCGCTTCAAATACCTCAGAACTCAATATACAGCATTAAGATGACCTTGGCGTGGGTCATACATATACAAACTCACCAGACTCGCAGCGAAAGCAATGTCTGATCTAATATGTGAAAGATAAATGAACTTTCCAACCAACTGTTGGTATCTCCCTTTGTCAATTGGTTCTCCTTTGAGCATTCGATCTTTATCCCAAGTTCAATTGGAGTTTTGCTAGCCTTACTTTCTAGCATTCCGATATCTTTTTGAAGATCAAGAGTATACTTCTTTTGTGATACGGAAATACCTCTCTTACTCCTAGCAATTTCCATGCCTAGAAAATATCTCAGTATTCCAAGATCTTTGATCTCAAACTCCTTCACCAATAACTCTTTGATCAAACTCTTTTGCTTAGTATTCTTTCCAGTAACTATTATAGCATCAACATATACAATCAGAACAATACTGTTCTCCCTTTTTTTTCTGAGTGCTTGATGAACAGAGTGTGATCAGTTTGACCCTTTGTGTAGCCGAAACCCTTGACTACCTTTAAAAAACGATTGAACCATGCCTGAGGAGATTGCTTAAGGCCATAGAGTGATTTGTTGAGTTTGTAGACAATCTTGGAATTTTCTTCAAAACCAGGAGGTTGAACCATGTAAACTTCTAGATCACTATTTAAAAATGCATTCTTTACATCTAGTTGATGCAATTCACAATCCAGGTTGGCTGCCAGTGAGAGTAAAATTCAGATGGTGTTAAGTTTAGCAAAAGGAGCGAAGGTTTCGATATAGTCAATCTCATAGGTTTGTATAAACTTCTTTGCAACTAATCGAGCTTTATATCTTTCGATAGATCCATTGGCATTATATTTGACAGTAAACACCCATTTACAACCTACCACTCTTTTATCAGATGGCAATTCTACTAATCTCCAAGTCTCATTCTTTTGCAGGGCTCTCATTTCTTCATGAACCGTTGCTCTTCATTCAGGAATTTGAAGGGCTTTTTCAATATTCCTAGGAATCACGATATCTGACAAGCTAGAAGTAAAAGCTTTAAATGAATATGACAAGTTTGAACAAGAGATGAACTTGGAGATGGGACATTGAGTACAGGACCTAGTTTCTTTTCTCAAGGCAATAGGAATGTCTAAGTCTGAATCAATATTTGAGTTATGTATACCTAACATAGTCGGAGGAGAAGGATCTACCATCGGATTGGTCTCTTGACTATGTTGGGAATTCATGAATTGGTTATTTCTTTGTTGTCTAGAATAAACACGCAACTCTTGTTGTTGATTTGGAGGATGAGTATATGTTTCATTTGACCCAGAGGATGGAGCAAGATCTTTTGAAGATTGATCATCTGAAGTTTGAGTCGAATCTGAAATGAGAGGAGAAATTATGGAGCAATGGAGAGGAAATATCTAACCCCCATGACCGCAGAGATTCTAGGTTGTGAGTCTCCCCCTGAAGCGAGGTGGGAGAGAAGTATGAAGAATTTTCAAAAAACGTGACATCACGTGAGACATAAATCTTCTTCGTAAGAGGACAATAGCACTGATAACCTTTTTGAGTAGGAGAATAACAAATAAAGACACTTTTAATGGCTCGGGGATTCAGTTTGGTGTGATCCCTCGAATGAACATGAACAAATGCAATACAACCAAATGTTTTAACAGACAAAGTGTTGGAAGACAAATGAGGATAGGAAGTACTAAGAACAAAATATGGTGTTCTAAAACGAAGTGGTCGACTAGGGAGGCGATTAATGAGATTGGCAACAGTGAGAATGACATCGCCCCACTGGTACTTAGGAACATGCATAGTAAACATTAGGGAACGAGCATCTTCTAGGAGGTGACAATTCTTACGTTCTGCAATACTATTTTGTTGTGGGTATCAACGCACGAACTTTGGTGAATAATACCTTTTTGGGTAAGAAATGGTCTTGAGGCAAAATTGAAATATTCAATGTCGTTATTTGTTCACAATATACGAATAGATGTCTGAAATTGTATTTGAACCATAACATGAATATTTTTAAACACATGGCATGCATCAGATTTGTGTTTGAGTATGTATACCTAGGTAATACGTGTGTGATCATCAATAAAAGTGATGAACCAACAATGACCATGGGAAGTGGTGACTTTGGAAGGTCCCCACAGGTAACTGTAAACAACAAAGAAAGGGCTGGTTGGTGTATAAACTTTTTGAGGAAAGACTGCTCGTGTGTGCTTAGTTAATTGACAAATATCACGTTGTAACGAATCGAATTTATTGTTGACAATTAATGATGGAAACAAATGTTTTAAATATAAAAAACTAGGATGTCCAAATTGATAATGCCACAATATAATTTTGTCATAATTGGAAATAGAAAAAGAATTTAAAATAGGAATAGAACTAGATAAACTAGAAGCCAAAGTAGGTAAACTAGGCTGCGGTATTATTTGTTGACGATCTTCAAAGAAATAAAGTCCATCATGAATTCTATAGCACTGCCAATCGTTCTCCCCGATGATAGTTCCTGAAATTGACAAGAATTCGATAGACATTTAGCAAAACAATGATTTTGAGTAGACAATATGCTAACAGAAATTAAATTGCATTTTAAGGAAGGGATATGAACTGATTTGAGAACTAAATCAGTGTGACATTGGAGTGATTAGTACATGGAGTATAGGACTCAAACAAGCAATATAAACTGGTCATGTGATCAGAAGCGCTAGAATCAATTATTCGTGTCATTTGAGACTGTTGGGTACAAGAGAACTTACCAGAGTGAGCAAAAGAGCAAGAAGCATTATGAGAACCTGAACCAAAAGGAGAATGTAGAGAGGACTGATTCAAAAGAACATACAAGTGGCCAAGTTGTTCCTTACTGAATGGGAACGATGCAGTGGTTGATGGTGCTTCGGGGTTAGCAGTACCCTGAGCTTGATATGCCTTGCGGTCATTAGGACGCCAAGGAGTCCAGTTGGCAAGTTTCCTATGAATTTCCCAACAAGTGGCCATGACGCTGACAGTGATCACACCACAGTCTCTCTCCCTTCCGGTTTGGGCGAGGATCAAGATTGGATTTTCCTGAAGAGAAAGGACTAGGCTGGGAAACAAGAGCAGAGCCATCAACATGTTGGGATTCACTAGTAAGCATGACCCGGCATCGTGCTACTTCAGTATTAGGAAGAAGAGAACGACTGACTATTTGGCCCCAGACTTCATCGAGATTGTTGTTCAACCTCGTAAGGAACTCGAAAACCCGTTCTTTTTCCAACTGTTGTCGCTGTATAATACTACATCCAGAACAGAGAGGTATGGTCTCGAGATACAAATCGAGTTCTTGCCATAAATCTTGTAAGTCCAAAAAAATACTGAGTCACAATGTTATTACCTTGTTTGATCTCTTTAATTTTTGTTCGAAGCTTAGATATCTATGACGTATTCCCAAGATCATAATACATTTTTCGAGCAGCATCCCACACTTCTTAGCCGTTTTAAAAAACAGATACCTGCGGCTGATTTTTGGGTCCATAGAATTAATAAGTCAAGCAACTACAATTGAATTTTTAGCCTGCCATACCTTGTAGGATGGATCAGTCAAGAGAGGTGCAGGAAGATCACCAGTGATATAGACAAGTTTACCGCGACCGCATATAACAATCTTGATAGATTGAGCCCACTGCAAGTAATTTTTTCCTTCAAGCTTGTGAGTTGTGATCTGAATGGAGCCACTGTCATGGTTGTAGAGAGAACCAATGGAACCAATAGAGAGAGTAGGAGTGGTATCCGAATTCTTGGAACGAGTAGTAGACCCGCTGGTCTGAGAATTAATTTCCTCACTGGTCAACATCGTCGGAGGAGGGCAGAGGGGCGACTGAAAAAAAAAATGTGACCGACAAAAAAATTAGGACTTGAACAACTTAGGTTGTGCGATTGGAAGGGACGACTTCTCCTAAGGGCCGAGATGAACCACCACCGGAAAAGATGGAGGTCGTTGGAATGAGCAGAGACCGTCGAGAAGAACGGAATGAGCGAAGCACAGCGAAAAAAAAAACTAAACCTTCGGCTCTGATACCATATTACAATGAGGAAAGAAAGGTCGCTAGGCTAAAATTGGGGTTCTATCTTAAAATCAATTGGTGTAAAGTGGAGTAACCCTTTCCTTTAAAAGGATATTGTTGTTCCTATATATGGTATTACAATTTGAGAGGTGAAAGGCCACTAGGGCTAGGATTTGGAGGTGTGGTTTAACGTGCATGCCGAGTTTGGAGTCTCTTGGTGATGCCTTCCTCCTGTTCTCAATTGTTCCATTGCCATTTAGAGGGAGGTAAAAGGGTGGCTCGTTTGTGGCAGAGTACTCTGTTGGCAACCTTTTGGGCAATTTGGCTTGAAAGAAATAGTAGGATTTTTGAAGTTTATTGTTCAGTGGAGATTATCTGGGATAATATCAAGTTTTGGGTTGCTACTTGGGTGTATAGATCTGGAGGTTTTGAGGGGTCTCTTTTTTGGATCTATGTAGGGAGTGGGGTAGTTTGTGGCTTTAACGAGGGGGTCTCTTTTTTGGATCTATGTAGGGAGTGGGGTAGTTTGTGGCTTTAACTGCTATTGGGGAGTGTGGGGTGTTGTTGGTGATTTTTGTTTGGACTTGTTTTGTTTTTGTTTGTTGTTACAATGGTTTTCCTCCGCCATAAGTGATGGCTCTAAATTTATTTGAGAAGAGGTCGGTCTAGGACAATGACCTCCGCCTCTTTTTCAAAAAAAAAAAAAATTGTTTCTTATTATTCTTATTTCTGATATACATGGTTTATATAACCAATACAATATGTATTACATTAATTACAAATTAAACCTAATCCTATAAATTAGGAAACTGTTTATATACTACAGCTAATAACCAAATCTAGGATTTGGTCCTAATTTCCTACCGCCAATAATAATTGCAACATATTATTTGAGCCCATTTATATTTAGTTTGGGTAGTAAGATATTTTGTTCTTTCCACTACAAAGGAGGCAAAGATAAAGCTCATTGGCAAAGGGTCTTAAATAAATATAGTAAGAGCCTGATGAATGGATAAGAAATTACCCAAAACCATTTTCTAGGAAATGCACCACCCCAATTTTTTTCTGAATACGAAGGAGCATTTTCAAACTCAAACCTTTCACCATCCCATTCTATCCACCCTGAAATATAGATTTAAATGTGAGAAGGAACGTTTCCAAGAATGCTAGCAGGTTTAAACACAGAAAACCACGGATAAAATTCCATACGATAGGGCACATAATTATCCCAGAAAAATAATGGTTTCTAGGTAACTGTGCCATGTGAAAAGCTTGACATTTTATGAAAGTAAACAAGAGGGCAGGAGCTCAAGCTTGCACTAATGATCTCAGAATCTCTTTCTTAATTCCAATTCAATAGTTTAGTTCCAATTCAAAAACCAGTGTATATCCAACAAATGCTCTTTTCTCTATATTTTAAATTTGTGTTTGCATCCCTTTCTTTTTTTTTTCTTTTTTGATAAGAAACATTTTATTTTCCCTTAGTCCCAACTGAGGAAAGACCCAAACCTTTTCCTCACACACTCTCACCCAACCACTTGAGTTAGCCTCAAAGCACCTAATAAAACTTTCATTTTGGCTTTTGCATCCATGTTAGAAGTAAAATGCAAATATTTTAGCTAATTGCTTCTCCACTAAGTTTCACACTATCAAGTTCAGAACCAGCAACAAAAAATAACTAACATAATTACCGAATCTCTCTGAAAAGGGAAAATGATTAATATTAAATCAGTCAGCTTAAGGATTTTCACTAGGTCAGACTTGGGAGTAAAGCTTGTACCTGTTGAAAGTCCACCTGCCATGCATATTTGCCAATGAGGTTCAAATACAGGAAATGCTGCAAGCCATCCTGCTGTAGATTTCTGTTTAGAGGCAACATCACCCCAACCAAAAATTGGGCGGGTACTGTACTCCCAACGTGCAGTCTTCACAGTATCTACATAATTTGACCTGTGAAAAAAGCTTAACCACATCAAAATATGCCCAAGCAGCAAACAAAGTTCAGCATAGTTTACAGCGGAAATTCCTTTTCCAACATAGCACTGGTTAGTCAAATGACAGAAACATGTTTTAATAACACAAAAGAAATAGAGTAAAAGAGCCGTACCTGCCATCATCACAAATGGAACCTTGATGCCAAAGTGGGGTGACTTGAAAACCTTCCAACACCCTCCTATTGAATTCCTATGAACAATAACCCATCAGAGAGAGCCCAAATAGTTTTTTTTTTTAAGGGAAGAAACAACAACACAAACCCAATGACAAACAGCCTACAACATCCTTGCAAAATAAAAATAAATAAAGCCTTGGCATACAAAATAACAACTTGGCAAAAACAAAATTTGTTTTAGGATAGAAATCAAATAAATCAATAGGTAAGTTAATTATTAAAAGGGATATTTGCGGCATAAGTACCCAATGTTTGGGTTTTGTACGCAGCATAGACCCAATGTTTATTTTTAGTAGCAAAAGTACTCAAAGTCAGTAAAACAGTAAAACTGTAATTCCGTCAGCCTCCTCCGTTAGGTTCCGTTTCGTGATGACTGGACCAACACGTGTCACTTCGTGATTGGTCCAACTCAATAATATATTAGGGATATTTGCGGCATAAGTACCCAATGTTTGGGTTTTGTACGCGGCATAAGTACCCAATGTTTAAAAATAATTATGATTTGGATCAATAAAAACATGACACGTGTCTGCCTAACGGAGGAGACTGACGGAATTACAGTTTTACTAACTTTGGGTACTTTTGCCACTAAAAATAAACATTGGGTTTATGCCGCGTACAAAACCCAAACATTGGGTACTTATGCCACAATTATCCCTTATTAAAACCATAAATATGAGTGATCTGCATGGCATAAAATATGCATGAAGTCGACAAAACATGTGTCAATAGATATTCCACCATCCAGTGTAGAAATTTCCTTTAGCATCAAGCATACAAGATACAATATAAACTGGGAAGTAGTAAGTGAGAATGCGTTTCACAAGTTTCCATGGTCCTACTGGCTATGGACTTTACATCAAGAAAAGGCACCTTGACCCCACTGGTCATGGGAAGAAAAATGTTCATAACCCCACTGGCTATGGACATCAAGATGTTTCGGTTTCTGCAAGCTTCAGGGGCCATAAGCGGTATTGGAGTTTCAATACTGAGCATAAGGTTTTCATGTTAACATTAACCAACGACGGGGGCTCGGTCAAAATCTGTGAGAGAACAAGATTAATATGGTATGAGATTATAGTAACTATTGATGCAGCGACATGGCTAATAGAAGCAATTGCAGAGCTACAAGAGGTCAGCGATTCACAGAGGCAGAAATTCAAGCACTCTTTCAGGAATAACTCATTAAGGCTGATGGTAGAGTGCTTTAAGAACAGCAGAGGGGAGTTTGTTAAAATATCTACGTTACACAAGAAGATGTTAAAGTCGGTGATCATTCCAGGAGAGCGACATTCAAAAGGATGGAAGGAACTGCAGGAGTGTTTGAATGGGTTAATAGGTAGAAGGCAGACCACAAATAAGGAGGTACCTCAAGTGTCAAGAGAAACAAAGACAAGAATCATAGAAGAAAAGAAGGCAGAATCCAAACAGACATGGGCAAGCGTAGTGAAGGCAGCAGTGAATGAGTTTCAGTCAGTTGAAAAGAGGGCCTTTAACAAACAAAATTGGGCTAGAGAGGTGAAGAAATCAGCAGGATCCAAGCAGAAAAAGGGAGGTTGGGAGCATTATCCAGCCTTCAGTTTTGAAAAATTCCATACTTTTGGCTCAAAAGGACAGCCTTTCTCAGACTACTTGAAAGCAAACACAAATGATAAACAATGGAGCCAAGTCGTATTAGTGCATAGAATAAATAGTTTTGTGCCTTGGGAAGCTATACAATATGGAATAATCGATGAATTAGGAAAGAAGTACGAGATAAGTGCATTGTAAGAAGATAGAGCTGTCTTATGGAGTCATAGTGAGGAGGAAAGGACGAGGCTGGAGAAAATGGGAACATTAGGGTCTGATTGGTTCGCGATTAGAAAACTGTATTTTCGAAAAGTAGATTCTGAAATGAAAATCTGAATTTAGTGACTAAAAACATGTTTCTGAAAATGTGATTGATTCAATATCTGTAAACTGTTTTTGAGTTTTAAAAAACTGAATCTGTGATTGGTATTAAATTTGAAAATATAATGGAAACTGAATATGTGATTGGTTTAGTTGAATCTGAATATTATTTTATATACATAGGTTGTATGACATTAAATATTGATTTATCAATAGATTTAATTAAGTAAAATTTAATAATATTGATAAATTAAAATTTGATAATAATGTATTAATTAAATTCATAACAATACTGTATTGTGGGTTTTTTTAAAAATTAAAGTTACATTTTTTTTAATTAACTAAACATATAAATATATATTCTTAAACAGTTTTATTTAATACAAATGTCCGTGTTATTGAATACAAAAGTCTCAGATAATATATTATATAGTTATATGAATTTAAGTTGCATGTGACTAATTTTACTTTCCAAATGCATATATATATATATATATGTATGCAATGAGTACAACAAATACTAATGTAAATCATTTTTATTTTTTGAAAAAGCAACAACAAAATAACAAAGTACTCATAGTCGGTTTTAGACTTTTTGGAAAAGAAATTTAAAAAGTGAGAAAACATGATTTTTTCATTTTCAGTTTTCCTTCGTAAAATTATAATAGAGTTTTGAATTTTATTTTAAAAAACAGTCAACCAATCAAAGATTTAAATGGGCCCCACATATTTTTAGTATTCCAAAACAAAACATTGTATCTGAAATGGATACCAATCAGGCCCTTAAAACTCACTGCAATAATCACAGTGAGTCTGGCACCATGGAATCAAGCAAATCAACTAACAAATAAGAGATTGGAATGTCATTATGGGTGGATTGGCGTAGAAGATATTCCATTGAACATGTGGAATATGCAGGTGTTTAGAAGAATCGGAGCTATCTGTGGTGGACTCATTGACGTGGACAAAGATACTGCTGAGATGAATTTCCTCACACACGCTCGATTAAAGTTATGTGGTGATGAAAACGGCTTCATTCAGGAGGTTCTATCTCTGCCTTGGATGGGATCGACGTACACCCTCAAGTGCTTCAAACTCAACAATAGGAGTTATAGATTCCATGGGGTTTGCCAATCAATTTGGTTTAGAGATGAAGAGGATGAAACTCTGAGCAAAAATCAGGCCACCGGAGGTGAGGAAGATGAACGGAATGGAGGAGAGGAGCAGACTGTTGGCATCCCAAACTGTCCATTGGGCAGTGTTGAAGGACCAATTATCGTGGAGGATAGGAACTTGGGAAGGATGAAGGCATTTAAGAAGAATTGCGGCTGGGAAGATAGGCAGTCTTTTTTAATCGCTGGAACGGAGAAGAATTACGGAATGGTGGAGTAAGCGGTTTGTTTGGAGGGGGTTTATAAAAGGTTTTTTGACAGCATAATCTCTAAAAACCCTAAAAGCTCTTATTTTTAGGAGTATAGAGTTTACACGTGTAGGTCGGATGCCAAAGTAATCCCACCTGGCAGCTGTCTTTTTCGAAAGAGATGCATGCTAACTCCCAATTAGGCCATCTTGAGTGGGCTTTGAATAAGGCTCTAGAAGGAAAACATCTCGGGGTTAGTCGGTTGGGCCCTAGTGAAGAGGAACAAGGCCCTTTTTCTTCAATTAAAAATAATGACAGGCCCATATCCCATAAAGGAGATACTCGGTTGGGCCCTAGTGTAAAGGAAAAAGGCCTACTTTTTTAAAAAACAATTACTTTTAGTGACAGGGCCAATTTCACTAAGGCAACAGACCCAAGGGCTGTATCTACAGCATGCTTTGACGTGAAAAATAAGGAGTTCTGCCCAAAAGAAAGAGAAGCATTCTCAAGAGCAATTATCCTCTTTTGGTCAGATTTTAATCGGTCAAACAAAGCAAGAAAGAGCTCAGTCCTCATTAAAGAAATTGAAACTTCAGATCAGGAAGAAGAAGAGAAGACACAAGAAAGAAGAAAGTTTGTTCAAAAGAGGCTAATATGGGAATAGTAGATACAGTGGACAGCCATCTAGACGAAATAGATTGCACTGAAGAATTTCAGGAAAATGGGTATCATGATGATAGTTCGACTGGAGGTAGCTCAGAGGATGAGGATGACCATTCCCTTACATCAGAGAAGGAAGAATTAGAAGAAATTCTGCCTAATATGAGACAATTGTGGGTTACAAACGAAGATATGAAGGAGGACGTGGGGGACTTGTCATTACAAGAGAAAGGTTAAGATGCTGAATTAGATGATCTAGTTCAGGAGAGCGGTTCACACCAAAAAAAGGAGATTGCTCAACAACAAGCACAGGACTGGAGTGTTCTTGTGCAATCTCTGAACAACATGGGGATGTCGATGGTACTTCAAAAACCGAGTAGAGAACTAAAAAATTTGACATTCAATGTGAATTATGAAAACAACCGGAAGAAGAATGGGGGCTTAAGTAGGTCTAAATGAAGATAATGACTTGGAATGTGAGGGGAAGCGGGACAGTGGAGAAGGGGAGGGCCATTAAGGCAACCATTTGTAAGATTAATCCTGATTTAATTGTTCTCCAAGAAGTTAAAAGGGAGTGTGGATAGAAGGTTCTTAGGAAGTATTTGGAGGTTCAGATATAAGGCGTGGACTCTACTTCCTGCAGTAGGAAGATCAGGTGGGACCCTTATAGCATGGGACACTAGAAACATAAAAGTGACTGATTCATTAGTGGGAGAGTTTTCAATATCGGTTTTGATCGAAGCAGAAGATAAAAGTCCGTGGTGGTTCTCAGGGGTGTATGGCCCAAGCAGATATGGGGAGAGATCAGCTTTCTGGGATGAAATAACGAGGTTAAGTGTAATTTGCGAAGAAAAATGGTGTTTTGGGGGTGACTTTAATGTGGTACGGAGAGTACAGGAAAAGCTGAATAGCAGTTCTACTATGATAAGTATGAAACTTTTTGACGACCTAATAAAGGAATTGCGACTAATAGATCCCAAACTAAATAATGGGATGTACACATGATCAGATTTCAGACAACAACCCATATGCTGCAAATTGGATAGATTTCTATTCACTAACAAATGGAATGCAGATTGGATAGATTTCTATTCACTAACAAATGGAATGAGTTATACTCATTTGTTAGACAGGAAGTCCATGTAAGGATCGTTTCAAACCACAGCCCGATAGTTCTTGACTCCAATCCACCATTGCGGGGATCCAACCCTTTACGTTTTGACAATTCATGGTTAGAACATAGTTCCTTCAATAAGGAATTTGAAAAGTGGTGGAAGAATGCACGAGCAGTAGGATGGCTAGGGTACAAATTTATGGAAAGGTTGAAACAAGTTAAAGGAAAGGTCAAAGAATGGAGTAAGAAGGAATTTGGAAGTAAAAGATTTTTTAAACAAGCATTAGAGAGATGAATCACAGAGCTTGACAGGTTGGAGGAGAGGGGCAACTAGAACTTACAGTTTGTGGAAGAAAGTAGAATAAAAAAAGAGTGGCAGCAAATTTCTTGAGGAGGAAAGAGGGCTATGGTTGAAATCAAGATGTAAATGGGCTAAAGAGGGAGATGCAAACTCAAAGTTTTTCCACAACATTCTAAGCGCCAGAAAAGCTAAGAATTTCATATCTAGGATTGAGAAAGATGACAGATCAATATTAGATAATGAGGATCATAAAGTGAGTGAAATCACGAACTTTTATACCAATCTTTATAAATCCTCCGAAAGAAGCATCTTAGACATTAAAGGAATTGATTGGAAGACGATACCAGAGTATTTAGCAGAACATCTTGAGAGACCCTTTGAGGAGGAAATTAAACAGGCAGTGTTTGATTGTAATGGGGATAAAGCGCCAGGCCCAGATGGCTTCACAATGGCAGTGTACCAAGCCAACTGGGAAGTATTGAAGGAAGACTTGATGGAAGTATTCAGAAGGTTCTTAGAAGATGGAATCATCCAAGGAAGTATGAATGAAACATACATATGCCTTAAACCCAAAAAGTTAAACAGTTGCAAGATCAAAGATTATAGGCCAATCAGTCTAATTACAAGTCTGTACAAGATTATTTCCAAGGTTCTATCCTACAAGCTGAGGGGGGTTCCCGCTGACACAATATCAGAAGCTCAGGCTGCTTTTGTAGAAGGTAGGCAAATATTAGACTTGGTTTTGGTAGCTAATGAGGCTGTTGAGGAATACAAAAGTAAAGGAAGAAGTGGACTGGTTTTCAAAATTGACTTTGAGAAAGCTTATAACTATGTCGAGTAGGACTTCCTAGAATTGGTATTAGCAAAAAAGGGCTTCGGACAAAAATGGAGGAGATGGATGAGGGGTTGTTTGTCCTCTGTCTCATACTCTGTCTTCATAAATGGGAGACCTAGAGGGAAGTTTTTCGCAACCAATGGTCTTAGGCAAGGTGATCCCCTATCCCCTTTCTTGTTCATTGTTGTGGTGGACATTTTAGGAAGAATGGTAGATAGAGCCGTTGAGTCATCTCTTCTCCACGGATTTCTCATTGCGAGAGAAAAGGTCATAGTAAGTCACCTTCAATTTACAGATGATACGGTGTTCTTTGTGAAAGACGAGTGTTCAATTCAGAAGCTGCTAGACATTTTGAAGGTCTTATGTGCTCTATCAGGGATGCAAAATTAACTTGCACAAAAGTCAGTTACTTGGGTTGAATATGAACGTGGAGTCAATTGAATTTTTGGCTCGAAACATGGGATGTGAAGAGGGTCAATGACCTCTGAAATACTTGGTATTACCTTTAGGGGGAAATCCTAAGAAACAAGCGTTCTGGGAACCTGTGGTGGCCAAATGTGCCAGCAGGCTTGATGGATGAAAGAGTGCTTATCTGTCTAGAGGGGGGAGGTTGCCTCTAATTCAATCTGTTATTTTGTCTTTACCAATATATTATCTTTCACTGTATAGAGCACCCAAAATCATTATAAACACTCTTGAGAAAATAATGAGGGATTTCTTTTGGGAAGGAGGTGAATTGCTGGGCTCAGAACACTTGGTGGCTTGGGAAACGGTGTGTAAACCTAGATTTCAAGGTGGATTGGGAATAGGCCATTTGGAGTGGAGAAATAGAGCATTCCTCAAGAAATGGTTGTGGAGATTTCCATTAGAAGACAGGTCCTTGTGGCATAAAGTGATAAAAAGTAGATATGGGGTTATTGATAATCAATGGGATGCCAAATGAGGGGAAAGATTGTCTTACAAAGGCCCGTGGAAAAGTATTGCGACACTATATGATGATTTTCTAAGATTGGTACGTTTCAAGGTGGGTAATGGTGAGAGGATCAGATTTTGGGAGGATATATGGGTAGGAGATGCTGCCTTAAAGGACCTATTTGTTGATTTGGCACTAATCTCTAATGCTCATAATAGAAGTATAAAGGAGATAGTGGTCGAGGGTGAAGGATTGTCAGCTTCTAATTGTGGGTGGATTCTCCATTTTAGAAGGAATTTGAGAGATAGGGAGGTGCCAAATTTACTGGAAATGCTCCCGATTCTTGAGCAAAAACCAATATTTCGAATGTTGAAGGATTCAAGAGTTTGGATTCCAAGATCGAGTGGTAATTTATCTTGTAAGTCTGCTTTCCATGAATTTGTATCAAATCAATCAATGGTAGAGGAAGGATGGGCTAAAATAGTGTGGAAAAGTTGTGTTCCATCAAAAATCAAGATATTTGGATGGATATTTGGATGGTTGATAGATGTGGAAAATTTAAATGTTCATGAGATCTTGCAAAAGAGAAGGCATTTCCAGTCTTTGTCACTGGGTTGGTGTGTTTGCTCCAAGAACAATGGGGAATCTCTCTCCCATCTTTTTTTGGAATGTTCATTTACATCGTCATTATGGAACCGTTTGTTGAGAGAGTTCGGCATCCAGTGGTGTATGCCCAGTTGCTGGCTTGCAAGCTTAGAGGAGGCACAAGGATGTCTAGGTTGTGGTCGGCAGCAGTTTTAGCTATCCTATGGGGTGTGTGGTTAGAAAGGAATGGTCGTATATTTGAAAATATAGAAAACAAAGTAGAGGACTTGTGGGAGAAGATCAAATTTTGGGTTGCATCGTGTGTGTGTATAAAACTAAAGGTTTGTTGATTTATCTCTTCAAGATCTCAACAAAGAGTAGGGCTGTATTTTGTTTTAAGATACTATATTTTTGGCATAGAAATTTTGATGTTTTATTGTATGAATTTATTGCTTTAATCTTTGTGTTACTACGGCTTTCCTCCGCCATAAATGAGGCTCCCTAATAAATTTGGGAGGAGGTCAGTCTAAGACATTTGACTTCTGTCTCTTTTTCAAATATATATATATATATATAAACTAGGAAAATATGTAGTATGCCATGGATCATATGAGAGGCTTAGAATAATAATTGTGTTTCATTGAACAATCTTGTGCTAGCCTGGCTAAAACAATGAATATAATACTAACGTTTTGCTTCAGCATTTATAAGGACAGATTCAAGAATACATTCATTATACGCAGATAGCTAGTTAAATAGATGAGTACAAAAAAGGAATATCAACCTGAGGAGGAACCTCTTTGTTTGGAAGCGGCTGTCCTTTTCCTGCTGTAAAAGTACTCCCCAGCATCAGTTCATGCCTACCTATGCATGAAGATTTTAAGTACAGTTAGACTCAATAGGATTAAACTAATACAGCAAGATTTTGCGATGGAGATCATAAATATAATTTACATCATAATCTTCGATGTAAATACAAATTATCTTGATTTTATATTAAGATTATCTCTTAGACTTTATAATTAGGATATTTATGATTTATTATTTGATCTTATCTTATTAGATTTTTACTTATTTATATTAGTTTTATCTTGTGATTTGCCTTTGTATAAATAGGCTTTAGATAAGTTATCTCTCTATTTTTCTCTCTCTCCTATATTCGTTTTCTCAATTGTATTTTATTTCTCTAGATTAGTCTAATTCCATCTTTTTTCTCTCTTTCATTTTCTATCTAAATCATTTTGTCTTTTTCCGGGGGTGATCAATTAAGCATATATATTCAAAATAAATGCAACAAATTCGAAACAAATGACTTAAGTTGGAAAGAACAGGCAGGCCAACAAGCCACTAAAACCACTGTCAAAGTATAACAGTTTACACAGAAGAAATGGATTAGAGTGCTCATGGACTAATCGCAATGAAAGGGAAAAAAAACATAGATCAACATTTAAAGACAAAAAATTCAGACCAAAAAACTTGTACACTAATGCTTTAATTTCTCGTCCAAACTAAACAAGTAAATAAGAAAAGAGATACAAAAATCTTACTTCCCCAAAAATGCTGAGATTCTTCAGAGAATTGACATATGTACTTGTCATCGGCACCAAGAATTTGCGCCCCGACTCCTGTAAATCTAGGTCCATACTGAGCCACTTCCAATGGCGATAGTTTCCTTCTAAAAGCAGGGTTCTCCACAGAGTACATGAAGCAAAAGCTCTGCCTCTTTTCCGGAATTGAGACCTTGAAATACCATCCCTCGAAGAATTTCCGCACACTTCCATCGAAATGGTACCTTTATAAATCAGCCAAAGTAAACAAACATCCCCAAAAAAAAAAAAAAAAAAAACCCATTCCAATAAAGAAGAGCACAAAATAGAGCATGTGTACCCGCTGTGAGGAGTTCGAAGCTCCCTATTTGAAGGTGTGGGAGTGTAAACTGGGCTAACTGAAGAGGATAATCCCTCTTTGTCTTTGTCGATACTGGAAACCGGCTTTTGATCGAATTCGGAAACGGAGGAGCGAATCAACCCAGGCTTGGGACGATGCCATGGAGGGGTAAGGAAACTAGGATTTGAAGGGTAATGGAAGAGGAAGCTGGAATTGGGGTTCTTGGGACGATGCCATGGAGGGGTAAGGAAACTAGGATTTGAAGGGTAATGGAAGAGGAAGCTGGAATTGGGGTTTCGGGAAAGACTCGGGAGATGGGGGGGACGTTTGCAGGGTGCAAAAACGATGCCTTCCATTACCGATATTTACAGATTTTACAAAGAAAGAGAGGTTCCGGTCCTTGTACATTGTCACTGGGAGTAGAGATCTTGACACGTGGACTTGGACAGTAATTGACACGTGGACTTGGATATGGACACTCAATAAGAACAAAATCTATCCATACTTCTCTTGAAACATTCTAATATATTTGAAAATCAATTAAAATCCTTAACCCTAAATGGCATAATTTCTTCGTTCATCATAAGTTGGTATACTAAAATTAAACAAACAATTTTGTTATGAAAAAATATATAATGTTTCTAAAATAATAAATTGTGCTACCATTGACACTAAAAAAAATGTGAACCATAATTTTTCTAACGAAATGTTGATATATATAGGAAAACGATAATGAAATTGATTGAACAAAGAATTTTTACATAGTTTAGCAAATTGAAAGGCCTACGTCAATAAGTTTGTTTTATTTTTTTATTGACCAAAATAAATCATTGAAACCTTATTTAATAACCTTCGGGAGGAGACTCTTTTACAAACTTACCTAACTTCCCCTTATTTTGTTTTTATTTGTTGACGGTAAGAACTCGTCAACGATTGATGGTTAGAAAACTTTAATCTCTATACTACAGAAAGCTTTGAATCAGATGGAAAGAACTCGAATCAACAGAAGAAAACCAAAGCAACAATGAAAATTAGGATCATATATTTCTTAAGTCTCTTTCATACACTCAGTTTTCCAACCCGTTAACCTGAGGGGTTGGGGCCTATTTATAGGGGGGCTCTATTGGCCCTGGATACAAACAAGTCCCAGACGACAGGGACGTACGCAGGTACTCTGATAGTGTAGTGGCTCAGGGCGTAGTGGTGTCTACCCTGATGATGCCAGAGTCGTGGCCTAGGACATAGTACTGTCGGCTCTGGCGTATGGTCGGGGGTGTCCAAGTGGTACCACTACTCTTCGTACAGGTCTGTACCGCCACTACTCCTCAAATGCAGATCACAGGGCCGTGCCTCTGTTCTCTCCACAACCGTATGCCCCGTGTCAGTACACGTGTCCTGTACCCGGTCGTCCTCATCAATCCCCGTTTGATACCCAATGCTGACTTGGCATTCCCATTAAGTGTCTCTAAGTACTCCTCATGCCAATGCCAAGGAGGCTTCAACCTGTAGGTGCCATGTGAAGCCAAGGCGCTAGGAGTCGAGGCTGGCCTACGCAGGTCACATGAAAGCGAGGCTGAAGACACGGGCGGTGCAACATGGCAGCACCCTCCCATAGCGAGGCTGCCCCTCTTCCCCCCGGGTGCAGGCGTGGCGAGGCTCGGGGCACGGGCGCCACAACAAGGCCTCACCCTCGCATAGCGAGGGTGTCTCGCGTAGCGAGGCTGACCTTCTTCTCCCGAGTGCAGGCGAGGCTCGATGCTTGATGGAACGGGGCGCACGCAGATGGCCAACCGGGGACCCTCGCATAGCGAGGGTGACGTTCGGATTGGCAAGCGGCCGAGGGCCCTCGCATAGCGAGGGTGGCCCTCTTAGCCCAATTCCCTCACCATCATGTGACGTCCTTATCCCCTTGTGCGGACAATGAGTAGCTTTTAGGATGTCCCGTAGTATAGAGCTTCACTTGTGAATAGAATTCACAAGGGAAAAATTTCCACATTTACACTTCCCCCCGAGTCTATAAGTACACTTTTAAGTGTGTTTGTAGACTCTCTCTATTTCTCTTGCCTGACATGTACGGCCAACCTTGGGGGACTTAGCCTTGGAAAGTTTCACAACGTCACTCAAAGAAATACGAAGTAAGGCTTGGAGTTGTGTTTCTTTATAGTGTCCAAAGAAACACAACAACCACCTAACACTAAAGGGGATCCATGAAAATTCCTAAGATTGCATAAGGACCAATCATCCTCAATCGCGGATCCCAAGGTTACCCATACTCTTGATCTCCACCATTCATAGGGAGATAGATCCAATGGCTAGGGAGCATTGACTTTCCCTATAAATACCCCCAAGGCTTGAAGCCACTTCTCCACACCAAGACTTACCTAGCCTAGTGGCATGCTCTCCAACTTATTTTCAAGAGTTCAAGGGTTCTATCCTCCTCCAAAGCATTCTTGAGGTACCCTTTCTTTTATTTTCGTTACTCATCCTTTTTTTTTGTTTATATATATATATTTATTATATATTTTTTTCCTTTTCTTTTTTTAGCTTCGTGGTGACGCTGGGCATTCCCTTGCTCCTACGGTCTTGCCCCTGCTCCTTCGCAAGTCTATCCTTGCACCCCTTCAGCTTCGTATTCCCATAGGTATGCCTCCTTCCTCTCTTCTCCCTTTTGTTTTGCATTGATTACGCGAGGGTAGAATTGATGGTTGCACGACACTCATTCTTCAGAGTTTAACATTCTCTTCGTATAGTCATTCCAGTACCCATACATAGGCCCTTTTCTTATACCCTCACACTCATGTTGTAGATATAGAGTCACCCTTATGCGTACACGCCTTCGAGTCCTAGCTGGTCCATGGCGTCTAGGCGATGTCCCGAAGGTCCGTCCAATGTTGAATTTATTGAGTTGTCATCCTCTGACTCAAAGTTCGACGCACGCAGACCCTCTAACCGCGGGGGTGTGCGGGCGCTATACCTCAGGAGACTGTCTTACCTCAGACATAAAGCGTCACTACAAGAAAAAACAGTATTCATAACACTTAAAAAGTGCTAACCGGGACTATTGATAGCACTTCTGAAAATGCTAACGTAGCCCATGTTATTAAAAGTCCAGTCTTTTCTATAACAGTTTTTGAATGTTATGTTCGGTGTTATCTTAAACTATTCAATAACACATTTTTAGGTGCTATAATATTCAAATAATAACATTTAGATAGAGTTTTTTATTATAAATTTGAAGTTTAATCTTGTACTTTTTTCATAACACTTTTCAACTGTTACATTTGATTATTTTGATAACATTTTTAGTTTGTTATATTATATAAACCATAACGATTTTTTACGCTTATAATATGTTTTTAAATCATAACATATAGTAATAAAATTTTAAATTTTATTTTGATAAGTATACTTATATGGTTTTTTTTTTAATTAAAAGATTTTCATTATTGTATTTTGATAAAAAAAATTCAAAATTAATCATAAAATGTAATTCTCAATAGATTGATAAACCATAAGTATTACATTAAACAATAACTAATTCAAACCATGAATGTGTCTACTTCATGAGATCTTGGTTCTAACTTAAGTTTGAAAGCATAACATAATAAAGTTTTATAATCTTGAACAATTTTTACTTCAAAAATGAAAAATAGAAACATTACAAGATACACAAAAGTAAACCATGCGTGAAACTTGCTCCATCCTTCAATTCATCATCCTTTGTGCACTTGTCTTTGTTGCGAGTCCATTTGTTTAGCTACAACAAAATTTAAATAAGTAATGCTTCAACTTAAAGTTATAGTAAACTAAAAGAGTACATAAAAAACGTTAATTACCTAATTATAACTTTATCAGCTGGTCATGCAATTATACTACCTACAGCATCTTCTATAGTAGACATAATTGTTGAAGGCCTCCACAGAAATGCATCATTCTTTCTCACAAGATCTATCCCCACTTTCATAGCACTAGGCCCAAGAGGAACATGGTGAACCTCATCATTTGGGTCACTTGAGATAAAATAACCTTCTGCAATAATTTCTCCAGATCCAATCCAATCTAATATTTTGCATTTTGAGTCAAATGTGTGGTTCTTGACACTCTAACAATATATCAATATAACAAATTCAGCAGCAGTAAATGATTTTATATTGAATATTATATGTTTTAGATTTTATCATTTTCATATAATTAGTATCATAATTACTTGAGTGGAATGAACATGAGAATTTGATTGAACATTGACATTTGATTGCTCCTCGCTCTGAGTAGATGTATTCTATTTACAAGTAAGATAGAAAGACATGAATTCAACATCAAAATTAAAAAAAATACAAAAGTAAAGACTAACCAAAAAATTAAACATGAATCTTAGTTATTATTGCAATTCAGCCACATGAAAATATAGTTTCAGCATCAAAATACTTACTTGATTTTTCATTAAAGAAACAATGAGTTGCTCCATGTGTTGCATTTTGTCTTTCAAATCTTTGCATTGACCTTCTATCTTCATCAAATGGTCATCTCTTTCTGACACAATTTGCAACTTTGATCGAGTAACTCCTCTTCCGAAAGCTCTCATGTATGAATTTTTTTCAGGACCAAGGACTTTTGTGAGGATGTCTTCATTAACACTTGTAGTTGAAGACATACCAGGATCTTTCTTATATTCTTCAACCAAATCCTTCAAAAATAAATAGTATCAATAAATGTATTCAAACAAATGATTAAGTTAAAACTAAAGTCACATGATTTTGAAAGGGCAAGGTGTATACAAAAGCTTCAGCCACTTCTGAATTTACTGGTTCGCCATTTTTCTTCTTATGTGCTTTGGTCCAAACATCAACTCTAGAAGGTGGTGTATTGGTTTCACTATGGTTCATCTATCAAAATAAGAAAATAAATTAAAAAAATATCTAAACCAAATTCTATAATAAAACAACTGTAAATATGTTTGGCTTTACCAATTCATCAATCAATCTTGCATAACCTTTCCGACTACAAGTGTGGGGTAGTTGCTTTGTCCATATTTTTTTGAATTTCTCGCTTGTAGCCTAAGAATATAAAGTTAATAGAGACATTAAACTATAAATTTTAATCATAAATATATTTGGTTATAAGATGTTAAGAATAAAATACCTTAAACTCAGCACTATTTTTTCCTTAACAAAACTTTTCCACTCATTCATAGATTTAATATTATCAGGCTTTAGTTTCAATCTTGCTTCTTCATTTGGTGCATTTGTTATTTTAGTAACTAGCCTTGATTTCGAAGCTCTCCAAAGATCTGCCATACTTTTGAATATATAGTTCTTTTGCCAATCTTTGTCAACCTTATATCTTGCCTAGTAAAATTAATAATAGGTTAGTATTAATGTAAATGAATTTCAAAAAATTTCATGTTCAATGCATAAAACCTGAGTATATATACCTGAATAGATTTCCATAAGACCTCTTTCATTCCTAGAGGAATCTTCCTCCAATCTTTTATTGTTACTGGTACAATTTCTCTAACAAGTGCACCCAAAAATGAAGACAAAGATATTGATGTTGCACCTATTGGTTGTCCCTTTGAGTTAAACTTAACTTCCAAACGACCATCACTGTCTATTGCAATAGACTTCATTTTACTAGGGCCTCTAGTTCTCTTTTGGGTAATAGGTGCAACAACTTCTTCAGGTAGTTCTTGTTCGTCAGGCAAGTTTTCAACAATTGTTTCATTTGGGTTTTCTGGGATTTGTAGGCGTTGTGATTTTCTTGTGGCTGTTGGTGAGATGGCATGGTCATTTGAAGGACTAATTTCTACTTCAACCACTCTTTTAATAGATCCCCTAGTGGCTGTCATTGAAGCTAAGAATGGAGAAATTAGGTCATTAGTAGGTGGTCTCACTATTTTTTCAAGAGAGTCTATTGGTTGTTCAACCTCAAATAGATTTTTAAGAGATCTCCTTGTCACAGGGGAGATGGGTACTTCTTCTTCATCAGAAGAGTCATTTCTTACAATCATTCTACGTGTATTTTTCTTTGGAGACACATCCTTAGTATATCTCTCTTCAACAACCTTATCCATTTCCAAATTTAGTCTAAAGCTCTTCCTCTTTTCATTGAGGAGTTTAACTAATTTTCCTATAGGTATGTGTTTTGGCCTCTTTCCTTTTGTAGATGGAGGTGACATATCTTGTACTTGGCAAACTCTTTGACTAGTTTCTGATCAACCGTTTCTATAATTAGTAAGATTTTTGATGAGTTGCAAAAATCATATATAACAACATATTATCAATTATCACAAAAAAAAACATATAATAAAAGTCAGAAAGAAAGAAATAAACAGTCATTCTTGGCATCAAAGACATATGTTTTCAAGAGTTCTTCGCTAAAAATACACAAATAAGAAACAACCAATTAATGAGCTAAAGTATAAACTGAAATTTCCATTGATTACAACTTTGAATGTCAAGTGCAACATCTTCTACAATTTACAAAAAACACAACAATAATCAAACTAATATACCCTCACAATCATCTCTAACATATTGTTCATCTTCCACTACATTATATAACCTAGATTCAGTAACTTCAGACATTACAGGCATGAATTCTTGCTCATCATAATTTTCCATGTCATAAAAACCTCTAGGGGGTGCCCTAATCACCACATACCAATTGGAAGAATCATGTTCTCTTGAGTAGAAGACTTGTTTAGCTTGTGAGGCTAAAATAAAAGGGTCTCTACCAACAGACCATTGACTTTGGTGTAGATTAACTAAAGTAAGACTATCCTCCACCCTAACACCGTTAGGGACATTTGCCCAATCACATTTGAAAATTGGAATCTGAACTATATAGTAATCTAACAAGATTATCTCCCTTATAACCCCATAGTATGAAACTAAATTAGGAACTTGAGATACATCTTTGGCACTAGATCTACACATAGTTGTAGCTTCAATTGAGACACCACTATTCTGTGTGGACTTCTCAATGTCATGTACATGGAATCTTTGACCATTGATAATATATCCAGTGTAAGAAGCAACATGTTTTCTGGGTCCATATGCTAGCCATTTCAACAAATCAGTTTCATCAGAAGTTGAGGAATGCATAGGAACCTATACAAATAATAGTATGACATTGTTAATTTTCTTAATGATATTTAAAACAACTGATATGAACCAGTTAGTTTGCATTAATTTACCTTTTCCTTCATCCATGTTGAAAAAGTTTGTATATGTTTCTTCCAAAATAATCCACTATTTCTCTCATATATTTTGTTTGTTTTTTTCAACTCCTCTAAGTGAATCCTAATTTATAGGACCAATGAGTTAGTATTACTACATTTTTAATAAAAAAAAAAAAAATTTCTAATATCAGACACTTACTCTGGAAAAGGCTCCACAACAGATGTATTTAACAGAATGTATCGATGTGCAATTTCTAACAACTCATCTGTCAATATAATTTCTTTCCTCCTAGAAATTGGACGACCTTCAAGTATCACATCATTTGACCACTCTTCATTTCGACCTTTTTTTGTGTTTAGTTCAATTGAATGGTCAGTGAATTCATTACAAAAGCTCACACACTCATCTGCAAGATAACACTCTGCAATACAACCTTCAGGCCTTGCTCGATTTCTGACATAATCTTTCAATATCTTCATGCGTCTATTAATCACACAATTGCTCATCATTAATAGAATGTTCACATAAACTAATAAGAATAAACAAAACAATTAAGTCTTAGTGATTCACCTCTCAAATGGATACATCCATCGAAATTGGACTGGCCCACATAGTCGTGCTTCTCGTCCGATATGAACCACTAAGTGAATCATGACATCAAAAAATGATGGTGGAAAGAATCTCTCTAGTAAGCATAAAGTTTCAATAACATCATTTTCTAATGTCATTATGCTTTCTCTATCAAGAACACGTTGACATATTCGATTAAAGAACGTGCATAATCTTATTATAGCATCTCTTGGACCCAATGGCATCAATCCTTTTATAGCCACCGGTAGTAATTGTTGCATCAAAATGTGGCAATCGTGTGACTTAAGGCCCATGAGCTTGCATTGTTCCATTGAAACACAATTTCGAATATTTGAACTATATCCATCAGGTACTTTCAATGAGAACAACCTTTTACAAAATAATTCTTTCTCAAGCTTTGATAGTGTGTGTAAAGCTGCAGGAAGATAGGTTCTAGTCCCCTTCTCTTGTGGGTGTAATGCACTCCTAATACCCATATGTTGCAAATCCAAGCGAGCTTTTAGTCCATCTTTACTTTTTCCAGCAACATCTAGCAATGTATTACAGATGCTTTCACAAACATTTTTCTCTATGTGCATCACATCCAAATTGTGACGAACATACAATTCCTAAAAAAATTGCAAAAGAAATAACTAATGAAATTCCTCCAAAAACAATAATTTACACAAAATTTTTTTAGAGTAGTAAGAATGTGCTAACCTTCCAATAAGGTAACTGAAAAAATATGGATCGTTTTTTCCACATTTCTTTTGAATCATTTTGTTTCCTTTTCTTTGAAGTGGATTTTCCCCAAACATTCACAAAATCTTTAAGGTGTTCAGCAATTGTAGTCCCATTCATGATTCTTGGGGGATTTCCATGCTCAACTTCTCCATCAAACCAACTTCTTTTACTCCGAAATGGATGGTCTTCTTTAAGAAATTTCCGATGACCTCGATATGAAAACTTCCCACTATGTTTTAGCCACTCTGAATGAGTACCATAACCACATTGGGGACAACTAAAACATCCCTTATTTTTACAACCAGCAAGGTTCCCGTATGCTGGAAAATCTTGGATTGTCCACATCAAAATAGTCTGCAACTTGAAATTTGTATTGTCCAATGCATCATGAGTATCAACACCCTCATTCCATAATAATTTCAAGTCCTCTACGAGGGGTTCTAAGTATATATCAATATCATTCCCAGGCTGTTTAGGTCCTGGAATTAACATTGATAATAAATTATTCTCCTGTTTCATGCACAACCATGGGGGTAAGTTGTACATGACCAACAAAACAGGCCAAACACTATACTTAGAACTTAAATTACTAAATGGGTTAAATCCATCTGTGGAAAGGCCAAGTCTAATATTTCTCTCTTCATTTGAAAATGATGGCCATTTATCATTGACTAGCTCCCATGCTGCTGAATCCACTGGGTGACGCATTTTTCCATCGCAACTTTTATTGTTGTGATGCCATCTTAATTCCTTTGAAATTCTTTTAGACATGAACATCCGTTTCAACCTAGGGATTATAGGAAAGTACCTCAAAACTTTTGCTGGGACACCATGTCGAACCTTTTTAGTCAGCTTATCTGACATCCAACGTGAAGTTCCACATGTTGGACATTCTTGCAAGTTTTCTTTATCTTTTCTAAACAAACAACAATCATTAAAACACACATGAATCTTTTCATATCCTAAATCAAATAATCGAAGAAATTTTCGAACCTCATACA
Organism: Humulus lupulus; assembly: GCF_963169125.1. NCBI lineage: Eukaryota > Viridiplantae > Streptophyta > Magnoliopsida > Rosales > Cannabaceae > Humulus > Humulus lupulus. The sequence goes on along the minus strand of NC_084802.1, from coordinate 233,602,623 downwards.
TAGACTTGGGGATCATATTATCTAAAGGAAACATATCATTCAAAAGTCTTAACAATTCATCAAAACTTTTGTCAGACCATCCATTGGTAGTTTTAACCTTATACAATGCAACAATTGACGATAACTTAGTATATTTAGTGCATTATGGATATAATGGAGTGTCTGCATCTTCTATTTTTTCCATAAAAGTGTCATCATGACCTTCTAGATGACTTTCAAAATCACAACCATCAATATTTGTAGCCCTAAACAAGTTGTAAGAATCAAATGTTTCCATTGTCTCTACATCATCATCTCTTGATAATTCTTCCCCATGATGAAACCAGATTTTGTATGTTGGATCAATCCCATAAATGACTAAGTGTTCATACAAAATGTTAATACATTGGTGACTTAAGTTTCGACAAACTTTGCATGGACACAATAACTTTTCTGGATAACCAGCTAGCTTTTCTGACATTTCTACAAAATTCTTAGCGCCTTCTCTATACTCATCCGAGGCTCTACAATTCAAAGACAAGTTCATATTTATAATATATTAGTAACAAATACAGTAAGTTACTAATTTTACTAAGCTAGCACTAATTAAATCCCTAATTCTTATTACCTATTGAAGCGTAGCCAAATTTTATCCAACATGATCACCAATTTAGTTGTCCTGTTCTAACCAACAAAAAGCAAAATTTTGATAAGTCTATGTAATGGTAAATACAAAATTGTATCAACCAAAATATACTATATGATTATTTTTAAAATTACTTGATTTTGAGTTCAGAAATGAATTTAAGCTGTTTATTTAGTCTTATTGCTAAACTTGGCATTTCCAATCCTCATCTCAAAGAAATATTATATATATTTATATATATATAAAGAGTATTGTCAGTTCAAGAATTTGATATCTATTGATCCATAAATTATTACGTGTCTAAGGTCTTTCTTTCTTTATTTCTTATTCTCTATTTTTCTATCATAATATATTGCATAGAAATCCACAAAAGCATAGCAGGAGAATATAGATAAATAGAAGTGGGTGAAGCCATTCCTTCTCTCATTCTTCACTTATAATAAACCTCATAGTATATGACAAAAAAATAGTGGTGCACTTGCTTAGGTAAAATTTGCAAAAAAAGAAAAGAAAAAAAATGTATAAAAAGACAAAATAGTTGAATGATGCAAATAAGCCTAAACTTAATTAAGAATAAAAATATGGCATAAACTAATATTTGTACAAAAATATGGGAAATTAAATTCATAAAATTGAAAAATAAAAAAAAATCATAAAATAAGTATTTTTTTTTGTAAACTTGTTAAAAAAAGCCATAAAACATGTAATTTTTTCTAAATTTGGCTCATAAAATGAGCAAATGCTGTATTTAGCACAATATTTATAATTATGCTTTAATGCATAAAGTACAAATTATCTCAAAAAGTTTATCATATTTTTAAATATATATCAAAAAATTATTATATATATAAAAAGTTAAAAAAAATTTCAATAAAAGACATTAATTAGTAGTGAACAAATAAATAAAAATGTAATATTTATTATGTGCCAAATTTAACAATGCTATTATTTGAGCCACCTAAATGTATTCCTATGTATGGTTCATTACAGAGGATGTATTATTATTATTACTATTATATGACAAATCAGTTTTGAACCTCTATCTCATTTTTATTTAATGTTAATAATTAATTTCATAATTTTATAAATAGTAAATCTTATAATTTAATATAATGATAAGTGATATAATATTTGGATCACTTTAGGCTCAAGTAAATGAATTTTGCAATTCTGTTTGACAGTTAAGTGTGGCCGTTTCCACATGTGAGAGAAAGAAACCTATACATATATAACTAATATGACCTCTGGAAAAGAGGTTAGAAAAACAAAGATATTGTTCTGAGTTGTGTGAGGACTGAGGAGTGTGTTCGAGTGTTCTTGAGCCTGTAACCTTGACAATATATATTTTGAATCCTGAGTTAGTTCATACGATATTTCTATTTTATGAACTAAGGGAGGGAAAACTATTAGAACACAGGAGAAAAGTGAGGTATTTTATTTTTATTTTCTAAATTTTTATGTTTGATATGCTATTTGTATTAAATTAATTGTTGTTGGAACTAAATCTGTTGATATGCTCTGTTTGTAAAATTATTTTATTGGCTCTATTGTTCAGATAAACGTTTCTTAGGATTGGGATTCAGCTATTTTGTGTTCCTTTTTTGTTTAACTAGGAGTGTACGAGACTCTTGAGCTAAGGGATGGAGGATAAGACTACCTTGGAAAAGGCGTGGTTAAGGTGACGAACACTTTCCTAGTTTCACTGCATACTTAACTGATCTATTTGATAGTTTTTTTTATGTGTATTTAATATGCTTGTTTCTGTGGTACATGTAGGATGTTGAGAATGTGAATGCTATTATGGGTCCTTCTTTGATTGGATGTTGAGAATGAGAATGTTGAGATGTTTTTGATTATTTGACACTTTCAGCAATCATAGATGGCACTGTAAGGTTCTCTTGCTTTACACACACTCACACATGATGTCACATTCTAATATTTCCTGTTATTTATGCATAGTTTATACACGCACTTATCATATGTTATTTGGTTGCATAGATGCCTGGGTGCTTCAGTTATGTAATAATATATATTATTTTTCTCTCCAGGTACTTTGTGTTCATGGCGGTCTTTCTCCTGATATTCGAACAATTATTCTAATATATTTTTGAATTGCAAGAAGCTATTTCTATAATTATTCTAATATATTTCCCTACATGGGTTTCGATTCTACTTTTAAATTTCTATGGTTTTTGAAGTTTATTAGATATACATCAAATAACTAACAGAAAATCAGAAAACATTTCAGCCATATTTATTAACCAACCATCAATCATTATCAATTCAAAATATTCAATCAACACACAAGTTTTCTTCCTTATCTCGCCGCAGCACACAAATTTCTCAGAACCTACTTCACTAATACACACAAGTTCTCAACCTTCCGTTATCACCGCAGCACACAATAATAATAATCTCAGAACCTACTTCACTATGGATGAATATCTAAGATATTCAAACTCCTCTAACATTTGCAAAGTATTTTAACAAAAATAAAAGAAAACATACCTCTTGCAAACTGCTGCAAATAAAGTTCCCTCCAATTCTGAATTTCTGAAAGAGTTAAAGAAATTTAGAAACTTGTGTAGAGAACCCAATAAATCAAAAAGTCATGTCACAATTATCTCATATTGAAAGAACAACATGCTTATAAGATCAAAATAAAAATTACATGAACAAAGACATAGATATTATTTACATACTCAAATGATCATTGATTAAAAAATATAATAACCTCCTTTAGTTCAGCTCTTATTCTGTTTTTTTTTTTTAACAAAGAAAACTAAACCATCTTATAGATTTCAATGCTCAGAAACCACTGTCTCTGTGATCACTCATTCTATGATATTGTGTGTGTTTTCCTGCCCGATCAAAAGAAGGATCTATCCACCACTAGTTTTGTGTTTTTCTGCTTGTGTCTACCTTATATTTTTGCGCTAGAAGAAGCAAATCAATGATTTCAGTACGTAGCAGTACAGTCAGTGACAACAAATCCAACTACCCACCTTTCATGAAAGAACTAATTAAACACAACACACACATAGCCAATTCCTAGCTAAGAGAGAAAATCAAAGGAGGCCACACACGACTTATATATTATTTCATTACTTTGTTTGTATCCTTGGGTAAGATCGAAGCTGGTTAGAATTAAGGATACCAACAACATTAAATCTGTTTAACCGTAATATACTGGGATTTAATTAAGATTACATACATGTTCAACCATGTAAGTCGTAACTTTGCATGCTAACATATATGCACAGACTGTGAATGTGAGGAGCTTATATAAATTAAAAATATTCCATAAGCAAAATATATAAACTTAAATCATATGATTAGCTGAGTTTGATTTATTATATAATAATACTAAAATTTTAATAGAGTTTTGGGTTATTTGGATCAGTTTATTACCGTCGTACTTAGTTTGCTTTGGTAATTGTATTATTGAAAATCTCCTTCGGCTGAACAAATAACTCTTCCTCCGGCATGTACTAAATTGCCCTGTATCAATCGTATGTTAAGAACACTAAAATTAAACAACAAGCATAAAATGTATATTTATATATATGTAATAATAGCCTTTATAAATTATAAAGTATATTACCATACAATATTCAAACAACTACACGCGTATACACCACTAGTTCTTCTTACTATATGTTATACATACATATATATATTTATATATGCATGTCAATAAGAAAATTGTACAAAACTTTTTAAAAAAAAATACCTTTCACAATAAGTTTAGTTAGGACAGAATTTCACAATATGATTTGTGGGAACCTGAGTGCAAGCCGATACCAGAGAAATATAAGATTATTGACGAAGGGATGGGATGACCTGTATTAATAGCAGAGCAATGTTATATACATACATTCATAAATAATATATATATAGATGATTAATTGTAAGGCTAATGTGGTATTTTCTATACAACGGTTGACTTTACCTTAATTGGATCTCTCTCTCTATATATATAATTTAACTTGTGGTATAATTATTGGTAGACTAAAGTTTCATTTAAAGCCACGTGGGGCAAGATTTGTTATCACAAATGGCATACATTCACTGACTTTTAATCTAAGGTCTTCAGTAAAAAATAAATAAAAATTAGGAGATTATATTAAGATTAGCCAACTTGAATGGTTTTTATCCCAATTTTGTTCTTCCTAATTTGTTTGGATTATTAGAAAATGAACCTAAGAAAAGTAGGTTTAAACAAATTTATAGAAATACATGAATATGATGTAAATGTGAGAATAGGAGAACTAACTACGTCAATTTCTCGAATTGTTCAGTTTTAATTTCCTTTCGAAACTAAAACTGGTATTTTTTTCCTCAATTTATTTTGTAGGTAATAGTATGATTAGGATTGTAAAGAACTGATGCAATTCCTACCAAAAAAATAATAAATAAAAATCAACAAACTACAACAGTAAAATGGAATCCCATTAAGACAATTTTTTGAAGTCTTAAGCAATGATTGTAAACATATACGAGGTAGTTTATAACATCTACCATAAAGCCAAAACACATATAACATGTGCAAAAACCATATAACATATGCAACTTAATCCTAAAAAGATGCTTAAGAAACTAAAATTGATTTGAGTCAGAAGTCGGCACATCTTGAAAATCACATTACAAATACTTGGCTGTGAAGGCAAAGAGTATTTAAAAACTTTGCAATCACATACAATCAATGACCAATTTTTTTTTTAAAACGCAGCAATTTATAAGTGTTTCCTGGATTTCATGGAAAACTGTTCCAGAACCTTCTATTTTTTGGGGCTTACAAGTGTTAGAAATCTTAGGAATCAAGATAACTGAAAATTGCATTACCTGAAGTTTAAAGGATTGGCCGAACACATTAAAGGAAACACGCTTTAGATGAATGCACAAAATCTGCAAGCAGAATCAGGCAGGCCAATCTTTTATATAAGAAAGACTTAAGAAGTACCTAATTACAAGTTTGTTAGTCAGAAATAATGAGTTTTACTCTCACTTTAGAAATGGAAAGCTCCCAGTTTTTTTTTTAAAATGAACTTTATAAGAAAATCTAACAACGATTGACTAATAAATGAGCGCAAGGCCAGCCACGATCGGAAGAGAGTGAAAGAGACTCCTCGTCGCTGAGGCGATCGGTGAACACAAAATATAATATCAGGTAGGAGATGCAACTACTGTCCAGACGGAGAGGCAGAGAGACGCGACTCTGGAGCGAGTCTTCGTGAGGCAGAGACTTCGGTGAGGGCGGAGAGACTTCGTGAGGGCGGAGGCAGAGATGAGTTGAGGGCGGAGAGACTTCGTGAGGGCAGTGAGGGCAGTGAGGCAGAGATGAGTTGAGGGCGGTGAGGGCGGTGAGTCTTCGTGAGGGCGGAGAGGGCTTCGTGAGTGAGAGATGGAGGCTGAGAGAAAGGGTAACTTAGAGAAAGGCTTGAGAAAATCTGAGAGAAAGGGAATTTTGGCATAAATTCATTTTGCCGCCTAGGATTTTAGTCATATGGCGCCAAAAATTTTAATCCCCACTATTCATCAGTTCCGTGTTTTTTAATCCCCCATTAATAATAGCACTTTTCAAAATATGCTATTCTTTAATGTAATATATACTCAATATTGTTGTAGTGCGTGCGACCTGGAGAGGGAGCTAGAATCCCATCCTAGGGACGTGGGTTCTGGTCTCTCCCCCCAGCAAGCGACATACATTTCCCAGCTACAATCAATCCTCCAGGATTGCCTTTCTGAAATTGCTTGCCTAGAAGAAAACTTGCCCCCTGAGCCATTTTCCTTTTGTCGTGACGAGTCTCCCGATCATAGGGATTCCTCCTTCGAAGGCGGTAGACGTGAATTGGTTGAACCGGAGTTCCTTTCCATGGTTCTGCCCGTGCTTCCTCTCCTATCCCATGTCTTGCGCCCTAGGGTTAAGCAAAGCGCTGGTAGGCATAGGACATGTGGGGGGTCTCCCAGAACCCTCAGAAAGTCTGTTGCTCATAAACTGCCTGTCTTTGTCCAGGTACCCGAGATGTCGAAGAGAGCCTTGGACACCTCCGATGAAACCGGCAGGTCCACAGTTACCCTGAAGAAAATGGGCAACATGCTGAAAGCTCATAAGTTACCCTTGAATCTCAAGTTCGTTATACCAGAGCGCAAGGAACGCACGTCCGCACCGCCAAAAGGGTTCGTGGCATTCAGCGATTCCATAATCCGATCTGGTGGAGCTTTTCCACTTCACTCTTTCTTCATCAAAGTGTTGGACTACTTTGAATTAGCGCCACTACAATTGTCCCCCAACTCCTGGGTGATGCTTAGCTGCCTATATGTGTTGTACCGTCGGGTGTACTCTAGGGGGCCTTCGATGAGTGAGGTTCATTACTTCTTCACCCTGAGGGAGAATACATCGGCCCCCGGGTTCTACCAACTCCAGAAAGCCGCGGCCCTTAAAGGGAGTTCCCTCGTGGAGGGATCTATTTCCAATAGGGGGTTGTGGAAGTCAGACTACTTCTTTACTTATAGCGGGCAGACTCGACACTCTAGCTTCAACACCCCACATAAGGCTATTCTCACTTTGATCCCATATATCAGAGGTTTCTCTTATTATTCGACTTCTCTCTCTTTTTTTTATAGCTTTTCTAACTGTGGTTATTTCTTTTCGTTTGATGGCAGGTCTCTTAGGGGTTGTTGGCCCCAACTTGAAACGGTCGGCTCATGACCGAGTAATACAAATCCTGGCCATGTCGAAGGTATGCAAACAAGCCAGCGCCCTTTTCACAGAGAGCAACCTCCACTTGTACGGGTTGCTGACCCCGGACCAGAAAGTTACCCTATGCTCCATTTCCTCTGAATCTGAGGATCCACGCCCCGCGTCACCTGACCCCGCGTCACCCATCCCTGCGGGTCCACGCCCTATGTCTCCCGACCCTGTGGATCTACCCCCAGCGGCACCCGTACTCGAGAGTCCGTGGGTATATGGTCACGATGAAAGAAATTATGATGAAGTAGCCGATAGGGACTATGTCTACCCCCCGGGCGACCATATGGACGTTGAGGAGACCGTGGTGTCTGAGAACTACTCCTGCTTGTACTCTGTTGCTGGCAGGGCTAAGGGTGTAGCTGATGACGGTCATATTGGCGGTGCTACCTCTCGGATGTCGCCGTCAACGCCTGGCGGCGAGTTTGCCTTCGATGCCCCTGTCCCTTGCCCCTCCGTGCCTAGAAGGAATTTTGTCATTCCTCCTTTTGATGGGGCTCCTTCACTCCCGAGGAGGCATCCCAGGTGGGCATCCACAGGCGTCTCTTTACCCCAGGAAACGACTCCGCACTCTTCTGCTCCCCGCACCACTGCAGATGGGTCAGGGCCTTCTCGGTCCCCATCCTTGCCAAAGCGGGCCTCGGCAGGCACTCACGCCTCCCCCGGCCCAGCTCATGTTTCTATTCCTGAAGATCATCCTTTGGCGAGCCAATATGGGGAAGCCATGAGCCATCACTTGGGAAACTTTCCCAAAGGTGAATGGGGGACGCTGCACAATGTCCCCGAGGCTGAGCTAGAGAATGCCTATATGCGAGCCTCCCTGCAGGTAACTGTCGCGATACTTGGTTTATTCATTTATGATGGCCATATATATACTTTTTATATTATTTCTGGTATATCATCTGACCCTTGAGGCTTTGTTTCATATCCTCGCCCTCACTCAGGCTTCCATCTTGAACCATCGGCTGCTCGCCTCCCACTCTTCATCGGCCCAACGGTTGCAACACGAGCTTGAGGAGGCACTGGGGAACCTATCGGTGGCCGAGACTGCAAAGGATGCCTTGTCAAGTCAACTGGCCGAGGCGGTATGCTAGAGGGATACCGCCTTGGCCCGGGCTGCATCAACCTCTCATACCAACATTCAGTTGGAGGCTACCATCCAAAATCTAAACGGGAAGATCGCTGTGCTTGAGGCTGAGCTTGTGAACGTTGAGGATTGCATAATCGAGAAAACGTTGCATGCTGTCTGGAGGACTAACCCCACCGTTGACCTATCTCCTTTTGGGGACTATGCCGTCGAGAAGATTTTTGAGTGGAAAGGTCGAGGTGGAGATTTGTAGGTCCCTTGTACTCAGTCTATGTATGCTTTTACTATGTAATCCCTCGCACCACTTCTTCTCTTTTTCTCTTTTTTTTTATCAAACTTAAGGGGCTCTGGTAAGTCCCTCTTATTACTGCTGTTCGTGGGTTACATATTTTTCTTTGATCTGATGGCGATAATCTTTCTGGTGCACCTTGATTATACTTGTAAGGACACGTTAACCCATTGGGCTGTTGGGGTCCTTTTATATTCTTTGCGCGCGCTTATTACTTTTTTTGCGAGAAGCGTCCTTCTCATCGTTATACATAGTACTATTTTTTTTTCAAGGGTCCCTTGTAAGACCCTTTTTGGCTAGCCGGCTTAATGGCCGATCTAGACTTATCGGGTGATTCCCTCCTTACGGCCTTTAGTTAGAGGTCATCCTTTTAAACTGTTCCCTTGATATTCATAAGGGTATCTAATCCTTTTGAATATAAGAGATTTTTTTTTTTGGTTTACTCTTGTCGTCCTACCCCCCAAGTACCTGGTGAGATTTATCTTGGCGGGGACTTTAGTTGATACTCGCATAAAGAAGTAAGTAACATACGAAGTGGAGAACAGTTTCATTCATAGTAGTCAGATTACAACGATATATAAATAGATAAAAGGCTTACATCTACTTGTGAGGTTATCTAGGTAACCTCTTTGATTCTCGTCTACTGAGATAGCCTAACCTGCAACAAACTAAACACAGCTACTGCCTGCGCTGGGAGTGGAAGTCTTACTGGTAGTACTTCCTAAGGTGTTCTGCGTTCCACGCTCGAGGTATGACGGTGTCGTCCATGCGCACCAGCTTATAGGTGTTTGGTGGTATGTACTGAGCGACTTGGTACGGTCCTTCCCAGTTCGCCCCAAGTACCCCTGCCCCCGGGTCTCGCGTGTTGGGGAGTACTTTTCTTAATACCAAGTCACCTGTTCTGAATGTTCTCTCTCACACCCTCGAGTTGTAATATCTGGCTGCCCGCTGCTGATATACTGCCACCCTCATTTGCGCCTTTTCCCTTCTATCCTCCAGCATGTCCAAGCTTTCAGCCATTGCCTCATGGTTGACCTGGTCCTCGTATGCCTGTATCCTGTGCGAGTTAATCTTTATCTCAATCGGGAGGACAGCCTCACATCCATATGCTAAGGAGAATGGGGTCTCTCCAGTGGTAGTGCGGGGAGTGGTTCTGTAGGCCCAAAGCACGTTCGGTAACTCCTCGACCCAAGCACCCTTCATTTTCTCTAGTTTTGTCTTTAAGTTTCTCTTTAGGACCTTGTTGATGGCCTCCACCTGCCCATTGGCCTGTGGATGCATGACGGCCGAAAAGCTCCTCCTTATGCCCCTTTCCCTACAGTATTCCTCAAACGTTCCCCCTTCAAATTGAGTGCCGTTGTCAGAAATAATCTTGTAGGGCACTCCGAACCTGCAGACAATGAATTTGTTGACAAAGGTAGCGATATGCTTGGCTGTTATCTTCATTAGAGGTTCTGCTTCAACCCACTTGGTGAAGTAGTCTACGGCCACCACCGCATACTTCACACCACCTCTCCCTGGGGGGAGGGCACCAATCAGGTCTATCCCCCAGACAGCGAAGGGCCAAGGGCTGGTCATGCTGGTCAAGTCATTAGGGGGTTTTCGGGGGTAGTTCGCATGCCTTTGGCATTTGTCATATTTCCTTGCGAAATCATTAGCATCTCTCTCCTAGAAGGCCAGTAGTACCCTTGCCTCATGGCTTTCCGAGCCGTGGACGGTCCACTTGCATGGTTGCCACATTCACCCTCATGTATTTCATACAGCACCTTCATAGCTTCTTCCTCATCAACACACCGCAAGAGCGGCACAGAAAACCCCCTATTGTATAGGACCCCATCCACCAAGGTGTATCGAGCTGCCTTGTAAACTAGTCTCCTAGCCTCCCTCTTGTCTGTTGGCACCACTCCATCCTTCAGATAGTCTATAATCGGGCTGACCCACGACTCCTTCGGGGCATTGACCATGTGAACGTCTGGATTGGCAATGCTTGGCCTTGGTAAGTATTCTACGGGCACTAATTCGAGGGTATCTCCATCTCTAGTGGAAGCCAGCTTCGCGAGGGCATCAGCATGGATATTCTTCTCTCTCGGGATCTGCTCTATGCTATATTCCACCAATTGCTCCAAATAGCTTCTTACCCTTTCCAAGTATGCAGCCATCTTGGGTCCCCTCGCTTGGTACTCCCCTTTCACCTGGAATACCACCAACTGTGAATCACTACAGATGTGTAGATGTGTTACCTTCAGCCCCTGGGCCAATTGCAGTCCTGCCAGAAGCGCTTCGTATTCTGCCTCATTGTTCGAGGCTTCGAATCCAAATCGTATTGCGCAGTACATCCTGAGTCCCTCGGGTCCAGTCATTACGAGGCCTGCTCCAGATCCTCCTTCGTTGGATGCCCCATCCACGTGCAGGCTCCATCCCTCAACACTCCTTGTCTCCCCCTCTGCAACTGACTGCCCCTCTTCTTCACTTCTTCCTCCATTCGGCTGACCAGTGAACTCCACTATGAAGTCTGCGAGCACTTGTCCATTGATGGAAGTTCTCGGGGTATAAACGATATCGAATTGACTCAACTTGATCGACCATTTCATTAGTCTTCCCGAGGCATCAGGCTTATGCAGGACCTGTCTCAGGGGACTATTAGTGAGAACTTCGATTGCATGGGCATGGAAGTAGGGTCTTAACTTCCTTGAAGCCACCACTAATGCATATGCCAACTTCTCAATCTCAGGGTATCGACTCTCCGCGTCCGCCAATCGCTTGCTGACATAGTACACGGGTCGTTGATGCTTCTTCTCCCCTTTAACCAAAGCCGTGCTTACGGCATGTTCGGACACTGCCAGGTACAAGTATAGCCTTTCACCCTTTTCAGGTTTTGCCAACAGGGGTGGCTTCCCTAAGTGCTCCTTCAGCTTGATAAACGCTACTTCACACTCTTCATCCCAAGCGAACTTTTTGCTCCCTTTTAGGATGTTGAAGAAGGGGAGGCACTTGTCAGTCGACCTCGAGATGAATCTGTTAAGGGCTGCCACCCTTCCCGTTAGGCATTGCACCTCCTTCTTACTCTTGGGACGGCACATCTCTATCAGGGCCTTTATCTTATCAGGATTAGCCTCGATACCTCTGGAGTTGACCATGAACCCCAGGAACTTCCCCGAAGATACTCCGAAAGTGCATTTGATTGGATTCAACTTCATTTGATATTTCCTGAGTGTGTCAAACATCTCCTCTAGGTCCTTGTTGAGCTCGGCGGCATTACGAGTCTTCACCAGCATATCGTCAACATATACCTCCATGTTCCTCCCTATCTAGTTAGCAAACATCTTGTTGACCAACCTTTGGTAGGTAGCACCCGCGTTCTTTAACCCGAAGGGCATCACCTTGTAACAGTAGAGTCCTCTATCCGTTATAAATGACGTATGATCTTCATCACCTGGGTTCATAGGAATCTGGTTGTACCCAGAGTAGGCATCCATGAAGCTAAGTAATTCATGCCCAGCTGTCGCATCCACCAACTGATCTATCCTCGGGAGGGGAAAACTATCCTTTGGACATGCCTTATTCAGGTTTGAGAAGTCCACGCAGGTCCTCCATTTTCCATTCGGTTTTGGGACCAGCACTGGATTCGATACCCATACAGGGTAAAATGACTCGCGAATGAACCCATTGGCCTTCATCTTGTCTACTTCCTCCTTCAAGGCTGCGTACCTCTCTGGGTCCAGCGCTCGTCTTTTCTGCCTAACAGGCCTTGCCTCAGTGGAGATATTCAAATGGTGGCACATGACACTAGGATCTATTCCCACCATATCTTCGTGACTCCATGCGAATACATCTAGGTTATCCTTCAAAAACCTTATCAGCCTCTCCTTCATGTCATTCTGAAGGCTTTTTCCTACCTTCAATTTTCTCAACGGTTCCTCCATGACTTCAACCTCCTCTATTTCTTCCACAGGTTCCGCCCCTGATTCCTCCACGGTTCTGGGGTCTAGCTCCTGCGGGCTTCCAGTGGGTGTGCGTGGTGCCTCGTGTACCACCATGGCCATCGGTTCTCGTGGTTTCACGGATGCGCGGAGGGAGGTGTTGTAGCATTCCCTCGCTTCTCTTTGTTCTCCTTTCATACTAGCTACTCCTCTAGGGGTTGGGAACTTGATGACCAAGTGATATATGGAAGTTATCGCTTTCAATTCTCTCAGGGACGGTCTCCCCAATACCGCATTGAAAGCTGACACACAATCCACCACGACAAAGTTTGCCATGACTGTAGTCTGTCGGGGTTGCTCCCCCATGGTTAATGCCAATTCGATCATCCCTAGAGGTTGTATCGAGTCCCCTATGAATCCATATAGGGAAGATTGGCAGGGCTTTAAGTGGCGGATGCCCAGCCCCATCTTTTCCAAGGCGGGTCGATACAGGATATCCACTGAGCTGCCATTGTCCACTAGAACCCGATGCACCCGCATATTGGCCAACTGAACTGTCAACACCATAGGGTCGTTATGGGGGTAGTGCACCCCCCGTGCGTCCTCCTCATTGAAAGTGATTGAGCCATTTTCTCCCTTGAAGCTTTTCGGGGGTCATTGTTACAAACTCATGACACAGGGTGGTGGACTTCGCCTGGCTTCTCTAGCATACCAATCTCATCCTTTGCGGGAGTCTCCCCCGAACCCCGGACCTCCGAAAATAGTTCTCACTTCTCCCTGAATCTCTGGAGCTCCTCTTTGAATCTGAGACGTCACTGGTTCATCCTCTGACTTCAGCCTTTCTCTCCTAACATATCGGCCCAGGTGTCCCCTGCGGATGAGCTCCTCAATTTCTTCTTTCAAATGAATACACTCTGCTGTGGTGTGACCAATGTCCTTGTGGTATTGACAGTACCTACTAGGGTCCCTCTTGGACCGGTCTTTTCTCATTGGCGGGGGCTTCTTGAAGGGAACCCGCTTCTCGTTGGTGAGGTAGATATGCTCCCTTGTATCCATCACGTTCGTATAGAAAGTATAAGCCGTTTGCCTATGGTCGCTTCCCCGCTTGGGCTTTCTATGTTGATCATCCCTCGACCCTTCGTACATCCTCTTCTTCTTTGCTCCATTCGACCCGTCATTAGTTGGGGGCTTTCCAGTGGACTCACACTTTCCCGCCTTTAGGTTCGCGTGGCCATCCTCTACACAAATATACTTCTGCGCTCTCTCGTAGAAGTCATCTAGGTCTGTGACTTCCCTTTTGAGCATATTATCCCACAATTTGCTTCTTGGACGCACCCCGGCGGTGATGGCCATTTTTAACTCCCTGCGGGTCAAGCTCCCCACTTTGGCTGCTTCCATGTTAAACTTGTGGATGTAGCTTTTTAGACTCTCATTTTCGCCCTGTTTTACATTGGCGAGGTTGGTGCCTGGCATTGTATAATCACGCACGGCATGATGTTGTTGGAGAAATTCATCTGAAAACTGTTGCCAAGACCTGACGGATCCCGGTCAAAGTATTTTAAACCATTTGTACGCAGGTCCTTTCAACGTGACCGCGAAACAGTGGCATCTAGCCCCGCTACTAATCCCCCTCAACTTGATCAAGTCATTGAATGCGTCTAGATGGTATTTGGGGTCGGTGCTTCCTTCATACGGGGTCATATGAGGCTCCTTGAAGTTGGCTGGGAGTCGGATGGCTTGGATCTCTTTGGTGAAGGGTGATTCATGGTCGAACTCCTCCTCAAGGCTTTGCCCTCCAGACGCAGTGACAATCTTACTCCGTAGGCTCCTCATCTCTGTATCGAGGTCTTGCCTCCTCTTCTTCAGGGAGTCTCTCAACATGGACGGGTTGACATCTTCCTTTCCTTTGCCGTCCCGGGGGACAGTAGGAGGGGTAGTCCTCTTATCCGCCCTCTTCTTGTTGAGCTCTTCTCATAGATCCAAGGGTGCCCTTTTTGAGGTGACCTCGATGCCGTTGCGAGAGCCAACATTGTTCCCTTGCCTTGGCGCCTGGGGTGGCCTCGATGGTCCGGGATGCTCATGCGGCTTCTCCCTGGGGGTGTTACTGGTGGAGTGTCTGGTCCTCCCGTCGTCTACCGGGACAGTGGTTTCCTGACCTTTCTCTTTCCTCTTGGGCAGGGTCACGTTCGACTTACCTTGCAACAGGCCATTCAACACCTCCTGCATGTTCTCCAGGGTGGTCTCCAGCCTTTGGTTCTTACGGTGCAGGTCACGAATCTCCTCTTCATAGAAACTAGATTTAGAACTCGAGCTCACGGAATGGACCCGGGGTTGTTTATCACGTCTACGTGTCGAGGGGCCCGGATCCTGTCGGCCGGAGTTCGGTACCTGCGGTGGTTTGGGAGGTGGGAACTCGTTGGCACTCCCAGGTGGTGCGGTAGTTGTCCTTGGAGGATTCTCACCGGGCGGGATGGCCGGTGATGAGGCCTCGCTATCATTCTCGCAAACCTCAGGGTCCCTTGGGGGCTCCACGTCTCGGGGTGGAGGTGGATCCTTCATGGAGGCCTTCAGCTGGACTCTGTTAAGGTGGACCTCCACCTCTCGTGGCTCCCTAAGTTGCTTCGAACGTCTTGGCATTTCTTCTTGCCGGAAGTAATGGTAGAACAATAGCTTGGTGCTTACGTTCCCACAGACGGTGCCAAACTGTTGACGGTAAGAACTCGTCAACGATTAATGGTTAGAAAACTTTAATCTCTATACTACAGAAAGCTTTGAATCAGATGGAAAGAACTCGAATCAACAGAAGAAAACCAAAGCAACAATGAAAATCATGATCATATATTTCGTAAGTCTCTTTCATACACTCAGTTTTCCAACCCCTTAACTTGAGGGGTTGGGGCCTATTTATAGGGGGCCTCCATTGGCCCCTGATACAAACAAGTCCCAGACGACAGCGACGTACGCAGGTACTCTGATAGTGTAGTGGCTTAGGGCGTAGTGGTGTCTACCCTGATAATGTCAGAGTCGTGGCCTAGGACATAGTACTGTCGGCTTTGGCATATGGTCGGGGGTGTCCAAGTGGTACCACTACTCTTCGTACAGGTCCGTACCGCCACTACTCCTCAGATGCAGATGACAGGGCCGTGCCTCTGTTCTCTCCACAATCGTACGCCCTGTGTCAGTACACGTGTCCTGTACCCGGTCGTCCTCATCAGTCCCCGTTTGATACCCAATGCTGGCTTGGTAATCCCATTAAGTGTCTCTAAGTACTCCTTATGCCAATGTCAAGGAGGCTTCAACCGGTATGTGTCATGAGAAGCCAAGCGCTAGGAGTCGAGGCTGGCCTACGCAGGTTACATGGAGGCGAGGGTGAAGACACGGGCAGCGCAACATGGCCGCACCCTCGCATAGCGAGGCTGCCCCTCTTCCCCCCGGGTGCAGGCGTGGCGAGGCTCGGGGCACGGGCACCACAACAAGGCCTCACCCTCGCACAGCGAGGGTGTCTCGCGTAGTGAGGCTGACCTTCTTCTCCCGAGTGTAGGCGAGGCGAGGCTCGATGCTTGATGGGACGGGGCACATGTAGATGGCCAGCCAGGGACCCTCGCATAGCGAGGGTGACGTTCGGATTGGCAAGCGGCCGAGGGCCCTCGCATAGCGAGGGTAGCCCTCTTAGCCCAATTCCCTCACCATCATGTGACGTCCTTATCCCCTTGTGCGGACAATAAGTGGCTTTTAGGATGTCTTGTAGTATAGAGCTTCACTTGTGAATAGAATTCACAAGGGAAAAATTTCCACATTTACACTAGGCCTGATGACCTTCTGGGTGCTAGACCTGATGAACTTCAGGGTGCTAGGCCTGTTGAAACGAGTGTGAACTTTATGTGTATTTGGGAGTTTAGGTTGACCACCCTATGAAGAATAGGGTGGGCCGACCACCCCTAGGGTTGGGGTCAAGCCGACCACCCCTAGGGGGTTTATGCTTGGTCGACTTCCTTGTAGGTCCTGGACCTATCCTTTTTTGCTTATCAGTCTTTTTTCAATACTTTGTCGTTTTTTCATGACTTGTGATGGCACATGTCGCTTTCTCATTCACCACACGTCATCTCTTGGATTTTGAGGGATAACATTCTCCCCCCAAGTTTATCATACTATGTTCGACATTGGTAAACTTGATCTGGCCCGAGAAACATATCGTAGCAGTACTCTAGCAGCAAAGTCCCTAGGGACATTACGTAGTACTTTTATAAACTATCGATAATTTGCTCAGCACGTATTTTTTAAGGATAATTGTAATTCCTAAAAATAATTATGTTTTACAAGGAAAATTAATTTCCTAAAAATCTAGTATATTTTTCAAGGAGTTTTGAAGTCCTAAAAATATAATATATTTTTCAAGGATATTAATTCCTAAAAATACAAAATATTTTTCAAGGAATATGAATTCCTAAAAATATAGGATATTTTTCAAGGAATTTGAATTTTTAACAATACTAGATATTTTTCAAGGAATTTGAATTCCTAAAAACATGGTTTCAAGGAATTTGAATTCCTAACAATATGGTTATCCTGAGAGGCTATAAGTAGGTATTCACTCATCACAATCTCAAACCCATGCGCCTATCTCAGGGAAAGTCTGAGCTGTGAAATTCTCCAAGTCTTCATCAACTATGTGCATCTTCTCTTGGGTAAGTATTTTCTCCTCATCTTTACATCATTTAATGAATCTGTCTGACTTTCCTTACTTTGCTCTACTCTGATTCAAAATAACTGATTTGTTTGAACCAAAGACTTGTTTTTAATAAAAAATTGGCTTGATCCTTGCCTCTTTTTGCGCGATGCTTTAGGGTTTAGAGGTCAGTAGGCCGACTGCCTTCAGATTCACCATCCTGGGCGATTTCTAGGCTTGTAAAACCCTAACCTAGGCCAACCACCCTTGAGTTTCACTAGCCTGGGAAATTTTCAGGCTTGTAAAACCCTAGGCTGACCACCCTTAAGTTTCCCTAGCCTGGGAGATTTCCAGGCTTATAAAAATTAGGATTGGGCAATTTTCTGGGCTTCACATCTAGGCAAGGCGACTTCCAAGGTTTCAAATTCATCATGGGTCGACCACCCCTAGGGTTTCCCTTGCCTGTGTGATTTCCAAGCCTGCACATCCCATCATGGGCGGAGCACCCCTAGGGATCCCTTAGCCTGGGCAATTTCCAAGCTTGTGAAGTTCATCATGGGCCGACCACCCCTAGGGTTTCCATCATGGGACGACCACCCCTAGGGCTTCCTTAGCCTATGCGATTTATAGGGTTACAAAATCTAAATCTAGACTGCATTCCCCATGTCCTGGGAGATTTCTAGGGTTCCCAGGCCTGGGTGGTCAGCCCAAACCTTAGCAAAGGCCGACCACCATATTCCCTGGGCGATTTCCAGGGATCCAAGATCTAGGGTGGTCGGCCTAACCATAGGCCGACACCCTGGGACCCTATTTTTTTTGGTTTCTTTAGTTTTTCTCCTTAGTAATGGATATGCCCCCATCTATTGACTTCATTATGTTGATGTACTAACTTTACTCTTTATTTTTCCTTTGTTGCAGATGTCCAGCTCCTCTTTGTCAGATAAGTCTGTAAGCGAGCGTACTCCACAAGATTTCTTGGAAAGGGTGAAAAGGATTCTTTCTCGCTTCGCTTTATATTTATTCAGTGAGGAAGATTTCTTGAAAAGGTATAGCCCAAAGGCGAGAGTAAAACAAAAACTCAGCAACCCTCCGAAGATAATCCACATTGCCAGGCACATCACTCAGAGCTTTTCGCCTGGCTCTTCTCAGCATAGTACTCCCTGTGGATCTCATGGCACATCTTAGCGAAGTCATTCTTCTCAGCGGAGTCTGTCTGGTCAGTGAGACTCCTTGCAACGCCTGTTGAACCGGGATACCAGTCGGGTTCCCCATCACTCTTCTTCTCGGTGAGAACATACCTAGGGCTCTCATCGCCAGGTTACTCACCCTTAGGAGCGTTCTATTCACAGGTTCCAGCCTAAGGTGGTTCGCCCTTCTCCCAAGAGCAAGACAGTCTCGCCAGCTGCGCAGTAGAAGAAGAGACGACAAAAAGAGTTCCATTCATCAGATTCTGGGGCTACCTTTGCTAGTGAGATCATATGGAAACCGGTTGAGAAGCCTCACCCTACTGATTACGAGGTGGTTTGGTTCAAAGGGGTTGCCTCTGACATGACTGAAGAGAAGGTAAAGAACTTAAGGAAGACCTTTGACCTCTCTGTCATTTCTATTACTGTCCCTGGTCCAGATGACAGAGTTGAGGAACCCCCTTTGGGTATGTGCCCATGGACACGTTCTGCCATCAAGTCTGGCGCCCTACTTCCTCTTCATCCATACTTTCAGAGTGTGGTAGATAATTTTGGTATTAGTCCCTCTCAGCTGGCTCCCAACTTGATCTTGGTGTTATCTGTGTTGTACATTATCTATCATCGTAGAAAATGGGCTACTCCAGTACCTTATGAGATCCACTACTTATTTGATCTGAAGACGAACCCTTCTTAGTGCAACTTGGGGTATTTACACTTCCACCATTATACGAGCGAGGGTACCGAGACCTTCTTGGAAGAGATCTTTGGAAATAGCAAGGCGTTTAGATATGTTGACAACTATTTCTTCACTAAGGATCCAGAGGCCAACTACTCAAAGTTTAAGCACGTCGGGCCTTTTTATAGACCGCTCCCAACCCAAGCCATGACTGTTAGGGCTAAGGCATTGATTTCCATGGCCCCTGAGGAGAAGAATGTCAAGACCATAATTACCTAAGAGATTCTTAGGAAGGTTGGGCTGTTTCCTTCTACTATTGCCGATGTTCCGGATGAAGATGGTCCCGAGCTCGTGAACGCCATAAACTCCCCGGGACCTATTCATATCGATGATGTACCCTCTTTGCCAGTGCTAGCTAGATAGGAGGGTGAAGAGGTGGGTGCATCCGTGCACTCACTGCTTGCTTTAGGTGATTTTGATGAAGCCACGTTCGAACCTGAATCTCATTCAGAAGGTCCGACACTTTTATCATCTTTACTTTATGTTTCTTCTGTATTTGATATCCCACTAATATTTGATCTTCTTTTGCAGGTTCAGATATGTTCGGATTTGTTCACACCCAACAAAGGTCGACTCCAGCCGAGATTAGCCCTTCCGACTGAGTGGCCAAGAGGGCCAGGGTTGAGCCTGAGTTGATAACAGAGGTTCCTCCCGAGGTGCCTCATTCGACTCCTTTGGCGTCTAGTCTTGTCGCAAAGGTAGAGCCATCCTTGCCCATTCCGGTTCCTCCCAGTATCACTGATGCAGGTGCCTCCTCCTCTGCGCTTGATCCCTTATATGAGCCACACTAGTCTGCCATATAGAATTTAGGTGCCATCATGGACCAAGCATCCCATTTTGAGTAGATGACAACGACCTTCAATGGGATTAAGAATGAGGACTTGAGCACCATCCCCACGAAGTCACTCATTGACATTCATAGTGTAAGTCCTCTACAATTTTCATTTTGTCTGGTTAGCTTGTGTGCTGACGTTGTCTAACACTTGTATGTTTTTTGCAGGCGTTGATGTTGGTCTCCCATGTCCATGATAGGTATGTAGCGTATACCTCTACGCTTTCCAACCTTCATTCTGAGCTTGAAGCTATCTGCCTGGAGGTGCTGGACCTTAGGCACGTTCTTGGCTCTAGGGATGCGGACATTGCTTTGAAAGATGAAGAGATCAGCACTCTACACAGTACCATGGAGCTCAAATAGCAGGAAGTGACCGAGTTGACTCTCAGGGTAACACAGATGGAGGGGAAATTGGCTGATCAACTCAAACAGTTTGTAGTTGAAAAAGAGAAGCTGATTGCCGACATGGACCAACTGCAGAAGGATGCTTTTGTCGAGAAGGAGCAAGAGGTCAAGTGTAACGACAAAAAAAAATCACTAATAAGGCTTAAGGGCCTTGATTAGTGTGCCGAGAGGGCACAAATGGTTTATGTGTGAATTAAATAGTTTAATGCATGATTATGTGATAAGCATGCTTGTATGGTTATATGAATGTATATGTGAAATGCATGTCTACGAGTATTAGTATGCATGTAGGCCCCGTTTAGCTTAAAAGGGTATATTTGTAATTTTAGCCCATTGAGGGCGTAAATGTGATTATATGTTATAACTGTTAAGACCACATTATTATGTGGGTAAATCCGCAGTATGCGACTTGAGGCGATCCTAGGGAGCTAGTTAGCAGGAAAGTCACAACGGGACCTAATACTTGACTTGGGGCAAGTCAAGGGGTATTTCGGGTATTAGTTGGTTATTTGGGTTATTGGGTTATGGAAGTATATAATTGGAGATATATTTGAGATTAGGAAGCTTAGGTGGGAATACTGGGGAATTTTACCATTTTGCCCTCGGGGACGTTTTCGGCACCCCGAGCCTCGGGATTGACTTAATTGCTTAAGGATAGACTAAGTAAAATTTAGAACACGGTAGAACAAAAGCCAAACCGACCTTCCTTCCTTGTCTCTTTCTCTCTCAAAGGAAACCACAAGGAACCAAGAAGAACTTGGCTGGAATTTAGAGAATTAGAGCTGTGATTTGGGAGACTAGCTCAAGGATTAGCTAAGGATTCAATCAAGAGTTAAGGTATGCCATAAGTTTTATGCATGGTGGTTAAATTATGTGATTATGGCTGAGTTCTAAAGTGTTCATGGGTTTTGGCATTAAAGGTTGAATTAAGGCAAAAAGCTTGGGCATTAGCTCAGTGAATGTTTAGAGGATTGATTCTTCAGTGAAGGTAAGCTCCAATTTATGATATGGTGTTTGAATTATGGGTTTTTCTGACTGGTTTTGGTGTTCTTGAGTGTGTGGGTTTCAGAAATTAAAATGGTGTTTTGATGAGTTTTTAGATTAGGTTTTTGCTGGCTTATGCTTCTGAAATCATGCAAGAATGTTTGTGATAATTGAAGTATATTTTTGGGATGGTTAAGGGTGGTTTTGAGTGAGGTTTGTGTGTTAAAAATGATGGCTTTTCTTGGTTCAAAGGGGGTGGGCCACGGCCTTCTGAAGCTGATGGGTGCTGGAGATGGAGGGCGGGTCGCGGCATGGGGTATGTAGGACCGCGACCTGTGTCAGTTTTTGGGCGAGGCTGAGCCTCTTGTTGGGGCCATGCCGTGGCATAGGGGGCTTGAGCCGCGACCCTTAAGGAAATTTGTGTTTTTGGGTTTTTAATCATGGGAATTTAACCTAGGGTGTTCAGGACCGATTCTACTACCGTGTTTGGTGGAATTTGAGGTTCTGGAGGCTAGAACCTTGTCTGGAAGCCCTTTTACAATTATTAATGGTATCTCTTATCTTGGTTGTGACTAGGTACCAAGCTAGGGCTCGGGAAACAGATCGTGCTCAAGAGGCATCTCTCGTAATTAGTACACTAGGAAATTAAAGGTAAGAAAACTGCACCCAGTTGTGAATTTATAATGGGACTTAGGGTTCCCTGCTTTGTATGCTTTATAAAGGATGGTATTATGCCATATGAATAGTAAACAAACGACCTAAGAGTGCTGGAATTTACATTGGTGCACAGGGCCCACCTCAGCCACTGGTAGCTGAGGACAACTTATTATGCACTGAGCTCAGTTTTAAGCGGACCGGAGTCAGTGGGGTAAACAGAGGGTGCGACCTAAGGGTGTCAACCCTGATTATCATGTGATTTGATTATTATTATTATTGATTGGTGGATTTGTCATGCTGAATAGCTGAGTGTTGGTTTGTTGATTCTTTGGTTATGTCTATGGACTATGTGATTAATGTGGTATGCTAAGTATATTAACATGCTTTAAGAATTATTCAATTGTTATCATTGTTTGTACTATAACTTTATATTTTCTTGCTGGGCCTTGGCTCACGGGTGCTACGTGGCACAGGTAAAGGCAAGGGCAAGCTTGATCAGCCCTGAATCGGAGAGCTCTAAAGGCAGAATGTACATGATCAGCTGCTCGGCCACCACGGTTGAGGGGAGACAGGAACAGGATGACCACAAATGTTTGTTTTGCCCTTAGAATGGCTAGTGGTTGTTTGTACTCTGGAGATTTTGTAAACTAACTTTCAAACATTGTTTTTTTTGGGATCCCTTGTACAACATGTTTAATTATATGAAATGTGTCTTTTGTGACCAAAACCTTTTAACCCTAGTTCATTAATGTTTTTAGTGACACATTTTTAACTATATATCTTGATTAGCAAGTTTTGCACCTTTATAAATACACAGTGTAGCGGTCTTGGCTATCCAGAGCATTACATCAAGGTTGCCCGAGACAAGGCTCAAGAGGAGTATTTAGAGAGAACTTTCTATTGCTTCTACTTGATCTGGAAGTCCAACATAGATCTGAACTTGGATTTCCTTCCAAGAAGACGCGAGCGAAGGTGCTTAAGAAATGTCTGGCTCGTGAGGCTGCCGAGGCTCAGGGTGGTCTTTCAGACAATACTCCTCACCCTGATTAGTCTTGTTTTGGCTTTCCTTTCGTGCCATTGGTGGGGCACCTTGTACTTGACAATTTTTACATATGACATTTTATGCCTTTATGCTTTTTTTTTAACGAGTACTCAGTGTATTGATTGAAATTTTTTATTTCCAATGCTTACTAAGTATATCAACTCACAACCCTCATTGGTTTAGGTATCAGCATACTCTGAACTCATGTATGTCATGTGCCATACTAACCTTGCTCCTTTACATTTTTCATGCTAACAACCATGGTAATGTGAGTAGTAACGCTACTTCACCAAGTACCATGAACAAAATGGTCAGGTTGACCACCCCATGGGTGATAGGTCGATCACCCTATAGGGTTGATGGTCTGGCTGACCACCCTATAAGGGACTTGGCTAGGAGTCTCCCTACCAATGCCTTTTTTGTTTTTGTTTTTTTTTTGCACTTTCAGAACATATGTTGAACAAATGTCCTAGAAAAATTTGAGCTTCCTTAGCACTTAAGGTCACATCCTCATTGCTTGTGTATACCCCGATTGGTATGTACTATATGCCCCCCAAGTGATCATGGGATTGAAAGCCTTGGTCACTTGCTACTTGACCATGCCTTGCTTCTAGAGTTTAGACACATAGTACTATCCTTTTTCCCCAATGATGCAAGCAACAAATGCTTGTCCCTCATTACTAGTCGGGTGATGGTTTCATACTCAGTAGTAATGATACCTATGCACAGATGCAGATTGCGTAGCAAGTGTCGATCATGATCTATGTATTCTCTCGTGTACTCATTATAATGATTGTAGACAGAAGTATCTAAGTTGGACCAATCTGGTATTAATGGGCGAATCGAGCCTGTAACGAGTCTTAGATCAAATTATTGATCAGTCCCTCATGGACCAAATTCGATTATAATCTGATGATGGCGACTGGTCTTTAGACCAGTCTCTTTTATGATTGTATGGGTCGATAGGTTCCTTAAGAACCAGAATTAAACTTGATCAAATAATGGTGATTGGTCCTCAAACCAGTCTCTTTTGTTGGGTTGATAGGTTCCTCAAGAACTAGGATCGAACATGATCAAATACTTTGGCAGCAAGGTCCTAGGACTAGTCTCTCTTCTTGGATCGTATGGGTCGATAGGTTCCTCAAGAACCAAGATCGAACATGATCCATAATGGCGATAGGTCCTCGAACTAGTCTTTTTTGTTGATCGTATGGGTCAATAGGTTCCTCAAGAACCAGGATCGAACATGATCAAATAATTTGGCGACAAGGTCCTAGGACAAGTCTCTTTTTTGGATTGTATGGGTCGATAGGCTCCTCAAGAACCAAGATCAAACATGATCCATAGTGGATACAAGTCCTCAGACTAGTCTCTTGTTTGGATCTTATGGGTCGATAGGTCCCTCAAGGACCAGGATCGAACATGATCCATAATGGTGACAGGTCCTCAGACAAGTCTCTTGTTTGGATCTTATGGGTCGATAGGTCCCTCAAGCACCAAGATCAAACATGATCCAATGGGGTTGACAGGTCTAAAGTGACTAGTCCCTCGTTGAAAGAAATTTAAAGAATTAAGTGAAACTTAAGAAATTAAATTGATTCATTCATTGAAGCACAATGGCTGTTGCATTGATAATTTGAAAATAATACATTTGCAAGTTAAAACTTTTGTCGCTGCTGAGCAACTTCACTGATAGTACCAGCGGAGGTGTTCGCCATTCTAGTAGTGTTTGATTAGTTCTCCATTCAGTCAAGCTATCTTGTATGTCCCTGGTGGGATCACCTCCTACACAAGGTATGGCCCTTCCCAATTAGGTCCTAGTAGCCTTGCCGCAGTGTCTTTAGTGTTTAGGAACACCCTCCTAAGTACTAAATCTCCAACTTGGAATTTTCAATCCTTCACTATGGAGTTGAAGTATTTGGCCACTTTTTGTTGGTGTGCTGCTACTATGAGACTTGCTTTTTCTCATCTTTCTTCGATTAAAATGAGCGACTATTCTATTAGTTGATGGTTCCTCCCTTGATCGTATGTCTCTCGTCTATGCGATGGGGGAGTGAGTTCAACTGGCAACATGGCTTCATAACCAAACACCAAAGTGAATGGTGTGTGGCCCGTTGCTGTTCGAGCCATTGTTCAATGAGACCATAGGACCTCCGGAAGTATTTCTGGCCAGACTCCTTTGGCTTGTTCAAGGCGGTTCTTCAGAGTGTCTTTGATAGTCTTGTTCACTGCTTCTACTTGACCATTGGCTTGGGGGTGTGCTTCCGAGGAAAAGCTCTTTGTGTTCCATGCCTCATACAAAAGTCGGTGAACATATCATTGTCGAATTAAGCCCCATTTTCTTAGACTCTCTTCTTCGGTAGACCGAATTGACATATGATATTCTTCACCACAAATTCTAAGAATTTCTCCAAGGTGATGGTGGCAAACGGTTCTGCTTCAGTCCATTTGGTGAAGTAGTCTACGGCTACAACAAAAATTTGGACTCCTCCTTTTCCCGTGGGTATATTCCAGCTCAGGTCGATTCCCTATACAATGAAGGGCCAAGGGCTTTGAATTTGTGTTAATTCATTAGGTGCCGCCCGAGGTATCTTGGAGAACATCTGCACTTGTGGCATCTTCTGACATACTCCATCGAGTCTTCGTTCACCATCGTCCAAAAGTATCCTTGTCTTAGTATTTTCTTTGATAGGCTATGCCCCCTAGCGTGATCTCCACAAAACCCTTCGTGTACCTCAATCATTAACAACTTTGACTGGTCTAGTGTAACGCACCTTAGCAGTGGTAGGGAGTACCCTTGTCGGTACATGACCCCTTCAACTATCATATATCGTGAAGTTTGTCTCACTAAATTCCTCGCTTTGTTTCGATCACTGGGTACTACTCCTTGGTTGAGATAGTTAATAATAGAGGTCATCCATGTATCTCCTAAGTCAACAGGTAGTGCCTCATGCTTGATTATGCTTCTTTCCACCAAGTATTCGACGGGAACGACATTCAGGGTGTTCGCTTCTTTGGCATTGGCAAGCTTGGCTAAGGCATCAGCATTGGCATTCTACTCTTTCAGGACTTGTGTAATTGAGTATTTCTTGAACTGTGCCAACAAGTCCTTCACATTGTTCAGGTACTGCACCATCCTAAGTCCCTTGGCTTGATACTCCTCCAGTACCTGGTACACTACTAGTTGGGAATTGCTGAATATCTCCAGGGACTGTGCATGCACATCCCGAGATAAGTGTAATCCTGCTAGCAATGTCTCATACTCAACCTTGTTTTTTGAAGCGTTAAATCAGAATCTGAGAGCGCAGTGGTTTCGATGATTCTCCAGGGTGATCAATATGATTCCTACGCCTGAGTTGTGTTCATTAGATGCTCCATCAACATATAGCTTCCACATGGGAGTATCTCCTTACTTCTTGGTATCTCCATTCTCTGATTGGTAGGAAGGGTCTTCAAGGTTGGTGCCTTCGACTATGAAGTCCACCAATGCTTGCCCTTTTATCGCCGTCCTTGAATGATAAGTGATATCAAACTGTCCTAACTCCACCGCCCATTTGAGTAATCGTCCCAAGGCCTCTAGTTTCTGAAGAACTTACTATAGAGGTTGATCGGTTAGGACTTAGATCGAGTGAGTTGGAAGTGTGGACGCAAATTTTTAGAGGTGATTACTAAACAATAGGCTAGTTTTTCAAGAGGGGGATACCTAGACTTAGCACCTACTAGCCTTTTACTGTACATAGGGTGTTGTACCCTGTTCTCTTCTTTCACCAAAACAACACTGATTGCATGCTGGATGATTGCCAAATAGATGAATAGTACTTCTCCATCTATTGGCTTTGCTAGGACGGGAGGTTGAGTGAGATGTTCCTTCAAGGCTTGGAAAACTTTCTCACATTCCTCAGTCAATTGGATCTTCTTGCTGCCCCTTAGTAAGTTAAAGAAGGGGACACACTTGTCCGTAAACTTTGATATGAACCTACTGAGGGCAGCTACTCTCCCTGTTAAGCTTTGCACTTCTTTGATTATGGTAGGTGACTTCATGTCGATTAATGCTTTGATCTTCTCGGGGTTAGCCTAGAGTCCACGTGAATTGACTATGTATCTAAGAAACTTACTAGAACCAAATCCAAATGAGCACTTGAGAGGATTTAACTTCATGCGATACTTTCCAAGTATTGCAAAGCATTCCTCCATGTCTTGAACATGACCTCCAACTTCATTGGACTTGACCAACATGAAATCGACATATACCTTCATATTTTTTCCGATCAAGTCTCAGAACATGCCATTCACTAAACGATGGTAGGTGGCTCCTGCGTTCTTCAAGCCGAATGACATTACCTTATAACTGTACAATCCCTTGTCTGTCCGGAAGCTTGTATGTTCCTTGTCGGGAGGGTGCATACTTATTTGATTTTACCCAGAATATACATCCATGAATGAGAGTATTTCATGACCTAAAGTTACATTGAACAATTGGTTTATTCTAGGTAGTGGGAAGCAGTCTTTGGGGCAGGCCTTGTTCAGATCGGTGAAGTCCACGCATGTCCTCCACTTCCCGTTTGGTTTTGGGACCAACATAGGGTTTAATACCCAGTCTGAGTAGTAGGCCACCCTTATAAAATCGTTTTCTTGAGCCGCTCGACCTCTTCCTTTAGAGCTTGAGATTGGTCTTTGTCAAGCAGTCTCTGTTTTTGTTGCACCGGTGGGTAGTTTTTATCCACATTGAGGACATGGCTTATTACGGACAGAGAAATTCCAACCATGTCCTTATGTGACCAGGCAAAGACGTCATGGTTCTTCTTTAAAAATTCTATCAATCTTGCCTTAATTTCCACCTTTATCTCCTTCCCGACTTTAATTACTCTAGTCGGGTCCTCCTCATCTAGTAGGACTTTGTCAAGATTTTTGACTGGTCCTACCCCCATGATGTCATCCGCAAAGCAAGGATTGATGTCATTTCCCTCACTTTGGGAAACTTGTTATAGTAACAAATCTTCATTAAAAGGAGCCCCCGACTCCAGTAGAGTGTTTATTTCAATGTCAACTTCCATGTTAACAACCTCATCGGTTCCTTCATTCCCTTCGCAGTAGGTTACTACCATGTTGTTTATGGATGGTACTTTCTTTGCTTTGACCACCGACACATTATAGCATTTCTGTGCCTCCCTTTAGTTACCCTATACACATCCTTGCCCTGTGCTTGTGGGGGAACTTCAAAGACAGAGGCTAGATAAACACTGCTGTGTGTAATGCCATCAGGAGGGGTTTCCTGAGCACTACGTTTTAAGCCGATGAAAAATCTACCACTAGGAACTCTGTCATCATAGTCTTGTGCCTAGGGGCATCCCCCACTATGACCGGTAGTCTGATAGTTCCTGCTGGTGCTAGGCATTCTCCCGTGAACCCATATATCACTTGGGAACAAGGTGTCAGGTCCTTGACCGTGAGCTTCATCTTCTTGAGGGATGATTTTCAGATGATATCTACTGAGCTTCCCGTATCCACCAAGCATCTCTTCACTCGGGAATTGGTGATTTGAATGGTAAGGACCAGAGGGTCACTGTGGGGGTACCTCACATGCTTGGTGTCATCCTCCGTAAAAGTGAAGTTTCACTTTCATACGTAGGATTTTTTGGAGACTGCTCCTCGACTTCCATGCATTGGGAAGACTCCCCTATACCTCATGCCTTAGGGTCCTTGCATATTTCTCACGAGCATTGTTACTTTTGCTTGCTATGTGGGGCCCCCAACATATGGTGTCCAATGTGAAGTCCACGGCCGCCAACTCCAGTGGTAGAGTCCTTTGCCTTCAAAACTCTGGATTCCTGTTCAGGGTTTTGGTTTTGATTCGGTACCTCGAGAGTTTTCCTGATCGGAAGAGAAACTCTATCTCATCCTTCAACTGTTTGCACTCATTTATGTCGTGCCCATAATCATTATGGAAATGACAAAACTTATTCTTGTCCCTCTTTCCTTCTGAGCGCAAGGGTGGTGGCTTTTGGTATGGTACCTCCTGGTACGTTGCCAAGTAAATCTCAGCCCTTGTTGTAGTCAGGAGAGTATAGTTGGTGAACCTAGGCTGGTAGGGCTGATGCTTAGGTTGTTTGTCGGTTGGTGCTGACTTAGCCTTCTTTTCTTCACTCTGCTTAACCCCTGAGGTACTCCTCTTCTTACCGTTTCCTCCATTGCTGCCTTGAGGGTTTGCGCCATTCTTGCCTACCTTGATAGTGATTGGATGTTTTATGCCTTTTTCTTCCTTCATGATAGCGTCATCTAGCTTCATGTATTTGTCTGCTCGGTCCAGGAACTCCCGCAAGGTGTTATGGGGTTCCTGTGTATGCTATCCCACAAGGGACTATGATAAATTATTCCTACCAAGATGGCAACGGACTTCCCTTCATCTCCTACTATGAATGCTTGGTTTGCTTCTCTCCAGAATCCTTGGATGTAGTCCTTTAGGGATTCATCCTTCCCCTTCTTGATGTCAGCTAGCCGATTGGCATAAACTGGTTGAATCCGTCCGACACTGAAGACCTTGCAAAATTCCTTCCTGAACTGCTCCCAGGAAGTGATGGATCCAGGTTTGAATTTCCAATACCATTTCTGAGCTGAGTCAGAAAGAGTGGTAAGGAATACCCTGCACCTTTAATCATGCTCCACACCGAGTAACTCCATATGATTCTCGAACTTTCCAATGTGTCGTACTCCTCCTTCCCAATGTATGTTGGAAGTTTTGGGGTCTTGTACTTCGGTGGTGGTTGATGTAACGTTCTGCGTTTTTGGGTTCCTTGAAACGACTCGGGTCGGGATTGTTTTCCCCGAGTTAAGAATATTATTTTAAATAATAATATAATTGTTTGGAATTTATTTCCATGAGTTATTGATAGCAAAATTATGAATTTTGTATTTAAAAGTCAAGATAAGATTTTCGGTCTTGGACAGACACAAAAACCTTGATCGGGTAAAAATCTCAGAAAATAAAATGAAAAACTATGGAAAATATATTTTGGGCATCAAATACATTCATAAAAATTAAAGTTTGGTCAAAAATAATAAACCTAAGAGAAAATGGAAATTTTAGGGCATTTGGTGTTAAATGCTTAATTTTACCGAAATGGAGAATTTTATTCCATGAATGAACCTTAGGTTAAATTTTATTGTGTGATTAATTAAATTAAATGTGAGGGACATTTAATTTAATTATTATGTTTTAAGTTTTGTTTTTAAAACTTAATAAGAGTGAAAAATGTTATAGGAAGTCAAATTTGATTTTTCTTCTTAGGAAATGTTTATTAATTTTTATAAAAAAAATAATAATATAAATACATAAATAGAAAGAGGTGGCTGGCCATGTGAGGTTTTAAATGGTGTTAACACAATTAATTAAGTTTTAAATCCCATTTAAAATATTAGGGTTAATGGCAAGTGGATAGTAAAACACTCAAGTGTTTTAGGATATATTTTAGAGTTGTATAAACTCTTCTAACCCCCCTCCAAAACCAACCACTCTCTTTCTCTCTTTCACTATCATCTTTTTGAAAACTCTCTCAAGTTTTCTCTCAATCTTCAACCTCAAGAACACTAAGGAGGCTTGGAAGCTAAGCCTTGGTCTAGGAAGGATTTTTTTCCCTAAGGTAAAGTTTCAATAAACTAGACTTTTGTAAAGTTTTAACCATAGATTTTAAAATAGCTAATTATTTATGTTGTTGGGGGGAGTTGGTTAGGGTTTTTGAAAGGTTTTTAAGGAGCCAAAACTAATAAGAAGATCCAAACCTTAAGCAAGAACAACAAAGAGGTAAAAAGTTTACTTTTTATGATTTTGTTGTAGGGTTTTTATTTTTAAGCATTATTTTGTATATTTAATGCTTAAAGTTTCGTATTGGTGATGTAATAAGGTTATGGTAGTTGTTTTATAATTTTTATGATGCTTGTGTGTTGATTTTTGAAAATAGGGACCAAAGCCCCCAAGGGTTTTGTTAGAAACCTTAAAACAAAATACATGTTTTGAGCTGTGACTTTCAAGGGGTCAAGCATCCACTGTATATTGATTTTGTAAAATTTAATTGTACTGTGATGTTTTTGAGATTAAGTACATAAAATTGAGCTTTTGAAACACTCAAAAATGTTTAAAAATGAGTGAGTTATGCTATTTCAAAGTTTAGGTAAAAAACTGTTTTTTCGTATTCTTAATTTCGGAACCAAGTTTAGACAGCCACTGTATAGGGAAAATAAACCCAGTTTTTTCTAAAATTTGGTGGACATATTATTGTCATAACCTAGTATTCCACTGTAAAATTTGGTAAGAAAATACTGAACGGTTTGAAAGTTATTAACTTTCAAAGTTTAGAAAAAAATAAGGACTTAAAAATAATGTCATTTTTTACCTCATTGTTGGAAAATAATTTCACCAATAAAAAATGCTTATTTTGACCTAAGATTTTACAAAGACCTAAATGGAATACCAAAAATGGAATTGGGAAATTTTGGTAATAATTGGGTAAGTAAATTTAAAATTATGAACTAACAAAGTATGTAGTTAAAAATGTGAAAAATAGACTTTCCACACTTAGTGTAAAAATGAGATTTTGGAACTTACGGTAAAAAGTAAAATTTTGCTTATTGCAAGATAAAAACTTGGTATGTCTTGAAAACATATTTTGACCTAAAATACCACTTTGAGTTTAGTGTGAATTATTTTATTAAAGAATTTTTATTCTTTTTAAAAATAAAAGAATTAATTTATTAATAAGTTAATAAATTAAAAGAGGGTTTAAAACCCTACATTTTGAGAAAATAATTGAGTGAATTATTTTTCTAGTAAGTAAACTTGATTAATTGACTTCGAAAAGATTAACTAGTTAAGATGAGAAATTTTTAAAAGTTTTCCTAATTAAGACAAATTAGGAAATTTTCTTAAAACAGGTTTTAGAGATTAAAACCTTAAGAAAAATAAAAGGAAAATTAAGAGTTTATTTTCTTTAAAAATAATTAAGGAATTTAATTAGTATTTTCTGGATATAATACCGGCTAAAATCTTCCATATATTTAATCGACTTGTTAAAAGTATGGGTTAATAGCGATGCGTTTAAAGAACAATAATTTTAGCGGATTGTGGGAAAATACTATTGTGATACCCGAGCCTAGGTATTGAGACCATAGGGTAGGTCTCCCCGAGACTTAGGGTTTAGTCTCAAATATTTTTGTATGAATTTCTTTAATGGGTTTAAAACCAAATAAGAATCATTTATCCTTACAAATGATTTTTATTAAAATGACCAAACTGCCCATAATAATAATAATAAATTATGAGTGCCATAATTAATCCGAGTATACCGTATGAATAACTACAATATTAGCTAGCATAATTGGACTGAACGTTGGAGGGTGAAATCCTGCTGAGAGCTAAGGACTCCAAGTAAGTCAACTTGTATTGTGTGGCTGCAACATGAAACGACTATGTATTGTATGTTAGTATAGGGACACATGCACATATATACACTGTCGTAGAAAGTTGCTTAGAGACGTTAGTCTAGTGAGTGCTGATTTAGAAAATATGAACGGTAGATATCCGTCATATCCTAGACAGCTGATCCCCGTCACACTTGTAACGCCCTACTGCCTTAGAGCCGTTACTAAGTGAGTTTTAAACGTGCATTTAAACTCGCTAATTGAGGTTTTAATACAAAAGTGTGATTAAACCATAATCAGAGTCATAAACTTTGAAAAGAATCATTTACTGAAAAATACAAAGCGTTTAACCTTTGGGATCCCAAAATACTGTTTGGAAATATTTACAACTCAAAAATATAATTAGAGTCGGCTAAACGACAAAATTCAGATTTAGTACAACCATCTCCCAAAAATACCCCTGGTCGTGGCGGCCAGGCAGGCCAAACATGTACGCGCCGCTTCATGCTCTCCGTACTCATGGTTGGTCGACGTTCCCCTTGCCCTTACCTGCACCATAGAGCACCCGTGAGCTGAAGGCCAGCAAGAAAACCCTCACAAGCAGATAACATATGTATATTACACACTTAACATATAAACAAGCCACCATCAGGCTAAACACACACGACCATGCCATCCCAGGCACCTACCAGGCCCTGGGTTCGCGGTCCACACCGTGAGAATATCCCAGGTATCCTTTAGGGTCTCACCTTGGAAACTCGCACTCCGCGTGCTAAACGCTGCTCCCGGCCCCTTACCGTTCTCGGCCTTCGCCGTTCCCGGCTCTTGCCGTTCATTCATTTATATGTACACATAATACAGCTAAACAGATACTTAAACACATATAAATTCAACCAAAGGGCTACGCCCTGCAACACAGTCATATAGGGCCAAGCCCTGCAACACAATCATATAGGGTCGTGCCCTGCAACTCAAGCTCTATGGGAACAGTAGTTTTCTTACCTGTGTCCCGAGCTTTCCAGGCACCGATATCCCAAGAACAGTCCCCTAGTCCAAGCCTCGCTGAAACCCTAGTCACAACGCACCAGCAATATCCATCCATCAAGTTTTAATCCATTAAATAACTTTGGGTCATAATTCTAGTCTCCGGGACATTGAATCCAATCAATCCGAGTGATAAAATCCAACCTAAGCCTTAACTATTGTATTCCCGAGCCTAAAACCTCTTTAAAGCCCAAGAATGCACTAAGTGTCGTGGCCGTAAGATCCCATGCTGCGGCCCTACGCTCAACCAGAGGCCCAGCCTCTTTTCTGCCAACACGCGCTGCGGCCCTGCTATAGGGCACCGCGGTGCGCCCCTGCTATCAGGCCACACCAATGTTCTAAAGGGCCGCGACTCAGCAAGAATAGGGCCACGACCCGACCCTTCGAACCCAGAAAAATCATCCATTTTCTCTTCTAAAACCAAGCCAATTATCCATAAAAATCAACCTAACAATCCAAACATTCATCACAAAAGTTCTAACACAACATCAGCATCAAAACCTAACAGAAACTAACCCCAAAACTCAACCTAACAATCAAGAACAAATCCCAACTTAGCTCACATGCATACTCTGAAATATCAATAGAAATTCAACATATTTCATCAAGTTTAAGAGCTTACCTTTGCTTAGTTAAGCCTCTAAGTTAATCTCCTAAGCTCCAAGCTTCAATTCCCCAAAGCTCCAGCCTTAAATTCTGAATTTCCTAGCTCAAACTCCTCAAAGTTCCCCCTTGGTAAGGTTGAGAGAAAACAAAAGAGAGAAAAGAGAATTTTGGGTCGGTTTAGAAATTCTGAGTGTTCCTTGGTTTGTTTTATTTAACTTAGTTTCTAAGGTTACCTCAAAGGCTCGGGGTGCCAAAAACGTCCCCGAGGGAAAAATGGTAAATTTCCCCAATACTCCGTCCTAAACATTCTAACTTCAAATACATCTCCAAATATTTATTTTCATAACCCGATAACCCAATAAAATATCTAATACCCGAAATACCCCTCGACTCGCCCCGAGTCGGGTTTTCGACCCCGTTGTGACTTTCTAGCTAACCGCTTCCTAGGACTGTCTCAGATCGTGCAACACAGATATATCACAAGTATATCACAATGATCACATTTATGCCCTCAACGGGCTAAAATTGCAAACATGCCCCTAATAACCAAGCGGGGCCCACATGCATATTTAATTCACCTAAACATGCATCACTAATCACACATTCACCCAAATTCACATATTACAACAAGAAATCACTTATTGCCCTCCAGGCACCCTAATCAAGGCCCTAAGCCTTATTAGCAAATTTCGGTCATTACAACACTGCTTGATTTTATTATGTCCGGCTCATTACCGCGACGAGTGGCCAAGAGGTGCCAAAATGAATGGGACCTAGGGGCCCTCATGCTTACTTAATCAGTAAACGATTAGATATCGAGCAAGTGCTCTGATAAGTTATTCTCAGATAGCAGCCGTGAATATTGGCCATTCAGTGAGAGTGCCTAGAGATACTAGGGGTTGCCAAGTTTGAGTGAGGCTGAACACCCTAGGGGCAACTGCTCACCAACACCACTGATTAACATAGAAGTCTCTATAAAACCATGTAAATTCAATTACACTCTTGGATATGTAGTGATGCCCTAGGTAACTTGATGGTTACCCTTGTGAGGGATTTACTCTTGGATAAGTAGCGATGCCCTAAGTAACATGATAGTTACCCTTGATGGGGATATTTATTGGCTAAATCTTAGTGTTGAGACTCGGTTCTCTCTTACAGATTAACATTTATGCTGGAGGGCGTGTTATGCCCGAATTGTTGGAAATTGTCGAGCGTTGGTCTCGAATTATATTGTGATATATTATATCTGCTTGCTATGGGATTTTCTGAGTGCATGGATATATATTTGTTGATAAGATATAGTTGTGATATAATATATCTGCTTGCTCTGGGATTTTCTGAGTGTAGGAATTTATCTGTTTATATGAAATAAATTGTCATTGGTTATCAGGCATGACCATAAGTTTGCCAGGACGCTTTTGCATTCTTGAAATTGATTGTGTAGGGTCTGGATAGATCCAGAACCCTAATTCTCTACATGCTTTTATTTTTAAGTTGAACTTACTAAGCGTTTTCGCTTACCTAGTTGTTTCCTGTTGTAGGTAAGAGCAAGGGCAAGGTAGAGCAGTGAGTGCTGGAGTCTACCTGGAAAATGTACATGTGGACCGACCTTTTGGGAAGCCATTTTATTTTTGGAAATGTTGTGTAATTTTCCTAAACTAGGCCCACTCTACTCTTTATCAAATATGTTTGTAATTAAATGTTAAGTATGGCCATACGACTTTTTAAAAGTTTTTTTTATACGGGCTTTTGAGACATTTTGTTAAATGAAAACATTTATATTTCCACATTATCGAGTCTTGAAAATTCGGGTCGTTACAGTTGAGCAGCTTGGATCTTGGCACTGAAGGGATTCCCACTTCTATGTGCTAGCTTGATATCGAAAGGTTTCCTTGTCAGGCCCTGAAAAACCATGGTGAGTGCATCTGTTTGAGCCTGCACTGTAGGTGGGATCGCTGCTCCAGGTGGGTCAGACGTCCCTGGTACCCTGTCTTGAGCGCTGGTTCTCTTGTTGATGATCTCCCTCAGATCCTGAGGTTGTGCATATTTCCCGAGCCTATCAAACACGGTATTGGTGTTGTTCATCATTCCTTTCCCTTGCAAGACTGAGGGTGTAGGGGTGGCAGGTCCACCTTGCTCTTGCCGGTGCGATTCTGCCTTCGAGCCTCTCCTCCTACATGACTATGAGACTTTGAGCAACCATTTCCATTTTTGTCATGCCTCTCAGATGTCTGACCTTCCTCTCCTGTGCTGTTTCTTCTGTCCCCCTGGGAAGGGGCCTTCGGGTTGGTAACTCTCTTACTCCAAGATGAAGTGTTATTCTTCTTAGTCATGGAGGAGGCAGTCTTGGATTGCGCCTCTTCATCCTATCTCTGGGAAAGTGGCTCTGAGAGCGTCCTTGGGGTTTGAATCCTCACTTGGGACTCCTTGTTACTTCTATCTCGCATCCCTGCTGCTTTGGTTTGAGCCTCCCTCATCGCCTGAGTAGCAGCTTTAGCGTTAGCTTGGGCTAACTGAGTAGTCGCCTCCAGGGGCACAACAACCTCTTGGTGCCTCCGGTCAGCTTCCTGCTCCCTCTGGATCGTCCTCTAGACCTGCTCATCTATATCCCATTGTTGTCATTCCATAGTCACCTTCTGGAGGGCAATATATGCAGCAAAGGCCTCCTGCCTCGCCAGAAATAGCGCCATCTCCTCCTGGTGAACATCCTATGGATCTTTGACATCAGGTTGATCTCCAACCTCCACCTGAGGTTTGTTAACAGGATCAATGGGATCCTGAGTGGTGGAATCCCTGGGAGTCGTCTTCTTTGTCTGATTGGGTTTTTGAGGCATCATAAAATTGATGAAAGTGTGTTTCTTGATTTCGCACTCTCAACGAAAGCACCAAAATGTTGACTTGTGAAATTGGTCAATGGTCGTATGTATAGTATACGACACCTTTTGAACGAAATAAATATAATAAATCACAGAGTACAAATATCTAAACAAACACACAATAATTTATAGTGGTTCAGCCCTGTTCTGATGAACAGTAATAACCTAATCCACTTAGTCTGTAGTATTGAATCACTCGATAGACAATTACACAAATGAATTGAAGAGTTCACTAATCACCAATTTGCCCACAGTTTCTCCCCAGAAAATATCCATCTCAAAATCAATCCCACAACCCAGCTCTATGAAGCCCTGAGTCCTTTATTTATAGTGCATAGGGGCTGCTACATGATTAGTAATACTAGGGATCGTGGTTTGGCACACGATCATTATGAGTGGATATACGTGTCCACCACCCCATGATTATGAGATCGTGGGTCTTCTCATTGTTTCTCGAGATCGTGGTTGACGATGCATGATTGAAACCTTTGGGAAAACGTTAAGTCTTGGTTGGTCTGTGAGACTTAGGTGCTAGGCCCGATGACCGTTTAGAGTTTGGGTGCTAGGCCTGATGATCATCTGGCTGCTAGGTTTGCTGATCTTCTGGGTGCTAGGCCTACTAATCTTTTGGGTGGTAGGCCTGCTGATCCTCTGGGTGCTAGGCCTGCTGATCTTCTGGGTGCTAGGCCTGCTGATCTTCTGGGTGCTAGGCCTGTTAAAACGAGTGTGAATTTTATGTGTATTTGGGAGTTTAGGCTGACCACCCATGTGGCTCTTGAACATGTCAGGCCGAAAACCCCCAGGGTTAGGGTTAGGCCGACCACCCCTAGGGGGCTAGGGCCAGGCCGACCAACCCTAGGGGGTTTAGGCCTAGTTGACTTCCTTATAGGTCCATGACCTATCCTTTTTTGCTCATTGGTCTTTTTTCAATACTTTGTTGTTTTTCCATGACTTGTGACGCCACATGTCGCTTTCTCATTCGCCACATCATCTCTTGGATTTTGAGGGACAACACCTTCCTTTTCTCTAAACCCTTTAGCCACCAACCTTGTTTTAAAGGTTAGGATGGTCTCATTTGTGTGATATTTTCTTCAAAATACCCATTTACAACCTATTGGTTTTGAACCTTGTGGTAGATCAATAATTTCCCAAGTGTGGTTAGAAATAATTGAATCTATCTCATCATTTATTGCCTCCTTCCAAAATGTGGAGTCTCTTGAAGACATGACATAACTTATTGGAAGGTTTTAGGATCATTCTCTACTTGAAGTACGATTGGATACTTCCATGTGTCTCCTTTGTGATTACCCTCTACTGTGTAAACAATATCCACTTGTGAGCTCTTATCATGTGATCCTACTTCTTTAAGCCTTTGGCTTCTTTTAGGCAATAATGGTTGCTCTACAACCCTTGAAGGTAACTCCTCTTGAGTTCCTTCCAATGAGATATGTTCTTGAGGTTTGCTGTCACTATACAACAAGTTCTTAAAGAACTCAACTTCTCTTGATTCAATTATGACATTAGACTCCATGTTTAATAATCTATAGGCTTTACTATTTGAGGCATAGTGTACAAATACAAACCT
Source organism: Humulus lupulus (assembly GCF_963169125.1). Lineage (NCBI taxonomy): Eukaryota > Viridiplantae > Streptophyta > Magnoliopsida > Rosales > Cannabaceae > Humulus > Humulus lupulus. Next base: position 233,563,923 of record NC_084802.1, on the reverse strand, counting down.
TATTGCTCTAGGACCCAACTTGGTCCTTTTAGATTCTGTGCTCTTGCAATAAGCAAGAGACCCCCCCATACTTTGAGATACCCTAGGTTGGGGCTCTTTCCTTTCCATATCTCATATGGTGAAATTTGATTCTTCTTTAAAGGAACTCGGTTTAGAATATGACAAGCGGATAGCAAGGCTTCTCCCCATATCGCAAAACTCAACTTTGCATGTAATAGCATAGTGTTTATCATTCCAACAAGTGTTCTATTCTTTCTTTCCGCTATACCATTCTGTTAGGGTGTATAAGGGGTTGTACATTTATGTATTATATCATGCATTTCACAAAACAAATTGAATTCATTGGAAAAATATTCACTGCCCCTATCACTACTTTGATTTTCATTTCCAATTGATTTTCAACTTTAGATTTATAAATTTAAAACATGATAAATGTTTCATCCTTATTTTTAAGCAAGTAAACATATGTGAACCTAGAAAAATCATCAATAAATGCAATAAAGTATTTATGTCCACCTCTTGTTATCATTCTATTTAATTCACATAAATCACTATGTATCAAATCTAACAAATTAGTTTATCTTTCAACACTAGGATAAGGTTTCTTAACCATTTTAGATTTAACACATAGTTTGTTGGGATTTGTGCTCTTAAAGTGTATTTTGGTATGAACGATTACAATTAGTTAAATAAAATTAGTATTTTGCACTCATATTTGTATTTAATTATACATGCCATTTATCATGAAGATCCAATATTATTGATGTGGTCTTGAATTAAGTATATGCATAATGATATATATATATATACAAGAGGATTTAATTCAAGATAATAATTGTTATCCAAAAAGCAGGTGTGGATGACGTGGCAAGTATTTTCAATACGTGGCTGACACCTGGCAGAGGTTCTGTTCGACCATCGATATGGGATGTTCCCCTGACACAGCATTTGAGTTTTATATACGACCAGACTTCTCATATAATCCGTATATTTATGAGTAATCTTGTAACAGTTGTAATCATATCTGAGATTATTTCCTTTTATACCTGATTATTCGATTAATTAGGTAAAAAATATCTTTGATTGATTCATGTAACTCACCTTGAGCCTATAAATAAAGAAAGCTCAAGGGGGGGAGGGGACTTTTGGCTAATTTTTGTTTATGCTTTAGAAGAGAACTTTGGCTATTATCTTTCGGTGGTATTACTCATCCCTCGAAGGTTTGTGAAACTCATAGAATCCTAGTTCTTTGATCACCCCTTTGAGAATCAATATCAATAATAGTCTAAGTGGACGTAGGTCATTACCAATTCTTGGGGCCGAACCACTATAAATTGTTGTGTTGTTTATTATTCTTTCCATTAGATCTTATTCAATACTTTCCATCACATCAAGCATTTGACTCTGTGTCAGTTGGCCAAAACGAGGGTCAACATTCTGGTGCTTTCATTGAGAGCTTGAGAAGAAGTTGTTGAAGGTACTAATGGCAAAGACATCCAAGAAAACTGGACAGGCTGCTGCCGCTCCATCCCAGCCTCCTCCACCAAATATGGCTGAAGATGAACCTCATTTGGAGTTCGATGAGGAGGAAGTAGACTCTGAGGCCCTGAAGACAACACTGGTGGTGTTGCAAGATGAACTGGCCTCTCTAAGGGCTAACCAAGAGAGTGCCACCGAGATCATGGCGTCACAACAGAGGGAGATAGAGCGCCAGCGCCAAGAGCTGAGCGAAAGACAGGTGGAGATGGACCGTTGTCAGAGGGATGCCATGGCAGCCCTCGAAGCAGCCCTCTAATTGGCTAGGAATTAGGCTACACCTTCCTCACAGCCTGATCAACCCCTGAGTGGGCCACCTCAAAGAGGTCCCAATCCTAGCCCTCCGCTCCAGCCAACAAGCCCTCAAAGGCCGGAGTAGCCACCAATGCCTCAGGATAATGTCCCACCTAGGGACCCTGGGACGCAACCTCCATCTCAAGATGGTCGAGGCAATCCCCCACGTCCAAGGCAAAATAGGGCCGGGCAATAGCCCCGCAGCCCTAGACGCCCGGGGGGTGAAGAGCCGCACCCACCGAGCAAGTGGCAGCGTCCTTCTGTCAACAGAAGGAACTCAGAGACAGGCTCTGTAGTCAGGGGCCCTCCACGGCATGACAATGCATGGGAACCCACTGACCAGCACAGGCCTCCCCCTAACGCTCGGGAAGTTCCAGCCCAAGGAGGTAACCGAGGAAACAGTCGGTCCCACCATAGCCAGTCGAGGTTCAGAGATGGTCACGGCTACAATGAGGCCGACTCGGGCAGAGGGAATGCTGGTCGGAGAAACGAGGAGAGAGGTGGAGGCAGAAGCCCCCCACCTAGAGAAGACCGACATGCAGGACATAATGCTGGGGGGCATCCCAGACAAAACAACGTCTTTAGTCGGCTCGGAGCCAGCGAGCAACGGCGAAGAGACGATGACCTAAGGGATGTACTCAACGACCGCCGAGAAAGGCACGATGAGTACATTCTCCCGGCACCAAATGCCCCGGTAATTCCTGAGGCCGTCCAGGCCCAAATAGATGCCCTGAACCAAGCAGTGCAACAACTGATCGGGGGAAGAACGCCTCATATTGAGTACGACAGGAGAAGGGGCACATCCTTTCATACAAAGGATCGCCATGGCTGAAACCCCTAGCAAGTTTAAAATTCCCACACTTCTGAACTTTGACGGGTATGGTGACCCGGTATCTCATGTCAACAAGTTTGAGATACAAATGGACATTCAGAAGGTGTCTGAAGATGCTCAATGCAGGATCTTCCCTGCAACACTTTCTGATGCTGCACAAGAGTGGTTCTTTAAATTCCCTCTTGCAAGTATAGTATCCCGGGAGATGTTCGTAAAGGAGTTTTACGGACAATTCTACGCAGGTCGTGTGCACCCTACTGAGGCAAACCAGCTGGTCGAGATACGCCAACAAGAAGGAGAACCACTGAAAGATTATGTCCAGCGTTTCATGCGAGCGGCAGCCGGGGCCAAAACAGTGGGAGACGAAGGCAAAATGATGGCCCTAATTGCAGGAGTTAGGCGCCGTACGCCCCTTTGGAGTAGCCTCGGGAAGCATGGGGTTAAAACTACCCAAGAGTTCTTGGATCTAGTTGATCGATACATCAAGCTTGAGGATGCAATTGCCAACGAGGGAAATACCCCAAATAAGGATAAAGGGACTGAAGACCCCGCCAAAGCTGCCAATGGGTCAAAGCCCAACGGCAACGGCAAAGGCAATGGGAATGGCAACGGCAAGAACGGGGGGAAACGACCCCATAACGAGCCCTCTACCTCTGAGAGTAAGCGCCCTAAGGGCAACCGTTATGAGCCCAGGTTCACTAACTATATCGCCCTTGTTGAGTCTTGAGCAGAGGTGTATCAGGACACAAGTTTCAATGTACCCTACAAAAGACCCACTCCCATTCGAAAGGATATTTCGAAAAGGGATACAACCAAGTTCTGTCGCTTTCACAATGACTACGGACACGATACGAATGAGTGTAACCAGCTGAAGGACGAAATCAAGTTCCTTATTAGACAAGGACACTTGAGGAAATACGTGCAAGCCGCAGAAGCTTCCCAACGAGAGGCTCTGGGTGGCAACGAGGAGGCGTCTGCACACCAACGCTCGCCACCTTTACAGCCTAATCCCGTGGCAGGCACCTTACTCACCATCTGCGGAGGCCCGCACCTCACGGGGAACAGCGGAAAGGCAAGGGAACGATACGCTCGGACCTTGTGCCATGACTAGGACATCGAGATGATGACTGTGGAGGATCGGGCAACGAAAAAGGCTCGAATAGAGGACGATGTAATAACTTTCTCTGATAATGATGCCCAGCATGTCCGGTTCCCACATTCTGATCCGCTGGTCGTGGATGTTCAGATTGCCAATATGATGGTGAAAAGAGTACTGGTCGATACAGGAAGTTTAGTTAACATCCTGTATAAATCTTCGCTGGAACGAATGAAGTTGTCCACAAAGGACTTGGAGCCTTGCAACCAAACAATTTATGGTTTCTCTGTTGAGGGACTCGCTCCAACGGGGTCAATCAGGCTTCCAGTGACAGCAGGTAATGCGCCCGCCAACAGGACATTACTCATTACTTTTATAGTAGTTGATTGTCCTTCGGCCTACAATGCAGTGATTGGAAGGCCAATACTGGTCGACCTTTGGGCTGTCACCTCTATATGGCACTTGGCCATGAAATTCCCAACAGACGCATGGGTAGGACGCATATTGGGAAACCAGAGGGAAGCAAGGGAGTGCTACAATGCCTCAATTACTAAGGCCAATAACGGTATGTCGAGGAGTGCTCCCCCAAAAGAGTTGCAAATGGCCATTGATGTACAAGCCCAATCAGGTGATGAAGTCACCAAATAAGGTGTTGCCCAAAGTGAGGATAGAGACTTAGATCCTCGCTTTAAGAATTTTGAAGAAGATATAGGACCTATCGAGGACCTTGAAGAGGTCCAACTCGATGAAGAGTATCTGACCAGAGTTGTGAAGGTCGGCAAAAACTTAGAGACAACAACCAAATGCGCACTGGTGGAATTTTTGAGGAAGAACCAGGAAGTTTTTGCCTGGTCGAATAAAGACATGGTTGGGATAGATCCTGCAGTCATCAGCCATGTCCTGAACGTTGACAAAAGCTTTCCACACATGCAACAGAAAAGAAGGCTGCTCGATAAGGACAGATCAAAAGCCTTAAAGGAAGAAGTTGAAAAACTGAAGGAGAATGGGTTCATCAGGGTGGCGTTTTATCCATCATGGGTCTCTAATCCAGTGCTAGTTCCTAAGCCGAATGGCAAATGGCGGACCTGTGTGGATTTCACAGACCTTAACAAAGCCTGCCCTAAAGATTGCTTCCCACTCCCGAGGATTGACCAGCTGGTCGATGCAACTGCAGGACATGAGATCCTCTCTTTCATGGATGCATACTCATGGTACAATCAGATTAGTATGCATCCCCCTGATGAGGATCACACTAGTTTCGGACCGATACATGGCTATACTGTTACAAAGTAATGCCCTTCGGATTGAAAAATGCTGGTGCGACTTACCAGTGACTAGTTAACCACATGTTTAAGGAGTTGATCGGGATAAACATGGAGGTGTACGTTGATGACATGCTGGTGAAGTCAAAAAAGGCAGAAGGACATGTGAAGGATTTACAAGGATTTTCAATGTTCTGAACAAGTACCAGATGAAGCTAAATCCTCTCAAATGTTCTTTCGGAGTAGGATCAGGGAAGTTCTTGGGGTTCATTGTCAATTCGAGAGGAATTGAGGCAAATCCCGAGAAGATCAAGGCCCTGATCGATATGAAATCGCCAATGAAGATCAAAGATGTGCAAAGTTTGACTGGAAGGATTGCCGCACTTAGTAGGTTTATTTCAAAATCAACAGATAAGTGCGTTCCTTTCTTCAATCTACTTAGAGGCAACAAGAAGTTTGAGTGGACTGAAAACTGCGAACAGACTCTCCAAGCCTTAAAAGCCCACATGGCGCAGCATCCCGTCTTATCAAAGCTTGTAGATGGGGAAACTTTGTTCATATACCTAGCGATCACCGAATATGCTGCTAGTGCGGTGTTGGTAAGAGAAGAAGAAGGCGTACAAAAGGTTGTATACTATGTGAGCAAGAGGTTGATCGGAGTCGAATTGAGGTATCCTCCCACTGAAAGATTAGCTGTTGACGGTGAGAACTCGTCAACTAAGTTAAGTTGGAAAAAATTGCAAAGTAAAGATTGTCAATAGAAAAGCCTTAGAAATTTAAGTATTAACTTAAGAACAATTGTAGAACAACAATGGAGAAATCAATTTTCATTCACAATGATGCCATTGCTACAGTAAATTTTCCAACCCCCCTTTAGGTCGAGTTAGAGTTCATTTTATAGTAGGCTTTAATGGCCTTGGGTACATGGTGGTCCAGGGGACCAGATGGTACACGAGTACACTAACATGAGAGTGTGGTTCCAGGGGTAGTGGTGTCGGCTCTGGTACATGGTCAAAGTTCGTGGGAGCACCTCAGCTTTTGTACCCGGTCATGACTCCACTACTTGTCTTGTACGGGTGCCAGAGACGTGGTGGTGGTGTAGCCACTCCTCGTACTATTCCCAACCGCCACTATTTGTCGGGTACAGGTGTTAGGCCTGTCCCATGATCCCTGTAGGCATGTACGTACCCCTTTAGAGGTACCTTGTTCATATTCTTTTTGTCTCTTGTGGGCCACCTTGAACCCTGACACCATCCACGCGTAGCCTTACATCTAAAGGTTGCTGGGCCTCGCGTGGTCATGGCTGAGTGCAAGGCGGGGTGACGACGGGTCCGCGCCTAGGCACGGGCCTTGCTAGTGAGGCGCTGGGACGCTGGGCCTCGCGTGGGCGAGGCGGGACGCCGAGACGGGTCTTGCATGGCCGAGGGTGGCCTAGCGTGGCTGAGGTGCGATGCCGAGAAGGGCCTCGCGTGGCTGAGGGTGGCCTCACGTGGGCGAGGCGTGACGCCGAGACGGGTCTTGCATGGCCGAGGGTGGCCTCGCGTGGCCGAGGTGCGACACCGAGAAGGGCCTCGTGTGGGCGAGGCGTGACGCCGAGGCGGGTCTTGCATGGCCGAGGGTGGCCTAGCGTGGCCGGGGTGCGATGCTGAGAAGGGCCTCGCGCAGCTGAGGGTGGCCTCGTGTGGGTGAGGCGCGACGCCGAGACGGGTCTTGCATGGCCGAGGGTGGCCTCGTGTGGCCGAGGTGCGACACTGAGAAGGGCCTCGCGTGGCTGAGGGTGGCCTCGCGTGGGCGTGCTGAGAGTGAAGCGGGGCCTCATGCCTGGACATGTCCGAGCGAGGCAGGGCCTCGCGCCTAGGTACGTCTTGGATCTTTTGTGGGCGCGGAATATTGAGCATCCACACTTGCCCCCCAATCCAGGAGAGGACCTTTAGGTGCTCTTGTAGACTATTCTCCTTGGCTCTTATAAATAGGCCCTCATGCAAGGCTTATTATTTACACCTCACTTCATTGGCTTAGTGGTTTTGAGAATCCTTCCTCTTTCAAGAGGTAAGAGTTTCAATCCCCCACACCCTCATTTTTGCCATAGTTTTCTTTATTTTATTTTTTCATTTCATATATATATATATATATTTTTAAACACATGAGCTAATTTCGTGGGGTATCTATTTGGAGGCTAACACATTCTTTTGGTCTATTTTTGCAGACGCGTAAATTCGACCATTTGGTACTTTTGGCCCTCGACCTCCTTTCGACCTCGACAATGCTCCATCTTATCTACTTGAGGTATATTTCCTTTTTCCCTCACGTTCATTGGGTCCAAATTAGCATTACTCGGGATGGGGTACCTTGGCCTGGGCTTGTAGTGAGTTTGACCATAGCATGCCCCTCTTTTTTATACCTTGTAGTGGGCCATTTAGGATGTTTGCATCTAGAGATATTAAGCCTATTCCTTTGTGTTTTGTAGCCATCCCCTCGTTTATACGTGAACCCCTTTTTGCTTTTGGGACGAGGTCTCATGGCCAGTGACAGCCCGTTCGACATACCTCCGGGGGTTGAATTTATTGACCTGTCCTCAGACTCAGAGTTCCCTGAGGAAAACCCCTACCAGGACTATGACTCCTTAAGGCAGGCCCGTATCCACCATCTTGGGTACATGGATGAACTTAGGCATAAAATTTGGGTGGTGGAGAGCGAAATTGACTCGGTGTCGGGAGGAGACGGAGCACCTTTCCCCCCAGACCTTAGTGAGGGTGACCCTTTTAGAGTTGCAGAGGGAGTTGGAGTTTATGGAGGGGCACCTTCCGCCCGAGCCTTCCAGCCCATCCTCACCTGATGACTATCATGGGGCTGCCTCCGCTTCTCCTCAGCCCCTAGTCTCGATTTTTCCTAGCTCAGCGCTTCCGCAGTCGCTCCCTCGATGGAAGACTCTTGCTAGGAAGAAAAAATGGAGGGTCAAGTGTTCTGTCTCTTCCTCACATTTTTCTTTTGATTTTGCAGATATGCCGAGGGCACGACGATAAGTATCTATCCAGGAACAGGACGACACTCCTTTACTGGCGTCCGAGCTGGTGTCGCATGTGTCCGAGAATAAATTGAAAGAAATTGTGAAGCACTATCGTGTTCCCCCAGAATATGCCTTATACGCTCCTCTGGAGACATGCCGGGCTGACCGCCCTAGGACCGGCCTTGTGGCTTTGAGCGAGCACATTTTGAAGGCGGGTGGCACCATCCCCTTGCACCCATTTTTCGTAGCGGTCCTTAACTATTTCGACCTGGCCCCCCTTCAACTGTCACCCAACAGTTGGTTGACCTTGAGCTGCCTTTTTGTGGTGTTCAAGGAACTGGCTAAACGGGCTCCTACGGCGCAAGAGGTGCACTTCCTGTACAACCTCATGGCTTCTCCCAAGTCCAAGGGCTTCTACTATTTGCAAAAGGCCAATAACGAGCTCCCCTAGATAGAAGGCTCAGTGTCCAACACGGGGTCTTGGAAACAAGAATTTTTCTTCGTAGAGGGCCCTCTCTTTGTCCGTGAACACTTCCGCGCCACCCCCAGTTAGTACCCTGTTCCTCCTTTTCTTTTTGTTAGAACTTACTGTTTTGTACTTATGTTTGCATTGACAATGGTGTGGATCATACAGAGCAATTTGCTGTTCCCGCGGTCGTTGGGTCGGAGGCGGACGCTGTGAAGGACCTCATTAATGCTGACCCCGCTATGAAAAAGGCGGCATTCCTATTCACCATGGAAAATCTCAACCTCCACCAGTTGTCCCCGGTTTTGGACCCCAAGTTCCTGTGGTTGATTTCTGGGTCAAAGAAGACAATGGCTGCACCGGCTGAGCCTTTCCCAGACGAAGGTGAGGCTGAGGAGGAGCTGGGGGAAGGCCCCCTTGAACTCGGGGGACCTCACCAGCGATCCTTGTCCCCCGGGGGATGCCCCCCTTATGACTCTTATGACCAGGACACGGCCTTCCAATCTCGAGGCCAGCATGTCGCACCGGGGTGTTATGTTTGCCCTGACCCTGAGGGCTACGACGCCTTCCCTCAGGCTCCTCTCGACCCTGGATCATCGGGGACTTACTACGTCGACCTTCCGGAGCCTCCCTCTGATCTACCAGAGCCTCAGTTTTCCACTTTCACCGCGCCCCCTCCCGCTTCGGTGAGCGGGTCGTCTGTCCTCATCCAGCCAGGCGCCCCTGGTGCGGATGGGGAGCCCTGGGTGACTCGGATGGCAACGTCTTACCGGTAGCGATACACCCAACTTGCCTCGAGCCTCCCTGTATCCGACTGGAATGGCCTTGGGAACGTGGCTCAGTCGGACCTTGGGGAAAACCTAGGCGCGCCATGACTTGGGTGAGTTCTCGCACCTCGCGTTGGCCCTATTATGTATAGGTGTTTATGCATACATTTTTTGTTTTTGTCACTTATTGTTGTTGTTGTTAACTTTCTTGTGTAGGCCTTTACTGTGGCTCTGCGGTTTGCCGACTCGGCTGGCAATCTTTTCACGTTGTGCACCGAGAGGGACTGTCTTGCAGCACGGGCTCAGGAGCTTGAGAGAGAGCTTAATGAAACCAAGGCTAAGTTGTCAAGGGTTCAGACCAAACTTGCCAACTCGTTACTAAAGAGGAAGAAAGTGGTTGCCAAGGGCAAGGAGCTACAGGGCCAAGTTACCAGCTTGGAGAGTGAACTCCAGGGGGCCAAGACCATCGCGGCCGCATCGCAGCAGAGAGTTACTCAGTTGGAGGTCAAAGTCAAGGCTATCAGGGCCGAACTCCAGGCTGCTAGGGCCGATGTCGCCACGTTGCAGGAGAGAAATGCTTCCTTGGAGGGGGAGAAGACTGCCATTGAGCACCGGTCCATAGACCGTGCCCTTTACAGTGTGTGGAGGCAGGATCCCAATTTTGATTTCTCTTCTTTTGGTGAGCACGCCGTCGCTCGAGCGGCCATGTGGAGTGCCCGCGGTAGGAGGCCCTGAAGTATTTATTTCATAACTTTTGTCAGCTAGCCCACCATGGGTGTACGCTCTTTTTTTTTTTTGTATTTTGAGCCTTTGTAATATGATTGTCATTACTACTTTTCTTTTGTAACTCTTGTACTGTCTTCAAAACTTTCTTTTTCAATGTATGTATATATGTGTTGCTATTTATCTCTTATTCTACTGCATTTGAGGTCCTTTTGAGCCTGTATGATGGGGTTTGGTTGGTTCCCCTCTTTTATTTACCAGGCTGGAGGTCCTTTGGAACCCATGTGAAAGGGTTCACTGGGACCTCTTTTGGTGCCTCTTGATTACTTTTATAAGGATATTTTGACCCCTTGGGTTCTAGCTATCCTTTTATATATTCTTGTGCGCGCTTATTTTTTTTTTTTTGCAAGAAGCGTCCTTCTCGTCATTATTCATAGTACTATTTTTGCAAGGGTCTCTTTTGGGACCCTTTTTGGCTAGACGACTTGGTGGCCGCTCTAGACTTATTATTGTCGTTACCATATATTTTTTTTTGTAAGTCCCTATGGCCTCCTTGATGTTCACAAGGGTAGCTAATCCTTGTGATCCCAGGAGATGCCTTGTAAGGACTTTGCTTAAGACCCTGATATAAGGGGTCCTTCTAGGATCCCCCGTTAAAGGGTCCTTTTTAGGGTCATGGTCCCTTTTTGGTCCTCCTGATGGAGGCCCTTTTTAGGATCCTTCTGGTGCATAGGGTCCTCTTGATAGGGGGTCGCTTTTAAGATCCTCTTGGTAGAGGGTCCCTTTTAGGAGCCTCTTTTTTAGGAGGGCAAGGGGTCCTTTTTAGGATCCTTCGTTAGAGGGTCCTTTTTAGGAGCCCTTTTTAGGTTCCCCTTGCTAGCTGCGTGTTTTTGCCTCCTGTCCTGCCCCCCAAGTGTTTGGTGAAATTTATTTCGGCAGGCACTTTGGCTGATGCTCGTGTAGCGAAGAAAAGTAACACATGAAGTTGCAAAAAGTTTCATCCATAGAATTCTGGCTACAGCGATACATATAAGATTCTCACAGAAAATAAAAAAAAACTCACACCTACTCAGGAGGTTATCTAAGTAACCTCTTTGATTCTTCTCTACCATACTAAGATAACATGCAACACTTTTGAGAACCTATCCTTTTAGCACTGGGCGTGGGCGCCTTACTGGTAGTACTTCCTAAGGTGCTTCGCGTTCCATGCTCGAGGTATGATGGTGTCATCCATGCATACCAGCTTATAAGTGTTTGGGGGTATGCACTGAGCAACCTGGTAGGGCCCCTCCCAGTTCGCCCCAAGCACTCCTGCTCCTGGGTCTCGCGTGTTGGGGAGTACCTTCCTCAGCACCAGGTCGCCAACTCTGAAAGTTCTCTCTTACACCCTCGAGTTGTAGTACCTTGCTGCGCGCTGTTGGTATACCACCACCCTTATTTGTGCTTTTTCCCTTCTCTCTTCTAGCATGTCCAAGCTCTCAGCCAGAGCTACGCGATTGGCCTCGTCTCCATACGCCTGTACCCTGAAGGAACTCACCTGCATCTCAACTGGGAGGATGGCCTCGCACCCATATGCTAAGGAGAATGGGGACTCTCCAGTGGTCGTGCGAGGGGTGGTTCTGTATGCCCATAGCACATTCGGCAGCTCTTCCACCCAGGCTCCTTTCATCTTTTCTAACTTGGTTTTCAGGTTCTTTTTAAGAACCCTGTTAATGGCCTCCACTTTCCCATTGGCTTGTGGGTGTACTACTGTTGAAAAACTTCTCTTTATCCCCCTTTCCCTACAATATTCCTCAAAGCCCCCCCCCCCCCCCCCCTCTCAATCTGGGTACCGTTGTCAGAAATGATTTTGTAGGGCACTCCGTATCTGCAGACAATGAATTTGTTGACGAATGAGGTGATGTGCTTGGCAGTTATCTTCACGAGTGGCTCCGCTTCAACCCACTTGGTGAAATAGTCCACAGCTACCATTGTGTACTTCGCCCCTCCCCTACGCGCAGGAAGGGCGCCGATCAAGTCTATCCCCTAGATAGCGAAGGCCCAGGGGCTGGTCAGGCTAATTAACTCATTTGGGGGCCTCCGAGTGTAGTTAGCGTGTTTCTGGCATTTGTCACATTTCTTGGCAAAGTCGCTTGCATCTTTTTCCATTGAAGGCCAGTAGTACCCTTGTCTTATGGCCTTCCTAGCCGTTGACGGTCCACTCTCATGGTTACCACACTCTCCTTCATGTATCTCATGTAGTACCTTTGAAGCCTCCTCCTTCTCTACACATCGCAGAAGTGGCATTGAGAACCCTCTCTTGTATAGAACCCCATCTATCAAGGTGTATCTAGCTGCCTTATACACTAACCTCTGGGCCTCTTTCTTGTCCACAGGCAAGGTTCCTTCCTCCAGGTATCTTTTAATCGGCTTTGCCCACGACTCCTTTGGGATACTAATCATATGTACGTCTGCGCTTACGATGCTGGGTTTGGGTAAGTACTCCACGGGTATCGACTCCAGGATATCCCCATCCTTGGTGGAAGCCAGCTTCACGAGTGCATCAGCATGGGAATTCCTTTCTCTGGGGATCTGCTCTATGCTATAAGCTGCTAACCGTCCCAGATAGTCTTTCACCCTCTCCAAGTAGGCTGCCATCTTGGGTCCTCTCGCTTGATACTCCCCCTTCACTTGGTACACCACCAACTGAGAGTCGCTAAAAATACGAAGGCGCGTTACTTTTAGCTCCTGGGCTAAACGCAAGCCAGCCAGGAGCGCCTTGTACTCTGCCTCGTTATTAGAGGCCTCGAACCCGAAACGGATAGCACAATACATCTTGTGTCCCTCGGGTCCTGTCATCATGATACCTGCTCCAGATCCTCCTTCATTGGATGCCCCGTCCACATGCAGACTCCATTCCCCGAGGTCGCTTCGTTCTTCCTCTATGTCGGGCTGCTCCCCTTCTTCACTTCTTCCTCCATTCGGCTGACGGGTGAACTCCACTATAAAGTCTGCCAGCACTTGTCCATTGATGGAAGCTCTTGGGGTATCACGATATTGAATTGACTCAACTCGATCGACCATTTCATCAGCCTCCCCGAGGTCTCAGGTTTATGCAGGACCTGCCTTAAAGGACTATCCGTGAGAACTTCAATTGCGTGCGCATGGAAGTAGGGCCTCAACTTCCTTGAGGCCAAAACCAATGCATAGGCCAACTTTTCAATCTCTGGGTACCGGTTCTCCACGTCCACCAAACACTTGCTGATATAGTACACGGGCTATTGCTGTTTCTTCTCCCCTTTAACCAAGGTTGCGCTTATGGCATGTTCAGACACTGCCAAGTATAGGTATAGCTTCTCGCCTTTCTCAGGTTTCGCCAACAGGGATGGCTTCCCCAAATGCTCCTTCAGCTTGATAAATGCCTCTTCACATTCCTCATCCCAAGCGAAATTTTGGCTTCCTTTGAGGATGTTAAAGAAGGGGAGGCACTTATCGGTTGACCTCGAAATAAATCTATTAAGGGCCGCCACCCTTCCCGTTAAGCATTGCACTTCCTTCTTGTTCTTAGGCGGGCTCATCTCTATCAGGGCCTTTATCTTGTCGGGATTGGCCTCGATGCCTCTGGAATTGACCATGAAGCCCAAGAATTTTCCTGAGGATACACCGAAGGTGCACTTGACGGGATTCAACTTCATTCGGTACTTCCTAAGTGTGTCAAACATCTCACCAAGGTCCTTGTTGAGCTTTGTTGCATTCTTGGTCTTCACTAACATATCATCAACATACACCTCCATGTTCCTTCCTATCTGGTTAGCGAACATCTTATTGACCAACCTTTGATAGGTGGCACCCGCGTTCTTCAACCCGAAGGGCATCGCCTTATAACAGTAGAGCCCTTTATCCGTGATGAATGATGTATGCTCTTCATCTGCTGGGTTCATTGGAATCTGGTTGTACCCCGAGTAGGCATCCATGAAACTCAGTAATTCATGTCCTGCCATCGCATCTACTAACTGATCTATCCTTGGGAGCGGGAAGCTGTCCTTAGGACAAGCTTTATTCAGGTTTGAGAAATCGACGCAGGTCCTCCATTTCCCATTTGGTTTTGGGACTAGTACTGGATTCGACACCCACACAGGGTAGAAAGACTCACGGATAAACCCATTGGCCTTCAGCTTGTCGACCTCTTCCTTTAAGGCCGTGTACTTTTCTGGGTCTAGCGCCCGCCTCTTCTGCCTAATGGGCCTCGCTTCATGGGAGATATTCAAATGGTGGCACATAACACTGGGGTCTATACCCACCATATCTTCATGACTCCATGCGAATACATCCAGATTATCCTTCAAAAACCTTATCAACTCCTTCTTCACGTCACTCTGCAGGCTTCTTCCTACCTTCAGTTTTCTCAACGGTTCTTCCACTACTATAACCTCCTCTACTTCCTCCACAAGTTCTGCTCTTGACTCCTCCATGACCCGAGGGTCCAGCTCCTGCGGACCCCCTGCGGGCACACGTAGCGCCTCATGTATCACCATGGCCATTGGTTCCCGCGGTTTCACAGGCACACGGAGTGAGGTGTTGTAGCACTCCCTTGCTTCTTTCTGTTCTCCCTTCATACTAGCGACCCCTCCTGGAGTTGGGAACTTGACAACTAGGTGATATATAGAAGTTATGGCTTTCAATTCTCTTAGGGATGGTCTCCCCAATACCGCATTGAAAGCTGACGCACATTCTACTACGACAAAGTTAGCCACGACTGTAGTTTGCCGGGGTTGCTCCCCCATGGTGAGTGCCAATTCGATCATCCCTAGGGGTTGCACTGAGTCCCCCGTGAATCCGTATAGGGATGATTGACAGGGCTTTAGATGACGAATGCCCAGTCCCATCTTTCCAAGGCGGGGCGATACAGGATGTCCACCGAGCTCCCATTATCCACTAGGACCCGATGCACATGCATATTTTCCAACTGAACTGTCAATACCAACGGGTCGTTGTGGGGAAAATGTACCCCCCGCGCATCCTCCTCAGTGAATGTGATCGAGTCATTTTCCCCCTTGAAGCTTTTTGGGGGTCGTTGTTCCAAACTCATGACGCAGGGTGGTGGACTTCGTCGGGCCTCTCTTACATATCTATCTCGCCCCTTCCGAGAGTCCCCCCCAAATCTTGGACCTCTGAAAATGGTTTGGACCTCTCCCTGTATTTTTGGGGCTCGCCCCTGCGTCTGGGGTGTCGCAGGCTCGTCCTCGGGCTTCGGCCTTTCCCTCCTGACGTAACAACCTAGATTCCCCCTGCGGATGAGCTCCTTAACTTCCTCCTTCAAGTGGATACACTCCGCCGTGGTGTGCCCGATATCCTTGTGGTACTGGCAGTATCTACTGGGATCCCTTTTGGACCGGTCCTTTCTCATTGGTGGGGGCTTCTTGAAGGGAACTCGGTCCTCATTGGTGAGGTAAATATGCTCCCTAGTATCTGTAAGGTTCGTATAGTAAGTGTAAGCCGCTTCCCTATGATCACTCCCCCGTTTGGTCTTTCTCTGCTGATCATCTCTCAACCCATCATACGCCCTTTTCTTCTTTGCTACATTCGACCCGTCGTTATCTGGGGGCTTCGTGTTGGACCCTTCCTTTCCTGCCTTTAGGTTTATGTGGCCATCCTCCACACGAATGTATTTCTGCGCCCTCTCGTAGAAGTCATCTAAGTCGGTGACTTCCCTCTTCAGCATGTTGTCCCACAACTTGCTTCCTGGGTGCACCCCGGCTGTAATGGCCATTTTTAACTCTCGGTGAATTAGGCTCCCCACTTTCGCGGCCTCCATATTGAACCTGTGAATGTAGCTCTTCAGGATCTCATTTTCCCCTTGCTTCACATTGGCCAGGCTGGTGCCTGGCATCGTGTAGTCCCGCACGACGTGGTGCTGTTGGAGGAATTCATCAGATTACTGCTGCCAAGACCTGATGGACCCCGACCTTAATCTTTTGAACCATTTGTAGGCGGGTCCTTTCAATGTGACGGTGAAGCAGTGGCATCTGGCTCCACTACCAATTCCTCTCAATTTCATCAGGTCGTTGAATGCGTCCAGGTGGTACTTTGGATCTGTGCTTCCTTCATAGGGGGTCATATTGGGTTCCTTAAAATTGGCAGGGAGTCGGATGGCCTGAATCTCCCTCACGAAGGGCGACTCATGGTCGAACTCTTCCTCAAAAGCCTGACCGCCTGAGGTGGTGACGATCTTGCTTCGCAGGTTCCTCATCTCCGTGTCCAGGTCCTGCCTCCTCTTGCTTAGAGAGTCCCTCAAAGCGGACGGGTTAAGATTGGCCTTTCCCTTGCCCTCTCAAGGCGCCATAGGGGGCGTGGTCCCTTTACCCGCCCTCTTTTTATTGAGCTCCTCCCTTAAATCCGAGGGTGCTCTTTTAAAGGTGACCTCGTTCCCGTTGCGAGGCCAGCGTTGGTCCTTGGTTCTGGTTTCTGGGCCTGCTTCGGTGGTTCAGGATGTTCGCGTTGCTTCGCTCAGGGAGTGTTACTGGTGGAGTGTCGGGTCCTCCCATCATCTACCGGTACAGTGGTCTCCACCCCCTCCTGACCTTTCTCTTTTCTCTTGGGCAAGGTCACGCTTGACTTATCCTGCAACAGGCCATTCAGAACCTCTTGCATGTTCTCCAGGGTGGTCTCTAACCTTTGGTTCTTACGGTGGAGCTCACGTATTTCTTCTTCATAGAATCAAGATTTCGAACTCGAGCTCACGGAATGGACCCGGGGATGTTTATCATGTCTACGCGTCGAGGGGCCAGGGTCTTGCTGGCTGGAGTTCGGTGCTTGTGGCGGTTTAGGGAGCGGGAATTCATTGGTATTCCCTGGTGGTGCCCTTGGAGGACTCCCTCCCGGCGGGACGGTCGGTGACGAGGCCTCTCTATCACCCTCAGGAACCTCAGGGTCCCTTGGAGGCTCCACATCTCTGGGTGGAGGGGGATCCTTCATGGAGGCCTTCAGCTGGACTCCGTTAAGGTGGACCTCCACCTCTCGTGGCTCCCTGAGTCGCTTCGAACATCTTGGCATTTCTTCTCACTAGAAGTAATGGTAGAACAGTAGCTTGGAACTTAAGTTCCCACAGATGGTGCCAAACTGTTGACGGTGAGAACTCATCAACTAAGTTAAGTTGGAAAAAATTGCAAAGTAAAGACTGTCACTAGAAAAGCCTTAGAAATTTAAGTATTAACTTAAGAACAATTGCAGAACAACAATGGAGAAATAAATTTTCATTCACAATGATGCCCTTGCTACAGTAAATTTTCCAACCCCCCTTTAGGTCGAGTTAGAGTTCATTTTATAGTAGGCTCTAATGGCCTTGGGTACATGGTGGTCCAGGGGACCAGATGGTACACGAGTACACTAACATGAGAGTGTGGTTCCAGGGGTAGTGGTGTCGGCTCTGGTACATGGTCAAAGTTCGTGGGAGCACCTCAGCTTTTGTACCCGATCATGACTCCACTACTTGTCTTATACGGGTGCCACTCCTCGTACTATTCCCAACCGCCACTATTTGTCGGGTACAGGTGTCAGGCCTGTCCCATGATCCCTGTAGGCATGTACGTACCCCTTTAGAGGTACCTTGTTCATATTCTTTTTGTCTCTTGTGGGCCACCTTGAACCCTGACACCATCCACGCGTGGCCTTACATCTAAAGGTTGCTGGGCTTCGCGCGGTCGTGGCTGAGTGCAAGGCGGGGCGACGACGGGTCCGCGCCTGGGCGCGAGCCTTTCTAGTGAAGCCCTGGGACGCTGAGCCTCGCGTGGGCGAGGCGCGACGCCGAGACGGGTCTTGCATGGCTGAGGGTGGCCTAGCGTGGCTGAGGTACGACGCCGAGAAGGGCCTCGCGTGGGCGAGGCGCGATGTTGAGACGGGTCTTGCATGGCCGAGGGTGGCCTCGCGTGGCCGAGGTTCGACGCCGAGAAGGGCCTCGCGTGGCCGAGGGTGGCCTCGCATGGGCGAGGCGCGACGCCGAGACGTGTCTTGCATGGCCAAGGGTGGCCTAGCATGGCCGAGGTGCGACGCCGAGAAGGGCCTCGCGCAGCCGAGGGTGGCCTCGTGTGGGCGAGGCGCGACGCCGAGACGGGTCTTGCATGGCCGAGGGTGGCCTCGCGTGGCCGAGGTGCGACGTCGAGAAGGGCCTCGCGTGGCTGAGGGTGGCCTCGCGTGAGCGAGGCGAGATGCCGAGATGGGTCGTGCATGGCCGAGGGTGGCCTCGCGTGGGCGTGCTGAGAGTGAAGCGGGGCTTCACGCCTGGACATGGCCGAGTGAGGCAGGGCCTCGCGCCTAGGCGCGTCTTGGATCTTTTGTGGGCGTGGAATATTGAGCATCCACATTAGCCTATTATCTAATTTTGGCCTCAAGGAAGTTACGTCCTTACTTCCCAGCCCATCCAATCACAGTCTTGACTGACTAGCCCCTTTGGCAAGTTTTGCAAAAGCCAGAGGCTGCAGGTCATTTGTTGAAATGGGCAGTCGAACTCGGGCAGTAATAAAAGGACAAGTCTTGGCTGACTTCATTGCTGAATTCACTGAACTCCCAGATAGCGAGCAGGGTGAAAAGCCTAATGCATCTGAGCCTCAAGTTGAAGCTCCTTCATGGAAACTATTCACAGACGAATCATCCAACGAATTCCACGCAAAATTAGGAGTGATATTGATAACGCCAGAAGGGCATCGATTTCACTGCGCAATTAGGTTTGATTTCACCGCTTCAAACAACGAAGCTGAATATGAAGCCCTACTCGTTGGATTAAGGTTAGCCAAAGATATGAACATAAAAGTGCTGGATATCTACAGTGATTCACAACTGGTAGTGAATCAGGTCTTAGGGGAGTACCAAGCTTGAGGCCTAAAAATGGTGGCTTATCTGAAAAAAACAAAGGATCTGTTGGCACAATTTGAAAAATATACCCTCCAGCAAATTCCTCGAGATCAGAATTCAAACGCGGATGCCTTAGCCAAACTCGCGAGTGCAAAATATGCTGACACTTTAAATATAGTGACAGTTGAGCGGCTATGCGCACCTAGCATACGAGCAGACGAAACCAGTATGGTGATCCAGTTAGCAGATACATGGGTGGCACCATACTTAGAATATCTCATGAACGACACACTACCAGCAGATAGAAACTGTAATGCCCCAAATTTCCTAATAAGGTTTAGGACCTTGATTAGGAGGCCGGGAGGGCCATAATTGATTTATTGTGTTATTAAATGATTATATGCATGTTTAGGTGTATTAAATATGCATGTGAATCCATTTCTGAGTAATTGGGTGATTTTCATATTTTGGCCATTTTGGGCATATTTGGCACATATGTGATATGTGTGCGGTGCTTTATTATTATTTGGTTATGCTAGGGTTACTCAACACAAGACGATCCTAGGAGGTAAGCTAGTGGGAAAGTCACAACGGGATTTATTCTTGACCCGGAGTGAGTCAAGGGGTATTTAGAGCATTACCGGGTTATTGGGTAATAGGAATGAATATTTGGTGATAAATTGGGAATTAGTAAGATCAGGGGGAAATTATGGAGGTTTTGACTATTTTGTCCCCGGGGCTGTTTTCGGGACCTCGAGTGTTAGGATTTGGTTGAGGCTACTTAAGCTTGAAGTAACCTTTTAAAAGAATAAAAAGAATGTTCTGTACGTTCTCTCTCCCTCTAAGTTTCCTTTTCGTCTCCCGATCGTATTTTCGAAGGTAATTTGAGTTCTAGGACTCGGAATCAAGCAAGGATCGAGGCATAGCGATCCTAGGAGAGATTAGAAGCTTATTAGCTGGATGATTTAGTTGGAAACAATTCAATTGTAGGTAATTAAAGTTTTAAGTTTTTAAAAGTTTTTAAGCTTGAATTGGATTTTGTATTTTGTATTTTGATGAGTTTGTAATTGATTTGAGACTTGGGTTTTGTTGGTTTTGGATGATGGGGATGTTTGGGAACTTTGATTTTTGAGTTTTGAGATGTTTGGATATGTTTTTGGGAGGTTTTAAAAGGTTGAAAACGGGGAAAAATGGCTGGTTCGAGGTAGGGCCGCAGCCCAGGCTTGAAGAAGTAGGTGAAGGTTCTGTTTTGCCTAAGGGCCGCGGCGCTTGCCGGGAGGGCCGCGGCGCTTGGTGCCATTTTTGGCCAAATTGATGTTTTGAGCATGGGAACTTAACTCTAAGGGCCTGAGATCGATCCTACTACCTAGTTGAGTGGGATTTGTTGTCCCGGAGGCTTGGGTTGGGTTTGGAAGTATTTATTTACTCATTTTGATGAGGTTTTATATTATGGTTGTGACTAGGTTATCACTAGGGGCTTGGAATCAGGATCATGCTTGTGGCTCATTTATTGGTAACCTGTGCTTGGACAAAAGTTAAGAAAACTGTACCCTGTGTATATGTGACATGCATGGTTATTCTTGATGCATGTTGGATGTTTAAATGTAATGTACGAGAAACATGTGATTAGGACATGCTTTGTATATTGTTCAGAGCTTGAGCCTCTGTGTTTATGCATGATCCTAGTTGTGCTAGTAATTATTGAGTAAGCATGCTGAATGCCCTGTATTCGGTTATTTGACATATGATATATGTTTGGTGGCATTGCTTACTTGTGTATGGCAGTGACTTATTAGTCAGAATTGGCAATGGTGTCAGATCCATCTGTGAAGCTGTGATTTACTAGTTAAGTTCACAACGGGTTGAACACTGGTCGTGTTTTATTGACCTAAGAGTAAAAAACGGCATAAGCGTCGAGGACGCAGGGCTGAATGAAGATTAGATCTAATCGATATCAACGTTGAATGACTCATATGGGGTATTAATGCTGGACCGACCTGAAGGTCAATGAAAATTATAAGCGCTTGGCTAGTCTAGGACTAGTTACTCAGAGCCAGGGCCTAAGGCCTAGGTGACTCCTTGTCACATGGCTAGGGAACAATGTTCCATAGTTATGACTCTAGGGTCATGAGGAAGGTTATGTTGGTGACTAATCATCATGCACCTATCCTGTTTAAGCTAGTGAAAGGATCACTTATTTATAAAGGGAACGGAACCCACCTTAGTGACTTGTACCACTGTCACTCTTTTATTCAAGGCTATCAGCCCGGTATGGTTACCGGAACCACCAGTGTTAAATCACTTATCTGATTGAGATTGACTTGATAGTCATCCACTCAGGAGGGCAGGATTTCTTATCCTAGATACCCATCATTACGTGGATTTGTTGCCTGCTTGACTAGGGCTATATCTGCTAGGCGTGTGCTTATGATTTGATGACATGTTATTACTATTCATGAGCATATTGAGTTTTCTTGCTAGGCTTCGGCTCACGGGTGCTATGTGGTGCAGGTAAAGGCAAAAGAAAGCTGGACCATCCTTGAGTTGGAGAGCTTAGGTGGCGATGTGTACATATGCAGCTGCTCGACCACCACGGCCGAGGTTTGAAGAGGAACTAGGGTTTAACTCTGTTTTGCCGCTTAGATTGGCTGGTTGTAAATATTTTCTTGTAATAGACCTTTAAATTATGTTTTTGGGATCCCAATGTATATAATAGATGTTCTAATGAAACGTTATATCTTAACCAAAATTTTTAATCCCTAAACCGCTAATCATACTTAGTTACACGATTTTGGCCAAATGACTCGATTAGCGAGTTTAGCACTGTTTACAAGGCACATCGTAATGGTCCCTGGAGTTAGGGCGTTACAACTTGGTATCAGAGCGAGCCAAGGTTTATGGTTCCTGAAGACAAGCTAGGCATGTACACTCGTCATTGAAGATAGCTTCACTCAGGTAATGGTAACTATTTCTGTAGTTATGTGCTTAACTGCTTAAATAGAATGTAAATGCTTTACCTGCACATTGTATTAGGGAGCATGAGACTCTGATAGAGCCTGGCTCTTGACTATATGATTATATGCTCCGTTAATATGTAAATGAATGTGATTATATGATTACCTGCTTCATGAATATATAATTGTGATATTTTCATGCTGGAGTTGGAGGCATGATGTGACTGTTGGAAGAGCAGGGACTATGATTGATATGTGAATGCCATGGGCATGTTTTTAGCACTGCAAGTGGTTTGTGATTGTGCTGTGGTAAGATTTATCCTGTGGGGAAAGTTCTTGATATGCTCATCATGATTAATGGGTCAAGTTATTGACTGCAGATTCAATCAACAGGTTTATAGCCAAGGCAGATAATGAGGCCTGGTGGTGGTTATAATGAGGCTGGGAGTTACAGCCAGGGTATCAGTTCTTCATCTGCACCTATGAATTTTTAGCAGATAGTCACAGATTTGCAATCAAAATTGCAGAGGCATGAGGAAGAGATTAGGTGTTTGAAGCAACAGCAGAATCTATTGGGGAGCACCTCTTCCTTTGTTGTGCCAGGAGTGGCACCAGCTTTGGCTCAGCCTAGGGTTGAGAACAGATGGGAATTTCTTTGTGGGAGATTCCAGGAGTATTACCCTCTAGTCTTCGAGGGAGGCCTAGATCCATTTAGAGCTGAACAATGGATGGGCATGATCAGTTCCATTCTTGACAGTATGGGGCTGGTGGGTCATGATAGGGTGATCTGTGCTACATGTGTACTGCGGGATGATGCCTGGACGTGGTGGCAGGTAGTATCCCAGACACGAGACACAACTGTGATGGACTGGAAAGAATTCAGGCAGTTGTTTAATGAGAAGTATTATTGTGATGTAGCCAAGACCGCTAAGATGAATGAGTTTCTGAATCTCGTTCAGGGTAATGCATCAGTGACCAAGTATGTTAATAGATTTGATGGGTTGGCCAAGTTTGCTTTTGACATGGTACCCACAGATGTAGCTCGGAAGGAAAGGTTTATTCAGGGGTTGGATCCCAAAATAGTTCAGGGCATTAGGATTGCCCCAGTGCATGAAGTCTCTACCTATACTCAGGTGGTAGGGAAGGCTCTTGCTGTTGAGAGCGCATGACATCAGATTGGGCAGCAGAGTGCTAGAGAGCACGGAGCTCAGATAGTGGCACCTCCACTTGTTGGAGCTAGTAAAAAGGAAAGCCGGAAGACATATCCAATATGCGCTCGGTGCAAAAGGCATCATCTAGGAGAATGCCGAGCAAGGGCATGTTTCTCATGTAGGATGTTTGGACATCATAAGAAGGATTGCCCAATGCGGAGGAAGGATGAGCAAAAGGGGATGGACAGCTTGACCCCAGCTTAAGTGTTCATTCCGATGCAGTCAGAATTTGAGACTGAGATTAGTTCCTCAGGGGTGACAGGTCAGTTTTCTAGTTCTGAGTTTTGAGTTATGCTGACTGGTTTTGGTGCCATGCTGTTTCTTTATTGTTGCATATAGAGAAACATGGAGTTGTTATGCAGATCACATGATTACGTTGTGATGGGAAAGTAATACTGTATTGGTAAACCAAGAGATGGGTTGGATTGCGATGAAAAAGGACTCAGCAGTGGTTTTGATGAAGCTGGTTATGACTGGCTTTGGTATGATCTGGGATATGTATTGGTTACACCAGAAAAGGCTAAAGAGCTGATGAAGGAGGTACATGAAGGCTTCTGTGGAGACCACGCTGGGGGGCAAAGCCTATCAAAAAAGATCCTAAGGCAAGGATATTTCTGGCCAACGATGAATGAGGACTCGATGGAGTTCGTGCGAAAGTGTGATAAGTGTCAGCAGTTTTCCAAGATCCCACGAGCAACTCCCAACGAGTTAAAGCAAATGCAAAGTCCATGGCCCTTCGCAGTATGGGGTATAGATTTAATCGGGTCCTTGCCTACAGGGAAAGGTGGTGTGAAATATGCAGTGGTAGCTGTTGACTACTTCACAAAATGGGCCGAGGCGGAACCGCTAGCAACCATAACGGTAAAGAAAGTACTTGATTTTGTTATAAAAAACATTGTTTGTCGATATGGATTACCAAGAAAGATTGTATCGGACAATGGCACCCAGTTTGATAGTGACTTGTTCACAGACTTCTGCGAAAGACATGGCATCATCAAGAGCTTTTCTTCAGTTGCTCACCCCCAAGCAAATGGGCAAGTCGAAGCAGTTAATAAAACATTGAAAGATACCCTGAAGAAAAGGTTGGAGGAAGCTAAAGGAGCATGGCTAGAACAGTTTCCTGAAGTCCTCTGGTCGTACAGAACATCCCACCGAACAGCAATAGGTCATACCCCATTTTCCTTAGCATACGGGTATGAGGCCATGTTGCCTGCCGAGTTAGATCTGCCCTTGCATCGTAGAATAACATATGAACAAGACCAAAATAGCCAATTGTTGATGGAGTCCTTAGACCTAGTCGAGGAGAAACGAGAAAAAGCCCAGCTCCAAGTAGCTGCGTACCAGCAAAAAGTCGCTTGGTATTTTAACTCCAAAGTAAAAGAAAGAAAGTTCAACGTCGAGGACTTAGTACTTCGAAGAGTTTTCTTAAACACTCGCGACCAAGCTGCTGGAGTACTCAGACCAAATTGGGAAGGACCTTACCAGATTGAAGAAGTCCTTCATCCAGGCACTTACAAACTTGCACGCTTGAATGGAGATCTCGTTCCACGTTATTGGAATGGAGAGCACCTGTGCAAGTATTATCAGTAAATAGTCTTTCTTAAAAGACTGGCTCGTATTTATTTTTACTTTTTACAAGTTTTTGAAAAAAGGTGGTCATGAGATTTGGCTAATCACTTATAAGTGTAAGATCTTTTTTAAGATCACTCGTAAAGATATGTTTAGTCCATTTAATACGAGAATTATAAGGGATTGTGCGTAGCCAGTCATTCTTGCCAAACTTTGTAATTTTTTACAAGTATTTGCTCATTACGTGTGTTGTTTTGCTGTATTACAATTTTCATGTTATATACCGAGAAGTAATGTTCGTAAAGGTTTTGGTCAAGGCAAGTGACCAAGGACCTAAAGCTCCTCGATCACTTGGGGGGCATATAAGGTACATAGGAAGCAAAGCATACCAAAAAGTATGTAAACACATGAGCAAAATAAGTGAAAGCATGCTACGGTAATTAGAGTATTTTTCAAAATTTTATAGATTTTGTTAAGTCAAACCAAAGTACTATGCTAAGTTTGGCCATGCAAACATATGTTATAATAAAGTAAAAATATTATAATATCAAAAGAATTCTTTTACACCGTGAGTAGTACTGCTCGGATGTAAATGTTAAGTTTAAAAGAAAAAGTTGCCCATGCAGCAATAAAAGAAAATAAATATTGTCTTAACTTCATGAACCGTGGGTCATGTAAGAAAAAGAAAACAAAGAAAAAACTAGCTAAGGGGCAGTAGGAGGATCTTGGGGAACATCTTGGTTGACCGTGTCTTCTACAGCTTCCCCTCCATCCATCCCCGTGGCCAACGAAATTTCAAGGGAAGCAGGAACTTTGGCCCTTTCTTCGGCAGCCAGTCGAGCAGCGCAGCGAGTCAACTCAGCTTTCCTAGCATCCTCTGGAAGGTAGTCGAAGTTGGCACTTTGGTTATGCTTCCAGAAATCGTAGAAGCATCGAAGTATCACGTTCTTATACCTTTCCAGGTCTTTGACGTTCGTGATCTTGAGTTGCTCCACTTCGCTCTTTAGGCTGGCTATGCTCTTATCTTTCACAAGATTTTCCCCCTCGAACCTTTTGACTTCGTGCCAGTGGATTCGTCTGGCCTTCTGGTACTCCTCTCTCTGTTTTCTAGCACTTTCCAGAGAGGCATGTTTCTCCACCAGATCCGCGGCCAAAGAGTCCTTCTGCTGGGTCACCACTTCCAGCTCCCCTGCATGCCTTGCCTCCGCGGCTTGAAGCTCCTCCATCAACTTCAACTCCCGAACACGGGACTGCTTGATGCTGGGACCCGAGCGCAGACGGGCAGCCGTTAAAGTCAGCATGGCCTACGCAAAAAACAAGTGTTAGACAGACTTCAGGAAAATCAGATTGTAAGTAAAGAAAAGTAAGATGCTTAGACTGGTTGTCTCGTTCAAGGCCTTGTTGATGATCTGGTCGACCCCCATTTCCTCTGTCCCTGCCATGGCCTCTTTGTAGCGGTCATGTTTAAGGATTTTGGCCAGGCGGTCTTTGGCAGACCTCAGGGCACGGTGTGACAGTTTCGTCCCAGGAAAAGCCCCCCTAGCCTGTTGTGTTTGTTCGGTAGGGGCTGGGGGTGATGGAGCTTTGGCAGCTGGAGCGTTTGAAGGTGGAACCTCTTGCTCGAGGAGCCTGTTTGGTATCTGGGGCAGGAGGCCCATCTACCGAAGGGCCCGAGGCTCGGTTCCTCTTAGCCGGGGGCATTTGGCTGGACTCCCCATCATGTCGCCTGGACGACTTCCTCCTGCGAACCAGAGGGACTTCTTCTTCCTCCTGAGTGCTGTAGATGTCGAAGACGTTTGCAGAGGTCATTTCTGCAAAAGAGGAAAACATGCGAACAGTAAGCCAAAATATTGATAACAAATTATGTTGGATCAGAATAGGAATAAAGAAAAATTATAAAGTCCAATACCCGAGTTATTACTACCGGTCGCTATACTATTGACTCTACTAGTCATATACTCACTCTTTGGCATGAAGAAGTTTGGCCCTAGGTTTGGAGTATATGTAAAATTGCCGTCCCCGTCAAATAAGTGACAGGGAATTGGCAAGCTATCTAGGAATGAAATAACTGTACCATTTTCGTCAGAGGACTCGTCTAAGTCTATGACGGGCTCGGTCGCCTTTTGTTTTCCCTTTCCTTTGGGGGCATAAGACCTTTCTGCTGGAGGGGGGGTGCCAACGGGTTCCCTGATTGTAACCCTAGTTGGTCTCCGTCGAGGAGGAGACACTGGTGGTTGTGGCTCAGGATTTTCCTCGGCAGTGGCACTTCCTGCCGCGGGTTCCCTCACATCCTGGTGAGGGGCCAGGAGGCCAACTAGCCTCAAGTTGGCCTCGGTGACCAGAGATTTGACGCTCTTCTCAATGTCCATCATGCTGGCCAACATGGTATTCCTCAACACCATGTCTGGTGTTGGGTTTGGTCGCAACCATGGGCCTGAAAAACACAAGAAGTTTTAGAAAAATGCAAGGAAACATGCTAAGTAAAAACAGCGACCAGTGGAAAAAGACTTTTACCTCCTCGAGTGAAGACCAGGTTATTCGCGACCATGTCGGTCGTGAGGAAATACTCTTGACTGTATTTTCCCAGGTTTGAAATGTGGGTTGTGTCACTCAGAAAGGTTCGGCTAGTCTCCTGGTGACAAAAGTGAAAGAACCCCGTACCAGACTATTGGGGGTTGGACTTAAGGTCAAAAAGGTAATTGACCTCGTGAGGGGTAGGCTCTGGCCATTTTTTGTGATTATAAAGGATATAGAGTGCAGCAAGCATTCTATATCCATTTGGTGTGATTTGAAAGGGGGCGACTCCAAAATAGTTCGCCACCCCCTAGAAGAATGGATGAAGAGGAAGAGTAGCCCCAGCCTCTATGTGATATCTCGACCAGGCGCTAAAAACGCCTCCAGGAAAATTCGCCTGCTCGTCCGCCGTAGGAAGTTTGAGGGTTACCCCAGAAAGGCCGTATTTTCTGAAGTAGTTGGCTAACATCCTAGGGGTTACATGACTGAGTGGGGCTAGATACCACTCGACGTCAGGAAGAACTGAATATCGAGGACGGGCTCTAACTTGGATGTGAGGGTCAGGAGCATTATTATCCCGACCACTGGTCGAGGGAACCCCAGCCTGCGAGCCAGGCTGGGCTGGTGGATTTGAAGGGTTTTTCTTCTTTTTGGCTGTAGACTTGGTACGACCCATGCTGACGGGAGTTGGTTGAGGTCTTGGAGGAGAAATTCGCAAAAAGGGAATCTCTTGAATTCACTGAGTTGGTTGCTTTTCACCCTCGAGCAGCTATGCAAGCAAGTCGTCGTCTATCGGCCTCTCACCACCCCACAAGTCTGGCATTAAAAGCTGCGAACAGAAAAAGGGGGAGGTGAGGAGGAAGAACCTAAGAAAATGGTTAGAATAACGCTGTTCGTGTATAAAAGTCTAACTTTTATACAGCAGCATTCTAACGAAAAATTGAAATTTTTATACGAACAGTTTGAAAAACAGATCAAAAAGTGAAAGTAAAAAGTTTTTTCTGAAAAAGCTTTTTCAACTTCAGTAAGGGCGGGAAAAACCCAGTTTTTCAACTAGCCTAAAAATCAATTTTTTACTTCGATTTTACGTCCTAAACCTATGATCTCAACTATCAAACTAATTCATAACCCCTACAAAGCAAGTATGCTCTACCATATCTAACATCAACAGGCAAACATCCAATTTTCCTATATTTTTACCCAGGAACACGACTCTGTTTTAGAGCCTAAAAAGCTAGCATTAACAGACATGCACAACACAATAAAGGGTGCGAAAGTTCTGAAAGTTACCTATACGAAGATTGAGAAGTCCTGGAGAAACTTCGATTCTAGGCGTGCGAGCAGTAGATTCCTGGAACAACGAAGGATGAACTTCGGAGAAAATTCTGGGCTCTGTCTTGGGAGTTCTTGGAGTATTCTTGACAAAGAGATAGCTATTAAAAGGTGAAAAAGTAATTTTGAAGGCTATATATATATTATCTAAGATATGTTAAAAAAAGGCAATCATAAGTTCCCTTTTTTCGAAGCATGGGGAAGCGTGATCGTCGTCAAAAGTTTGCTTGGGAACCAAAAGGGCATGATTGGACGTGAGTGGGTCACTTTTTCCAAGGAGGCACGAACTACTCTGACAAATTTGGTGGGGTAATCGAAGGGTCATTTTCCTAAATTTTATTTATTGCTGGTCGTAATAAATAAACTTGGGGGGAAAATGTTATCTACAAAGCAGGTGTGGATGACCTGGCAAGTATTTTCAATACGTGGCTGACACCTGGCAGAGGTTCTGTTCGACCATCGATCAAGGATGTTCCCCTGACACAGCATTTGAGTTTTATATACGACCAGACTGCTCGTATAATCCGTATATTTATGAGTAATCTTGTAACAATTGTAATCATATCCGAGATTATTTCCTTTTATACCTGATTATCTGATTAATTAGGTAAAAAATATCTTTGATTGATTCATGTAACTCACCTTGAGCCTATAAATAAAGAAAGCTCAAGGGGGGGAGGGGACTTTTGGCTAATTTTTGTTTATGCTTTAGAAGAGAACTTTGGCTATTATCTTTCGGTGGTATTACTCATCCCTCGAAGGTTTGTGAAACTCATAGAACCCTAGTTCTTTGATCACCCCTTTGAGAATCAATATCAATAATAGTCTAAGTGGACGTAGGTCATTACCAATTCTTGGGGCCGAACCACTATAAATTGTTGTGTTGTTTATTATTCTTTCCATTAGATCTTATTCAATACTTTCCATCACATCAAGCATTTGACTCCGTGTCAGTTGGCCAAAACGAGGGTCAACAATAATATAAAAAATTATTTGAGTGGGAGCTTTATTTAATAAAGATTATGAGTACGGTCTATCTTCTGTTTAGGAAAGAGTAGTTATCCCGACTGTTAAATGTAGCGACACAAAGATAGATGTACCATTTAGAATATAGATTGTATTGGATTGGGACACAGTGAAAGAAATAATTTATGATAATCTCCATTAAAATATAAAAGTTCAACATTCATCAATCGATGGTCGTTTGAGACTTGACTTCAATCCCGAAGTGAGTAACAAACTCCTATTTGTGCTTTTATGACTTTTGACTTATCAGGTAAGGTTCAATATTCCTACGACTGAATTCTAGATATCTTGGAGTCATAGAATTGCAAGTGTCTGGGAACATACTTCACAGAAATGGAATCTGCTCCTTACTTAAATGAAAGCAGATTAGTTGTTCCTTTTAGTGTTGATTCCAGACTTTAACATAGAGCGCTCAATTTCTTTTAGAGAACAAAAATTTCATTCTTTAATTACATTTATAGAATAATATTCTTTAGAAGATCAATGGAACTAACTAATAAAGACATAATTAGAGAGGTTAACAGACATTAAGACCTAGCTCTAATTATGAACAACTAGCATAGGGTCATAACTCATGCAATGACTAAATCAATGGATGACTTTATATAGCTTCTAATAATATAAGATTGTAGTTTTGAGAGTTCAACTATGAATTTCTAGTGGAGTTATTCATAGTTAATAAATTAATTAATGGAATTAAGAGTTAGTGAAATTAATTAAATTATTGGAGCTTAGAACTGCAGGTTCATACTGTCTCTATACTAGCTCGATAACACAGAGGTAGAAATTTTGGTATTAAAATGAAATAATTAAAAATAATAAAGTATTATTTTTAATCTCACAAATTAATATTATTTATGAATTAATATTATTTATGAAATAATATTTAATGGCAAATAAAATTATATTTATAATTTTGTGAAATTAATTTTTTATTGAAAATTAATTTAATCATATTTAATTTTGTGGTATAATTGTATACTACATAAAATAATATGATAAAAGGCCTAACATATAACATTTTATAGAGATAAAATACCACAGGGCCCAAAGCCTTGCAGTTGCGGCCAACCACAGTCCAAATGAGAGTATTTCACTATAGGTAGCCTATAGGCTGGATATGCCTCCAGCTTTGATGGGAGTACATAATGTATTTCATGTATCAATGCTTCAGAGATATGTATCAGATACGACTCATGTGTTGAGCTATGAGGATCTGGAGTTACAGATAGATTTTGTAATGCCTTCGATAGCCAAGATCGTTACACTGTGTTTAAAATAGTGTAAGACTTGCTAACCAAGTTGTTTGAACATAAACATGTTTCTAAAGTCAACTGACACATTAGGGTTAAAAGATTTTGATCGTAAAATGGTTGTCTTTCATCAAAATAAGAGATTGATATACGGGATCCCAAAAGAAATGTTTACACGGCGGTTACAACTCTAAAAAATAAATACAACAGCAGCCAGTCTAAATGGAAAAATACAACTCTAGTGTCTGTGACTCCCTCGGCCATGGCGATCGAGCAGTTGTCGATGTACACACCACCCCTAAAGCTCTCCAACTCATGGCTGGTCCAACTTTCCTTTGCCTTTACCTGCACCACGTAGCACCTGTGAGCCAAGGCCCAGCAAGAACACAAAATTCAACAAGCATAGATAACAACAAAGTGCATGGTAAACTTTAGATCAATCAATTCAATTAACAGCAGAATACAAGTGCTAAACTAGGAAACAATAATAGTTAATTCCAAACATATAAATCAATCTTAATACATTTAATTAGGTGTCGGCGCCCTTAGGCCAAGCCCTCTAGTTATTTAGCTAATCTTGGCTCGCTTAGGCCGAGCTGTGTTCAGTATGCATAACATTAGCTCCGACTCCCTTAGGCCGCACTTTCACATCAAACATAACATACATATAAGTTGCAAAGCACACAATCAAAGGCGACACGTACCAACTTTCCTGTTAAGATATTTTCAATCACAACACATTTATGATTTCACACATATTCATTTATAGGAAATCTCAGCCCAATTCACAACTCAGGTGCAATTTTCTTACCTCGAATCCTGAGCGGAGGATGTGGAGCGGTCTCGAGCACGATCCTTAATACTGAGCCTTAACGGTAACCCTAATCACAAGAGACAATGGATAACTATCAAAATAAAATCCAATTAAATGCTTTGGAATAAAATACTAGCCTTCGGGACCTTAAATTATACTAAACCAGGTAGTAGAATTCGTCTCGAGTGCTTAGGTTTAAGTCCCCGAGCCTAAAAACCAATCTTGGCTATGGCTGCCTAAGCGGCCCGCGACCTGGCCCTAAGGGTCACAACACGCCCCAAGTCAGAGGTGCCAGCCTCTTGTCTCAGGGGTAGGCGGGCCGCGGCACGCCCAAGAATTAGTATCCCCTAGGGCCTTTTGGGGCACGCAGGTCGCGGCGCGCCCAAGAATCAGTAGCCCCCAGGGCCTTTTGGGGCACGCAGGTCGCAGCGCGCCCTCGTGAACCCAGAAAACCCTGGGTTTTTCCTGCATTTACTCCCAACTCAATTTATCAAAATCCAACCCAACATACACCAGAACCAAAAATTCAACCACTATACCACAATAGCCTACTTAGAGCATCACAACCTCCTAAAATTCTAACCAAAATCCTTCTAAGAACCTAGAATTCATCAAACCCCTTAGAAACCTAAAAGCTTAAGAACATCTACAATAAGAACAAAATTTCACCCAGCAGTTAAAGCTTAAACCTTACCTTGATGATGTTCCTGAGCTGCACCTCAACAATCCTAG
The DNA here is from genome assembly GCF_963169125.1 of Humulus lupulus. Taxonomy (NCBI): domain Eukaryota; kingdom Viridiplantae; phylum Streptophyta; class Magnoliopsida; order Rosales; family Cannabaceae; genus Humulus; species Humulus lupulus. The sequence goes on along the minus strand of NC_084802.1, from coordinate 233,531,709 downwards.
CTTTAATTCCCAACTGAATCCACCACCTCCAACCCCAATTCTAAGACTTTTCCTACAAGCTTCCAAACCTTAGAGAGAGAAAGTGTGAGAACGTGAGAGTGGAAGAGAAAGAAAGAGCTGAGACTTCTAACATATTCTAATTGATTCCTGAAGGTTAATTCCACTATATCCCTTAATTAAAAGGACTAAATTGCCCCTAAAGTCAACTCAGCCCTTTAGTTGCCCATAAGGGCAAAATGGTCATTGCCCCGTTTCCCGCTAATTCCTTGAGTCATCCTAAAAATTCTCGATTAATCCCAACATGCCCAACTAATTATCAAATACTTAGCCATTACTCGATAAATCCCAAATATATGTTAAACTTCCCAAAATACCCCTAGGCTCGCCCCGAGCCGGGTATTAAACCTCACTGTGACTATTCCGCTAATCCGCTCACTAGGATCGCCTCGAGCAATACTGCAAATATATCCACATAATAATGTGGTCCCAACCATTTAACACATATGCCCTTCTAAACAGTAGCGGGCCTACATGCATATCTAATATCCATAAACATGCAAGCCACATAGTCACAAATTTAATAAATTAATCACACATATATCCAATTATGCCCACCCAGCACGCTAATCAAGGTACTAAACCCTATTAGCATTTTTGGGATATTAAAGATTTATCCTATGAGGAGCAACTGTTTCAGATTTTGGATAGAAAGGACAAGGTCTTGAGGAACAAGATTGTTCCTCTGGTTAAAGTACTATGGAGGAACAACAAGGTCGAAGAAGTGACTTGGGAAATAGAGTCAGATATGCGGGATCAGTATCCCGAGCTGTTCAAGTAAATTTCGAGGAAAAAATTCCTATTAGGAGGGGATAGTTGTAGCGTCCCAAAACTCCTAATAAGGATTAGTATGTTGATTAGTGAGACTGGAGGGCATAATTGGAAATTGTGTAATTTTAATCGAATATATATGTGATTTTGTGGATTATGTAAGTTATATTATGATATGACTATTTATGCATGTTTATGTGTATTAAATGTCCTTAAAGGCCCACATTTGTTAAAAATAGGCATTTTCGTAATTTTGACCCGTTGATGGTATAATTGTAACTTTATATTCTATGTGCTTGAGACCACATTATTATGTGGATATATTCATGATATTCAACAGGAATCGATCCTTTCGAGAAATTTAGTAGAAAAGTCAAAATGAGGATTGATATGCGGCTTGGGGTGAGCCAAGGGGTATTTCGGTAATTTTGCAAAATTTGGGATTTGTTGTTAAATGAGAGTATTTTATGGGAATTAAATTGTTGTTGATGAAATAGTTGATTAATTTGAAGATTAAGGGTATACTTTGAGGTTTAGTGGGAACCTAGGCTATAGGACCAAAATGCCCTTGAGGGTTAATTAGAGGGGTATTTAAGGCAGGGGTAAAATGTTCATTAGACCAAAAGCTAGGCAAATTCAACTAAGTGCCTTGAGCAGCCTGTCATTCATGTTTTTCTCTAAAGCATTCTCTCAAGGTTGGTGTCTCTTGTTCACGAAGAACTCAAGGGCATCAAGCTATAGTTTGGAATTCTAGAGAAGAACTGAGGTTCTAGGAGGAGTGAAAGCTATTAGAGACTCCCAAACCAAGCAGGGAATTTGAAATCCAGTAAGTTAATTCCTTCCTTTCTTGAGTTTCAATCTTTTTGGTGGTGTTCTTGGGTTTTAGGGGTTGAACTACATTTCTGAGTTTTGAGGTTGTTAAATTGTGTTATTGAGTAAACTTAGTTTGGGGATAAGTTTAGAAATGGCTTTATAGCTTTTGTTGCTTTTGATTGTCATGAGTATAAGTTAATTTTTGGATTGGAGGAGGAGCTTCAATTTAAAAGCTCACAGATGTGATTCTTTGCATTCTTATGTTTTTGGATGTTTTAAGGATGTTTTGGTGTTATTTGGTGTTTGGGTAGGCTGTTTGAGACTTAAATTTGTGTTTGAACTATTGGGAAACAATTTTTGGAAAAATTTATTGAGATTGAAATGAAGGGGAGAATTGCATTTTCTGGGTTTTTTGTAGTGCCGTCGCGATGCCTGAGACGAGCACCGCGACTCGTATGAGTTTCTTCGAGGGTGGGTTTTACCTCAGACTGTCGTGGCGTCACGACCCTTTAGAAGGAGCGTTGCCACCCTAAATGGGAAAAAATGACAGGGAAAGCTCTCTGTTTGTTGGAGCACCGCGACTCTTTAGAAGGGGCGTCGCGACTCAAAATGCACAAGTTTTTGATAGAGGATTCTCGGTTTGTTTTAGAGCTGCGATACTGAAGGGGTGCGCCGCTGCGCTAAAGCAGTTTTAGGGTGCATTTGTCTAGGGTTTTGGGGAGTGAACTCGGGAGTCTTGGGGGATGATTCCGCCACCCAGTTTAATGGAATACGAGGTCCTGATAGCTAGGGTTTAGTCTTGAAGCCCATTATCGGATTTAGTTCCTGATAAACGTATCAGGTATGTTTTAACTAGGGTTTCCACAAAGCTCTGGAAGGAGATCGCATCGAGAACATACTACCACTTGCACGTGTCTCAAGGTAAGAAAACTGGCACATGCACCGAGTGTAAGGCATGAGCCTTGATTATCGATCATAGGTATGACCGTGCTATGAATCTGTTAAAGCTAAATTTTTTCCCTATATAAGCATGTGTTGCTATGCATGTAATTTAAAATTTTAACTTCATTGATCAAAATTTTTAATACTCAAACTATTGTTTAACCTTAATTACACTTTTAAGTCCAAATGACTCGCTTAATGAGTTATGCACTATTTTTAACACACGGTGCAATGGTCATGAATTAGTAGGACGTTACAACCTGGTATCAGAGCTGCCAAGGTTAATGATTCCTGAAGATAGGCTGAGTGTGTACGCTCGCTACTAAAGCTATGCTCGACTCACAATTTGGTAACTTATGTGTTAAATATGTGTTTAACTGGAATATATATGCCTTATTTTCATGCTAGAATATGAAGCATGAAATATACTTATAGGGCCTGACCCGTGAATGTTAGGTGAATATGAAAATGCATGCTTATTAGCATTGTTGGTTAATGTGAAAGCTATTGAATTACTTATTAGCATTGTGGTTGCATGTGTTTGCTTAATTGTTCAGTTTTGGACCGTGGGGTTGTTCCTGGAACCCATTATCATTGTCTAATAAGCTGAGACGTTGATTATAGATATACTTTGGTAATTATGCCAAAGGGATTAGAACGACTAGCCAGCATAGGTATTGAGGCTAGAGATGATGACCAGAGTTAGAACCCTCCATCTGCCTCTCAGGATTGGCAGCAAGTGCTTGATGATATGTGTAATGCCCCGAATTCTCCGTTGTGTTTAACGGCGTGAACAGTAGGCTGGGAGGGCCATACTTGCTTAATTATGTTATTAATTGATTAAATGCATGTATATGTTGATTATATTATGATATGATGTGAAATGCATGCATGTAAGTCCATATTTCTATCCACAGGGGTGTGATGGTAATTTGGCCCGTTGAGGGTAAATTGATTATTTGTTCGCATGTTGGTGGTATAATTTGAGACCACATTATGATGTGGGTTTGTTCGAGCTATTTGGCATGAGACGATCAAGGAATGTTAATTATCGGTTTGGTCATAACGGGCTTAAGCTCGGGGCTCGGGGTGAGTCTCGGGGTGTTTTGATGATTAGAGTGTTACCGGGCATTAAAGGGTAACGGGAGGTGAATTATTGGTGTTTGAGGATATTGAGATTAGCGGGAATTGGGAAGCGTTAGTTATGATTAACGGGATTAGTGGAAAGTGCCAAAATTGCCCTTGAGTTGGCTTTAGAAACTTTTAAAGGACCTAGGGGTATAATGGTCTTTTGGCTTGGATATATATGAAGCTTGGATGGCTGCAAAAACAGAACCAAAAACAGAGTTCCCTTCTTCTCCTTCCCGTACCTTCACCTTCCTTCATTCCCCTTGTGAGTTTTTGTGATCTTGTTGAGGATTTGAGCTTGGGAGCTAGGCCTTGGTACTTTGGGAGAGTGTTCCACTGTGGAAAAGCACCATAACCTGAACTTGAGGTAAGCCTTTATCCATTAGTGTCCATGTATGCTCTGTTTTCGTTTTAGGATTTCAGCTCTTGATTTTGGTGTGGAAAGTTGGAATCAAGGGGAGTTCTTGGGATGTTTTACTTGGGTTATGATGAGGGATAGTTATGGGTGATGTTTGGTGGTTTAAATGGGTGTTTGAAAGAGGTTTGGGTGGTGTTTAATTGGGTTTGAAGGGTTGGTTCCAAGAGAAAACGTAAAGGAAGAAAAACAGGGGTTTTGGCCGAACTGGGGCTTGCGCCGCGGCATGGTCAGGGTGAGCCGCGGCCCTTGGGGTGTGCTGAGTTTTGGCGCCTCTGTTTGAGGGGCAGGCCATGGCATGGCCAAGGAGGGCCGTGGCCCTTAAGGAATTTTTGGCCAAAGTGAGCTTTTTGGCTTAGGGATTCAAACCTAAGGCCTCGGGATTGAACCTACTACCCGGTTGAGTAGTGTTTGAGGTCTCGGAGGTTAGGTTTTGGTTTGGGAACCTTTTATTATTCATTTTATTGATGGAATCCCATAATTTGGTTATGACCAGGTAACCGCTAAAGGACCAAAAGGTCGATCGTTCTCAAGGTCACTCTTTTATTTGTTCTAGCTCGGAACCCGAGGTAAGAAAACTGCACCCAAAGTGTGACATGCATGGATATTTGTGAGGCATGTTGATTGTATAAATATGGACATGGACTGAATACAGAATCGACAAAAGTGTTAGTATCAGCTGTGAGGCTGTGAATTATTTGTCAGGCTCGGCAGTGTTACTGGACACAGGTCAGGAAGCGCTGATTTATTTGTCAGAACGGCCTTAGCGTGAATCACGCAAGCCAGCAGAGATTAGATCTAATCGACTTCTAGCATTGAATGACTCAAGGAGCATTAATGCCTGACCGACCCTGAGGGTCGATGAAAGAAAACAGAGCTTGGAGGCTAGTGGCTTACCTAGCAGCCACTCTCCCGCTACAAAACAGAGCTTGAAGGCTAGTGGGTTACCTAGCAGCCACTCTCCCGCTGGAAAACAGAGCTTGGAGGCTGGTGGCTTACCTAACAGCCACTCTCCCGCTAAATTCATGTGTTACTCATTTGTTTGAAAGCTTTATGCTCAGTGTGGTTATATTGATAATCATTTGATAATGTTTATGAAAAGTGTTATGACTTCTTGCTGGGCTTTGGCTCATGGGTGCTATGTGGTGCAGGTAAAGGAAAAGAAAAGCTCACCTAGCCTTGAGTGGAGAGCTGATGTGGTGTTGTGTACATATGCGGCCGCTTGACCACCACGACCAAGGTGTTCTCAGAGGAACTAGGGGGTTTACCCTATTTTTGCCGCTTAGGTCGGCGGGATTGTAAATCTTAAACAGTAATGACCATTTTATACTGAGAACCACTTGTAAATGTTTTGTTTAGCTCTGCAGAGCAGTTTGTAATAAAATCTCCATTTCCTTTTTATTGGTTTTATACCTTAACCTGTTAATTACACTTAGAGCACGTTTTTGACCAAAGGACTCAGGTAACGAGTCAAATTTTCGGTCCACCGTTCACCGTAACTGTTCTGGGATAGCCAGAGCGTTACAATATGCAAGCGAGACTACAGAGATAGGAGGATGAGATTTTCCTATTGAGACAGCAGGTTCCATCAGAGAAGGCTGCACCACCCCTACCACCAGCTTTGGTACTAGTTCTCGGACAACTAGAAATTGAGAACAGGTGGGAAACACTTTATGATGGGTTTAGGAAACAATACCTTCCAACCTTTGAGGGAGTTCTAGATCCACTAAAGGATGAGCGGTGGATGAGCATGATTATCTCCATCCTGGATTTAATGAGGGTGGTGGGTAATGATATGGTGGCCTGTGCCACATACATGTTACGTGATAACGCTCGCCTCTGGTGGGAGGTTGTATCTCAGACTCGAAATGTCGTGGAATTGAGTTGGGATGAGTTTTGGCATTTGTTCAATGAGAAGTATAACAACGACGCAGTTCGAACTGTGAAGGCAAATGAGTTTACCAGGTCGGTTCAGGGCAACATGAGTGTGACCGAGTATGCCCTGAGGTTTGACAGGCTGGCCAAGTTTACATCTGACTTGTTGCCAACCAATGCCGCCAAGAGAGAGAGATTTGTTCGGGGACTAAACCCCATGATAGCACAGGATGTTAGAATCACCTAAGTGCCTGGAGTCACTACATATGCTCAGGTAGTTGAGAAGGCCCTTACTATTGAGGAAACAGAGGACAAGATTTGGCACGAGAGCGCCACTAGGTGTGATGCCCAGAGGGTGGTACCTCCATTTACTGAATCTGGTAGGGGCGGAGGCCCTAACGACCAGAAAAGGAAGAACCTAGATACTTTTACTATTCCTGGTCGAGATAGGAGGGGTTGAAGTACTCAGGGTGGCCACCAGGGCGATAATGAGGCCTTGAGAAGTTATCCAGTGTGCGCTAGGTGCAGGAGGCGTCATTTGGGAGAATGTCGTGCTAAGGCATGCATCCTTTGCAGAGTAGTGGGACATTTCTAGAGAGACTGCCCATAACTAAAGAAAGAGGAATAGAAGAAGGGTGACAGCTTGACTCCAGTCTGAGTGTTCAGGCTAACCCAGTCAGAGGCTGAGGCTAGTCCCTCGGTAGTGATAGGTGCGCTGGCTCTACTTATAGTGTAATAATCGATTCTGGTGCTACACATTCGTTTGTTTCTAGTAGAGTGATTGATAGAATTTGTAGGCATTATGATCTATGTGTTGTAGGGTTTGGGACCTTATTGCCTACTGGGAATGGTAGTTTCTAGGAGATGGATAGAAGTGGATAGTAGAGAGTTGTCAGTAGACCTGATTGAGCTAGCTATGGAGGACTTTGATATGATTTTGGGCATGAATTGGTTAGCCAAGTATGGGGCAACCATAGACTGTAAAAGGAGGATGGTGACCTTTGAGCCTGAGGAAGAGGACCTGTTTGTGTTTATGGGTGTTGTGAATGGGCCTTGCATTCCTATGATCTCGGAAGGCTAGAGACCTATTGTAAGGAGGTTGCATAGGATTCCTAGCGAGAATAGTGGATACCACTAGGGATGTGCCAGTCGGGACGACAGAGACCAGACTGGTCTATTAGTTCTTAGATATGCTCCCAGAGGACCTATCGAGTTACCGCCGCATAAAGAGATTGAGTTTGTCATTGAGCTAGAACGGGGAACAAAACTAATTTCTAGAGAACTGTACAGAGTGGCTCTGACAGAATTGAAGGTACAATTACAGGAGTTACTTGATTTGGTATTCATTAGACCCAACTTCTCACCATGGGGTGCACCAGTGTTGTTTGTTAAGAAGAAGGAAGGGACGCTGAGAATGTGCATTGACTATCCGGAGTTAAACGAGCCGACTATCAAGAACAAGTATCCAGTGCTGATGATTGATGACTTGTTTGACCAGTTGCAGGGCAAGACAATATTTTCAAAGATTGATCTTCGATGTGGTTATCATCAGTAGAGGATCAAAGATGAGGATATCTCGAAGACAACCTTTCGCATGAGGTGTGGGCATTATGAGTTTCTGGTCATGTCCTTTGGATTGACCAATGCCCCAGCAACGTTCATGGATTTGATGAACAGAGTGTACAAAGACTACTAGGACAAGTTTATGATTGTCTTCATTGATGACATACTGGTATGCTCTCAGTAAGAGACAGATCACGAGAAACACCTCCACTTGGAACTACAGAGATTGAGGGAGCATAGGTTATATGCGAAGTTTAAGAAGTGCGAGTTTTGGCTATCTCAGGTGACCTCTCTTGGTCACATTGTCAGTAAGGATGAAATTATGGTAGATCCAACCAAGATTGAGGCATTGAGAGATTGACAAAGGCCCAGGAGTGCCACAGAGATTAGGAATTTCTTGGGTTTAGTGGGATACTACAGACGTTTTGTTGAAGGGTTCTCAAGAATTGCATCACCATTAATAGAGTTGACCTAAAAGAACTTAAAGTTCGTTTGGTCTAACAGATGTGTGAACAATTTTCAAGAGTTGAAGCGGCGATTTATCATCGCTCCGATATTGAGTCTTCCTTTAGATCAGGGGCACTTTATGGTTTATTGTGATGCATTGAGGTAGGCGCTAGGTTCTCTTCTAATGCAGGCCGGTAAGGTAATTGCCTATGTCTCAAGACAGTTGAAGGAATATGAGTAGCGATAACCTAATCATGATTTAGAGTTGGCAGCAATGGTATTCACACTGAAGGTGTGATGACATTATCTGTACGTGGAGAAGTGCGAGATTTATATGGATCATAAAAGTTTGAAGCACTTTTTCATGCAGATGGATTTGAACATGCGACATAGACATTGGTCGAAGCTGGTAAATGATTATGATTGTGAGATCCTTTATCATCCAGGAAAACCCAACATAGTAGCAGATGCTCTGAGTCGGAGTGGTCCAGGAAAGGTGTATAGCTTAAAGCATATATCCAGGGAATTGGCAGAGGATATGACCTGTAACGCCCTACTTCCTTAGAGCCGTTACTAAGTGAGTTTTAAGACAAAACAATGTGCAGTGAACTCGCTAACCGAGGTTTTGAAACAAAAGTGTGACTAATTAAAAGTTAAGGCTGTAATCATAGAAAAAAATGCGTTGTTTCAATAAAACTTCTAGTATTAAACATTTGGGATCCCAAAATAAGGTTTGAAAACTATTTACATCTTAAAATAAGTTTACAATTGATCAGTTATAAAAATCATAGATTATTACAGCCATTTTCGAATAAACCCCCAACCAAGGCAGTCAGGCAGGCCAAACATGTACGCGTCGCTTCACGCTCTCCGTACTCATGGTTGGTTGACTCAGTCTTTGCCCTTACCTGCAACACGGAGCACCCGTGAGCCGAAGCCCAGCAAGAAAACTCAAGTAGAACATAACATATGCAAATATACAGTTAATTATATAAGATAGTCCACAGATAAACAAGTCAACCATTAGACTAAGCAAACACGGCCATGCCGCCCCAGAAGCCTTACCGAAGCCTGGGGTATCGGTTCACACCGTAAGGATAACACATGTATCCACCGGGCCCTGCCCTGACTATAGCATCCCATGTGCTAAGTGTTACTTCCGGCCCCGCTGCTGCACCCGGCCTACGCCGCTCTCGGCCCTTGCCGTTCATTTTATTATAATCACACATATAGTATAACACAACAACATTCCAACAAATATCAATTCATTTAAATCTGCACCCTAACATGTAATGCAATATAGGGCCGTGCCCGGCAATCATCTCATCATGCAATATAGGGCCGTGCCCCGCAATCACACTATGGGCCCACGCCCTATCCTACGGGTGTTATAGTTTTCTTACCTTTCCCTTCAATAGCTTAGATCACCTGACTCCTTGAGCACGATCCCACTCGAGCCTTACGCACACCTAGGCACAAACATAGGTCAAAGTCAACACCAAACCCCAAGTCCGAATACCTAGCCTCGGGACCAATCTCGAGCCCCCGGGAAGTCCTAAATCCCCAAAACAAAGTGGCAGAATCGAGCCCCGAACCCTAGGTCAAAATCCCTCATCAAAAACCCAAAAATCCACCTCTGTGAACAGTGCAGCGCTACAGCGCTCTAAAGAGGGCGCTGTAGCGCTACAAGCAGAACACCCCCCCCAGAACAGGGGCTAGCGCTACAGCGCCCACTGACTAGCGCTGTAGCGCTAGTTGCAGCCCAGCAGAACCCGAAAATCGCATCTTGCGATTTCCTCCAACCAATTCAACCCCAAACTTGTCCAAACCTTTTACAAACCCAAAATCAAGCTTATAAACACCTCACACTCATCCCAAGCATCCCAAGAACTCAAAACCCAAGCACATTCAATCCAAATCTCAAAATTCACCATGAACAACCCTAAACCCAGAAATTCAGTAAACAACATAGTTAAAGGCTTAGAATTCTTACCATTGATGCAAATTTCGACCTTGATTCAACCCTAGACCTCCTTAGCTTGTTCATCATCAAAGCTTGCGCAAAAATTCCCTAAAATTCCCATCAACTCAGCTCAAAACACAGCTCAAACCATCAAAACCCTTAAAACTGAAATCTCTAAAACTTTCCTCAAAAGTTGATGTGTTCTTGCCAAATCTTCAAGTCTAACCCAAGATCCTTGATGCTCAGCCTACCATTGCTCTCCACTAAGCTTTACCCCAAGAAAACGGAGAGGAAAGGTGCAAGAATGCACAAACCGTTCCTTGAGAAAACCCCCCCTGTTTTCTCTCTTTTCTTTCTTTCCTTTTTCTTTCTTTTCTTTTCTTTCTTTCCTTCAGCACTCTCACTCTCTAACAATCCCACTAAGTGTATAAAGCCTCATAAATCAACCTTCTAAAAGCCAATTGACCAAAATGCCCTTCCTATTAACTCTAAATCCTTTTGTCCAAATAGGGCCATTTTAGTCATTTTACCCAATTCCCGCTAATCCTCAAGTGTCTCTAATATTTCCCCGTTGCTTTCCAACACCTGATAAACCACCAAATAAATATTCCCCATCATCAAAATAAATCTCAATCTATTCTCTAAATTCCTGCTTATACCCCCAGGCTCGCCCCGAGCCGGGTATAAATTCCCGTCATGACTTTCCGCTAGCCTGCTCACTGGGATCGCCTCGAGTCACAAATCACAGATACATCCACATCACAATGTGGTCTCAACAATCATCACATATCAATGCAGTTATGCCTAACATGGCCAAAATTACAGTTATGCCCTTCTAACACGATCCGGGCCTACATACATACTAATATACATAGTCATGCATCTTAGATAAAAAAATAGTCATATAACATGCTTTAAATCATAATCATGCATTTAACTCATCAAATCACACATATATCCTATCATGCCCTCCTGGCACGCTAATCAAGGCCCTTAAGCCTTATTAGCTATTTTGGGTCGTTACATGACCAGAGATGGGATAGAGTTCATTCTGGGTAGATTGGTCAATATTACTAGTCTACACTCTTTTAGAGGGTAAGAGAAGCTCAAAATAATGATCCTCAGTTAGAGAGGCACCGGGAGGACGTCCTAGCTGGAGTGGCTAAGGACTTTACCATTGCTGAGATAGACATGTTAAGGCACGAGGATTAGATTTTTTTTGACAGATGCTGGTATTAGACGAGAGATTTTGGATGAGTTTCAGACCACTTCTTATTCATTGCACCCAGGCACAACAAAGATGTATCAGGATCTGAAATCTTTGTATTGGTGGCCAGGGATGAAGAAAGATGTAGTTGAGTATGTGGCAAAGTGCCTAACATGTCAGTAAGTGAAAGTTGAACACCAGAGGCCAACAAGGTTATTACAACCATTGGATATCCCTGAGTGGAAGTGGGAGGACATCACCAAGGACTTTGTAGGTGGATTTCCTAAGACAGTGGGTCATCACGACTCGGTATGGGTGATCGTGGATTGATATACCAAGTCGTCTAACTTTTTGCTAGTGAGGACAAATTTCACTGTGGATCAGTATGCATAGCCATATGTGAGGAAGATTGTACATCTCCATAATGTAGATCGAGATCCCATCTTTACTTCATGTTTTGGGGAAGCTTGGAGAAGGCTATGGGTACTTAGTTGAAGTTTAGCACAGCTTATCATCCTCAGACAGATGGACAATTTGAGAGGAGAATTCAGATACTGGAGAGCATGCTTAGGGAATGTGTATTAGATTTTGAGGGGTCCTGAAGTAAGTATCTCCCCTTGATTGAGTTTTCCTACAATGACAGTTATCATTCAACGATTGGAGTGGCTCCATATGAGATGTTATATGGTAGGAAGAGTAGATCACCCATTCATTGGGATGAAATGGGTGAGAGGAAATATTTGGATCCTGGAGCGGTTCAGAGGACCAGTGAGGCCATTGAGAAGATTAGAGCGTAGGAACGTGGAGTTCCAAGTTTGGGACCACATTTTTCTTCGCGTTTTACCATTGAGAGGAGTGAAATGAATTGGGAAGAAGGGTAAGTTGAGCCCTAGATTTGTGGGTCCTTTTGAGATCCTGGAAAGGATTGGGCAAGTAGCCTATAGGCTGGCTATGCTTCCAGCTTTGTCGGGAGTACATAATGTGTTTCACATATCGATGCTTCAGAGATATGTATCAGATACGACTCATGTGTTGAGCTATGAGGATTTGAAGTTATAGATAGATTTATCCTATGAGGAGCAACCAGTTCAGATTTGGATAGGAAGGAAAAGGTCTTGAGGAACAAGACTATTCCTCTGGTTAAATTACTATGAAGGAACAACAAGGACGAGGAAGCGACTTGGGAACTAGAGTCAGATATGCGGGATCAGTATCCCGAGCTGTTTAGGTAAATTTTGAGGATCAAATTTCTATTAGGAGGGGATAGTTGTAGCGTCCCAAAACTCCTAATAAGGATTAGTATGTTGATTAGTGAGCTTGTAGGGCATAATTGGAAATTTCAAGATTTTAATCGAAAATATATATGTGTGATTATGTGGGTTATATTATGATATGACTATTTATGCATGTTTATGTGCATTAAATGCACTTAAAGATCCTTTTCTTAAAAAAAAGTGGTATTTTGCTAGTTTTAGCCCGTTGAGGGTATAGTTGTAATTTTATATGCTATGCGCTTAGACCACATTATTATGTGGATATATTCTTGATATTCGGCAGTAGTTAGTCCTTTTGAGCAATTTATTGGAAAGTCACAACGGGGATTAATACCCAACTCAGGGTGAGGTAAGAGGTATTTTGGTAATATTGCACATTTCGGGATTTGTTGTTAAATGAGAGTATTTGATGGGAATTAAATTGTAGTTGATGAAATAGTTGATTTATTTGATGATTAGGGGTATAATTTGAGGTTTAGTGGGAAACTAGGCTAAAGGACAAAAATTCCCTTGGGGGTTAATTAGTGTGGTATTTGAGGCAGGGGTAAATCGTCGTTAGACCAACACTTAGCCAAACTCAACTAAGTGCCTTGAGTAGCCTGTCATTCACGTTTTTCTCTAAGGCATTCTCTCAAGGTTGGTCTCTCTTGTTCACCAAGAACTCGAGGGCATCAAGCAATAGTTTGGAATTCTGGAGGAGAATTGAGGTTCTAGGAGGAGTGAAAGCTGTTAGAGACTCCTAAACCAAGCAGGGAATTCAAAATCCAGTAAGTTAATTTCTTCCTCTCTTGAGTTTCAATCTTTTTGGTGGTGTTCTTGAGTTTAAGGGGTTGACCTAAATTTCTGAGTTTTGAGGTTGTTGAGTTGTGTTCTTGAGTAAACTTAGTTTTGGGATAAGTTTAGAAATGGTTTTATAGCTTTTGTTGTCTTTGATTGTCATGAGTTTGAAGTTAATTTTTGGATAGGAGGAGGAGTTTGAGTTTAATAGCTCAAAGATGTGATTCTTGGCATCCTTATGTTTTTGGATGTTTTAAGGATGTTTTGGTGTTATTTGGTGTTTGGGTAGGTTGTTTGAGGCTTAAATATGTGTTTGAACTACTGGGAAACAATTTTTTCAAAAAATATTGGGAATGAAATGCAGGGGAAAATTACATTTTCTAGGTTTTTCACAGTGACACCGCGGTGCCAGAGATCAGCGACGCGACCTGTATGAGTTTCTTCGAGGGTGGGTTTGCCCTAGGATTGCCGCGACCCTTTAGAGGGAGCGCTACGACTCTAAATTGGGGAACAATGATAGGGAAAGATCTCTGTTTGTTGGAGTGCCGCGGCTCAAAGTGCACAAGTTTTAGGAATGGGTTTCTCGGTCTATTTTAGAACCGCGACGCTGTAGGGGTGCGCTGCGACACTAAAGCAGATTTAGGTTGTATTTGTCTAGGGTTTTGGGGGGTTAGCTCGGGAGGATTGGGGGATGATTTCGCTACCCAGTTTTATGAAATCCGAGGTCCCGAGAGCTAGGGCTTAGTCTTGAATCCCATTATCGGATTTAGTTCTTGATAAACATATCGGTTATGTTGTGATTAGGGTTTCTGCAAAACTCGAGAAGGAGATCGCACTTGGGAACATACTACCACTTGCATGGAACTCGGGTAAGAAAACTGGCACAAGCACTGAGTGTAGGGCTTGATCCTTGATTATCAAACACGTGTATTGTAACGTCCCAAATTTGCTAGCCTTGATTAGTGTGCCAAGAGGGCATAATTGGATTTATATGTGAAATTAATTGAATATATGTGTGTTTATGTGGTATGCATGATTTATATGGTAATATGAATATATATATATGCATGATTATGTGTATTAAATATGCATGTGGGCCTGTTCTTGTTAATAGGGCATGTTTTTAATTTTGACCCGTTGATGGTATAAATGTAATTATATGTGTTATGTGATTGAGACCACATTATCATGTGAATATATTTGCAATATTTGGCTCGAGGCGATCCTAGTGAGGGGATTAGTGGAAAAGTCACAACAAGGTTAAATACCTGGCTCGGGTTGACCCTAGGGGTATTTTGGGAAATTTAGTGCGTATTCGGGGTTTATTGGGCAACAGTAGTTATTTGGTTGTTATTTGGGTATGTCGGTATTAATTGGAAATTTATAGGACCTATTTGAGGATTAGCGGGAAATGCGGTTAATGAGGGGCACGATGGTCATTTCCCTAGCCTTGAACTACTTTAGTCTTCTAGGGACCTCAGGAAGTTTAGGAATCAGGCAAAAAGAAAAGAAGCACTCATTCTATTCCCTCTCTCTCTCTCTCTCTCTCTCTCTATTGTTCATACCTTTTTCTCTTGGACACTAGGGGATTCTTGAATTTTGAGGAGAAAGGCTCGGAGAACTGAAGCTTGGTGCTAGGTACTGATTTAAGGTGCAGTTAGGAGGACGAATCTCAGCTAAGGTAAAATCTTTGGTCCTATAAACTCTAAGATTTGAATTTTCATTTTTGATGTTCTTGAGCATCAAAGCTCAAGGTGGGATCTGTGGGAATTTTGGGTATATGGTGGTGTTAAAATGTGTTCTAGATGAATTGCTTTGAGTTTATAACTCAATTTTAGTTTTAGTTTATGTTTGGGGGTGAGATTTGGTGACTTTAGTTCGGGGGAAAATGCAGGAGTAGTGCTGGAAAATCTGGGTTTTCGGGGTCACGCCGCGGCGCTACTCTTGAGCGCCGCGACCCGCATGAACTCAGAGGCCTATGGGGGTTCTCTAAACCGCCTTAGCACCACGACACTGAGCAAGGCGTGCCGCGATGTGTGTCCAAGAAATATACCTAAGATTCTATCTGACTTGTAGAGGGTCGTGGCTCAAATAGAGAATGTTGGCCAAATAGGGTTTTTGAGCTCGGGAACTCAAACCTAAGGTCTTGGGAAGGATTCTACTACCCGGTTTATTATAACTCGAGGTCCCAGAGGCTATTTTGTTATTTCTAAGCTTTTAATTGGTTTAGGTCTTGATGATTATCATTATTGCATTGTGACTAGATTATAACGCTAGGGCTTAGGAATAGTGATCGTGCTCGGGATCGCCATAACTTATTTGCTTGGGACTCAAGGTAAGAAAACTGCACCCTGGTTGTGATCTGGGCTTGGACCCCAGTGAAAGAGTATGACTATGATTATATGTGAGATTATTACTATATCTGTATTTGAGAATATCCGGTTAAGCATGATTGTATATGCTGCATCTGTTTATCTATTATGTGATCGATATGCTTGATTATAACTAGTATGAAAGTCTGACTTAAGGGAGCCGGGGCCGACGTCAAGCGTGCGGAACGCAATTCGGCCTAAGAGAGCCGAGATCGACTATAAGATCTGAGAGTTTGGCCTAAGTGAGCTAGGCTTGAACGTCACCTAAATATACAAAAGTGTCGTTTGCACTTGTTTAATTTATTGATTGTTAACTTGGATTATATGATTGTTTGAGAAGATTATTACTGCTAAGCTTATTGCTTATATTCTGTTGATTATTGATTTTGTCGATTTAAGTTCACTATTTATATACTGTTGCTCATTGGTATATGTTGATTTAAGTTTTCTTGCTGAGCCTTGGCTCATGGGTGCTATGTGGTGCAGGTAAGGGGAAGGAAAAGCTGGACCAGCCATGAGTTGGAGTGGTTTAGGGGCGGCATGTACATTTGCAGCTGCCCGACCGCCACAACCGAGGGATCAACAAGGACTAAAGCCAAACCATATTTTGTCGCTTAGGCTGACTTACGTTGTAATTATTTTTGACAATTGTAAATGCCTTGTAAACACTTATTTTTGGGATCGCGTGTACAGACTCAAACCTTTTAATGAAAACAACAATTCCTATGATCAAAATCTTTAGACCCTAGTCCAGTAATTAACCTTAGTTACACATTTATATTCAAATGACTTGATTAGCAAGTCCAACACTATTACAAATACACAGTGTAATGGTCTTGGCTATCTAGGGCATTACAATTTGACCGTGCTATGAATCTGTTAAAGTTAAATGTTTTCCCTATTAAGCATCTGTTGTAATATCTGTTCGTAATGATTGATCATTTTTTGTGATTGATCGGTCGGGAGGCTGTTATCAACACTACATGCGTAATGTAAGTTGTAGTGGTGGGACCATTACAGGGGTGCGACATGCATCTACTCGGCATAAGTTCTTATACTGGTTAGAAAATCAATGAGAATTTGGTTATGATTTATAAAGCATGTATTTGATATAGTTGCTTATCTGAATATCTGCTTTACTTGTTTGGGTCTTCTTGCTGGGCCTTGGCTCACGGGTACTTTGTGGTCTAGGTAAGGGTAAAGGAAAGCTGGACCATCCATGAGTTGGAGAGTTGTAGGGGCGACGTGTACATACTCAGCCTATTTGTCCGCCATGATCGAGATACTTTTGAAGAACAGGGGTTATTGGATCGATTTTGCCTCTTAGGTCGGCTAGTTCTGTAATTTTTTCATAACTGTATTTTTAATTTAAAACCTTTGGGATCCCTTGTATATAGTCATACCTTTTTAATGAAAAGTTTAACTTCATTGACAAAAAATTTTAATGCTCAAACAATATTTTAACCTTAATTACAATTTCAAGTCAAAATGATTGGCTTAACGAGTTAATCATTGTTTTTAACACACAGTGTAACAGTCCTGGATTTCTGGGACGTTACAACCATCCTTGCACTTTCCCTTGGATGGCACTAACCTCACTAAAGGTTGCAACTAACTTTTCTTCAGTTGTGTTGACCTTGGATCAAAAATTGGTTTATTTTCAGAATTTGCATTCCCTAGCCAAGTGACCACTCTTGCCACAAACAAAAAAAAGGTCTTTATAACCCTTGAATTTCCCTTCATTCTTCCTTGGGGCTAGGTAATTCTCCTTATTTGAATTGGGCATCTTGTGAGCTTTTCATTTTGATTGAGAGGTTTCTTATATGGCATTTTCCTTGGATGTCCCTCCATTGGACTCTTCCATACACTTGTCTCTAGAACGAGACTCCTCTTCAATCCTTAGGTTCTTAAGGATTATTTCGAAAGATATCTCCTCATTCTTATGGAGAATCTTCTTCTTATAACCCTTCCAAGGTAGAGGCAACTTGTTTATTATAGCACCCACAATAAAGGACTATGGCAAGGTTATCTTTAGAGTAGATAACTTATTCACAATAACTTATAATTTATGCACTTTGGAAGTAGGGGTTTACATAAAAAAAAGAAAATTTAAATTCCATGTATTGAGTTATGAGAAATTTATTCGTATCTTCTTTTTCGGCTTTGTATTTCTTCTCAAGTGTTTCCCAAATTTCTTTTGTCGATGTTTTGTTGGTGTAGAGATCATAGAGATGATCCAAGAGAGCGTTGAGGATGTGACCAGGACATATGAGCTCATCGTCTTCATACTCCTTCCTCTCCTAGATCACTTCTTGAGAATCATTGTCTTTTGGTGCACCCAAATCCTTCAAATCTTTGTCAATGATGTAGTAGTCCTTCAAAGTTGTGAGATGGAACTTGATCTTTTCTTGCCATCGAACAAAGTTAGAGCCATCAAAATGATCTAGCCTAACTAGATCTTGAGACATGAGCTTGAGGGTTGAGATAGATGGACCTTCTTCTATGGTGTTTGGGGTTAGAGATTTAGTAAAAAAGGAATGGTTTAATTTTTTGATATATTCACTGTACACAAACCGTGTATATAAAGGATTACAAGGATCCACATTTAGGGAAATAAATCAAAGAATAAAGTTAGGGAAATATTCCCCAATAACTACTTTCCTAAATTATAGCTAGACAACTTTACATAGAATAAAACATAAAATAGAATAGATTTTCCTACACTCCCCCTCAAGCTGGTCGAAAGTTATTCTCCATGGCCAGTTTGCTGTTAAGAAATTCAAACTGCTTTTTGAGTAGTTCTTTTGTGAAGATGTCTGCCACTTGCTCTCCAGTAGGAATGTAAATCATCCACACTAGTCCAGTTTCTATTTTCTCCTTAATGAAGTGCTTATCCACTTCAATATGCTTAGTACGGTCATGTAACACCCGATTGTAAGTAATAGAAATTGCAGCCTTGCTGTCACAATATAATTTCATAGGAGATGGTTGTAAGGATTTTAGTTCTTCAAGCATTCTTCTTATCCATAAGATTTCACACATGTCATGAGCCACAGCCCTGAACTCAGCTTCAGCGCTACTTCTGGCTACTACATTTTGCTTCTTGCTTTGCCATGTAACTAAGTTACCACCTACAAAAGTACAATAGCCAGAAGTAGATTTTCGATATTCTGTGCACCCAATCCAATCAGCATCAGTGTAGGCTTCAACTTTCAGATGTCCTTGTGATTTAAACAAGAGTCCTTTCCTTGGTGTTCCTTTCATATACCATGGAATTTTGTAGATGACTTCAAAGTATTTTGAACAAGGTGAATGCATAAATTGACTTACCATACTTACCGAGAATGCAATGTTAGGTTATGTATGCAAAAGATAAATTAGCCTCCCACTAGCCTTTGATAACGCTCACGATCTTTCACATTTTCTACTCCTGTAGGTCACAATTTGATATTGGGTTCAGTAGGTGTTTCAGCAAGTTTGCACCTCATTATTACTGTCTCATTCAGAAAATCAAGCACATACTTATTGTTGTACCCTAAAATAAATACGAACTGAATTACTCAGCATGGGTTACAGCTGGCAGATAAGCGTATGAAGAAAGCATACAGATAGAACATCTAGCTAACTTTGGAGTGAGCAGCTCAAGTAAAACTTGACAGCTTACAACAACCAGATAGTCTCCAGATCTCCCCTTGCGCCAAAAAATTAGTTCGAGATGTGTGATGGCCAGACCGCCTTCTAGAAACTTTGAACTTGGCCTGTGTCAAGTTAGTTTAGTTCTTCGACATCCAGCTCGGAGAGAATGTTCAGCTCGAAGGAAGCCTAGTCATGACACATAGTGAAGGATCCCAAAAGAATCGGAGATTCCTTATATGCTCATTAATGCTTATATATTATTCTGTATTCATTACTCGAGTTTAGGGGCATAAAATCAATAGGCATTAATGTATTTATGTAAATGGGATGTTACCCAAAAATGTATGTTACCATATTTATGCATGGTTACCCAAAACTGTCCAGGCAGAATTCCCTATAAATACAAGGGAAAATGGACAGGAAGGGGGAGGAACACTTTGTATACTGAAACTTTGGTGAAATTGTGACAGAAAATTTCACGGTGAGAAACAAACAGATTAATAAGAGTGACTCGTGGACTAGGCGGATTTTAACCACTAAACCATGTAAAAGTGTGGGTGTTCTTAATTCTTTGTTTTTATTTATTCAATTATGGTTTAACAAAAGCCTAATATCTCTATTTTTGAATTTCTTAATCCACTGTTGGCAAAAAACCGCATCAACAGATTGGTTCTTTTGTTGAGACCTTATTAGGCTTAATTCCCCACGCAAGTTTCACCTAACATTCACCATGGTGGTCACCCGATCTAGGCGTTCCAACGAGACGTAACAACTTGATGATTAGGAGGTGCACTGTGCGGTCATCCCCACTGGAGAAGGCTCAGTTGCTCAACGTGGCCCTGGAAAGAAAAATGAAGGCCAAGATGATGTTGGGAGCTCAGCATCACACCCACTAAGTCCTCATCCGGGATACCTGACAGCCGTCGAGATGGAAAATGCCCAGTTAAGGAGCCATCTCACTCAGGCTAACAAGTAGATTGAGGAAATCTTGGCTCGATTACCCCCTCCTGCAATCGATGTCAACATTGGAAGGAGGGAAAGTGGATCCCATAGGTTCCATAGGAATAATTGACCCAATCTTAGTCGCTCTGTTAAAACTGCAACTCCAAGCTCCATACCATCAGAGTGGATCCAACGAAATACTCAACCTGCTAATACTCATAGAAGTCATCAACCTCATCAACCTCATGTTAGTTGATCTATTTGGATTGCAACCCCGAGCTCTGTACCTTCTGAACAGACCCCACAAAATGGTCAACCTGCCAACCCTTGCAGGAACGATCATTCAAGTCACACTCCCAGGAACCAACCTAGCCAAATAGGGCAAAGTGGGACCAATTTGAGGAGGCGAGACACCCCAACAAATCCATTTGTATCATGGTTAGAGCCTCCAACACAGAGAAATGAATCGGTCCTACCTCTAACTCGAGAAGTTGGAGTAGATCAGGGGTGAGCTAATCTAGTGCACCCCAATGGAACAAGGATAACTTCACCAATAAGACAACCCCCGTCATCGGTCCGACATCTAACGCCACCTTGCCCATAGAGGAATGCTCCAGCTCGTGGGGATGGCAGGAGAAATCCTCCTCCCTTAGAGGACATTTATGTCCCACGGCCTCGCGCTAATAATCTAGGTCCTCAATCCCAGCCACAAGCTGTAAGCTTTGCTAATGGAAGCTACTGGACAGAGAGCCAACACGGAGGCAGGCATGAGAGTGACCTGAGGAATCACTTGAGCTCCGCACAAAGTCTTCTTTTCGACCCACATCCTGACCTGCGTGATCATATAAATTCACAAAGAGTATATCCAGTTTGCCATGATGATTTGAGTTATACTCAGCCTAGGAGAGATCCATCTATTGTATGCGACAATGGGAATGTTCCACCTAATCGAGATCAAGCATCGAGGGAAAGCAACCCATCTAACGCGTACAACAGGATAGGGGCTAATAACTAGCTCCCAAATAACCTAGATGCAAAAGATCCAACCCTCGAGTGACTGGCCTTAATGGAAGAACAGATGAAGAGACTCCTATCTGGAAAAAGAGTCGATGAGTGTGATTTTGATTAAGAGCTCGAGCCTTTTGCTCCTAAAATTGCGGCAGATCCGTGCCCTATTGGCTTTAGGATGCCGACTATGCCCACATATGATGGGAACACTAACCCGTCCAATCGCCTCGGGACCTTATACACATTAATGATGACCCACAATGTTGAGTTTGGTTTAAGATGTATCTTGTTCCCTACAACACTGATTGGACCGATCAGATTGTGGTTCAACAAGAACAAGAAACACTTAATCACCTCGTTGAAGAAACTATCTTTCGAGCTTAAGAGACAATTCCAAGCTACAAAGGAAACTCGTGTTGAAGCTGATTCACTGGCTAACATTGAACAACAACTTGGTGAGTCCCTGAAGGCATATCTGAACCGGTTCACCAATGCAACAACATGAGCTAGGGGTGTTGATGACAACTCCAACATTATGGCTATGAGGAACAAGATCAAAGTAGGAGGTGATTTATGGAAAGAACTCCAGTGGAAAGGAGTAAATAGTGTAGATGAATTCCTGGCTCAGGCTTAGGAATGGATAAATCTGGAGGAGGCACAATCTACTGTCGTAGGAGCTAGCCAGACCCCTATCCAACCCGCTAAAGTGGTGGCGGATGTTGTAGCTACGACTCAATCCGCTACACAGAATGACCATGCAGGGAGCAATAAGTGGAAGGGGACTGGTGAGGGTGATAAAAATGGAACCAAAAAGAACAAGCTCGGTAAAAAGTACAAGTTCATCTACACCACCTATACCGACCTGATACACGAGAGCATATCTTTCTGGTGAACTTTAATCACCTTCCATGGAAGAAACTGGAGCCCTTGAAGCACCAGAGGGCAAAGATAGACCCCACCAAAATTTTCCAATATCACAACGACATCGGCCATAATACTGATGATTTCCGTCAGCTAAAAGATAAGATCGATACTCTCATCTGGGCTGGACTGTTAATCCAATATTCCCAAAACCGAGTAGTTCCCAATCAGCCAGCTGGGCAAAATATTCATCCAGCTCCAGAAAATCTGGTCAGTCAACCCCAGGTTCAACTAGATCAGGGGAACCAGATCGTCCCCCCACCAGTAGAAGGGAGGGATATAACCACTATCGCCGGAGGTCCTTATTTAGCGGGCATGAGTAATGGGGCCCAGAAAATGGCACTGAGTTCATACCAGAGCAAAGGTTATCAAAACAATAGTGGTTGGAGAAATAACCAGTCATTTTCATGGAAGAGGACACTAGCCACATCCAATTCTGGCATAATGATCAGCTGGTGATAACCGTTCAGCTCACCAGTCGAAGAGTACAAAGGAAATTGATTGAAAATGGGAGCTCTGTAAACATGCTATTTAGGTCCACCCTAGAAAAGATTGGGCTGTCTATAGCTAATCTTAAGGTGACCTCGATGACCCTATACAGATTCTCAGGAGAAAGAACAACAACCATAGGGATGACTGGGCTTGTAGTGACACTAGGAGAAGATATGTGAGTTGTTGCTAAATGCTCGAGTTCGTCGTAATCGATTATTTGACTGCATAAAATGAAATTTTTGGACGACCCACACTGATGACTTTTGAGGCTATCAACTCAATCCGACATCTAACAATGAAGTTCCCCTTGACCTCAGCTATATGTATTGTAAGAGAAGATTAGCTCGCTACTTTAGAATGCTATAGCATTGATATGAAGGGAAAATCACAATTCGGGCAGCAAGCAATTGTCATCATTGAGGAGGAAGAGGAGCCTCAGATAATGGAAATTGCCCATAGGGTGGAAGAACCTTAGGAAGGAGGTAACGAGGTTGCCCAACAGGATGACATTGATATGAGATTAGGCGATAAATCTGAGCTCCAAGCATTGGAGGAGCTCAAGGAAATCAATATCGACCCAAAGTTACCTTCAAGAGTTGTAAAAGTTGGAAATAATCTTGGAACTGAAAGGAAGAAGGAACTGGTCGCGTTTTTGAGAAATAACCTGGACGTCTTTGCTTGGTCACGTGAAGATATGGTGGGAATCAATTTGAATGTTATAATGCATGCTCTGAATTTGGATAGGAATGTGCCTGCAAAGGTAAAAAAAATGAAGGCTTTTGGGTAAGGAGTGATCAAAAGCTTTAGAAGAAGAAGTAGCTTGCTTACTTAAGTGTGGATTCATAAGGGAAGCAAAATATCTAACCTGGATTACAAACCCTGTTTTGGTCCCAAAGCCCAACAGAAAGTGGAGAACTTGCATTGACTTCTCCGACCTTAATAAGGCCTGTCCTAAGGATTGTTTTCCCCTACCTTGAATCGATCAGTTGGTAGATGCAACAGTTGGTCACGAGCTTATGTCTTTCATGGACACATATTCTGGATATAACCACATCGTAATGAACCCTACAGACCATGAGCATACTAGCTTCATGACTGAGCAAAACATATACTGCTACAAGGCTATTCAATTTGGGCTGAAGAATGCTGGTGCAACGTACCAACGGCTGGTCAACACAATTTTCATTAACCAGATCGGGAAAAACATGGAAGTGTATGTCATTGATATACTTGTTAAATCAAAGACTGCTAATAACCATGTATCTGACCTGGAAGAATGTTTTGATATGCTAAAGAAATATGACATGAAGCTAAATCTGCAGAAAGTGCACCTTTGGGGTTTCGTCGGGAAATTTTTTGGGCTTCATAGTCAACACAAGGGGATAAAGGCGAACCTAGAGAAGATCAGGGCATTATTAGAAATGCCTTCGCCTAGGTCACGTAAAGAAGAGTAGAGCCTAACTGGGAAAGTGGCGGCCCTAAACCGCTTCGTTTCAAAATTGACTGACAAGTCTCTCCCGTTCTACAACTTGGTCAGAGGAAACAAAAAGTTTGAGTGGACCAAAGAATGCAAGCATGCATTTTAGAATCTGAAAACTCACCTGGCTGAACCCCTCATATTATCAAAACCAATAGCTGGAGAATGTTTGATATTATATGTAATGCCCTGGATAGCCAAGACCATTACACTGTGTGTTTATAAAAGTGCTAGACTTGCTAATCAAGTCGTTAAGTTGAAAACGTGTAATTGAAACTATTGTGGAACTAGGGTTAAAAGATTTTGGTCTTAGAAACAACATTTCTTATAAATAAACAATCTCTATTTACACAGGATCCCAAAATCGATAGAATTAAAACCATTTATGAAAGATTCAAGATTTAATTACTGTATTAGCCATACTAAGGAAAAATAGACAGTTAAGCAATCCCTGTCCTGAACCACTTCTCGGCCATGGCGACCGAATAGCTGACTATGTACATTCTGCCTTGCAGCCCTCCACCTCAGAGTTGGTCCAACTTGCCTTTGCCTTTACCTGCACCACGTAGCACCCGTGAGCCAAGGCCCAGCAAGAAAACACAATAACAGAGCATAAGCAATCATCAGACAATCCAATATCTCATATCACATAGGCATGTTCTCAATCATATAAGCAATCATGATAATCAAGTATTTAGCATACTAAACATATCAACTCATATCAATCACCAATTTACAAATGATAACTAGGGATAGCGCCCTTAGGCCGCACCCTCTGTTTATCCCACTGACTCTGACCCGCTTAAACCGAGCTCAATGAATATAAAGCTGTCCTTGGCTACCAGTGGCCAAGCAGCACCCTTTGCGCAAATATTGTATACGGCACCCTTAGGCCATTTATCACATGTCCCATGGCATAATACCATCTATGACATTAGACAGATATCAGGAGCACTTAGTCCCATCACAAACATATAACTGGGTGCAGTTTTCTTACCATTAAATTTACTAGCTTTGTTTACTTTGATCCTTGAGCACGATCCCTCTTGAACCCTAGCGCGCACCTAGTCACAACCACAGGTCAGAACCATCACCAAACCTCAAGTCCAAAACCTAACCTCGGGACCAATCCCGAGCCCTCGGGAAGCTCTAATTCCACCAAATGGGGTGGTGGAATCGAACCCCGAACCCCCGGGCAAAAACCCTTGAAAATAACTCAAAAACCCTATTATGGAAGCAGGGTAGTGCTACAATGCTCTTTGGAGGGTGCTACAGCGCTACAAGTAGAACCAAAATCCCCCAGACAACCAAGCCTAGCGCTACAACGCCCAAAGGCTAGCGCTGTAGCGCTAGTCACAGAACCAGCACCCCTGCATTTTTCCTTCCTGCGATTTCCCCGACCCAACCCTTACCAAACCTTCTCCAATCCTTAACCAAACTTATAAAAAATCTTATCAACACACTCCACACATCCCAAGCATCCCAAATACATAAAACCCAATCACATGCACCCCTAATCTCAAAATTCACCATGGTTGAACCTTAAACTCAGAAACTTCAGCACAACAGTCAAAACCTCATAATTTAAAGCTTAGAATTTCATACCTTCAATGGGGATTCGACCTTAAGTCAGCTTTTACACCTCCTTGGCTTACTCCTCCTCAAACCCCTGGCTTGAATTCCCTAGAGTTCCCACCAAATTCAGCTTAGACACCATAGTTCAATACCAAAACCAAAAACTGAAGAAACTTCAAAGTCTTACCTCAACTAAATGGCTTATTCTTGCTAAACCCTTGCCAAATCTTCAAGCCAGACCAAGATCTCTTGCCTCAAGCTTACTCTGGCTTCCCCTGAGTTTCTGCTCCAAAATACCACAAGAACTGATGAAGAGAACCTAAACCGACCTTGACAAAATGGGCTGCTCTTCTTCCTTTCCTCGGACTTCTACTTCATTCTACAAACTCCACTAAGTATAAAGCCTCAGTTATGCCTATCTTTATATGCCAAATGACCACAATACCCTCCCCTTTAATTCTAAATCCTTTAATCCACTTAGGGGCATTTTGGTCATTTCACCCAATTCCCGCTAATTCCTCGAGTGTCTCTAATATTTTCCACTTACTTCCCGATACCTAATTAATCACCAATCATATTCCTCAATGTCAAAATTAACCCCTATATATTCTCTAAATTCCCAGTTATACCCCCAGGCTCGCCCCGAGCCGAGTATAAATCCCCGCCGTGACTTTTTCGCTAACCTGCTCACTAGGATCGTCTCGAATCACAGATCACAAATATATCCACATAATAATGTGGTATCAACAATTATCACATAAATATACAGTTATGCCCTCAACGGGCCAAATTTACAATTATGCCCTTTCTAACCTAATCAGGGCCTGCATGCACACTAATACACATAGTCATGCAATCTCAGATATTCAAATAGTCATATAACATACTTTAAATCATTAAATCACATATATTCCAATTATGCCTTCCCGGCACACTAATCAAGGCCCTTAAGCCTCATTAGTAAATTTGGGTCATTACATTATACCTAGCTGTGACAAAAAAGGTGGTTAGCGTCATATTAGTTTGAGAAGAAAATCGGGCACAGAAACCAGTGTACTACGTGAGTAAAAGGCTTCTGGGAGATGAGTCCAGATACCTTTTAATAGAAAAAATCGTGTTCTGCTTGATCTTGGCCTCGAGAAAACTCAGATTGTATTTCTAGTCCCACACCATCCACATCTTAACCGATCAACCTTTAAGGTAGGTATGGCAAAAACCTAAAACATCAGGATGTTTCCTTAAGTGGGCCATCGAACTCAGTCAATTTGAGATATTATATAAGCCACGCGCAACAATCAAGAGTCAAGCACTTTTTGATTTTGTAGCAGAATGCACAGGTTTTCAGGACGAGCCAATGAGAGAACCAATGTAAGAACTGTGGAAACTCTTCGTTGATGGATCATCTAACTAAAACAGATCCGGAGCTGGGATAATTATGATCTCACCTGAGGGACATCAATTCCATATGGCTCTATGGTTTGGATTTGAAGCATTCAACAATGAAGTAGAGTACGAAGCTCTATTGGTAGGAATATAGGATGCAAAAGAGCTAAAAGCGAAGTTGATCCAATGTTATAGTGATTCTTAGCTCATGGCTAGACAAATATTGGGGGAGTATCAAGCTCAAGGTATCAAAATGGCGGCTTATCTAGCTAAGGTTAAAGATGAGTTGTCTAAGTTTGAGTTTTGCTCCATTGAGCAGGTACCCCACGAGCAAAATCCAAATGTTGATGCTTTAGCCCAACTTGCCACCACCAAAGAGGCGGATACATTAAACATGGTCCTAGTGTATTTCACAGAACAACCAATCATAACAAAAGAATCAGTTGAGGTTGGAGTGATTAACACAAAACCGACCTGAATAACCCCCATAGTGGAATACCTCACAACCGGTAAACTACCAAATGACTGAAATGATGCAAGAAAATTGTTGTATCAAGTCCCACGGTATGTTATGGTTAAGGGAATTCTATACTGATGAGGGAATTTGTTACCCCTCTTGTGGTGTGTTCTGCCCAAGGAAGCACAGACTATCCTACATGAGATACATGAAAGATTCTGCGGAGACCACGCTAGGGGGAAAAACCTGGCTCTAAAGATATTGAGGCAGGACAATTTTTGGCCTACGCTCAAAAACGATTCGGCCTCACACATACAAAAATGTGATAAGTGCCAACGCTTTGTCACAGCTACTCGGGCATCACCCATGGAGCTAACCATGATTTCATCGCCCTGACCATTTGCAATATGGGGGATCGACCTGATTAGTTCACTACCAATAGGAAAAGGAGGAGTTCGCTATGTAGTTAGAAGTATCAGACTTAGGCTAGAACATATCATAACACTTCTCAAACTATCTCTCTCTCTCTTACACGTTCTCTATCTTACCCTCTTTTGTGCTTGAAAGCTTTGAAGTACTGAAGGAGAAGTGTGGGAATTGAAGCTTAGGGATTGAAGAATTGAAGCTGGGAGTAGGCAAGGAACAACTGAGGATGTAGCTATCATTGAGGGTTACCGTTAAGGCTCGGATTGAGGATCGTGCTCGGGACCACTTTTACAACATTCGCTCGAGACTTGAGGTAAGAAAACTGCACCCAAATTATGGATGGGCTGAGTTTCCCTGTAAATAAACATATGTGTTATGTAACCTTCATATATGTTATGTGTGTTGTGAAAGTACGACCTAAGGGAGCCAGGGCTGATGTTAAGCGTACTGAACGCAGCTCGGCCTAACCGAGCTGGGATCAGCTAAATAACCAGAGGGCTCGGCCTAAGGGTGCCAACACCTAAATATTTGTAATAAAGATTGAATTATACATTTGGAAGTATATGTTTACTAGTGCCTAACTTATTGCTTGTGCTTTGTTGTTGGCTGAACTAGTTGATCTAAGGTTTACTATGCACTTACTGTTGTTGTCTATGCTTGTTGATTAAAGTTTTCTTACTGAACCCTAGCTCACAGGTGCTACGTGGTGCAGGTAAAGGAAAGGCAATGCTGGACCAACTATGAATTGGAGAACATTGGGGGGTGGAGTGTACATCGGCAGCTGCTTGACCACAAGGGCCGAGGGAATTACAAGGACTTGAGCTCAAAGTTTTATCTTTTCATTTAGACTGGCTACAGCTGTATTAACTTTTGAGGGTTGTATTCGCCATGTAAATCTTATTTTTGAGATCCCATGTATCAACTCTTATTTTAATGAAAATCAACTATTTTACGATCAAAATCTTTTAACCGTAACCTGCCACTTGACTTTAGAAACACATTTTTGTTCAAACTGTTAGGAGTGTGTCCTAAAAGCATGTAAAAGACATTTGTTTTTTTTTTTGTGAATAAATAAATACAATGTTTATTATTATTATTGTTATATTTAGATTGTTAAATTATTGTTTGAATAGTTTTGTAAATATAAGAAAAATTCCATATTCATTATTGAGGATGTGATCTTGTATTAGTACGAGAGAATTAAGATCACATGAGTGAATAAAAATAGTCATCAACAACAAATTAAAGTTATGGAATTCTTTAATTGGAGTTGTAAGTACGGTTTACTGAGTATCATAATGATACAAATAATCTAGATTCGGATTATTGATGTGGAAAGACATCTCGGTTAAGGTGCTTTATATAATATGATTATATATGACATGGACCGATATGAATTAAAGTCTTTATCCAAAAACCATTTAACAATAAAGACTTGTAATTCATATCATAACTGATGATCATTTATAGATCAACCTAAATCTTGAGTGTTCATGAACTCCTGTTTATGTTTATTAAATCTTTTGATTCATTCTTTAAGGTCTCTTCAAAGAATGAGGCTAATGACTTTTGTTTTGGAGATTTAATATCATGGATGGCTGGGAACATGTATCAACAATACGGAATCTAATCTTTATTAACGGATCGTATATTAGTTCCCTTAAGGGTTAATTCTAGAACTAAATGATTTTGAGCTCAAATCTATAATTAGATTATAGATTAATTATTCACTAGTGAATTAATGGTGCTTAAGGAATAAGAAGTAAATTAGAAAGGTAAAATGGTAATTCTTCCATTCTAATTTATGAACTAATTAATTAGAGGGTTGAACTATTGTAAGATGGTTATATCAATGGACGACTTAAGAAAAGATTTATGTAAAAGTATATCTATAACATAAAGAGTGCAATTCTGAATTTATAGTGGAGTAATATCAAAATTAATAAATTAACTATTATAATTAAAGAGTTTATTTATTGGAGCTTAATGTTATAGGTCCATGGTCCCCGAAATGGCTCAAACAATCACTGGCAAAGGTAAATACAAAAATGGGCAAAAAGGACTTATGTGATAAGTAAAATATTTTTCTACGTATCAAACATAATTATTGTTTAATTATGTGTAATTAATTAATTATTTGATTTAACCAAAATATAATTAATTTTGAATTAATTTATTTTTGGGATTTTTGGTATTTAAATAATAATAAAAATTGGGAAAAATCACATGCCATCACTGGCATGTGGTACACGTGTAGCACAGTGCACAGTCACTGTGCTACACGCATAAGAGACTGATCAGTTTCTAGGTTCCACAATTTTAGTTATTTAAATATTAAATAAATAATGAGATATTGTAATTTGATTAAAATATTATTATTTAAACAAAAATCTGATATCTGATTAGTTATTTTCAAATTGTTTAAAATAACTAAGATTTTATTTTAATATATTGGATATATTAAATATAGGATATCAGTTTTTCAGAACGTAACTTTTTAGTGATACAAACAAAAGTCACTGTTCTTCACAAAACCTAGGTCCAAACTTTATCAGATCTCATGTGTTGAGAACATCTGATAAATAGTTTTTTTGCCTATTGTTTGTATAGCGAGCCCACACTCGTCCTTTGTGTGCTGAGAACATTTTGGAAGATCTTGGTGTGAGATCTCAAGGATTTAGCCATACAAAAAGATAGCAGCAAGGAAGGACCTGAGGTAATTTTTTCTATTCATGTCTTTGATTCAATATATATATGCATGTGAAGAAGTAGATCTAGAAATCTTTTGGGATTAAACTAACAATTTGATTGTTGTTCCGCTGCGCATAATCTCTGATTTGATCAATAAAAACCAACACAAACGACTTGATTAGCGAGTCTTGCACTATTCTACACACACAGTGTAACTGTCTTGGTTATCTAGGGCATTACAATTTGGTAGCAGAGCCATCTATGTTTAAGGATTCCTGAAGACCAGTTGGGCATGTACACTCGTTGCTAAAGAGAAGCTCGACTCAGGGTTTGGGTAACCATATATGTGATTATGTGTTTGAGTGTTTACATGAAATGTAAATGCTTTATTTGCATGTTTATTAGGGAGCATGAGATATACTAATAGGGCTTGGCCCTTGAATGTTATGTGAATATGATAAGGCATGTTTATTAGCATTGCTACTGCATGTGAATAATTGTTTAAATGCCTATTTGCATCATGATTGTGTTTTGTGGCTTGGATATTGGCGTTAGACCGTGGAATGAATATAAACCTGTTATCATTGCCTGACCAGCTGAGTCATTGATTGCAAATAAAACTGGATAGTTATGCGTCCAAGGGGATCAATTTGACTAGCTGGCACCAGGGTCAGGGCTAGAGATGATGAGCAGGGTCTGAACCCTCTGTTAGTCTCTGAGAACTGGCAGCATCTGTTGGCTGATATGCAAGCTAGACTTCAGAGTCAAGAGGAAGAGATTCGCCCCTTCTGAGGCAGCAGGCTCCGCCAGGGGGTGCTGCACCTAACTTTCCACCTGTTGTGGCACCAGCTGTACAACCGCTTGAGATTGGGAACAGGTGGGAGGCACTTTATGAAAGATTTAGGATACATCATCCTCCAATCATTGAGGGAGGACCAGATCCACTTAAGGCTGAACAGTGGATAAGTATGATCATCTCCATCCTATATTTTATGAGGGTGGAAGGTAATGAAAAGTTGGCCTGTGCCACCTGTATGCTTAGAGAGGATGCCCACATTTGGTGGGAGGTGGCATCCTAGACTTAAGATGTTTCCACTCTAAGTTGGAATAAGTTCATAGATTTTTTCAACCAGAAATATTACAATATTGCCGTCAGGGCGGCAAAGGTGACAGAGTTAATTGGGTTAGTGCATGGCAGCATGACAGTTACTGAGTATGCCCTAAAATTTGACAGGCTAGCGAAGTTTACACCAGATCTAGTGCTTACAGATGCAGCTAGGCAGGACAGGTTTGTTCGAGGGCTTAATGCTATGATAGCTCAAGATGTGAGGATCACATCAATACCTGGGGAAATGACTTATGCCTAGACAGTTGAGAAGGCTCTCATTGCTATGGAGGCAGAGAACAAGATCTGGAGGGAGAATGCTGCGAGACAGGATGTTCGTAGAGTAGTGCCTCCATTTACAGGGTCTGGTAGGGGTGGAGGCCCTAGTGATTAGAAGGAAGACCCCTAACACCTTGACCACTGTTGGTCCTGATAGGAAGGGCTGGGGTGCCCAGGGTGGCCGCTAGAGAGGCAGTGAGTCATGGAGGAGCTATCCAGAATGTACTAGATGCAGGAAGCGCCATCTGGGCGAATGCTGGGCAAAGGCTTGTTACTTGTGCGGGGTGGCTGGACACCTCAAGAAAGATTGCCTGATGTTGAAGAAAGAAGAACCAGGGAAGGCAGATAGCTTGACTCCAGCTCGAGTGTTCGCCCTGACACAGGTTGAGGCTGAGGCTAGTCCCTCGGTAGTGACAGGTCAGCTTTCTAGCGCTGGCTCTTCATATACTGTATTGATTGATTCTGGTGCTACACATTCATTTGTTTCTAGTAAAGTGATTGATAGATTGTGTATACCTAGTGAGTATTATACTGTGGGGTTTGGGACTATACTGCCTACAGGGGAGCTAGTAGTAGTTCTAGGAGATGGATTAGAGCACTGCTAGTGATGGTGGACAGTAGGGAAATATCAGTAGATTTGGTTGAGTTGGATATGGATGATTTTGATATGATTTTGGGTATGGATTGGCTAGTCAGATATGGGGCCACCATAGATTGCAGGAAGAAGATGGTAACTTTTGAGCCTGAAGGTGAGGATCCCTTTGTTTTTATGGGTACTATGCATGGACCCCGCATTCCTATGATATCGATGTTAAAGGCTAAGGACATATTACAAGGAGGTTGTATAGGTTTTCTAGCTAGTGTGGTGGATACCACTAGATCTATGCCACTGGGGCCGGGAGAGACTAGACTGGTATGCGAGTTCTTGGATGTGTTTCCTGAGGATTTACCGGGGTTGCCGCCGCATAGGGAAGTTCAGTTTGTCATTGAGTTAGTGTCGGGTACAGAGCCAATGTCGAGGGCACCATTTAGGATGGCTCTGACAGAGCTAAAAGAGTTGAAGATATAGCTGCATGAATTATTGGATTTGGGATTCATCAGACCTAGCTACTTGCCTTGGGGAGCTCTGGTTTTATTTATGAAGAATAGGGATGGGACTATGAGAATGTGTATAGACTACAAGGAGTTGAACAAGTTGACTATCAAGAATAAGTACCCCTTACCGAGGATAGATGACCTGTTCGATCAGCTGCAGGGTAAGACAGTATTCTCAAAGATTGATCTTCGTTCTAGTTATCACCAGCCAAGGATCAAGGGTGAGGATATTCCGAAGACGGCCTTCCGCACGAGGTACGAGCATTATGAATTTTTTGTCATGTCGTTTATATTGACCAATATGCCCCAACATCGTTTATGGATCTGATGAATAGGGTGTTCAAGGATTTCTTAGATTAGTTTGTGATTGTCTTCATCGACGACATCATGGTTTACTCTCGTTCAGAGGCAGAGCATGAGAAACATCTCCGACTGGTATTGCAGAGGTTGAGGGAGCATCGAATATATGCTAAATTCAAGAAGTGTGAGTTCTGACTGCCGAAAGTGACATTCCTTGGACACATTATTAGTGGGGATGGGATTAAGGTGGATCCGGCCAAGGTAGAGGCAGTTAGGGATTGGCTGAGGCCAAGGAACGCCTCGAAGGTTAGGAGCTTCCTTGGACTAGTGGGATATTACAGACGATTCGTGGATTGCCACACCATTGACTGAGTTGACACGGAATAATCTGAAGTTCACTTGGTCAGACAAATGTGAGGGTAGCTTCTAGGAGTTGAAGCGACGATTAATTACTGCTCTCGTGTTGAGTCTTTCTTCGAAGGGAGGGAAGTTTGTAGTGTACTGTGATGCATCGAGACTGGGGTTGGGATGTGTATTGATGTAGAATGTGAAGGTTATTGCTTATGCATC
Source organism: Humulus lupulus (assembly GCF_963169125.1). Taxonomy (NCBI): domain Eukaryota; kingdom Viridiplantae; phylum Streptophyta; class Magnoliopsida; order Rosales; family Cannabaceae; genus Humulus; species Humulus lupulus. Next base: position 233,497,748 of record NC_084802.1, on the reverse strand, counting down.
GCGGCAGATGAAGGAATATGAGCAGCGGTACCCTACCCATAATTTGGAACTAGCAGCAGTGGTATTCACACTGAAAGTATGACGACATTATTTGTATGAGGAGAAGTGCAAAATATTCACCGATCATAAGAGTTTGAAGTATTTCTTCACCCAAACGGACCTAAACATGAGACAAAGACATTGGCTGGAATTGGTGAAAGACTATGACTGTGACATCCTCTACCACCCAGGAAAAGCTAATGTAGTAGCAGATGCTTTGAGCTGGAGGGTCCCAAGACAGTTGTTTTGTTCGAAGCAAATATCAAAGGCATTAGCTGAGGAGGTGACTAGAGTGAGGATAGAGTTAGTTGTGGGCTAGTTGGCCAATATTACTTTACAGTCTACCTCCTGGAGAGGATAAGAGAGGGTCAGATGGGTGATGCACAGTTAGAGGAGATTAGAGGAAATGTCCTAGCTGGAGTGGCTAAGGATTATTCTATTTCAAAGATGGGTTTACTGCGGTACAAGGATTGGATCTGTGTTTCGATGGATATGAGTATTAGATAAGAGATTCTTGATGAGTCCCATACTACACCATACTCACTCCATCTAGGCACCACGAAGATGTACCAGGATCTATGGACTTTATATTGGTGGCCTGGGATGAAGAAGGATGTGGTTGAATACGTAGCCAGGTGTTTAACCTGTTAGCAGGTAAAGGCTGAACACCAGCAACAAGCGGGGTTGTTACTGCCTTTAGGTATTTGTGAATGGAAGTGGGAAGATATTACTATGGATTTTGTGGGAGGTTTACCCAAGATGGTGGGGCAAAACGACTCAGTGTGGGTGATTGTAGACAGGTACATCAAGTTAGCTCACTTTTTGCGAGTGAGGATGACCTATACTGTGGATCAATACATAGAATTGTATGTGAGGGAGATTGTACGTCTCCATGGGGTTCTTAAATCTATAGTATCAAACTGGGATCCCATATTTACCTCCAAGTTTGGGGGTGGTTTACAGAAGGCTATGGAAACTCAATTGAAGTTCAGTACAACTTTTCATCCTCATATAGACGGGCAGTCTGAGAGGACCATCCAGATATTGGAGGACATGCTTAGAGCATGTGTGTTAGACTTTGAGGGGTCTTGGAGTAAGTACCTCCCGTTGATTGAGTTTTCGTACAACAACAGTTATCAATCAACGATTGGAGTAGCTCCATACGAGAAGTTATATGGAAGGAAATGTAGATCACCCATTCATTGGGATGAGATGGAGGAGAGGAAGTATTTGGGACCAGAGATAGTTCAGAAGACTAATGAAGCTATTAAGAAGATCCAAGCTCAAATGCTCACTTCGCAGAGCAGACAAAAAAGCTATGCTGATCCTAAGCGTAGGGACATGGAGTTCCAGGTAGGGGACCACGTGTTTCCGCGTGTTTCACCATTGCGAAGGGTGAGGAGATTTGGGAAAAATGGCAAGTTAAGCCCTAGATTTGCAGGACCTTTTGAGATCCTGGAGAGGATCGGGCCGGTAGCCTACAGATTTGCTCTGCCACTGTCATTATCAGGAGTTCATGACGCATTTCACATCTCAATGCTTCGGAAGTACGTCTCAGATACGACCCATGTATTGGGATATGAGAATCTAGAGCTTCAGACCAATTTATCATATGAGAAGTGATCGGTTCAGATCTTAGATAGAAAGGATAAGGTTATGAGGAAGAAGACGATTCCTTTAGTCAAAATCTTATGGAGGAATAGCAAGGTCGAGGAAATGAGCTGGGAGCTAGAGTCGGCTATGTAGGATCAATATCTCGAGTTGTTAAGGTAAATTTCAAGGACGAAATTCTCAGAGACTGTCCCAAAAATCCTATTAGGGTTTAGTGCCTTGATTAGCGTGCCGAGAGGGCATAAATGGATATATGTGTGATTTATTGATTAGATGCATGACTATGTGGCATGCTTGACTTATATGATAATATGACTGTATTTATATGCATGTTTATGAGTATTAAATATGCATGTGGACCCGTTCTTGTTTATAAAGGAATATTTGTAATTTTGGCCCGTTAAGGGCATGAATGCGAATATATGTGTTAAATGATTGAGAGCACATTATTATATGGATATATTTGCATTATACGGCTTGAGGCGATCCTAGTGAGCGGATTAGAGGAATAGTCATAGCAAGGTGTAATACCTGGCTAAGAGTGAGCTTAGGGGTATTTTGGGAAGTTTAATGTATATTTGGGATTTATCGAGTGATGGATAAGTATTTGGTAGTTAGTTGGGCATGACGGGATTAATTGGGAATTTGTAGGATGACTCAAGGAATTAGTGAGAATTGGGGTTAATGATCGTTTTACCCTTAAGGGAAATTAGGAGGTTGGGTTAGTATAAGGGGCATTTTGGACATTTTAATTAAGGGACATAGTTAGAAGTATCAGACTTAGGCTAGAACATGTCAGAACACTTCTCAAACTCTCTCTCTCTCTCTCTTACATGTCTTCTCTCTCTCTCCCTCTCTTGTGCTTGAAAGCTTTGAAGTGCTGAAGGAGAAGTCTGGGAATTGAAGCTTAGGGATTGAAGAATTGAAGCTAGGAGTAGGCAAGGAACAACTGAGGATTTAGCTATCATTGAGGGTTACCGTTAAGGCTCGAGATTGAGGATCATGCTCGGGATCGCTTTTACAACCTTTGCTCGAGACTCAAGGTAAGAAAATTGCACCCAAATTGTGGATGGGGCTGAGTTTCCCTGTAAATAAACATATGTGTTCCGTAACCTACGTATCTGTTATGTGTGCTGTGAAAGTATGACCTAAGGGAGCCAGGGCTAATGTTAAGCGTACTGAATGCAGCTCGGCCTAAGTGAGCCTGGTTTAGCAAAATAACCAGAGGGCTTGGCCTAAGGGCGCAGACACCTAAATATTTGTATTAAAGATTGAATTATACGTATGGAAGTATATGTTTATTGTTGCCTAACTTATTGCTTGTGCATTGTTGTTGGCTGAACTAGTTGATCTAAAATTTACTATGCACTTACTGTTGTTATCTATGCTTGTTGATTAAAATTTTATTGCTGAGCCCTAGCTCACAGGTGCTATGTGGTGCAGGTAAAGGCAAGGGAAGGCTGGACCAACCATGAGTTGGAGAGCTTTGGGGGCGGAGTCTACATTGACAGCTGCTCGACCGCCATGGCCGAGGGAATTATAGGGACTAGAGCTCAAACTTGTATTTTTCCATTTAGACTGGCTACTGCTATATTAACTTTTGAGGGTTGTATCCGCCATGTAAATCTTATTTTTGGGATCCCATGTATCAACTCTTATTTTAATGAAAATCAACTATTTTATGATCAAAATCTTTTAACCCTAATCTGTCACTTGACTTTAGAAACACATTTACGTTCAAACAACTTGATTAGCGAGTCTTGCACTATTCTAAACACAAAGTGTAACAGTCTAGGTTATCTAGGGAATTACAAGGCGTGTGACTGGGTAGGCACGATTTCACATAACAGAAGCCTAAAAGCCCCTACTGTGCATGTCAAAAGTGCGTCATGCATGAGCAAGAGATTGGGGGGCAAATGTTGTACCCCAAAATGAATACGAATTGAATTACTCAGCATGGGGTGTAGCTAGAAGAAAAGCGTATGAAGAAAGCATATAGATAGAATGTCTAGCTAACTCTGGAATTAGCAACTCGAGTAAAACTTGACAACTTACGACAATGAGATAGTCTCCAGATCGCCCCTTGCGCCAACAACTTTGTTCGAGATGTGTGATGGCCAGATCGCCTTCTAAAAACTCTGAACTTGGCCTGTGTTAGGTTAGGTTAGTTCTTCGACATCCAGCTTGAAGTAAGTGTTCAAGTCAAAGGAAGCCTGGTTATGATACACAGTGAAGGATCCCAAAAGACTCGGAGATTCCTTATACGCTCATTAATGCTCATATATTATTTTGTATTCATTACCCAAGTTTAGGGGCATAGAATCAATGGGCCTTAATGTATTTGTGTAAATGGGATGTTACCCAAAAATGTATGTTACCATATTTTTGCACGATTACCCAAAATTGTCCAGGCAGAATTCCCTATAAATATAGGGGAAAATGGACAGAAAGGGGGAGGAACACTTTGTATACTGAAACTCTGGTGAAATTATGACAGCCAATTTCACGGTGAGCAACAAACAGATTAATAATAGTGACTCGTGGACTAGGTGGATTTTAACCAATGAACCACGTAAAAGTGTGGGTGTTCTTAATTATTTTTATTTCATTTATTCAATTATAGATTAGCAAAAGCCTAATATCTCTATTTTCAGATTTCTTAATCCACTGCTGGCGCAAAACTACGTCAACACTTACGTTGGCTTACAAAAATATATGCCTTGGATCTTGCAAATTCCATTCCAAGGAAGTATTTCAATGCTTCCAAGTCTTTGATGTCAAATTCTTTAGCAAGTTTTCTTTTCAGCATCTCTATTTCATAAGAATCATCCCCAATTAGCACAACGTCATCCACATACACAATCAATACTGCCATCTTTCCTTCCTCTGAATGTTTGTAGAACATAGTGTGATCAACTTGATTTTGAGTGTAACCAAAAAACTTTAATACCATACCAAAGCATTCAAACCAAGCTCTAGGAGACTGTTTAATTCCATAGAAGGACTCTTTAGTTGACAAACTTTCCTAACTCCAAAGATATCTTTGAAACCAAGTGAGAGACTCATATACACTTCCTCTTATAAATATCCATTAAGAAAGGCATTTTTCACATCTAGTTGGTGCCAAGGCCAATTAGAATTAACTACTAGAGACAGTAGAACCCGAATAGAGTTAATTTTTGCAACAGGAGCAAATGTCTCTTGATAATCTATTCTGTAGGTTTGGTTGAAACCTTTAGCCACAAGCCTAGTTTTATACCTCTCAATACTTCCATCAGCTTTGCTCTTTATTGTGAACACCCATTTACAACCTACAATTTTCTTCTCCCTTGGTAACTCTACAATCTCCCAAGTCCAATTATTTTTCAAAGAATCCATCTATTCAAATATTGCCAACTTCCATCTCAGTTCACCCAATGCCTCCTGTATACTTCTAGGCACAACAAGTTTTGAAATATTAGTAATAAATGCTCTATAGGTATCAGATAGGTGATTGTAAGAGATGTATTTGGAAATTGGATGCTTTGTACATGCACATGTTCCTTTTCTAAGGGCAATGGGAAGATCTAGTGTTTCGAGTATAGGTTTAGGACTCAAATCAGGTAGTGAAGGCACAATATTATTTGGAGATGAAGAAGAAGTAGGAATAAAAGAAGAAGAATTACCTGGAGTACTTGATTGGCCATGATTTAGGGCTTCTGTTGACAGCGAAATCTCATCAATGATATAAGGTTAGAAAACTAAGACTATATTGCCAAAGGTCTCTTAGAAGAAGATGGAGAAAACTTAAATGAGTAAAAATGTAGAATTGCAATGGAGTCGAAATTGTATATTACTTAATAGCCTTAGCATACAATAGATTTTCCAACCCCTTTGCTGGAGGGGTGACCATCTATTTATATTGGAGCTCTAATGGCACCTTTGTACATTGTGGTCCCTCAGGACAAAATAGTACATGTGTACATTGTCAGGATAGCAGCACAGGGGGTAGTGGTGTTGGAAGAGTGGTGGAGCAGAAGGTCATGGTGTCGGCCTGGGTTGTGGTCAAAGGCATGCACATAGTGCTTCCATTCTCTGTACAAATCCGTACCTCCACTACTTGTGTGATACAGCTGTCAGGGTCACGCTTCTGTCCTCCTCATGGTCGTACGCCCTGCACCCGTACACATACGGCTACTTTGTACCTGATGGTTATTCTTGCACCTCTCAGGCATGCATCTGATCAAAGCTATTCCATGTTCTACTAAGTGTAGGAAAGCTAGTGTGTTGACATGAGCGATATACTCAGGCATCTGTTCCATTATTGGCTCGACACCTAATAGTTCTTGGGTTTCTTGCATGCTCCTTCTTGAGGACTTAAACCTCATACGGGTACGCGAGGTGCGAGACCATGTTGGTGCAAGGGACATTAGGGGTCGCGAGACCCACGATGCTCCTTTGGGGCCACGAGTCCATAGTGGGGCGAGGCACCTTAGGGGCCATAGGACCATGGTGGTACGAGGCCCTTTTGTATGGTCGAAGGGTGCTAGGTGCGAGGCCATGGGAGCTGCGAGATAAGATGCATGGGCGCGCATGCGAGGCCACCAACGTGCGTGTGAGGCCACCAGCGCGCGCGCGAGGCCACCAACGTGCGTGCGAGGCCACCTTGGCAAGGCCACCAGCGTGCGTGCGTGGCCACCTTGGCGAGGCCACCAGCGTGCATGCGTGGCCACCTTGGCGAAGCCACCCGTGTGCGGTCGAGGCCACCAACGTGCGCGCAGGGCCACCAACGTGCGCGCAGGGCTACCTTGGCAAGGCCACTCGTGTGCGCGCAAGGCCACCAACGAGCGTGCGAGGCCACCTTGGCAAGGCAATCAATGTGCGTACGAGGCCACCTTGGCGAGGCCACCTACGTGCGTGCGAGGCCACCTTGGCGAGGCCACCCGCATGCATGCGAGGCCACCAACGTTCGTGCGAGGCCACCTACGTGCGTGCAAGGCCAACTTGGCAAGGCCACCCGCATGCGTGCGAGGCCACCAGCGTGCGTGCAAGGCCGTGGCTGAGATGGTGGTGTGTGCGCAAGGCCATGGCTGAGATGGTGGTGTGTGTGCGCGAGGCCATGGCTGAGATGGTGGTGTGTGCGCGAGGCCCTCCATATGAGGTACATGGCGCGAAGCGCCTCTTGAGATGATGGCTCGATGCGCGCGCGAGACCGTGGGCGAGATGGTGGTGCACGCGTGAGGCCCTCCATATGAGGTAAGTGGCGCGAGGCATCCTCCACAAGGTGTATGGTGCGAGGCCTTCTGGTCGTGACATCTGCACGCGGGGCTCCTTGGCTAAGCATGAGGCAAGACGGCCCCGTTGGGCACGTGGGCCTGGTTGAGGTGCCACATGTTGGCATTTGGGCGTAATGTGGCTTAGTCTCCCAAAAGGCAATGACTTACGAGGCTTTGAGAGTTTTGGCCAGAACGTGGTCACGCGAGACCTATCGGCACGATCCCGACAACATGACTAAGGGACCCTTAGCCATGTGTTCCGTGTAGAGACTAGAGATAGATTTTTCTTTTTTTTCTAGGTGGATTTTTGACATCCACACTTGCCCCCCAGTCTATAGGGAGGCCTTTAGGCGTTCTTGTAGACTCTTCTCTTTCTTTTGATTTTTTATTATATATATATTTTTTATGCTCGAGGTCCTTTGGAACCCACGCGAAAGGGGGTTCGATAGGTCTCTCTTTGGTGCACCTTGGTTGCACCTATAAGGATATATGGACCCCTTGGGTTCTAGTTATCCTTTTATATATTTTCGCGCGCGCTTATTATATCTTACGAGAAGCGTCCTTCTCGTCATTAGGCATAATACTATTTTTGCAAGCGTCTTTTTTGAGACTCTTTTTGGAAGCGTCTACTTTGAGACCCTTTTTACTAGCGTCTACTTTGGAGACCCTTTTCTCAAGCGTCTATTTTTGGAGACCCTTTTCTCAAGCATCTACTTTTGAGACCCTTTTCTCAAGCGTCTACTTTGGAGACCCTTTTCCCAAGCGTCTATTTTTGAGGTGATCTCCCCTCGAGTCGGGACTTTCATGGCTAGATGGTCTTCGTTCAATCTCAAACTTAGCCAGCGATCCCTCTATCACGACGCCCCCTTCTATATGGAATCTTCAGACGTATTGGTAGTAGGGAAACTGGAGGAAGGTTCGCTTTCTTCCACATAGAAGTTCTTATGGCCCTCTTCCACACGTATGTACTTCTGTGCTCTCTCTCGAAGTCACCCAAATTCGTAACTTCTCTTTTGAGCATGTTCCCCCACAACTTGCTTCCTGGCCGAACTCCGACTGTAATAGCCATCTTGTGCTCCGCATTGGTTAAACCTCCCACCTTTGTTGCTTCCATACTGAACCTATGGATGTAATCCTTCAGACTTTCATTCTCGCCTTGTTTTATGTTAGCGAGGCTGGTAGTTGGCATGACGTAATCACACACTGCATGGTGTTGCTGAAGAAATTCATCAGAGAATTGTTGCCATGACTCGATTGTTCCTGGCCTTAACCTCTTGAACCACTTGTACGCCACTCCTTTAAGCGTAACAACGAAGCAATGAAACTTTGCCCTGTTGTTGACCCCTCTTAACCTCATCAAGTTATTGAAGGAGTCTAAGTGATATTTTGGGTCTGTAGTACCCTCGTACAGAGTCATTCGAGGCTCTCTGAAGCCAGTGGGCATATGCTCAGCCTGAATCTCCCTTGTGAAGGGTGAATCACGGTTGAAATCTTCGTCATCCATGTGCCCCCCAAGTGCAGTGGTGATCATGCCTCGAGGGCTTCGCATTTTGGTGTCTGGTCCCCTCCACTTTTTGCACAAGGATTTTTGCGGTTTCTCGGGCTGATCCCTTGCCTTGGTTGTGTCCCTCGGGGAAACCGCGGGGGGTACGTCTCTTACTTCTGACCTCTCCCCATGGAGCTCTTTTCTTAGGCCAGGGGGTGCCTCTTTTGAGGGGACTTCGGCCTCGTTCTTACGACCATCACCTTCCCTCCGCCCTTGCTCCTGGGGACATTTCGCTGGCCTAGGTCCCCCTTGGTACTTTGTCTGGGGGGTTCTACTGGTGGAAATTTGGGTTCCCCCACCGTCTACGGGGACAGTGCTTTCCCCTTTTTCATGCTCTTTCCCTTTACGCTTAAGGAGGGGTATGCTTGACTTCCCTTGCAGTAGGTCGTTTAAAACCTCCTGCAGGTTCTCTATCATGGTTTCCAGCCTTCGAGTCTTTTTATGCAACTCGTGAATCTCATCCTTGTAGAAGTGCGTCCTTGAGCTGGAACTTACCGAGCGTACCCCGGGACCCTTGCCTGGCCAGTGCGTCGAGGGACCGGGGTCCTGGTGGCCTGAGCGTGGGGTCAACCGGGGCCGGTTAAGTGGATGCACTAGTGGCTCTGAATGACCTCCGTCGGGCTGGATAACTGGGGATGATGCTTCCCTCTCCTCCCCTGGGGGAAGAGGTTCTTCTGGTCCACCTCCATGCTCGAGCGGAGGGGGGTCTTTCTTGGAGGCCCTCCGCTCTACTTTGTCTTAGTGAACCTCAATCTCTTGTATTTGCTGTAGGCATTTTGAACGTCTTAGCATCTTTCTTTGTTAGAAGTGATGGAAGAACACTGGCTTGATGCTTGTTCTTCCCACAGACGGCGCCAAATTGTTGATGGCAAAATCTCGTCAACGATATAAGGTTAGAAAACTAAGACTATATTGCCAAAGGTCTCTTAGAAGAAGATGGAGAAAACTTAAATGAGTAAAAATGTAGAACTGCAATGGAGTCGAAATTGTATATTACTTAATAGCCTTAGCATACAATCAATTTTCCAACCCCCTTGCTGGAGGGGTGACCATCTATTTATATTGGAGCTCTAATGGCTCCTTTGTACATTGTGGTCCCTCAGGACAAAATAGTACATGTGTACACTGTCAGGATAGCAGCACAGGGGGTAGTGGTGTTGGAAGAGTGGTGGACCAGAAGGTCATGGTGTCGGCCTGGGTTGTGGTCAAAGGCATGCACATAGTGCTTCCACTCTCTGTACAAATCCGTACCTCCACTACCTGTGTGATACAGCTGTCAGGGTCATGCTTCTGTCCTCCTCATGGTCGTACGCCCTGCACCCGTACACATACGGCTACTTTGTACCTGATGGTTATTCTTGCACCTCTCAGGCATACATCTGCTCAAAGCTATTCCATGTTCTACTAAGTGTAGGAAAGCTAGTGTGTTGACATGAGCGATATACTCAGGCATCTGTTCCATTATTGGCTCGACACCTAATAGTTCTTGGGTCTCTTGCATGCTCCTTCTTGAGGACTTAAACCTCATACGGGTACGCGAGGTGCGAGACCATGTTGGTGCAAGGGACATTAGGGGTCGCGAGACCCACGATGCTCCTTTGGGGCCACGAGTCCATAGTGGGGCGAGGCACCTTAGGGGCCATAGGACCATGGTGGTACGAGGCCCTTTTGTATGGTCGAAGGGTGCTAGGTGCGAGGCCATGGGAGCTGCGAGATAAGATGCATGGGCGCGCATGCGAGGCCACCAGCGTGCGTGTGAGGCCACCTTGGCGAGGCCACCAGCGCGCGCGCGAGGCCACCTTGGCGAGGCCACCAACGTGCCTGCGAGGCCACCTTGGCAAGGCCACCAGCGTGCGTGCGTGGCCACCAGTGTGCGTGCGTGGCCACCTTGGCGAAGCCAACCGTGTGCACGCGAGGCCACCAACGTGCGCGCAGGGCCACCTTGGCGAGGCCACTCGTGTGCGCGTGAGGCCACCTTGGCGAGGCCACCAACGTGCGTGCGAGGCCACCTTGGCGAGGCAACCAACGTGCGTGCGAGGCAACCTTGGCGAGGACACCTACGTGCGTGCGAGGCCACCTTGGCGAGGCCACCCGAGTGTGTGCGAGGCCACCTTGGCGAGGCCACCAGCGTGCGTGCGAGGCCACCTACATGCGTGCGAGGCCACCTTGGCGAGGCCACCCGCGTGCGTACGAGGCCACCAGCGTGTGTACGAGACCGTGGCTGAGATGGTGGTGTGTGCGCAAGGCCGTGGCTGAGATGGTGGTGTGTGCGCGAGGCCCTCCATATGAGGTACATGGCGTGAAGCGCCTCTTGAGATGATGGCTCGATGCGCGCGCGAGACCGTGGCCGAGATGGTGGTGCGCGCGCGAGGCCCTCCATATGAGGTAAGTGGTGCGAGGCATCCTCCACAAGGTGCATGGCGCGAGGCCTTCTGGTCGTGACATCTGCACGCGGGGCTCCATGGCTATGCATGAGGCGAGACGGCCCCGTTGGGCACGTGGGCCTGGTTGAGGTGCCACATGTTGGCATTTGGGCGTAATGTGGCTTAGTCTCCCAAAAGGCAATGACTTACGAGGCTTTGAGAGTTTTGGCCAGAACGTGGTCATGCGAGACCTATCGGCACGATCCCGACAACATGACTAAGGGACCCTTAGCCATGTGTTCCGTGTAGAGACTAGAGAGAGATTTTTCTTTTTTTTCTAGGTGGATTTTTGACAGCTTCCGTTTGGTCTTGTGCAGGGATGATTAGATGGTCTTTACCACTTTCAGAGATGTTCTTCCTGGAATAAACCACAGGCTCAAGGTTATGATTTTTAATCAATCATAGCAATTCTGTTTCTGAAAAACCAATGTCAGGTTCAAATTCAACAGATGTGGACTGAGTTTTTTTAAGAGAAACATCAAAAATTGCTCCAGGTAAAGGTTCAACAATTTCCCAAAATTTTGTTCTTTTGATGAATTCTCCCCCTGAATAATTTATTTTGGAGAAATAAGAAGTATTTTTAAGAAAAGAGACATCCATAGTAGTAAAGATATGTTTAGTGTCAGGATTAAAACACTTGTATCCTTTTCTATTAGGGGGATAGCCCAAGAAAACACTTTTTTTAGCTATAGAATCTAACTTAGATCTAGACCTTTTTGAAAGATGAACATAAACAGTACAACCAAAAATATTCAATGGTATGTTTGAATTAATTCTAGATGCTGGAAAAAAACTTTTTCAAACATTCCAATGGAGTAGTGTATTAAATAAGAGGTAGTAAGAACATCATCCCCCATAAGTATTTTGGAATGTTCATATAAAACATCATGGCATGGGCTACCTCTAACAAGTGTTTATTTTTCCTTTCAGCTATTCCATTTTGTTCAAGAGTATCTGGACATGGAGATTGATGTAAAATACATTTGTCCTTTAAAAAATTTCCCAAGGTGTGATTGAAATACTCAGTTCCATTATCAGTCCTTAAAATAGTGATATTTGTTTGAAATTGATTTTCAATCATTTTGTAAAAATTGGTAAATGTTTGTTCAACCTCAGATTTTCCCTCATTAAATAAACCCAACAAAGGCGAGTATGGTCGTCTATAAAAGTAACTGACCATTTTTTTTCTCTAGAATTGATGGTAACCTATGAGGGTCCCTAAACATCACTATGAAATAGATAAAACTGTTTTGAAGAATGATTGTAACGCCCTACTTCCTTAGAGCCGTTACTAAGTGAGTTTTTAAGACAAAACAGTGTGCAATGGACTCGCTAACCGAGGTTTTGAAACAAAAGTGTGACTAATTAAAAGTTAAGGCTGTAATCTTTGAAAATGCGTCATTTCATTAAAACTTCTATTATTAAACATTTGGGATCCCAAAATAAGGTTTGAAAACTATTTACATCTTGAAATAAGTTTACAGTTGATAAATCATAAAATCGTAGATTATTACAGCCATTTTCAAATAAACCCCCAACCAAAGCAGTCGGGCAGGCCAAACATGTACGCGCCGCTTCACGCTCTCCGTACTCATGGTTGGTTGATTCAGTCATTTCCCTTACCTGCAACACAGAGCACCCGTGAGCCGAAGCCCAGCAAGAAAACTCATGCAGAACGTAACATATGCAATGTATACAGTTTATCATAACAGATAATCCACAAATAAACAAGTCAATCATTAGACTAAGCAAACACGGCCATGCCGCCCCAGGACCCTTACCAAAGCCCTGGGGTATCGGTTCTCACCGCGAGGATAACTCATGCATCCCTTGGGTCCCACCCTGAATATAGCATCCCACGCGCTAGGTGTTACTTTCGGCCCACGGCCGCCCCGGCCTACGCCGTACTCGGCCCTTGCCGTTCATTTCATCATAATCACACATATAATATAACACAACAACATGCAATCAAATATTAATTCATTTAAGTCTGCACCCTAACATGTGATGCAATATAGGGCCGCGCCCCCGCAATCATACTATGGGCCCATGCCCTATCCTACGGGTGTTATAGTTTTCTTACCTGCAATGCGATAGTTAAAATCACCTGACTCCTTGAGCACGATCCCACTCGAGCCTTAGCGCACACCGAGGCACAAACATAGGTCAAAGTCAACACCGAACCCCAAGTCCGAATACCTAGCCTCGGGACCAATCCCGAACCCCCGGGAAGTCCCAAATCCCCAAAACAAAGTGGCGGAAACAAGCCCCGAACCCTAGGTCAAAATCCCTCATCAAAACTCAATAATTCCCCTCTGTGAACAGTGCAGCGCTACAGCGCTCTAAAGAGGGCGCTGTAGCGCTACAAGCAGAACACCCCTCCAGAAACAGGGACTAGCGCTACAGCGCCCACTGACTAGCGCTGTAGCGCTAGTTGCAGCCCAGAAAACCCAAAATCGCATTTCTGCGATTTCTTTCACCCAATCTCAAACCAAACTTCCCCAAATCTTTACCAAACTCAAAATCAAGCTTATGAACACTCTCCATTCATCCCAAGCATCCCAAATCCTCAAATCCCAAGATCATTTATCCCAAATCTCAAAATCTACCATGAACAACCCTAAACCAGAAATTCATGCAAACCACAAAGATAAAGTCTTAGAAATCATACCATTGCTGCAAATTTCGACCTTGAATCAACCCTAGGCCTCCTTAGCTTGCTCTCCCCCAAAGCTTGCCCAGAAATCCCCTGAGATTCCCATCAATCCAGCTCAAAACACAGCTCAAACCATCAAAACCCTTAAAACCGAAAATCTCTAAAACTTACCTCAAACATTGATGTGTTCTTGCTAATCCTTGCCAAATCTTCAAGTATAACCTTAAGATTCTTGATGCCCAGCCTATCCTAGCTCTCCACCGAGCTTTTCCCCAAGAAAAACGGAGAGGAACGGTGCAAGAACGCACAAACCGTTCCTTGAGAAAACCCCCCCTGTTTTCTCTCTTTTCTTTCTTTCCTTCTTCTTTCTTTTCTTTTTCTTTCAGCATTCCCTCTCTCTATAAAGCCTTAAAAAAAACCTATCTCCAAAAGCCAAATGACCAAAACGCCCTCCCTATAAATTCTAAATCCTTTTGTTCAAGTAGGGCCATTTTAGTCATTCACCCAATTCCCGCTAATCCTCAAGTGTCTCTAATATTTTCCCGTTGCTTCCCAATACCTGATAAATCACCAAATAATTATCCCCCATCATCAAAATAAATCTCAATCTATTTCTCTGAATTCCTGTTCATACCCCCAGGCTCGCCCCGAGCTGGGTATAAATTCCTGTCAACACTTTCCGCTAGCCTGCTCACTGGGATCGCCTCGAGTCACAAAGCACAGATACATCCACATACCACTGTGGCCTCAACAATCATCACATAACAATGCAGTTATGCCCAACATGGCCAAAATTACAATTATGCCCTTCTAACACGATCCGGGCCTACATGCATACTAACATACATAGTCATGCATCTCAGATAAACAAATGGTCATATAACATGCTTTAAATCATAACCATGCATTTAAATCATTAAAATCACACCTAAATCCCATCATGCCCTCCTGGCACGCTAATCAAGGCCCTTAAGCCTTAATAGCGGATTTGGGTCGTTACAACTATCCCCTCCTCATAAAAATTTCGTCCTCGAAATTTGTCCAACATATCAGTCAATAAACCCGCAGCTCTTGACCATAACTTCCAAGGTCCACCGCCTTTACTTTACTTTTCAACAACAGTCTTACAGGAGTAACAATCTTACCTCTTCAGATCTTGTCTAACGGCCATACTCTCGATAGCCTTTCGCTTACACAGCAACCCTGCTGAAGCCTCAGGGCCTGCCTAGATTACAATGTCCAATTCATTGTCTTCTCGATAGCCAATTCATTGACCAATTCATCACCTCTACTAGGTGGGATCAGCTTGTAGGCCCCGCTGGCCTAACCCTTAGTACAACTTCTGAATTTCATGCTGAAATAAGAGTCAGAATTCTCCCTTCTTTCTCTGAACACCTTACAGATCCTCGTCTGTTATTACGTAGAGCTACAATCTTTCCTTCCGGAACTTTATTTCCTCAACATTTAACAATTTACCTGCTCTTTATTCTTTCGAATATGCAGACACTCCTGCCTTAAGGATTCCAACAACCTCTCTGGCTTTCTCTCTGAACCAAAGCCAAATCATAGTATTCATTATGCGTTACATTAACAAGACACCAACAACTGCCACCGCGACTAACTCGTCAGGGATTACACTTCCCTTAATACCTCAAGTATTCGCCTACTCAGCGCTTAATTCTTTAAGATCTTTGATAACTTTCAGACTGCCAATTCACTTGCAATCAACTGACAATTCCAGGTTCCCACTCTGTTCTTTTCGTCCTCTAGGCCCATTCCAAAATTTAAACTACTAAATGGTCTCAATTTGATATCGTCGACGCTCCATCCTGAAACCAGTCCACTCGACCCAATCAACATTAACTTCAAACAACCGAGTTAAAACTCTTCATGTCCAAATACCTTACTTAAGGTCTAATGTGGTCTATCCCCATGATGAACCACCACATCACCTAACCCCTCAGGGTCCAAAGGAAAATGCTATATTCCGGCACCCGCTCGACCCTCCCGGTACGACGTACCCTAGGAGGTGGAATAATGTCCATTCAGAATTCTCATTCATAAACCAAATCTAATTGGATCCTTCATCCATTCCTGGTATCCTAACTTGTACCACCTTAGCAGGGTTCTTCCCTGCTTTGACCCAAGCCGACACTTCGGATTCCATAGCTCAGTGACCCTCACCAGCTAATCAAACCTACTAACGTTACGCCAATCTCAGTCGTTGCCTTATATCCTCCATCGCAATCTATGGCATTATTCCCTGACTGATACTCGCCTCACAGTTAGGAGCTCCGCCTCTAATTATATCTCCCCTCGCTCAATCGAGGATTTCAAGCACTGGTCATCCGTCTATTACTTTTCACCACATCTGTGTCTCACGTTAACCTTTCTTACTAATATCCTAGACTTAAGTACCTTATGCCATGCACAACAGTCGACTTAACATAACACACACGCATTACAACATTACCAGATACTAATCAATTCTTACCTTGCCTTCTGAATTTCCTTCTGATTTGACACCACTCAGTCCGTCTAACCTCAAGTTTTACTATTCTCCTCATCTCTGATGTAGTTGTCTCCGGAGGTGCTTGCAATAGATGTCGCGCTTACCAATCTTGTTATGCTTTCAATTCTTCAGACGCTCTTCATTAGCTTCTTTGCGGCTTCAGATCAATTCTTCTCTTACCTGTGACTTCGCCTTCTGGGTACGAACGTCTTTCGCACAGTCACTTGCTCACCATTTCTGTCTGGGAGTAATCCATATGTACTGCTCGTGAACTTGAAGGGAAATTGCCCACACCGTTCATGCATTCTCTGTCTAAAGAACTTACCTGTGCTGCTGCAGCTTGAACCGTTCCAGAATCCTTGTTACCAATTCCTCACACCCTGCCCGGTGCAACCTAATCAATTCACGAAAAGTCTTTATCCTTGGTTTCCAACTGGCAATAACCAGGTCGTAAATCAACTCTTGGGGACATCGTCCCATCTTGTATCCAACATTGTACTTTTTGTCCTAACCCGACGAAAACTAGCAATCCCCGCAGTATAACACCCTGGCTAATCCAAGATCAAATTCCTTCGATTGCTTAAATAGACTTTCTGTCGGCCAAAACCGTCTTCTACAACATTTCTTATACCAACCTATCTGTAGTCTGACCTTGAAGTATTCCCTAAATCTTTCTTTGCATACCCACATAACTTTCCCACTGGTCAGCTCTGTCTCCTTTACGTACTCTAGATGAAATCCTCAACAATCCATCTGCCAGAGTTTCTAATTCCTTTTCAATAAGTATTACTGTCCTCGGCCTCTCAAATGGCACCTTTGAGGCAACCTTTCTATGTCCATCTCCCTCGCGGAACATTCTCAACACCGAGCCCTTCTAGTTCGTTACATGCCCAAAGCATAAGCTCGCCAGTTAAATACTCATCCTTGAGGACTCAGCCTCGAACCTCGAATGTATCGGTACATTCCAGTCCTCCGTTTCCCGCACCATGGGAAATCCATCCTAACATCTCGAGTCATCCTTCGTAGAAGTCATGTCCTCACCTGTCCTCCTCTCAGGTGGCATCCTCTTCCTCATGTGCATACCAATTAACCTCCTGGTTCCTGTCGCCATCTCGATAACTACCTTTTCGATCAGGCCTCTTTCCAATCTCAATCTAGGTGCCCAAGCACTGTCTGGAGTCCTTGTACCTCAAAATTGAGAATCCGACCTCGCTGCGTTCTATCAACCAAAGTACCGTCTTATCAGTCAGACTTTTCCCCTTTTTCTTGGCAATCCAAAAGCCACAACACTATCCGGGGTTCTTTCAACTTGATTATCACGAATCTATCTTTACTAATTCCATCAAAGGAAGCACCGACCTTGCGGCTCTAGCACTCATGCTCTATACATCAACCATCAGTTCCTCAAACAATATGGCCCTCTCCGCCATCCACATGCAGACAAAAACTCTTTCCTCAAAGCAGCCCAAATGCCTTAGGCTATTCCAGATCTCATGCCCTTAAATGGGTCGCCACCAATCCCAGATACATCCATCTGTATAAATTTCCGAAATGAACTATCCAATTCACCAAACCAGCTCTCCCCCAAAGCTTGCCCATCAATCCAGCTCAAAACACAGCTCAAACCATCAAAACCCTTAGAACCGAAAATCTCTAAAACTTACCTCAAACATTGATGTGTTCTTGCTAATCCTTGCCAAATCTTCAAGTATAACCTTAAGATTCTTGATGCCCAGCCTATCCTAGCTCTCCACCGAGCTTTTCCCCAAGAAAAACGGAGAGGAACGGTGCAAGAACGCACAAACCGTTCCTTGAGAAAACCCCCCCTGTTTTCTCTCTTTTCTTTCTTTCCTTCTTCTTTCTTTTCTTTTTCTTTTAGCATTCCCTCTCTCTATAAAGCCTTAAAAAAAACCTATCTCCAAAAGCCAAATGACCAAAACGCCCTCCCTATAAATTCTAAATCCTTTTGTTCAAGTAGGGCCATTTTAGTCATTCACCCAATTCCCGCTAATCCTCAAGTGTCTCTAATATTTTCCCGTTGCTTCCCAATACCTGATAAATCACCAAATAATTATCCCCCATCATCAAAATAAATCTCAATCTATTTCTCTGAATTCCTGTTCATACCCCCAGGCTCGCCCCGAGCTGGGTATAAATTCCTGTCAACACTTTCCGCTAGCCTGCTCACTGGGATCGCCTCGAGTCACAAAGCACAGATACATCCACATACCACTGTGGCCTCAACAATCATCACATAACAATGCAGTTATGCCCAACATGGCCAAAATTACAATTATGCCCTTCTAACACGATCCGGGCCTACATGCATACTAACATACATAGTCATGCATCTCAGATAAACAAATGGTCATATAACATGCTTTAAATCATAACCATGCATTTAAATCATTAAAATCACACCTAAATCCCATCATGCCCTCCTGGCACGCTAATCAAGGCCCTTAAGCCTTAATAGCGGATTTGGGTCGTTACAATGATAAAGAGATTTAACATAAGATTTTCGTTGGCTCTTGGCCAATAAACAACTTTCACACTGAAAAGATAAAGGATTTAACCTTTTAAATAGTGATGGAAACAAATGTTTTAAATAAGAAAAACTAGGATGACCCAATCTATAATGTCAAACCATTATTTGATCATGAACAGAAAGAGAACTAAAGCTACTAAATCCTTGAGCAATTTTATTATTGGATGTCTTACCTTCGAAATAATAAAGACCATTAATCATCCTAGCACTGCCAATCATCTTCTCCGAACTCTGGTCCTGAAAGAGACAACGAGATTCATAGAAAACCACACAACAATTAGAATCTCTAGATAATTTGCTGATAGATAAAAAATTGCAAGTGAGTTTAGGAACATGGAGGACATATTTAAGATCTATCCCCTCAAAGATTTTAATTAAACATTTTCCTATAATAGGTGAGAAATTACCATCAACTATTCTAAGTTTTTGATTTCCTGGACAAGGTATATAAGATTCAAAAAATTAGAAGAGTTTGTCATATGGTCAGATGCTCTAGAATCTATTATCCATAGAGTAGATGAGTTATGAAAACAATTTAGAGCATTTATTTCTAATATTTCGTTACCTGTATGTGCAATAGAAGTAGTAGGAATACCAGAAAAGGATAAGGTAGTGTTTAACATGCATGAAGGTGATCCATGTGCACCTTAGAGAAGGGGTTGGACCCTGCTTCAAGTGCAGTAGGAGTGCGACCTGACCTTTTTCTCTTCCAGTTTGTTGGCTTGCCATGGATTTTCCAATAAGTCTCTCGAGTATGGCGAGGTTCATTACAGAAATCACACCAAACTAGTTGTTTTTCTTCAATTTTTTGCAAGTATAGGATGCTCCTGCTATATCTTGCTCCCATGGTGGCCAAGGTTGAACCCTCAACACCAGATCCATGTCCTTTCTTTCCCAACATAACACTCCTTTGATTTTCCTATCTTCGGATTTCAGAGAACACCTCACCAATATGAGGTAAAGGCTGTTTTTCAATGATTCTCCCCCTTACCTCATCAAACTCAACTTCAAGTCTAGCCAAGAACTTGTAGATTTGAGTGTTCTCAATAGTTTTTTTTATGATATTTTCCATCCTTAGCCGATTTCCATTCCTATGTGTCAAAGAGATCCAGGTCTTGCCATATTCGTTTCAACGAATTAAAACACTTTGTAACAGTGTCCTCTTCTTGTCGTATCTCACCTAGCTTAAGATTCATCTAAAAAATCTGGGACTGATTTTCAAGATCAGAATACATCCGAACAACATTCTCCCAAAGCTCATTTGTTGTGGGGTAGCACATGCAGTTTGAGCAAATTTCCTCCTCCATAGAATTCATCTGCCACACCATTATCATATAGTTTTCAGCATCCCAGGCTTCATAGGTTGAATCCTCCTCTGTTGGAGCCCTTTTCTCCCCTGTTAGATATCCCATCTTCCCACGGCCTCTCATGTACATCTGGACAGATTGGAACCATCTCAGAAAGTTATCCCCATTCAGTTGGATAATGGTGATTTGGACAGAGTGGGAGTCAAACGAAATGATTTTGGGTGGAATAGTTTGCAGAACAATGGTGGATATGGCTGGAAGGTTTGTGGATTCATTTGAGGCATCAAACATGGTGAAGAAGGAGAAGGAAAAAAATGAAGAAAAATGATAAGGACTAGGTTGAAGTGTACGGTTGGCTGTGATACTAAGTAAAAAAGGAATGGTTTAATTTTCTGATATATTTACTACATAAACCGTGTATATAAAGGATTACAAGGATCCCTATTTAGGGAAATAAATCAAAGAATAAAGTTAGGGAAATATTCCCCAATAACTACTTTCCTAAATAATAGCTAGACAACTTTACATAGAATAAAACTTAAAATAGAATATATTTTCCTACAGATTTGAAACAAGAACCTTATATATCAACAATCTTAGAAGAGAAATCTAGGGTTTAGGAATAAAGTTTTTTGATAGTTGGGAGTATAACTTATTATCACAAAGTTAATATGATAATTCAAAAGAATTAAACTCTAGATAATCTCATAAACAATTGAACAATAACACAACTTGAGACAAGGGAAAGAGAGGACATTTCTTGAAAGAAACCCTAGTTACATAAAATCATAAAGTTATGATTTAATGTAATAAATCAATGAACATGAGCATGAAGGCTTGACACAATGTAATTGTTGTCCAAAAAACTATATTCCTAGCCTCCCATAAGAGATTGCTTGAAGCTGCTACAATGGTAGAATAAGTCTTGGGATTACCAAGCCTTGGTCTTAAAACAAGTCAAGCTTTCTTGATAAAGATTTTGGAGAAAACTAGTAATCTTTGTGAGTTAGAGAGAGAGAGAGAGAGCGGATAGTGATCAATTTGCCAAAATCTCAAATGAACTCTTAAATAGTGCAGGAACCGTCATTAGTGTTAACCAATGAGATTAGAACATTTTAAGTTAAGTTTTGGAGCCAAAACATGTAACTTTACAAGTCCATACAGATGACTCATAGTGATGCATCACCTAGCAGGCGACGCATTGCCCTCATGCATGCGATGCGTTGCCTGTCTGGGCTGTTGTAAGACAGGCAATGCAACACCGGTTGCACTGACTTTTGACCCTGTATATTGGTCCAAAACACCTTCGAATGCCACCAAAATTTTTGGGTACTCTTACATATACTCCAAATAAACATTTTGGACCCAAAAAGATAATTTTAAATGCCTACAACAAAATGCAACCCGCTCATGTTGACTATAGTGAAATATTTTATTATTTTGCACCTCTTTGTGCATAACTTATTTCACTATGTATTTAACCAAACCTAACATGTTCTAGCATATTTATCTTTGTGGTAGGAGTTGTCCACATAGTTAAACACATTAAAATTCATTTCTCTAATGATTATCATCGCATAAGCACATGGGATTCCACTCAAATCCCATCTTTTACATGAGCATGATTTGGTTTCTAGATCAACCCCATTGATTTCCATATAAATATCTAACTTCATACTTTTGTTGTCCAACCCAAACATCTCTACAGTAGTCATATACTTTTTTACTTTTCTCTATGATTTTTAATATGTTGGGTCCGACTGGATTCTTCCATTTCTCACCAGCCATCCTCCTTTGAACCATCAATTTTTGGAAATAAATTCGAATGCCCTCCAATAATGTGAGGATTGGTTTGTCCCTTGATTTCATAATGGTACTATTAAATGCCTCACCCAAATTATTCGTTAATGTGTCACACTCGGTGGAAGTCTTAAAGGTTAGACCATTGAGAATGAGGTTTCCCCTTCAACCATAGCCAAGCTGCTTCGCCATCAGACATAAGCCTTCCCATTTTTGCTTCAAATTCGGGTATGGTTACTGCCCTAGCTACACTCCACATACAGTCTTTCAAACCCAAGCTAGGGTGTTCTAATTTAAAATTACTATACAAGTGATGTACACAAAATCTATGTTCTACATCTTCACAAACTTTCTTAAGAGAATGAACTACCCCTATTTTTTAGGCACTAATGAATGTCCAAGAAGAATTGTTGTCCATATCCACATCATTCTTGAGCAGCATTAAAAACCACCCCAAACTTTATTTACACTCTGACTCCACAATTGCATAAGCTAAGGGATACATTTCGTTGTTAGAATCTATGGCAATGGCAGATAAAAGCTGACTTCCGTGTTCTCCTTTAAGGAAGTATCCATCTAACCCAATTAATTTTCAACATCCAGCCTTGAAACCTTGTTTAGAAGCTTGCAAACAAATGTTTATACATTTAAATTGTCACCTATAATGGAGTGTATCTTGCATGTACTACCAGGTTGGATCTCAACAACTCATCACAATAATTACATAACAAGCTACATTGATCTTCATTTGAACCTTGAATGAGTTTTAATGCCTTATTTCTTGTTTTATAATATTGCCACATAGAAGGTTCAATCCCAAAGTCATTCTTTACATCATCCATGAAACTAGAAAGTGACCAATATGGATCTGCTCTATACTTGTCCAAATATTGTCTTGAAAGCCAAACAACATCAATTCTCTTGTTATTGTATACTTGGTGACAATCATGCTCATCAATGACTGTCCACACTTTAAATGTCTTCCCATCAACCATCACATGAGCATAAATTAACCATGGGCAGTTGTCTTGGCAACAAGCCCTGACCCTTAATGTGTCATTCTTCAAGAGCTTGATTTCCCTTTTATTTTTAGTTGCATATGTGGTTAAGGATTTTTTAAAAATACCTACACTTGAGAATTCCATCCCAAGCAAGAATTGAGGATTCTTCATATTTGTTTTCTCGTTAAAGGCATTCATCTTCATTGTATGAAATTTTTTATTTTTCTCAATCTCCCTCAGATCATCACTATCGAATTCAAGAGTAGCTTCATCCATATTTGCACCATCATTGTCACTATTGTCATGAATACCAGTATAAATTGCCATAGGATTAACTTATTCAAAATCCTGTCTTTCTTGCTCAATGTCTTTCTCATAATCTAAATCCACCAAGTCAAGTTCATGTTCAACTTCATAAGCATTTTCCAAATTGTCAACCCTCTCAAATGTTCTAGTAGATAGTACATTGTCAATTTCAATGTCAACATTCAACTCCAATTCATCATTGTCAAATTGATAATTATCAAAAGTTCGTTGATAACTTCTAATGGACTGGTTTCTAGATTTAGGTGGGTCACTGTCTTGGGTTTGTGGATATGGTTCAAGAAGCATGCTTCTTGGTTTGGGTGTTGGGATTCAATTTGGTCATCATCTCTGTCTTTCTCTAAAATAAAGGCAAATAGAAAAAGAAAAAAAAAGATATATTTATATATATATATAAAATATATAAGAAAAGAGTTAACATATATTATCTGTTTCATTGGGATAATTTTAATCATCTAAAAGGACAAAATAAATTACCATAATAAAAAAGTTCCTCATTACCAAGTCTATGAGTCACCATATTCAACAGGTAAAATAAGCAATAGCTACAAAGAAAAAATAAAAATACAACCTTTATTTGCTTTCAATATAGATCTGGAAAGATTAACAATAGCATATATAATATATGAATTATTACTTACGAAAGGTATATAGTGACACTGGTAAATAGAAAAGCTATATTATCACACTATATATGTATCACTACAAAAAAATTAGCTTATATTGTCCCACTAATCTCAGCGGGTCTGTGTGTGTCAGCCGAGATAGCCTCCAATCTCGACGGTCACCCACAAGCCCACCAAAATAGCTAAAGAAAAAGAAAAAAAAAAGTTAACGTTGGATCCAATCTCGGTGGGCCTAATAGCCTCACCGAGATTGGGTACTTAAAATATCCTATCTCGGCGGGTCCATTAAACCCATCGAGAAAGTCCTCACGAAAATAAAACCCAGCAACCCCAAACCCTAGATGCCATTTCCTTTCTTTTTTTAAGTTTTCTTCCCCTTTCTTCTCCATGGCCCCCTTCTCATACTAGTCCCAAAAATCACTATTTTTATGTCTATGTTCGAGTTTTTTGCCACAATTTCATCAAACAACAATGATTGACTTTAGGTATTTGCTCTTGGTAAGTTATTTTAATGTTTTTGCCCTAATTTCTTACTTTTCTTACTCTGAAAAGGTAAGTGAAAAGTTACAAATTTTAGTTGTTTTTCTATGTTATAGGTTCAAAATAGTTTGGGCAATCTGCATACAATATTAGAGGAGTTTGGAAAATTACTTTGAAGCTTTATTTTGTTAAAATTTCAATTTTATTTATTATTTTTTTTGGCCAAAAAATTACAAAATAAATACATGTGATTTTTTTAAAATAATAAGATACATATTCTATTGGTTGCAAATTGTTTGAATTTGCTGCAATTACGGAATATAATCAATGAAATATAGCAAGAAAAAAAAATTGTAAAATTATTTTTTTCCCTTACATTAGTTTATCTCGACGGGCTAGAAGCGCTGAGATAGACTCCCATTTTTAATCTCGGTACTGAAATTATCGACGGCCAGCTGTCGAGAAATGCCATTTTTTTTAGTAGTGTTTTAATATTATAAAAATTTGTGTATATCTCAAACACATAAATCTCAATATTATATAAAATCCTTTTTATGTAGTGTGTCGTTCGATATTTAGAAGAATGTCAGTACAGTAATAATATTATAATTGACTTTAGTTTATTTATATGACTTGATAGTATTTTATATTTGACAGGGTAAGGTTATACACTGAGACCAGTAAAAGAAAGAAAGAAAAAGAATTTACAATGTTACATAAAAAGCACTTATATTGGTAGAGATGGAAGCTCATGCAAGGCATGAGCTGCTATTATAATAAAAAAATTATGTAAATATATAAATAATAATAAACAAAGTATATGATAAAATTTAATTTATATTATAGTAAGTATTACATAATTTTTCTATACAAATAATTATATACAACTAAAAATGAATACAATGATAAAGTTACATGAAATAAAGAAAAAAAACAATATGTTTTAAAAGTGACAAAATAAGATGGCTGTGATATACAAATAATTGAAATTTCAAAATAATGAGGAGTCAAGTCCAACAATTGTAAATAATATGGAAGTTCTTGCAAAAAAAAAAAAAAAAAAAAAAAACAATACTTAGGTCATTGATCTCATTTATGTTTTTTCTTTTTGTGATAACTATTTTATTTTTAATTACAAATAAATTAATCTTTCTATTTTTTTACTATCTCATTTACAATAAAAAGACCTATATATAGGTGTTTTTCACAAATATTTAAGCAAAATTTAAAATAATTTAAAATGATTGTAGTGGAGAATAGGTGTATTGAAATCACTCTACGAATCAATAATTCTTGATTGTGTTTTAAATGTAGATGTGGAAATTTTCTTGTTTTTTCTCTTTGGATAATAAGAAGAACACCTATTGTTTTATTTAAATAAATATTGATTTAGGTACATAATACAAATTTAGCTCATTTCAAGTAGTTTAACTTTGGCTTTGTTACTCATAAATTTTGAGGACTTTGTCACGTGAGCACTCCTCAGAATCACGTGCGCCCTTAAGACACGACAACTACCTAGATTGGATAAGCAGTTCAGACAAGCGTCATTCACAAAATAAGTCGAGTAGAGCCTACCCCACGAGAGGCCATTTCCCATGTGGCTTTCGAGGAGCCCCTGAGAGGTACCTTTCCCAAGAAGATTCTCAAGAACTATCTCCTCGGGTCTGGTAGACCAGAATCCGCATCTTAGGAAGGTGGGACCTGTGACCTCACTACTAAAATAAAAGTCATTTGCGTCAGTTTATAATTGCCACAATTGAGTTTTTACATCAGTTTTATATGTGATGCGGAATCTCATGACGTAAACTAGGCTGTCATTTGCGTCAGTGGGGAACTGTCACAAATCTGACATTTGTGGCAGTTCCTAGTAGAGCACTGTCACAAATCTGGCATTTGTGGCAGTTCCCAACTGACGCAAACGCCTAGCTTTTGCGTTAGTGAGGAACTGCCACAAATGTTAAAAACGAGTTTTTTTGCGTTAGTTGGGAACTATCACATAAAGTATTAACCAGGGAAATTGCAAATGTTGATGCCAATTTCCCTAGCCTATTTTGATAAAAAAAGAACAACAACTGAAATAGAAAAACAACAGCAGAAACAGAAAAACAGCAGCAGAAATAGAAAAATAACAGCATAAACAGAAAAACAACAGTATAATTTTTTTAAACATTTATCTAAAGTTAACATTTGTGATCAAATCCACAAAAGTAATTCATATTTCAAAGTTAATCTATGTATATATAAGTATTCTTGTGTTCTAAATTTCTAAGTATTAAACCTACTTAAACTAAAATTTCCTCACCAACTTGTTCATTTGCTAACTGAGATACGCCATAATTAATTCAGTCCACTCATCCCGTATCTCATTGATTTCGTGATTCGAATATGGTGCCGTATTCGTAAACTAATTAGAAAATATTTAAGATAATAAGTTAGAAATCATCCAAATAAAATCATGAGCGATAGTTTAAAATAAAATTAAAAGGTAAAACAATACCTCATTTTTCAAGTAAGTCTTTGGTCTAGGCTCTGAAATCAACTCTCTAGCAAACTTCATAATGTAAAAGCCACACTCGGTTGCCCCAGTTTGGTTTCAACACTATTACAACATAGTTATTCAAATTTAAGTATTATATTTAGCAAGTTACTATAATAAAATATGCCAAAAGCTTTATTACGATAAGTACTATAATTTACTTACCTTATGAACACAAACTTTTAGATTGATGGATTCTTTTTGCCTTCGGTGGGTATCATATTGATCCAATGCTCTACACAAAATATTAATATTTACCCAGATATGAGTTTGAAATGAAATCATAAACTAATGAAGTAATATGTATAACTTACATGATAATTATCTCCTTGATTTTCGGACAAAAATGTGAGTTTACAGGATCCAAAAAAGCTACTGAATGATTGTGTGGTTGAATTAATATTAACATCAAATGATAGCTACAACCAATAAAAAATGTGTAAGATATTTATCAATAAACAAAATATATGAATAGAAAATTAAGTTGTCTTACTTGTTTCAAGGACAAATTAGAAACTGTGTCTCTAGCTCCATCTGTAGAAACTGATCGAAGAGAATTTTAGCACGTGCTTCATTGGTTCCTGCATTAGTGGACACTAAAGTGGGATGCCTGAAAGTGTACATGTGGTTCAACCCCTTCGTTTGCACTAAATCATCGAGCAAGCTACATATAATTAAAATAGTCAATAAACTATTAAATTTAAAGTTACACTAAATAAACTAAAAGATTATAAACACTATTGTACCTCATTTATAATGCTAGCTCAGTCTGCCCGATCATCTCATAGTTGCGAAAGTGGAGGATATCATCTTTCCCTAACTGAGCGATAGTTTGGAATCCAAATATCCTTTCTACAATTGGAATTTCTACCATGCGATCAGATTTCCATTTATCGATAAACTTCACCAAACACTTCAACATTCTTGTCATAGGCACTTCTGTAGGCTCTTGTGTCAATGCCTCTATTCATTTCTTTGATTGTCTTGGTTGTTGAGTAGAGAGTGCAAATGACTCTTTCATTTGTTGATTAGTAAGGACCCAATGCTGTGGCCATCCAACATCGTACTCGACTGCTTGTCCAACCAATGTATAGCCTTCCATTATAAGCAGATGCGGTAAACTAGTGTTCTCTTGAATGGCTACCTCAACTCTCACACGATAATTTCCAGGAGGCAGTTGAATACTATGTATTTTTGTGCAACAGGTACTTAAAATTTTTCCCTCTGCAACTATATTTTTTGTCAAACCAAGACACAACTTACAATTATTCTGCTACATTACAATTATTCTGTTAGATTTTTTGATAAACTAGTTTATATTTACTTTATCAAATATATGCAATAATGAATTAATAAGAAACTATTACCTCATCAAGAAAATTTGACTGTGGTGGTGGGGGAGCACATGGTGTCTCTGTCGGTGGTGGAGGAGCATATGGTACCTGTGAGTGTGGTCGGTGAGCATATGATGTCCATGTCAGTGGTGGAGGGGCATATGGTGCGTGTGGTGTGTTTGAGGCTCCTCCTAAACCCTAACCAGATGCATTTGATGATCCAAATGCACCACTCTATTGAGATGCAAAATGTGCCATCAACTGGTTTAACTTTTCCACTTGTTGACGTGCCCTTTCTTCAGATTGACGCCATTTCTCTTCAAGGTCTTTATAACAAGCATCTTCCACACCTTTTTGTTTGTCATTGAATCTTTTTGGTGGTGGGACATGAAAAAATGTACGGGGAGCGACATGTGCACCGATCCCCCTAACACGTCCCCCATGCTCTGGAGTGCCTAATGCCATAGTTAGTATATCGTTTGTACCTTCCTCCACCAACTCGCCATCTGCTACTTTTTGTCTGTATTCTGCCTACATACATACTTAGTAAATCAATTAGAATTTAACACAAACATTAATCATTAAAATTATTTTTAAAAAAAATTGAAGAGCACTTATAATCCTCTTCACCACCTCTTGAGCTTCTTCATCAATAACTTCTCCTTTCTTGTTCATCCGTGCCTGTGTCCACATCTCAGATCTATCATATTTGGTCAACTCATGACCCAATTCCTGTTCCATTTGTTGCTTTACCAATGCATAACCAGCACGCCCTCAGTGATGTGGATACTTGTTCTGAGCCCGAGCATCTTGTTTTTTTTCCTCATCTCTTCCCAATCTGGGGTTAGTCTTTTTGCAACAAAATTTTTCCAATCTTCATGTTTGTAATACTCGCAGTAGTCTGATGGTGGCTTGGCAAGAAGCTCAGGAGCTACATTCTTATATACATAAACAAGATCTTTTGGTAGTCTTGTTTTCCAGTTTCTCCATGTTTTTCCTGCTTCTTTGAGGATGTTTGCTTTAGTAGAATTTGGAAGTTTGAATGTAGTCTGCACAAACGAATGGAAAAATATTAAACTTTTTCAATAGATTAATTTGTTAGGATAAATTTAATATTTAATATTATAGCTTACCTGGATTGGACCCCATATAGTCTCCTTTTTATCCTTCAGTATTTGTTTCCAATTGTCGACATCTAAAGGAAGGATTGTGCGTGATAGAAGACCAATGGTGTTGTTCATCTTAGTCCCCCCTTTTCCCATCGCTCGACCAAAATGATTGTATTCGACCTCATAATTGCGACCCTCACTTCTTGCTTTGAATACATCACTACAAGTTGATTTGCCCTTATCGTTCTTATCTTGTGTGTTTGTTGGTGCGGTAGGATTAACCCCCTCCAGAACATTACCATCATCATCAACAAATGGATCGCCCTCATCATCGTATGGTGGATCCATAATCAATGAATCTGCAGTTAAGTGAACAAAAATATTATCATATATAAACCTCAAAATATACATAAAAACAAAATAACAAAATTAATATATATGTAACGCCCTGGATAACCATGACCGTTACACTGTGTATTTGAAATAGTGCAAGAATTGCTAATCAAGTCATTTGAATAAAAATGTGATCCTAAGTCATAATTAGGTTAGGGTTAAAAGATTTTGATCTTAAATGGTTAATTTCATTAAAATAAATGTTTGGTACATGAGATCCCAAAAACAGGGTTTAAAAGACGGATTTACAAACTCTCAAAAGTTATATACAATCAGTGGCTACTCTAACGGCAAAATACAAGTTTTAGGCTTTTGCCCCTGTACTTTTCCCTCGGCCGTGATGGACGAGCAGCTGACAATGTACATCTCGCCCCCAGAGCTCTCCAACTCATGGTTGATCCACCTTACTATTTCCTTTACCTGCACCACGTAGCACCTGTGAGCCAAGGCCCAGCAATAACACCATAACAACATGACATAATCAAATAATTCACAAGACAGTTATTCAGATATTCAACAAGCCATAACATCAAGCTAACAACAATAAACATCTATATTCAACAGTTTATCTCAATCAATAGACAATACTCAGGGTCGACGCCCTTAGGCCGCACCCTCTGTTTAACCCGCTGACTCCAGCTCGCTTAGGTCGAGTCCAGTATTTATCTAGCTGACCCCGGCTTACAATGGCCGAGCCGCGTCCTGTGTGCAAATTATTAGCCCCGGCTCTCTTAGGCTGTTTATTTCACGCTCACATGGCATTATCACAATCATACAACATATGTATTCAAATATAGGGAATCTCAGTCCCAACATAGCCACACAAGGGTGAAATTTTCTTACCTTTTAGTCCGAATGGAGAAAATAAAATGGTTCCGATCACGATCCTCAGCTCCGAGTCTTGGCGATAAACCTAGTCATAGTGACCAATGAGTAATCAACAACTTCCCATCCAAATAAATACTTATGAGACAAAAACTAGCCTCAGGGACCTCAATTCTTACTAAAGCGGGTAGTAGAAATCGTCCCAAGTGCCTAGGTTCTAACCCCGAGCTTTACCAATCCTAGAAACCATTCTAAGGCCAAAATCTCTATGTGGGTCGCGACTTGGCTTAGTGGACTGCGACTTGCCCCCAAGTCAAAGAGCAAGGACCCAAGCCAAAGGGGAGGCGGGTCGCGGCGCCCCCCCCCCCCCCCCCCCCCCAAGTTAGAGAGCAACCTAGGCCAAACAGGCCACACATGCCGCGACGCCCCAGGCCTGGGTCGCGACGCACCTCCTTCAAGCCAAGAAATCTTGGTTTTTCTCATGCTTCTCCCAACCACTCTCCCCAGAACTTCACCCAACAAACGTTCTCAGCCTCAAACATGCCTAGCTATGGGTTTGGGACCTTTATTCACATATTTTCATCATATAATTCCCAACAATCATACAAGAATCAACACTCCAATTCAGTGGAAAAATCATCACCAAAGTAAAAACTAACCAAGCTCCTATAATTCTATCTATATCCAACCAGAAACTCAGATGGAAAATTCAGGATTTTACCTCACTTATGGTTGAATTCTTACAAATTCCTAGCTTGAATCCCCCTAGCTTTCCTTCTGTTTTCCTACAATTTCCTTCAGCTCATAGCCTAAGCTTTCTGCCCCTTCTTCTTCCTTAGCTCCCAAGCCCAAGTTCTTCTATGTTCCTTCAAGAGTGAGAGTGTGATAGAGAGAGACAGGAACCGTGAGAGAGATGAGAGAGTTTGAGAGCTTTCCTTCACTTTCTAGTTTCCACTATTTTTCCTAAGTTTCTGAGTATATCCCTTACCTATTAAAATACTATTTTCCCTCCTAAGTTTACTAATCCTCAAGTGTCCCTAGGGGTAAAATGGTCATTTCCCCCAGTTCCTGCTAATTCCTCAAATGTTCCAAATATTTACCAATTAATCCCGTAACTCCAAATAATTACCAGTTATTTATTCAATATCTAATAATTTCAAAAATATTCTCTAAATTCCCAAAAATACCCCTAGGCTCTCCCGAGCCAGGTATTGAGCCCTGCTATGACTATTTTGCTAATCAGCTCACTAGGACTGTCTCGAGCCATATGCTGCAAATATATCCACATAATAATGTGGTCTCAACAATTTATCACATATAATCACATTTATGCCCTCAACGGGCCAAAATTAAAAATATGCCCTTACAATCTATAAAGGGCCCACATGCATATCTAATACTCACAAACATGCATGTCCATAGCCATATAATCATATTAATCATGCATGCCACATAATCATGCATTAAACCAATAAATCCCAAATATGCCAATTATGCCCTCTCGGCACGCTAATCAAGGCCCTTAAGCCTTATTAGCAATTTTGGGTTGTTGCAACTATCCCTTCCTACTGAGAATTTTGTCCTTGAAATTTACCTGAATATCTCAGGTTACTAATCCCGCATCGCTGAATCAAGCTCCCAGGTCGCTTCCTCGACCCTGCTATTCCTCCACAATACTTTAACTAGTGGAATCGTCTTGTTCTATAGAACCTTGTCTTTTCTGTCCAAGACATGAACCGGTTACTCCTCATAAGACAAATCTGTTTGCAGTTCTAACTCCTTATACTTCAACACGTGAGCCGTATCTGAGACGCACTTCTGAAGCATAGAAATGTGGAATACTTCATGAACTCTTGACAATTTATATACCTTTAATTATCTACCCACAACCCTTCACCATTCTCGTGTATATAGTCATCATCATTATCAATGGTGAGATCAATAGGCAGTGAAGCAATTGTAAATGTTTCTTGTTTAGGTATAGTATCATCGCTCCCAGATTCTTTGATCAAATAATCTTTCGGTCTACTTGTTAGGACAACTGACCATCGAGCATATACTGGTTCACTCACATAAAATACTTGCTTGGCTTGTGATGCTATTATAAAGCAGTCAGATTTATGTCATATTCAGTTTAAGTCCACCAGTGTGAATCCTAAGTCATATGTTTTGACCTCGTTATCACTTTTAACCCAATCACACAAGAAGAGAGGAATTCGAATAGTCACAGAATCTAGTTCCCGAATTTCTTTGATCATCCCATAAAATGTCATATCACATTGTATTGGATTTTATCTTTGGAACTAGATATTCGAAAAGACTGGGCAATAATAGTAACATCACTATTTTGTTTCTTTCTAATATTATCACGGTCCATGGTTTTGAATTGAGTACCGTGAATATAATAACATTGATACTTAATTACACTCAATGAAAGACCTCGTGCTATCCATTTTAGTGTTTCAGACACTTTGTTTGTGGTGTTATTCAGAACATAGAATACAATAAAATAAAACAAAGTATATCAAATTCTAACAAGATAAAATACAATAACACTCAAACAAGAACAACACAAGTATTTTACCTCATTCTCGAACCAAGTACTGAAATTTCGATAATGTTCATCTTGCACCCATTTTTTATTTCGATGCTTATTAGGATAAGTGGTCTTGATCCAATTGAAATGTTCTCTTCAAGAAAAATCATTTATATCAACAAACTATATTCATTGCCAATATAATGAAAGAGAAAAATAAGATTGACCATGCATATGTATAGGGACTTACTCGATGTATGGTTGAACATTATCAATATTTTGCAAGACTAGGCGATGTGCTTCATCTCTATCAGATTTATTTACTTCGAAAACAACACCACCTCTACCAACTTTACTTATTTCAAACTCAATTTTAGAAAAACATAATCCAATGCTCGCAACACCTGATAAGTATTCTGAGCAGAACTTCATTGCTTCTTCAACGATGTAGGATTCAACTATGTAACCCTTAGGTCTACTTCTATTTCAACATAACCTTTTAAAACCTTCATATACCATTCAAATGGGTACATCCATCTCAAGTATACTGGTCCACACAATTTTACCTCTCTCACCAAATGAACTATTAAATGAGCCATTATGTCAAAAAATGAAGGTGAGAAATACTGCTCCAACTCACACATAGTTATCACGAGATTTGTTTGAAGATTGTCAAACTTTGATACATCTACCACTTTACAACAAATATATTTAAAGAAGAAGCATAGTTTGGTAATTTCATATCGAACTTTTTTGGGTAACACAAAACAGATAGCTACTGGTAGAAGATGTTCAAGTAGTGTATGATGGTCATGAGACTTCATTCCAACTAAATTCAAAATTTTCATATCTACCAGAGAAGAAATATTTGAAGAATAACCTTCTGGTACTTTCACATTCAACAAAGAATGACATACAATTTTTTTTTCTTCTTTAGACAAGGTATAACATGCAGGTGGTAAATAGGTTCGTCTCTCACCAACCTCTGGTTGTATCTTATTGCGTATACCCATTACTTTTAAATCCAACCGAGCTTTAATTCCATCCTTACTCTGACCAAGAATATTTAGCAATGTACTAATTAAGCTATTCGACACATTTTTCTCAATGTGCATCGCATCCAAGTTATGCCGCAAAACCAAATGCTCCCAGTATTCAAGCTAAAAAAAATAGATTTATTCTTCCAACAACCTGTTGCACCATCTACAACCTCCTTTGTTTTTTCATGTCTAACATTTTTTCTCTTATTTGTATAATTTCTAGGCTTACCGAACTTGCATTGGATTTTTTTCAACTTTGTTAACAATTGTCCTCCAAGTAAAGGTGGTGGAGCCTTTCCAAATTCAGGTTTACCATTGAAGGCTCTGTCCAACTTCGATATTTATGTTCTTTGGATAAAAAAATTCAGTGTCCCATTTAACAAATCTTTCTAGAATGTTTTAAATAATCAGAGTGAGTCCCCTCTTCACAAATGGAACATGCCTTGTACCCTTTCACACTAAATCCAGAAAGATCACCTAAGGCTGGAAAATCATTAATGGTCCACAACAACACTGCTTTAAGATTAAAATTTTCTTTCCTACAAGAATTGTAAGCATTAACCCCCTCATACCACAATGTGCTCAAATCATCAATTAAAGGAGCTAGGTATACATCAATATCATTTCCAGGTTGTTTAGGACCAGTTATCAACAAGGTCAACATGGCAAACTTTCTCTTCATACAAAACCATGGCGGTAGATTATATATTACTAGAATTACAAGCCAACAACTATATTTACTACTAAGGGAAGTTTGTGGATTAATTCCATAAGCAAAAAGACCCAAATGAATATTCCTCGGTTCATTGCCAAATTCAGACCATTTAACATCTACTGTTTTCAAAGTTGGCGAGTCAGCTGGATGTCTCAGCTTACCATCCTTTACTCTATCTTTGGCATGCCAAATTAAATTTTTAGCATGATCATCATTTCAGTACAACTGAACCAAATGAGGTATCGGTGGTAGATACCATAAAACCTTTGCAGGGACACCTTTTCTAACTGCATCTGAATTCTTTTTCTTTTGCCATCTAGACTCGCCATATGTCGGACATGTATTTGCATCAAAAAATCTTGTTTGATATAAGATGCAATCGTGAGGACAAGCATGTATTTTTTCATATTGCATGCCTAACGAACACAATGTCTTATTTGCTTCATAAAATGAAGACGACATTTCATTACCTTCTGGTAATAATTCTCCTACAAATGCTAACAACTCTGTCATTCCCTTATCACTCTACCCATGTTTGGCTTTTAAGTTATACAACCTAAGTAGTGCTGATAATTTAATGAACCTTGTACAATTAGGGAAAATGAGTTTCTCAGCAACTTCTATGATTTACTGAAATTTAATTGGATCCACATGTGATTCATATTGTGCAACATCAATCATTTATGCAATATCATCAATTTCATAATCCACATCGAAATACTTATTATTCTTAGATGGTCCATCATCAGTGACTTTCATTCTTTCTCCGTGCAAAAACAACACTTTATAACTTTGGTCTATTCCATTCCTAAATAAGTGATCTTTTATTTTAAAAAATTTCATCTTGACAACATTACCACACTTAACACAAGGACAAGGAATACTGTAACGACTCGAATTTGCTAATAGGGCTTAGGGCCTTGATTAGTGTGCCGGGAGGCCAATAAATGATTTAATATGCTTATATGTGGATTTATGTGAATATATGACAATGATGCATGTATAGTTGAGTTAAATGTGCATGTGGGTCCCGTCTGGATATTAGGGGCGTAAGTGTGATAAATGTGATAAATGTTATATATATGTGATATGTCTGTGCAACACGATCCGAGACAGTCCTGGGGAGCGGTTAGCCAGAGAGTCACAACGGGGTTGAGATTCCGACTCGGGGCAAGTCGAGGGGTAATTTGGGTACTAGGTGTTATGGGATTATCGAGACATGAAAATAAATATTTGGAGATATATTTGAGGATATAATGTCTAGGAGGGAATATTGGGAAAAATTACCATTTTTCCCTCGGGGACGTTTTGGTACCGCAAGCCTTGAGGTAACCCTTTACACTTAAGTCAAGAAAAACAAAAAGAAGAATCACTTAGAAACTTTGGGAAAACTGACTTATACTCCTGCTTTCAGCTAAGGATAGCTTCTCACCATTCCTATCTCTCTCTCTCCTTCATTCTCTAAGAAACAACTCAAGGAAATTTTGGTGTAAGCTAGCCTAAGAAAGGAATTGGGCTGAGAAAACTTAGGAGCTTGAAGCTTGGGGATTGAGGATCAACTTCAAGGATTGAATTCAGCAAGGGGTAAGCTTTAATTATAAGATTATGCTCAGATTTGCTGCTGGTTTGTAAGAATTTGCATGTTGGTTAAGTTTGCTCTGTCTTAAGTGTTTTAGTTGAGTTTTGGAGAAGGATTCAATGGAGTTTCGATGTGGATATTGAGCTGGAATGTGTGTGGTAATTATCTGGGTTTGTTAGATAAGTTTTGAGTGGGTTAGCTTGAGGAAAATGCAAGGAACGAGATGGAAATTCTGGGTTCGGTGGTGAGGGCCGCGGCCCGTGTGCGCGCGCAGCCGAGTGTGGCCGAGGAGTTCATGCGCGCCGCGACCCGTGTGTGTTGCAGGGGTGTGATAGCCTCTGTTTTGAGGCTAGCCGCGGCTCTTGAGGGTGGGGTCGCGGCTGTTAGTGCTAAACTGCATGTTTAAGGGTGTTTAGGCTTGGGAATTAAATGGTTAAGGCTCGGGATGGATTTTATCACCCGGATTGATAGAATTCAAGGTCCCGGAAGTTAGGGTTATGGCTTAAAGTTATTTATTCGATTAGAATTTGATGGATGGATATTGTTAATATGCTGTGACTAGGGTTTCGGAGAGGCTCAAGTTAGAGGACTGTGCTCGGGACATCGGTGCTCGGAGAGCTCGGCACTCAGGTAAGAAAACCCTTGTTCCCATAGAGCTTGTATGCAGGGCTGAGCCCAATGTGTTTGAATTTCAGGGCGTAGCCCTTTGATTGTATTTGCTAGTATTCTATATTTGTTTAATATGCTATGAGTACAATTATGTGAATGGTCGGCAAGAGCCGGGAACGGTGTAGGCCGAGGTCGGCAGGGGCCGGGAACGGCGATAGGCACGTTGAGTGCAAGGCCGAGTACGACAAGGAGCCGGGAGCAGCGTTGAGCACATGGAGTGCGAGTTACCAGGGTGGGTCCCTAAAAGGATACCCGAGATATCCTCACGGTGTAGACCGCGAACCCAGGGCCTGGTAAAGTACCTGGGATGGCTAGGCCGTATGTGTTTAGCCTACTGATGGCCAGTTTGTATACTTGGTGTATGTTTTGCATATGTTATCTATTTACGGGTTTTCTTACTGGGCTTCAGCTCATAGATGCTCTGTGGTGCAGGTAAGGGTAAGGAGAAGACCACACAACCATGAGTGTAGCAGGCGTGAAGTGGCGTGTACATGTTTGGCCAGCCTGGCTGTTGCAGCCAGAGGATTTTGGGAGATGTTTGTAAATAAACCTAGATTTTGTCATTTAGTCGACTTGGTTCAGTTTATATGTTATAAATATTTCTAAACTGTATTTTGGGATCCCAAGTGTTAAACTTTTATGATTTTCAATGATCTGAAATTATTTCTAAAGTTTTTTTCCTTTGTTTATGGCTTAATTACACTATTTGACCTAAAACCTCGATTAGCGAGTTGAAAGCACGTTTTTAAACTCACTTAGTAACGACTCTAAGGAGGTAGGGCGTTACAACTTGGTATCAGAGCGAGCCAAGGTTATTGGTTCTGGAGATTGACCAAACATGTACACACGGTGTCAGTGACAGGCTCAACTCAGGGTTGGTTGGTAAGATTGGCTAATATGTCTGAATATGTGTTTGAATGCCCTGTTTGCCTGCTTTTTTTATATGGAGCATGATGAATGAGTTAACATATGCATGATGCTAGGGCATGGCCCATTGTGTGTCATATGTTATATGGGTTATGATTTGTGGATGACTAATGTGTTTGGGAGGTGGTTTTTGGATGTTGTTATCATGCCTGATGAGCGGCATCATTGGTTGCAGGCATATTTGTTGAGATGCCTCGACAATCAGCTAGACTTCGCGGCAGTAGGGCCGAGGATGACAACCAGGGTCAGGACCCTCCACCTGCCCCACAGAATTGGCAAGAGATGTTTGCCAAGATGGAAGCAAGACTGCAGCGAACAGAGGAAGAGTTGCGACAGTTGAGGCAGCAGGCCCTACCTCAGGTTACTGGGCTGCCAGTGCAGCAGGTTGTAGCACCAGTGCCAGTGCAGTCTGCTACGGAGAATAAGTGGGAACCTTTGTATGAGAGGTTCAGGAAGCAGCATCCTCCCACCTTTGAGGGTGGATCAGACCCACTGCGGGCAGAGCAGTGGATGAATATGATTTCCTCAATTCTGGATTTTATGAGAGTTTAGGGGAATGAGAGGGTAGCCTGTGCTAGCTACATGTTCAGAGAGGATGCCCGCATTTGGTGGGATGTGGTGGTGCAGAGAAGGGATGTATTAGTTATGACCTAGGAAGAATTCAGAAACTTGTTTAATGAGAAGTACTATAGTGGGGCAGTGCGAGCTGCAAAGGATGATGAGTTTATCAACCTGACTCAGAATCGATCCACAGTGACAGAGTATGCAATAAAGTTAGATAGATTGGCGAAGTTTGCGCCAGATCTAGTGCCTACTGAAGCGGCAAGGAGGGATAGGTTTGTGCGGGGGTTGAATGTCATGATCGCCCGCGATGTGAATATTACCTTGGATCCAGAGACTACTACTTATGGCCAGGTAGTGGGCAAGGCCCTTACAGCTGAGAGGGCCGAAGATCAAATTTGGAAGGAAAGCGCTATTAGGCACGATGCCAGGAGGACAGTGCCTCCTTTTGTTGGGTCCAGTCGTGGTGGTGGCTTTAGTGAGCAGAAAAGGAAGGCCCCAGATTCCTTTGTTCCTCCCAGTTCAGATAGGAGGGCACGGGGTGCTTCCACTGGCCGTCAGGGTGGCAGTGACAACTGGAGGAGTTTTCCAATGTGTCCGTGATGCAGGCGACGACACCAGGGTAAGTACAGGATCAGGGCCTGCTTTTTTTATGGGAGTTCCAGTCATCTGAAGAGGGATTGCCCTCAAGTTAAGAAGGAGGAGCAGAAGCAGAGTGACAGTTTTGCTCCTGCCAGGGTATTCACTTTGACATAGACTGAGGCAGAGGCTAGCCCCTCAGTTGTGACAGGTCAGATTTCTAGTGTTGGTTCTCTGTATACTGCATTGTTTGATTCAGGGCTACTCACTCATTTGTATCTGCTAGAGTGATAGATCAACTTTGTAGACCTAGCGGTGTGTATGCTAGGGGATTTCAGACTTTGTTGCCAACATGAGAATTGGTAGTCTCTAGGAAGTGGGTTAGAGCATTGCCAGTAGAGGTAGATGGTAGGGAATTGTCTGTTGATTTCGTTGAGATAGAGATGAATGACTTCGATATGATTTTAGGAATAGATTGGTTGTCAAAGTATGGGGCAACAATTGACTGCAAGTGCAGAATGGTGACTTTTGAACCAGAAGGGGAGGTACCCTTTGTGTTTGTGGGGTCAGTTAATGGACCGCGTGTACCAATGATTTCAACCTTAAGGGCTAGGGACCTGATGTAGGAAGGTTTCATAGGATTCCTGGAAAGCGATGTGGATACTTCTAGGGTGGTGTCGGTTGGATCGGGTGAGACTAGATTGGTGTGTGAGTTTCCGGATTTGTTCCCAGCGGATCTGTCGGGGTTGCCGCCGCAGCGGGAGATTGACTTCGTTATAGAGTTGGTACTTGGAGCGGAGCCAGTATCTAGGACACCTTATAGAATGGCTCCAGCAGAGTTAAAGGAGTTAAAGATTCAGTTGCAAGAGTTACTTGATTTGGGGTTTATCAGACTGAGTTTCTCGCCATGGGGTGCTCCAGTGTTGTTCGTTAAGAAGAAGGATGGGTCCCTTAGGATGTGTATTGATTATAGGGAGATGAACAAGATAACCATTAAGAACAAGTATCCACTGCCTAGGATCGATGACTTATTTGATCAGCTACAGGGAAGAACAATGTTTTCCAAGATAGATCTCCGATCAGGTTACCATCAGTTAAGGATTAAAGAGGAGGACATACCAAAGACTGCTTTCTGAACGAGGTATGGACACTATGAATTCCTGGTTATGTCCTTTGGATTAACCAATGCCCCAGCAGCCTTTATGGACATGATGAATAGGGTTTTCAAGGATTATCTGGACAAGTTTGTGATTGTATTCATCGACGACATTCTAGTGTACTCTCAGTCAGAGACAGAGCACGAGCAGCATCTACGATTGGTTCTACAGCGGTTGAGAGAGCATAAGTTATATGTTAAGTTCATTAAGTATGAGTTCTGGTTGCCACAAGTTACGTTTCTGGGCCATATTGTCAGTAAGGAGGGGATTCTGGTTGACCCGAGTAAGATTGAGGCGGTCAGAGATTGGCCTAGACCGAGCAGTGTTCCTAAAGTGAGAATCTTTCTGGGTTTAGCAGGGTATTATCGGCGGTTTGTTGAAGGGTTCTCCAGGATAGCTACGCCATTGACGGAACTGACAAAGAAGAAGATAAGGTATGTCTGGACGGACAGATGTGAGAACAGTTTTAAGGAACTGAAGCGGCGACTGATCACCGCGCCAGTGTTAAGCTTGCCGACAGAGAATGAAAAGTTTGTGGTTTACTGTGATGCATCCAGACAGGGTTTGGGGTGCGTGCTGATGCAAGCTGGTAAGGTGATAGCCTATGCATCGAGACAGTTCAAGGAATATGAACAGAGATATCCTACGCATGATCTGGAGTTAGCAGCGGTGGTGTTTGCACTTAAGATTTGGAGGCATTATCTTTATGGTGAGAAGTGCGAGATATACACCGATCATAAGAGCCTAAAGTATTTCTTTACTCAGAAGGACCTGAATATGCGCCAAAGGCGGTGGCTGGAGTTGGTTAAGGATTATGATTGTGATATCCTATACCATCCTAGGAAGGCTAATGTGGTGGCTGATGCATTGAGTCGGAAGGGCCCAGGACAGCTGTTTAGCTCGAGGTAGATATCTGATAAGTTAGTTGAGGAGATGAGCAGAGCATGTATAGAGTTGGTGGTTGGTCAGTTGGCCAACATCACTCTTCAGTCTACACTCCTTGAGAGGATCAAGGAAGCACAAGGGAAAGATTCTTAGTTGCGAGGTCATAGGGAGAGTGCCTTAGTCGGAGCGACAAAGGACTTTTCCATTTCGAAGATGGGGTTACTAAGGTACAAAGGCCGGATTTGTGTTCCGATGGATTCTGATATCTGGCGAGAGATCTTGGATGAATCACATACCACTCTCTATTCTTTGCACCCGGGTATGATGAAGATGTACCAGGACTTGAGAGCTCTATATTGGTGGTTGGGCATGAAGAGGGATGTGGTGGATTATGTGGCTAAGTGCTTAACTTGCCAGCAGGTTAAGGCTGAGCACTAGAGGCCAGCAGGGTTGTTGTAGCCTCTGGGGATTCCAGAATGGAAATGGGAAAATATTACTATGGACTTTGTGGTTGGTTTACCGAGAACTGTAGGACATCATGACTCGGTATGGGTGATTGTGGATAGGTATACCAAGTC
Organism: Humulus lupulus; assembly: GCF_963169125.1. Classification (NCBI taxonomy): domain Eukaryota; kingdom Viridiplantae; phylum Streptophyta; class Magnoliopsida; order Rosales; family Cannabaceae; genus Humulus; species Humulus lupulus. The sequence continues at coordinate 233,456,194 of NC_084802.1, read as the reverse complement.
CACCCACTTTTTACCTATTAGGACAACTTATACTGTGGAGCAGTATGCTAAGTTGTATGTGAAGGAGATTGCTCGACTTCATGGGGATCCGAGGTCGATAGTATCCGACAAAGATCCCACCTTCACCTCCAAGTTTTGGGAGAGTCTGCAGAAAGCTATGGGCACGCAGTTACGGTTTAGTATCGCTTATCATCCTCAGACGGATGGGCAGTCTGAGAGGACGATTAAGATATTGGAGGATATGTTGCGGGCCTGTGTGCTTGATTTTGGAGGATCATGGAGTAAGTATCTCCCTTTGATTGAGTTCTCGTACAACAACAGTTATCAGGTGACCATTGGTGTGGCTCTGTACGAGATGCTTTATGGAAGGAAGTGTAGATCACCTGTTCATTGGGATGAGACAGGTGAGAGGAGATATCTAGGTCCAGAGATAGTTCAGAGGACCAATGAGGCGATTGAGAAGATTAGAGCGCGTATGCTCGCTTCCCAAAGTCGACAGAAAAGTTATTCAGACCTGAAACATAGGAGTGTGGAATTTCAGGTTGGTGACCATGTGTTCCTTAGGGTTTCACCCATGAGGGGTGTGAAACGGTTTGGTGTTCGGGGCAAGTTGAGCCCTAGGTTTACTGGCCCCTTCGAGATTCTGGAATGGGTTGGAGAGGTAGCTTACAGATTAGCGATGCCTCCAGCTTTAACGGGGGTTTATGTTGTTTTCCATGTATCCATGCTCCGGAAGTATATGCCAGATTTGAAGCATGTTCTAAGTTTTGAGAATCTGGAGCTTGATCAGGATTTGTCCTATGAGGAGAAGCCGGTTCAGATTCTTGATCGAAAAGATAAAGTCTTGCAGAACAAGACCATCGCCTTGGTGAAAGTGTTGTGGAGAAACATCAAGGTTGAGGAGGCGACGTGGGAACTTGATCAGAGATGAGGGAGCGGTATCCCGAGTTGTTCAGGTAATTTTGAGGATGAAATTTCTGTAAGGAGGGGATAGTTGTAACGACCCGAATTTGCTAATAGGGCTTAGGGCCTTGATTAGTGTGCCGGGAGGGCAATAAATGATTTAATTTTCTTATATGTGGATTTATGTGAATATATGATAATGATGCATGTTTAGTTGAGTTAAATGTGCATGTGGGCCCCATCCGGATATTAGGGGCGTAAGTGTGATAAATGTTATATATATGTGATATGTCTGTGCAGCACGACCCGAGACAGTCCTGGGGAGCGGTTAGCCAGAGAGTCACAACGGGGTTGAGATTTCGTCTCAGGGCGAGTCGAGGGGTAATTTGGGTACTAGGTGTTATGGGATTATCGGGACATGAAAATAAATATTTGGAGATATATTTGATGATAGAATGTCTAGGAGGGAATATTGGGAAAAATTACCATTTTGCCCTCGGGGACGTTTTGGTACCCCGAGCCTTGAGGTAACCCTTTAGACTTAAGTCAAGTAAAACAAAAAGAAGAAGCACTTAGAAACTTTGGGAAAACTGACTTATACTCCTACTTTCAGCTAAGGATAGCTTCTCACCATTCCTATCTCTCTCTCTCTCCTTCATTCTCTAAGAAACAACTCAAGGAATTTTTGGTGTAAGCTAGCCTAAGCAAGGAATTGGGCTGAGAAAACTTAGGAGCTTGAAGCTTGGGGATTGAGGATCAACTTCAAGGATTGAATTCAGCAAGGGGTAAGCTTTAATTATAAGATTATGCTAAGATTTGCTGCTGGTTTGTAAGAATTTGCATGTTGGTTAAGTTTGCTCTGTCTTAAGTGTTTTAGTTGAGTTTTGGAGAAGGATTCAATGGAGTTTTGATGTAGATATTGAGCTGGAATGTGTGTGGTAATTATCTGGGTTTGTTAGATAAGTTTTGAGTGGGTTAGCTTGAGGAAAATGCAAGGAAAGTGATGGAAATTCTGGGTTCGGTGGTGAGGGCCGCTACCCTAGGAGGGGCGCGCCACGACCCGTGTGTGCGCGTGGCCGAGGAGTTCATGCGCGCCGCAGCACTTGGTGCGCGCGCCGCGGCCCGTGTGTGTTGCAGGGGTGTGCTAGCCTCTATTTTGAGGCTAGCCGAGGCTCTTGAGGGTGGGGTCACGGCTGTTAGTGCTAGACTGCATGTTTAATGGTGTTTAGGCTTGGGAATTCAATGGTTAAGGCTCGGGATGGATTTTATCACCCGGATTGATAGAATTTAAGGTCCCGAAAGTTAGGGTTATGGCTTAAAGTTATTTATTGGATTATAATTTGATGGATGGATATTGTTAATATGTTGTGATTAGGGTTTCGGAGAGGCTCAAGTTAGAGGACTGTGCTCGGGACATCGGTGCTCGGAGAGCTCGGCACTCAGGTAAGAAAACCCTTGTTCCCATAGAGCTTGTATGCAGGGCTGAGCCCAATGTGTTTGAATTGCAGGGCGTAGCCCTTTGATTGTATTTGCTAGTATTCTATATTTGTTTAATATGCTATGAGTACAATTATGTGAATGGTCGGCAAGAGCCGGGAATGGTGTAGGCCGAGGTCGGCAGGGGCCGGGAACGGCAAAGGGCCGGGAACAGTGATAGGCACGTTGAGTGCAAGGCCGAGTACGGCAAGGGGCCGGGAGCAGCATTGAGCATGTGGAGTGCGAGTTGCCAGGGCAGGTCCCTAAAAGGATACCTGGGATATCTTCACGTTGTAGACCGCGAACCCAGGGCCTGGTAAAGCGCCTGGGATGGCTCGGCCGTATGTGTTTAGCCTATTGATGACCAGTTTGTATACTTGGTGTATGTTTTGCATATGTTATCTGTTTGTGGGTTTTCTTGCTGGGTTTCGGCTCATAGATGCTCTGTGGTGTAGGTAAGGGTAAGGAGAAGATCAAACAACCATGAGTGTAGCAGGCGTGAAGTGGCGTGTACATGTTTGACCAGCCTTGCTGTCGCAGCCAAGGATTTTGGGAGATGTTTGTAAATAAACCTAGATTTTTTCGTTTAGTCGACTTGGTTCAGTTTATATATTGTAAATATTTCTAAACTGTATTTTGGGATCCCAAGTGTTAAACTTTTATGATTTTCAATGAATTGGAATTATTTCTAAAGTTTTTTCCCTCTGTTTATGGCTTAATTACACTATTTGACCTAAAACATCGATTAGCGAGTTGAAAGCACGTTTTTAAACTCACATTGTAATGGATCTAAGGAGTTAGGGCGTTACAAATACTATTAGGATATTGAGTATTTCTTGCACTTGAGGATTTCTTGCACAAAATTGCAAGAAAAACTCAACTCCATTCCTATATTTCACGGATAACCTATCCGCTGACATCCAATCTTTATCCATTGTCAAAGTTCACCCAAAAAAAAAAAAACATTAACAATTAGGTTCATGGATTACCTAATTTACAATTAAATAAAGGAAACAATTTGTCCAAAAAAAATTGGGCAGCATTTCCCCCAATTCTATCACATTTCCCAAATTTAAAACGTGCATGTATACAACACATGCTATATATACACAAAAGTATTCAATAAATCAATCAAACATGCATAATTCTAATATTACTAAATCTAAAAAAAATTAGGCAATATTTTCCCTATTTCTATCACATTTCCCAATATTAAATGAACCTATATTCATCACATAAACACAACAAACCAATTAATCAATCAAACATGCATAATTACAGCCTTATATCACCGCAACACACAATTCCAGAACCTATCTCCAATATTTTATAATTCCTACATTCCACTAAGTTCAATATTTTAATTATACATTAAGGTTTAAAATATTACCTCTAATATAAAATCCTCCAAAGCTTGATCTCACCAACAAAGTTGCCAACAAAATACCTATAAAAATATAACAATAAACAAAAAAATGTTAAAAAAGTTGACAAAATATAAAGAAAAATATATTAAAGCTATATTCTAACTAAATAAACAATAAAATGCTTAAAGAAAATAAATAATTTTGTATATATACCCATTTAAATACATAAATCTGAAATCAAATTTTTTTTTTTGAAAAATTTAACAAAGCATAAAGAAAAATCTATTGTAAATATCCTAACTAAATCAATAATAAAATATAACTTAAAGAAAACAAAAAATTTAATATATATACATATTTAAACAATTAAATCAAAATTTTAAAAAGTTAACAAAATATAAATAAAAATTTACTCAAAATATTCAAACTAAATAATTAATAAAGTGGAACTTATTCTAAATATATACAATAATATATCTACTCATTTACATAATTAAATATGAAATTAAATAAAATTTAAAAAGAATTGAAAAAGTTAACAAAAAATAAAAAAATTATAATAAAAAAATTCTAAAAAAATAAAATATTAAAATGAAAAGTTTAAACCTAAAACAATTACATATTCATTAATATTAAACTATCCAAAAATTAAAAAATCTGAAATATAGGCAATTTATAAAAAAAAATTCACAAAAATTAAATTTAAATCATAAAATTTAATAAAATTGCACTTACTTATGGTAATTGAGCAATGTGGGTTCCTGAAGTAGAAAACCCCAAAAAACTAAGAATGTTTAAGAGTTTTCAAACAAATATATTCAAAAATTCAAAATCTACACAAAAAATTAAAAAAAAAACCTATGTATAAGGTTCATAAATATATATATCATCATTTTTAAATTAAAATTGAAAAAAGAAGAAGAGAAAAACTGGCCAAAATAAGTGAAAACTCAGTGAGGCGCTGTTGGTTTTTCTTCAAAATAGCATTTTTTTTTTTTCTGAAACTTTTAGGTCAATGGCTGGGTTCTCGGGGATGAAGAGGCTTAAGGTTGTTAACGGGCCAATTGCGTCAGTGGCATGGTTGATAACAGTCCCGTTAACAGTGTCATGGTGGCACTGACGCAAACCCAGTCATTTAATGTCGTCAGTATATGTATTGATGCAAATGTCCATGCATTTGTGGCAGTGCCCAACTGCCACAAATGCTAATTCTTGGTCAACAACGTCAGTGAACTACGTTGACTGACGCGTTTAACTGACACAATTGGCCTTTTTTGTGGTACTGCCTGGTCGACAATGCAGCATGCGTGCCTACCCAATTCAGACATGTTAGACCAATCACTTATAACTTTGTATGTATTTTTGGGCCAAGCCCAATAGCGTAGGCCCACACCCAAATGTAACATTAACTCCTCAATAGAAAGAAGAGCCAAATGTAATCCTAACTCCTCAATAAAATTAAGAGGAGTAGGGTCCTGAAAAGATGGGATATTTAGGGAATATCTTAGAGGGAAAATTAGAGAGAGATGACGCACCATGAGTTCCCAAGCTCCAAACTCAAGCAGAGATCTCCCATACATTCTTATGTAACCACAAAATTTTCAAGTTCATACATCAATAAAAGTAGCTAAGCAGATGTAGGTCAATCTTTGGGCTGAACCACTATAAATCTTCTCTTCCTATATTAATGACATGTCAAAGGTCTTGAGTTAGTCTCGAAAATAATTATTTGGGTGTGGTGTTTGAATGGTAGAATGAAAATTTGCATAAAAAATTTGATGCTTTCGTTGAGAGTCAAACTCAAGGAAGAAGACGCTAATGTCATTGAGATATATCCCTTCAACGACCTCTGCCCAAGATGGTTGCTTCATTCGGGCAACGACAGTGATGCCGTACTTGGCGATTTAGACTATCGAACCATCTCTAGTTGCAAGTAGCTAAACTCACTGATGCATCGATACCTGGTGCACTGGCCAATGGCATGACGACAGCTGACAGGACAAATATCGACATATCGCACAAAACAGATCTCCATCTTAGAGGTCAAAGTATGATAAACTTTCATTCTAGATCCTCAAATCATTTCTAAAGCAGTGAAGCTATAGAGGTAAACGAAGCTTGAAATTAAGGGACTCGTTTCCAAGTGTGTGCCCAAGTGCTGAGGCTCACTTAGGTGGCAGACGATAAATGCATGATCAAAACCGTCTATTTAAAACAGACCATAAAATGCAGAAAGACTGCCTTAGAGGACTCACTTAGACTATAATGATTTGGTATAATGTTTCGTTTTAGAATACAATATTCTTCTAGTTATTGAGATGATTGTTTAGAAAATATAATTAATTTATTTAGAATAAATTAATTAATTAATGAGTAAGTATCCAAATAAATATAATTTGAGATATTACCTTTATTTATTAGTCTTTTATTTGGGAATATAAGGATTTTGGCCAAGGGCAATAGAGGGAGACTTGATAATTAGGATAGAGTGTGTGCGTGGGAGGATGAATGTGGTCATGAGAATGGGATAGGGAGATGTTTTCAGTCATGGTTTTGGACGTTGGAAGACTTTCTCTTCTTAGATCAATTTCCACAAGGTGATAATTGACAATTAAGGATTAAAGGCAAATTGACACTTTCCTCTTAGGGAGATAATTATCATAATGAGATAGTAATAGACATTAAGTGATGATTATGATTGATTTGATAATTAATGTGATTATGCAATTAATCGGGTGAGATAGAGTTTCCTTTTCTTGAACCCTAGGCCACACCTATATAAAGAGAGCCAACCTATCTTAAAGTTCATTAGGATCTTTGGCGAAGAAAGAAAAAGAAAGAGAATGAGCATGTGAAGCATAAGAAGAAGAGGATTAAGGCTTGCCTCACTCAGGCTAATGTTAAGGTTAGTTATTTGAGGTTTCTAGTTTTTCTTCATCATTCCTATAGATTTCTAATAAACTTATATGAATTGTGATAGGGTTTTGAGATCTCTTCAAGTATAAGGGAAGCTCTAGGATTCGACCACTCTAAGAACAAGATAACATCTTTGATCTCTTGATGAGATAAGGGATAGAATGATAATAGATGCATGGATAGGGTTACTATTTATTAGATATTGAAATTCTAATTTTCTATCTACAATTGTTATATCTTAAGAGTTAGTATAGTATTGTTGATAGGATATTGTCAGTAAATTGATCCCTCACATTATAATTTGTAAGGACCCGACATAAGGAAGTTCTCTCTTTGCACTCATGGGCAACTTAGGATAGGTGGAAAATAATTGTTATTATTATATGTTAATGTATGCTTATGTCCACCCTTAAAAATGAGGTTATTAGAAATAGTGATCTTAGGTATGGTAGAGGATTGGTGTGCGGTTGGATAAAGATATTAGAAATTGTAGTTGACCTATGTTGACGGTGAGAACTCGTCAACTAAGTTGAGTTGGAAAAATTATCGAATCAAGACCACTAATCGGAAAGCTGTAAAAACTTGAACAACAACTCAAGAACAATGATAGAACAATAATGGAGAATTCAGTCTTTCATTCACACTCAAGCCTCTGCTACAGTAAAATCTCCAAGCCCCTTTCAGGTGGTCTTAGAGTTCATTTTATAGTAGGCTCTAATGGCCTTAGGTACATAGTGGTCCAGGAGACCATGGGGTACATAAGTACTATGTCAGGGGAGTGGCTTCAGAGGTTGTGGTCGTACATCCAGTACAAGGGCAGGTGTCAGGAGAATGCCTCCACTACTTGTCTGTACCCATGTCTGATGAGTGGTGGCAGGCGTAGTGGCGCATGAGGTAGTGGTGTCGGCTCTGACCTTTGGCCGTAGACGTATGGACCATGAATTTTATCCCAGCAGTCTCACTGGCACTGGTATCCATACTCAATACTAGGTCGTAAAAGTATGTCCCATTCGACTCGTAATGGAGCCCCTAAGCATAGGGGTCTCAAGGTGTAAGGAATGGGACCCTTGGTGTGAGGTGGAGATCTTGGGTCCTTGGCATGAGATGCCTGAAGCCTCCCGAGGTCACTCACAAGTCTGGGCGATAGGCATGTGGCTCTGGCAGATGTCTAAGGATGCGTGACGAGACACCCTCCTTGCGACCCCCTTGATGGCGTGGCTCCCTAGCTGTTCAGGAGGCCCTCCTCCTCTCGAGTGGGCATGTGATGGTGTGCGCAAGCCTCCTCGGAAGCTCTCACAAAGCATGCTTTCAATATAGTGCTCTGCCTTGTTATATGAGGCTCTCAATATGTCGCGTCCTCGGAGGAGCCCACCCCTCGCATGGCCCCTCGCCCGAGTGTTGGCCTCGCGAGATGGTGGCCTCGCCCCTGGTCTGATGCGCGTGGATGAAGGCCTCGCGAGAGGGGTGGCCTCACGAGATGGGTGGCCTCGCTCATGTGTTGGCCTCGCGAGATGGTGGCCTCGCCCCTGGTCTGATGCGCGCGGATGAAGGCCTCGCGAGATGGGTGGCCTCGCCCATGTGTTGGCCTCGCGAGATGGTGGCCTTGCCCCTGGTCTGATGCGCGCGGATGGGTGGCCTCGCGAGACGAGGGCCTCGCGAGATGGGCCTCGCGTATGGCCGAGGTGAGGTGCTGATGGAGGCCTCGCGAGACGAGGGCCTCGCGTATGGCCGAGGTGAGGTGCGGATGGAGGCCTCGCGAGATGGGCCTCGCGTATGGCTGAGGTGAGGTGCGTGGGCGAGATGGGCCTCGCGAGGCTATTGAGCCTTGGCACCTATGCCTTGCCAATGTGGGCCACCTGGCATCGACTCCACGAGGAACGAACCCAGACTCGTGTCGTGATGGTGCGATGGCTTCCCGAGACGACGGTGGCCCAAGGGCCTTGCCTCGGCCTCATATTTTCTCTTGATGAGATTATGAGCATCAACACTTGCCCCCCAGTCTAGGAGAGTACCTTTAGGTGCTCTTGTAGACTATTCACCTTGATTCCTATAAATAGGTCCTCATGCATGGCCTAATATTTTCACCTTACTCCTTTGGCTTATTGGTTTGGAGAGCCCTTCTTTTTTCAAGAGGTGAGGGGTTCAATCCCTCACAACCTCATTTTCACCATAGTTCCTTTTATTTGTTTTATATATTTTTTCACTTCATTTCATTTTCATTTTTTTTTTTTTACATATGAGCTAATTTCTTAGTGTGTCTATTTTGTGACTAACACATCTTTCTGGTCCCTTCTTGCAGACGCGCATTTTCGGCCCTTTGGTGCTTTTCGCTCCTCGACCTCCTTTTGACCCCAACTTCGCTCTCTTAACCGCTTGAGGTATATTTTCTTTCCTTTTCCCTTTTATTTTTTATCGGGTCCAAACTTGCAGTACTCGGGATGGGGTACCTTAGTCTAAGCTTGTAGTGAGTTTGACCATATGCAAGCCCCTCCTCTCTTTTTTTTTTTTATACCCTGTAGTGGGCCATTTAGGGCGTTTGCATCTAGAGATATTAAGCCTATTCCTTTGTGTTTTGTAGCCTTTCCCTCGTTTACACGTGAACCCCTTTTTGCTGTTTGGACGTGGTTTCATGGCCAGTGACGGCCCGTCCGACATACCCCCAAGGGCTGAGTTTATTGACCTGTCCTCAGACTCAGAGTCCCCTGAGGGCAATCCTCACCAGGACTATGACTCCTTAAGGCAAGCCCGCATCCGCCACCTTGAGTGCATGGCTGAACTTAGGCGTAAAATTTGGGTTGTGGAGAGCGAAATTGACTCGGTGTCGAGAGGAGATGGAGGACCTTCACCCCTGAACCTTAGTGACCATATAGCGCGTCTTAGGACGACCCTTTTTGAATTGCGATGGGAGTTGGAATTTATGGAGGGACACATTCCGCTAGAACCTCCCACTCCCTTCTCGCCTGATGACGGTCATGGGGCTGCTAGCTCCTCTCCCCTGCCCCTAGTCTTAGTTTTTCCTAGCTTAGTGCTTCCGCCATCGCTCCCTCGATGGAAAACTCTTGCTAGGAAGAAAAAATGGAGGGTTAAGTGTTCTGCCTCTTCCTCACATCTTTCTTTTGATTTTGTAGATATGCCGAAAGCACGCAGACAGGTGTCCGTCCAGGAAGAGGACGACGCCCCTCTACTGGCGTCCAGTCTAGTGTCACATGTGTCTCCGAACAAATTGAAAGAGATCGTGAAGCACTACCGTGTTGCTCCAGAATACGCCCTATATGCTCCTCAGGAGGCATGCCGGGCCGACCGCCCTAGGAGGGGTCATGTGGCTTTGAGTGAGCAAATTTTGAAGGCGGGTGGTACCATTCCTTTGCACCCGTTTTTCGTGGCGGTTCTCAACTACTTCTATTTGGCCCCTCTCCAATTGTCACCCAACATTTGGTTGACTCTGAGTTGCCTTTTCATTTGGTTCAAGGAAAAGGTCGAACGCGCCCCGACGGTGCAAGAGGTGCATTCCCTGTACAACCTCATGGCAGTGCACAAGTCCAAGGGCTTCTACTACCTACAGAAGGCCAACAACGAGATCCCCTTGATAGAGGGCTCAGTGTCCAACACAGGGTCTTGGAAACAAGACTTTTTATGGGTAGAGGGCCCTCTCTCTGTTCGTGAAGACTTTCGCGCCGGCCCTAGTAAGTGCCCTGGTCTTTTTTTTTTTCTTATTAGAACTTACTGTTTCGTACTCTTGCTTGTACTGACATTGGCGTGGATCATGTAGGGCAATTTGCTGATCCTTCGGTCATTGGGCCAGAGGCGGTGGCTATAAGCAACCTCATTGATGCAGAACCCGCCCTGAAGAAGGCGGCGTTCCTATTTACTGTGGCAAACCTCAACCGCCACCAGCTGTCCCCGGTCTCTGACCCCAAGCTCCTGTTGTCAGTTACTGGGTCTAAGAAGACTACGGTTGCGCCGGCTGGGCCGTTCCCACATGATGGTGAGGCCGAGGGGGAGCCAGGGGATGCCCCCCTTGAATGTGGGGGATCTCATCAGCGCCCCTTGTCCCCCGGGGGATAACCCCCCTATGGCTCCTATGACCAGGACATGGCCTTTCAATCTCTTGACTCGCAGGCCGCAGCGGGATGTTACGCTCCCCCTGGCCTTGATGGCTGTGACGCCTTCCCTCAGGTCCCTCATGATATTGGCTTACCGGGGGCTGATTTCGTCGACCTCGCGGAGCCTCCCTCTAATCTACCAGGGTCTCAGTTTTTCTCCTTCCCTGCGCCCCCTCCTGCTTCGGCGAGCGGGTCATCCGTCCCTGTCCAACAAGATGCTCCCAGTACGGAGGCGGAGCCTTGGGTGACTAGGATGGCCTCATCTTATGCGCAGCGTTACATTCAAATTGCCTCGGGCCTCCTTGTCTCCGGCTAGAGGGGTCTAGGGAATGTGACTCAACCAGACCTTGGGGACACCCTAAGGCGCGCCGCGGCCTGGGTGAGTTCTTGCACCTTGCGTCGATTAGTATTATGTATAGATGTATATGCGTTTTTCTTTTTGTTACTTATTGCTGATACCATTGACTTTTTTGTGCAGATCTACACTGTGTCTCTTCGGTATTCCGACACGTCCAGCACCCTCTCCGCATCTACTGCTGAGAGGGACTGTCTTACAGCTCGGGTCCAGGAGCTTGAAAATGAGCTTAACGAAACCAAGGTCAAGTTGTCAAAGGCCCGGACTAAGTCTGCTAACTTGCTCTCAAAGAGGGAGAAAGCGAAGGCCAAGATCAAGGAGCTAAAGGGCAAGGCTAGATGCTTGGAGCGCGAGCTCCAAGGGGTCAAGACTACTGCGGCTGCGTCGCAGGAGAGGGTTTCCCAATTGGAGATCGAAGCCGAGGCCCTTAGGGCCGAACTACAGTCAGCGCAGGAGAAGAACGCTTCCTTGGAGGCAGAGAGGGCTTCCTTGGAGGCGGAGAGGGTCATCACCGAGCACAGGTCTATAGATCGTGTTCTTTATAATGTGTGGAGGCAGGACCCTAACTTTGACTTCTCCTCTTTTGGTGAACAGGTCGTTGCCCGAGCGGCCTTCTGGAGTTCCCACTTTAGGAGGCCTTGAAGTAGTCTTGCTCCTTTTTTTATTTTACTTTGTAATACCATTATCATTGCTACTTTTCTTTTGGTAACTCTTGTACTATCTCAAGAACTCTTTTTTTTTCTAATGTATAAATACATATGTTGCTGTTTACTTCTTGTTCTATTGCATTTGAGACCCTTTTAAGCCTGTATGATGGGGTTTGGTTGGTTCCCCTCTTTTATTTACCAAGCAGGAGGTCCTTTGGAGCCCATGCGAGAGGGTTCGCTGAGACCTCTTTTGGTGCCTCTTGATTATTTTTATAAGGATATTTTGACCCCTTGGGTCCTAGATATCCTTTTATATATGTTTGCGCGCGCTTATTATTTGTTGCGAGAAGCGTCCTTCTCGTCATTATGCATAGTACTATTTTTGCAAGGGTCTCCTTTGGGACCCTTTTTGGCTAGGCGGCTTGGTGGCCGCTCTAGGCTTATTATTATTATCGTCACCATATATTTTTTGTAAGTCCCTATGGCCTCCCTTGGTGTTCACAAGGGTAGCTAATCCTTGTGATCCCAAGGGATTCCTTGTGAGGACTTCGTTCAAGGCCCTAGTATAGGGGGTCCCTTTGTTTTTGGGTCACTTCCTCCTGATGGAGGGCCCTTTTTAGGATCCTCTTGGTAGAGGGTCCTCCTTTTTTTTTTATTTTAGGGGCCTCCTTTTTAGAAGGGCTAGGGGTCCTCTTGGTAGAGGGTCCCTTTTAGGGGCCCCTTTTTTAGAAGGGCTTTTTGGAGGGCTGGGGGTCCTTTTTAGGACCCTTCGTTAGAGGGTCCTTTTTAGGTTCCCTTTGCTAGGCGCATGCTGTCGGCTCGGCTCCTATCCTGCCCCCCAAGTGTCTGGTGAAATTTATTTCGGCAGACACTTTGGCTGATGCCCACGTAGCGAAGGAAAATAACACAAGAGGTTGCAAGCAGTTTCTCCCATAACATGCAGTTTCATTCATCACATTCATAATAAACAGTCTCATACAAACATTTGTAACGGTACATAGGAGATTTTCATAGAAAATAAAATAAAAAGGCTCACACCTACTCAGGAGGTCGTCTAAGCAACCTCTTTGATTTCTCCCTATCCTATTAGGTTAGGGTGCAACACTTGTCCTTTTACCATTCGATGTGGGCGCCTTACTGGTAGTACTTCCTCAGGTGCTCCGCGTTCCATGCTCAGGGTATGATGGTGTCGTCCATGCGCGCCAGCTTGTAAGTGTTCGGGGGTATGCACTGAGCGACCTGGTAGGGCCCCTCCCAGTTCGCCCCCAGCACTCCTACGCCTGGGTCTCGTGTGTTAGGGAGCACCTTCCTTAGCACCAAGTCGCCAACTCTGAAAGTTCTCTCTAGCACCCTCGAATTGTAGTACCTTGCGGCGCGCTGCTGGTATACTACCACCCTCATTTGTGCTTTTTCTCTCTTCTCTTCAAGCATGTCTAAGCTTTCGGCCAAGACTACATGGTTGGCTTCGTCTCCATATGCCTGTACCCTGTGGGACTCAAATCGCACCTCAACCAGGAGTACGGCCTCGCACCCATAGGCCAAGGAGAATGGGGACTCCCCAGTAGTTGTGCGTGGGGTGGTTCTGTAAGCCCATAGCACATTTGGTAGCTCATCTACCTAGGCTCCCTTCATTTTCTCTAGCTTTGTCTTCAAGTTCTTCTTAAGGACCCTGTTTATGGCCTCCACTTGTCCATTGGCCTGGGGGTGTACAACTGCGGAGAAACTCCTCCTTATGCCCCTTTCCCTACAATATTCATCGAAAGCTCCCCCCTCGAACTGGGTACCATTGTCAGAAATAATTTTGTAGGGAACTCCATATCTACAAACAATGAATTTGTTGACGAAAGAGGTGATGTGCTTGGCGGTTATCTTCACAAGGGGTTCTGCTTCTACCCACTAAGTGAAATAGTCCACTGCCACCACCGCGTATTTCGCCCCACCCCTGCCTGTAGGAAGAGCGTCAATCAAGTCTGTCCCCCAGATAGCGAAGGGCCAGGGGCTGGTCATGCTGGTCAGTTCATTTGGGGGTCTCCGAGGGTAGTTAGCGTGCCTCTGGCATTTGTCGCATTTCGTGGCAAAGTCATGTGCATCTCTCTCCATGGAGGGCCAGTAGTATCCTTGTCTCATGGCCTTCCTAGCTGTGGAGGGTCCGCTCTCGTGGTTGCCGCACTCTCCCTCATGTATCTCTTGTAACACTTTCAGCACTTCCTCTTCTTCTACACACCGCAGGAGTGGCATTGAGAATCCTCTTTTGTAAAGGACCCCATCTACCAGGGTGTATCTTGCGGCCCTGTACACCAACCTCCGGGCTCCTTTTTGTCTGCAGGCAAGGTTCCTTCTTCCAGGTACCTCTTGATTGGCTCAGTCCATGACTCCCTTGGGACACTAACCATGTGCACGTTCGCGCCTTCGATGCTGGGCTTGGGCAGGTACTCCACGGGTATCAACTCCAAGATGTCACCATCCTTGGTAGACGCCAGCTTGGCGAGTGCATCGGCATGGGTATTCTTTTCTCTGGGGATTTGCTCTATATTATATGCCACCAACCGTCCCAGATAGCCCTTCACCTTCTCCAAGTAGGCTGCCATCTTGGGTCCTCTCGCCTGGTATTCCCCCTTTACTTGGCATACTACCAATTGAGAGTCACTGAAGATATGAAGGCGCGTTACTCTCAGTTCCTGGGCTAAACGCAGGCCAGCTAGGAGCGCCTCGTACTCTGCCTCATTATTGGAGGCCTCAAACCCAAATCGGATTGCGCAATACATTCTATGTCCCTCGGGCCCAGTCATCATGATGCCCGCTCCAGATCCTCCTTCATTAGATGCCCCATCAACATGCAAACTCCACTCCTCTAAACCTCCTAGCTCTTCCTCCATAATAGGCTGCTCCCCTTCTTCATTCCTTCCTTCATTCGGCTGATGGGTGAGCTCTACATTAAAATCTGCCAGAACCTGTCCATTGATGGAAGCTCTTGGGGTGTATACAATGTCAAATTGACTCAGCTCGATCGACCATTTCATCAGCCTCCCTGAGGTCTCAGGTTTATGCAAGACCTGCCTCAAAGGACTATCTATCAGGACTTCAATTGTATGTGCATGGAAGTAAGGCCTCAACTTCCTCGAAGCCACTAATAGTGCATAGGCCAACTTTTCGATCTCCGGATACCGGTTCTCCGCGTCTACCAAACGCTTGCTGATATAGTATACGGGTTGTTGCTGCTTCTTCTCTCCTTTAACCAAGGCTGCGCTGATGGCATGCTCAGACACTGCCAAGTATAGGTATAGCTTCTCGCCCTTCTCTGGCTTTGCCAACAGGGGTGGCTTCCCCAGGTGCTCTTTCAGCTTGACAAATGCTTCCTCACATTTTTCATCCCAAGCGAACTTTTTGCTCCCTTTGAGGATGTCAAAGAATGGGAGGCACTTGTCGGTGGACCTTAAGATAAACCTATTAAGGGCCACCACCCTTCCCGTTAGGCACTGCACTTCCTTCTTATTCTTTGGCGGGCTCATCTCTATTAGTGCCTTTATCTTGTCAGGATTGGCCTCGATGCCTCTGGAATTGACCATGAAGCCCAAGAATTTTCCTGAGGATACCCCGAAGGTGCACTTGACTGGATTCAACTTCATTCGGTATTTCCTGAGTGTGTCGAACATCTCACCCAAGTCCTTGTTGAGCTTTGTTGCTTCTTTGGTCTTCACTAACATGTCATCCACATACACCTCCATATTCCTTCCTATCTGGTTGGCGAACATTTTATTCACCAACCTCTGATAGATGGCTCCTGCGTTCTTGAGCCCGAAGGGCATCACCTTGTAACAGTAGAGCCCTTTGTCTGTAATGAATGACGTGTGCTCTTCATCTGCTGGGTTCATTGGGATTTGGTTGTATCCTGAGTAGGCCATGAAACTCAGTAACTCATGTCCTGCCGTCGCATCTACTAGCTGATCAATCCTGGGAAGTGGGAAGCTCTCCTTAGGACAAGCTTTATTCAGGTTCGTGAAATCGACGCAAGTTCTCCATTTCCCATTCGGCTTCGGCACGAGTACTGGGTTCGACACCCACACAGGGTAGTAAGACTCACGGATGAACTCGTTGGCTTTTAGCTTGTCAACCTCCTCTTTTAATGCTGCGTATCTTGTTGGGTCTAGCGCTCGCCTCTTTTGCCTGACGGGCCTTGCCTCTGGGGAGATATTCAGGTGGTGGCACATCACACTGGGGTCTATGCCCACCATGTCCTCATGACTCCATGCAAACACGTCTAGATTATCTTTCAAAAATTTCATCAACTCCTCCTTCACGTCACCTTGCAGGCTTCTCCCTATCTTCAATTTCCTTAGGGGTTCCTCCATCACCGTAACCTCCTCTACTTCTTCTACTTGTTCTGCTCTTGACTCATCCACGACCCGAGGGTCCAGCTCCTGCAGACCCCCCGTGGGCATACATAGCGCCTCATGTATCACCATGGCCATTGGCTCCCGCGGTACCGCAAGCGCGCGGAGTGAGGTGTTGTAGCACTCCCTTGCCTCCTTCTGTTCCCCCTTCATACTAGCGACCCCTCCTGGAGTCGGGAACTTGAAAACCAAGTGATATATTGAAGTTATGGATTTCAATTCTCTTAGGGAAGGTCTCCCCAATACCGCGTTGAAAGCTGATGCACAATCTACTACAACAAAGTTAGACATGACTGTGGTCTGTCGGGGTTATTCCCCCATGGTAAGTGTCAATTCGATCATTCCAAGGGGTTGCACTGAGTCCCCTGTGAATCTGTATAGGGACAACTGGCAGGGCTTCAGATGACGAATGCCCAGTCCCATCTTTTCCAAAGCAGGGCGATATAGGATGTCTACCGAGCTCCCGTTGTCCACTAGGACTCGATGCACATGCATATTTTCCAATTGAACTGTCAGCACCAACGGATCATTGTGGGGAAAGTGTACCCCCCGTGCGTCCTCCTCAGTGAACGTTATCGAGTCATTTTCACCCTTGAAACTTTTTGGGGGTCGCTGATCTAAACTCATGACGCAGGGAGGCGGACTTCGCCGAGCCTCTCTTGCATATCTATCTCGCCCCTTCCTAGAGTCTCCCCCAAATCCTGGACCTCCAAAAATGGTTCGGACCTCCCCCTGTATTTCTGGGGCTCTCTCTCGTGCCTGGGGTGCTGCGGGCTCGTCCTCTGGCCTTTGCCTTTCTCTCCTGACATAGCGGCCCAGGTGTCCCTGGCGGATGAGCTCCTCAATTTCCTCCTTCAGATGGATACACTCTGTCGTGGTGTGTCCGATGTCCTTGTGGTATTGGCAGTATCTACTGGGGTCCCTTTTGGACCGATCCTTTCTCATTGGTGGGGGCTTTTTGAAGGGCACTCGATCTTCGTTGGTGATGTAAATATGCTCCCTGGTATCTGTTAGGTTCGTATAGTAAGTATAAGTCGTTTGCCTATGATCACCCCCTCGTTTGGTTTTCCTCTGCTGGTCATCTCTTGACCCATCGTACGTCCTTTTCTTCTTCGCTACATTCGATCCGTCGTTAGTTGGGGGCTTCGCGTGGGGCTCCTCCTTCCCCGCCTTTAGGTTTACGTGGCCATCCTCCACATGGATGTACTTCTGCGCTCTCTCATAGAAGTCATCTAAGTCGGTGACTTCCCTCTTCAACATGTTGTCCCACAACTTGCTTCCTGGGAGCACTTCAGTGGTAATATCCATTTTTAACTCTCGGCGCGTTAGGCTCCCCACTTTTGCGGCCTCCATATTGAACCGGTGAATGTAGCTCTTCAGGCTCTCATTCTCCCCTTGCTTCACGTTGGCCAGGCTGGTACCTGGCATCGTGTAGTCCCGCACGGCATGGTGCTGTTGGAGGAATTCGTCAGAAAACTGCTGCCAGGACCTGATGGACCCCGGCCTTAGTCTTTTGAACCATTTGTAGGCGGGTCCTTTCAGAGTAACAGCGAAGCAATGGCACCTGGCACCACTTCCGATCCCCCTCAGTTTCATCAGATCATTAAACGCATCCAGGTGGTATTTCGGATTCGTGTTCCCTTCGTAAGGGGTCATATTGGGCTCCTTAAAATTGGCAGGGAGTCGGATTGCCTGAATTTCTCTCACAAAGGGCGACTCATGGTCGAAGTCCTCCTCAAAGGCCTGGTCGCCTGACGCGGTGACGATCTTGCTCCGCAGGCTCCTCATCTCCGTGTCTAGGTCCTGCCTCCTCTTGCTGAGAGTGTCCCTCAAAGCGGACGGGCTAAGATCCGCCTTTCCCTTGCCTTCTCGAGGCACCACAGGGGGCGTGGTCCCTTTGCCCACCCTCTTCTTATTGAGCTCCTCCCGCAAGTTTGAGGGTGCTCTTTTAGAGGTGACCTCATCCTCATTGCGAGGGGCAACGTTGGTCCTCGGCGCTGGCTTCTGGGCCTGCTTAGGCGGTTCAGGGTGATCACGTTGCTTCGTTCGGGGGGTGTTACTAGTTGAATGTCGGGTTCTCCCATTATCTACCGGTACAGTGGTCTCCACCCGATCCTTGCCCTTCTCCTTCCTCTTAGGCAAGGTTACGCTTGACTTACCCTACAGCAAGCCGTTCAGGACCTCTTGCATGTTTTCCAAGGTGGTTTCCAACCTTTGGTTCTTACGGTGGAGCTCACGTATTTCCTATTCGTAAAACCGGGATTTCGAACTCGAGCTCACGGAGTGGACCCGGGGGTGCTTATCATGCCTACGGGCAGAAGGGCCCGGGTCTTGCCGGCCAGAGTTCGGTGCCTGCGGCGGTTTTGGAGGAGGGAACTCGTCAGCGTTTACCGGTGGTGCTCTTGGAGGACTTCCTCCAAGTGGAGCGGCTGGTGATGAGGCCACCCTATCACCTCCGTGAACCTTAGGGTCTTTCAGGGGCTCCACGTCTCTGGGTGGAGGAGCGTCCTTCATGGAGGCCTTCAGCTGGACTCCGTTCAGGTGAACCTCTATCTCCCGTGGCTCCCTCAGTCGCTTCGAGCGTCTTGGCATCTTCTTCTTGCCGGAAACAATGGTGGAACAGTAGCTTGAAACTAACGTTCCCACAGACGGCAGCAAATTGTTGACGGTGAGAACTCGTCAACTAAGTTGAGTTGGAAAAATTATCGAATCAAGACCACTAATCAGAAAGCTGTAAAAACTTGAACAACAACTCAAGAACAATGATAGAACAATAATGGAGAATTCAGTCTTTCATTCACACTCAAGCCTCTGCTACAGTAAAATCTCCAAGCCCCTTTCAGGTGGTCTTAGAGTTCATTTTATAGTAGGCTCTAATGACCTTAGGTACATAGTGGTCCAAGAGACCATGGGGTACATAAGTACTATGTCAGGGGAGTGGCTTTAGAGGTTGTGGTCGTACATCCAGTACAGGAGCAGGTGTCAGGAGAATGCCTCCATTACTTGTCTGTACCCATGCCTGATGAGTGGTGGCAAGCGTAGTGGCGCAAGAGGTAGTGGTGTCGGCTCTGACCTTTGGCCGTAGACGTACAGACCATGACTCTTATCCGAGCAGTCTCACTGGCACTGGTATCTGTACTCAATACTAGGTCGTACAAGTATGTCCTATTCGACTCGTAATGGAGCCCCTAAGCATAGGGGTCTCAAGGTGTAAGGAATGGGACCCTTGGTGTGAGGTGGAGATCTTGGGTCCTTGGCATGAGATGCCTGAAGCCTCCCGAGGTCACTCACGAGTCTGGGCGATAGGCATGTGGCTCTGGCAGATGTCTAAGGATGCGTGACGAGACACCCTCCTTGCGACCCCCTTGATGGCGCTGCTCCCTAACTGTTCAGGAGGCCCTCCTCCTCTCGAGTGGGCATGTGATGGTGTGCGCAAGCCTCCTCGGAAGCTCTCACAAAGCATGCTTTCAATATAGTGCTCTGCCTCGTTATATGAGGCTCTCAATATGTCGCGTCCTCGGAGGAGCCCACCCCTCGCATGGCCCCTCGCCCGAGTGTTGGCCTCGCGAGATGGTGGCCTCGCCCCTGGTTTGATGTGCGCGGATGAAGGCCTCATGAGAGGGGTGGCCTCACCCATATGTTGGCCTCGCGAGATGGTGGCCTCGCCCCTGGTCTGATCCGCGCGGATGAAGGCCTCGCGAGAGGGGTGGCCTCGCGAGATGGGTGGCCTCGCCCCTGGTCTGATGCGCGCAGATCGGTGGCCTCGCGAGACGAGGGCCTCGCGAGATGGATGGCCTCGCCCATGGGCTGGTGTGCGCGGATGGAGGCCTCGCGAGACGAGGGCCTCGCGAGATGGGCCTCGTGTATGGCCGAGGTGAGGTGTTGATGGAGGCCTCGCGAGACAAGGGCCTCGCGAGATGGGCCTCGCGTATGGCCGAGGTGAGGTGCGGATGGAGGCCTCGCGAGACGAGGGCCTCGCGAGATGGGCCTCGCGTATGGCCGAGGTGAGGTGCGTGGGCGAGATGGGCCTCGCAAGGCTACTGAGCCTTGGCACCTATGCCTTGCCAATGTGGGCCACCTGGCATCGACTCCACGAGGAACGAACCCAGACTCATGTCGTGATGGTGCGGTGGCTTCCCGAGACAACGGTGGCCCAAGGGCCTTGCCTCGGCCTCATATTTTCTCTTGATGAGATTATGAGCATCAACAACCTATGATCAATTATGAACAACATGGAATTGTGGTTCTTTAGTTAAGGATGCCAAGATTAAGGCTACTCTGTGATAAATCTTGACAATATGCTTTTACAGTGTACAAAATGTTTCTATTATGTTTGTGATTGTGAATAATGTTTGCATGAGATCAATACACAAGGAAACATTATGAGGAAAAATAGTAAGTTTCACTACTAGGTCCCCAGGTTGACCAAATTGGCTAAATGATAAGTATTTTTTGTCCTTGGTTTTTACCTTCTTCCTATAACATGTATTGATTTGTTATGATATGATGGTGGATATTATGATATGATGATTGATGTTATGACATTATGATTGTTGAAATGATGATATGATTATTAAATAGGATTTATGTGAACCCTTTAATTCCTTACTAGGCGTTAGCTCATTACAGTTACTTTGTGATGCATGAAGTATATAAATGAATGTTATTATGAGGGTGATGTATTGAGAACGTTCTATCAGGAACCTTGTAAACCGTGGGGCTCTATAAAACTTTATCACAATCTGGAAAGGAAGAACGCCCAAGTTTTACAAAAAAATAAAAAATAAAAAACTCTGATATTGGTTTGATAAATATTTAGTTTCATTTAAGATGTTTTTAGCCTTCTAAGTAACAATATCAAGAATTATTTATTACGATGCTTTAATACCATTTTATTTCAACCAATGAGTGCACTCAATTATTGAATGTTTTAATGATTTTTATGTAAAATATTTACTTTTCTATATTCTAAAGTGTTAAGATTTACTTCAAATGATGGAGCCCTAGTGGGTTCATAAGGTTTAAAGTTCGGGGTGTTATAAAAACCCTCAAGTAGCCCCGGTCCTAAAGCGTTCCGAATAGACTCACTCGATCCCTTAAGCTGTTTGGATCGTGAAGCGCCTCGAATAAACTCTCTTGGACCCCTGAGTTTCTTGGATCCTGAAGCGGCCCTGATATACTCATCCGGATCCTCAAGCAACCCCATTTCTGAATCATCTCGAATAGACTCGCTCGGAACCTTGAATTGCTCGAATCCTGAAGCGGCCCAGATAGACTTGCTCGGATCCTGAAGCAGTTGCATGGACTCGCTTGGACAATTAATGTAGCATCCCAAAACTCCTAATATGATTAAGTACATTGATTAATGTTTCGGGAATGCATATGGGGTGATTATGAGAGTTATATGACTATATGATTGATTATGCATGATTATGTGTATTAAATATGTTTAAAGACGCGCTTTTGTTAAAAATGGGCATTTTCATAATTTGGCCTGTTAAGGGTATAATTGTAATTTTTATGTACTCCATGCTTGAGATCAGATTATTATGTGGATATATATGTGATATTTGGCACGAGTGGGTCCTTTCAAACAATTTTAGAAGAAAAGTCACAACATGAATAAATGCTCAGCTCGGGTCGAGCAAAAGGGTATTGTGGGAATTTTTGTATCATTTTGGGACTTTTTTGTGAAATGAAATTAAGTGGTAAAATATTTATATTTGATGGATTGGTTGATTAAATTTGAGATTTTGGGTGTAATTAGATTGTTAGATAAATGTCCAAAATGCCTTTGGTGGGAACTTTTAGATTAAGGTAAGGGGCAAAATAGTCATTTGACCAATTAGTAGAGAAATTTGGCTAAGTATGATACCAGCCTTCACTCACATTCAAGGTATCTCTCTTCCTCTCTTGTTTCTCTTCAAATCACTCCAAGACCAAATAAAACACTCAAATTAAGGGGCAAGCTTTTTGAATTTTGAGGATTCGTAGAGGAGATTGAAGCTATCCTTGGGAATTAGCAGCTGATTAAGCCACCCTCACTCCTAGAGTTTTCGGATTTGGAGCAAGGTAAGCCAAAATTTTTGGATGTTCTTCATTGTTGGTTGATAGGGTGTTCTTAGTTTTAGGGATTTTAATTGAATTTCGAATTTTAAGGGTGATAGATTGTTTTGGTGCTAGATTGAGCTTAGAAACAAGTTCACGAGTGTTTTACTGCTTGAGTTTGTTGCTGGATTGGTGTATTTGAGTTTAAATTTTGGAGTTTGGGGCAGAGTT
Source organism: Humulus lupulus (assembly GCF_963169125.1). NCBI lineage: Eukaryota > Viridiplantae > Streptophyta > Magnoliopsida > Rosales > Cannabaceae > Humulus > Humulus lupulus. The sequence continues at coordinate 233,433,757 of NC_084802.1, read as the reverse complement.
TAGAACTATAAGATTTTGTAATTGTCATTTTGATGTGTTTTGGGTAAGTTATGGGTATTATGGGGTGGGGTGTTGGTTTTGTTGTTGATTTAAGGTCAAACTATGGTAAAAAAATTGCTAGAAGACTGTTTGGAATCGAGAATTTGGGTCTGAGAATGCAAGGGATCGAGATTTTGGAAGAACACATTTCTAGGTTCGTTTTTGTGTTTCTAAGGACCTACTGTGATTGCACTAGGGTGTGGTGCAACTGCACTAGTGTTCCAAAATCCCAACATTTTGATTCAATTTGGGGTTTCAAAGCTACCACCACGACCACGCTAGCATCCCAGAAAGCCCTAACTTTTTGTGGGCGCGATCGCACCAGGGGTAGGCACGACCACGCCAGTTGCCCTGAAATGGTGATTTTATGAAAATTTGGGATTTAGCTCAGGGTTCTTAGGATCTAATTTGGGGGCCCGCTTGGGGGCTTAACGGACGATTCCACTCCCGTGTTGAGTGAGATTGGAAGCCCAAGAGCTAGGGTTTTGGTTTGAACTTGGGATTTGGATTTAATCCCAGATAAGTGTATCATTTATGTTGTGACTAGGGTTTCCACAAGGCTTGAGAAAAGGGTCGCATTCTAGGTTGTTTCATGTTTCACGTAGGACTCGAGGTAAGAAAAGTTGAAATTGCATGTAGAGCGGGCATTGGCCTTCTTGTATCTAGAAATGGTCATAACCATATAATATGGAAATGAGCTAGGGTTTTGTATCCTTATTGCATGCTTTGTTTATTAAGCTTATTAGTAATTGATTTGGTTATGGGAAAAAGGTTATTACCATAATCTTAGTGTCGAGAGATGCACTGTACTAGGCATCGACCGTACATATGGTTTTGGTGATGCGAATTACTTGGTATAGTTGATATTGAATGCTAATATGATTATTGAATATATGTGGCTAAGACTTAAGGGTTATGCGAATCATTATTTGCATGAATTGTTATCTATTCATGTTGTGGTTATTATGTATATCTTGTGGAAATTTTCTTGCTAAGCCTTTGCTCAAAGGTGCTCTATGGTGCAAGTAGGGGCAAGGGGAAAGTCGACCAGCCATGAGTTGGAGGGCTTTGGAGTGACACTTGCATGTTCGGTTGGCTCGGCTGCTAAGGTCGAGTTATTTTGAGGGACTTAGGTTATAAGTTAAACCTTTTCGCTTGGCCGACTATTTTGTATCTTTGGATGTAATTATACTTTTTTAAAAACCTTTTTAGGGATTCCATGTAAATGTTTAAAGTTTTAATGAAGAGTTTAATTCTTTTAGACTTAAATTTTTAACACCTAAACCTTAGTTTAATTATAAATACATTTTGGAGTCAAAATGACTCGCTCAATGAGTTAAGCACTATTTTTAAACACACAGTGTAACGGACCTGGACTAATAGGGCATTACACTTAAATTTCTCGGATCCTAAAATGGCCCAGATAGACTTGCTCGAACCTTCGAGCTGGCCTTCTGCAAATAAAGGGGCGATCAAATGACTTAAAATATGTTAGCTATATAATATTAATATTTAGATGAAGTTTCAATAAAGCCAACGTGAGAAGATGGCTATCATGAGTTTTCTAGCTGGCCTTGTTGTGGATTTTCTTAACTATGCAAGTGCACACAATCATAACAAGTAATAAAATCAGTAAGTAAAGTATCGTTCCCACAAGGACTGTTATTAATTACCAAAACTAATTTTTAAATCTAATCGATTGACAATTAATAGATTCTGAATTTAATAAACTGAACACTAAAACAATAAAATAGAACAAAGGATAACTCAAATTAACTATTATATCAAAGGATTGAGAATTAGGGTTATTAACTTCATCAACTATCCACCTATGTTTCTCTAATGCAAATTTAAGAACTCCTATTTCTATTGTGATAGCGGATTACAATTATAGATTATATTCTTACTAGGACTTATAATTCTCTACAATAAGCAATCTCCTACATCTCTACGGTAAACTAACATATTGTAGGCATTAAACACATAATCCCTAAGCTACATAGAACATATAGGTACTCTCGTCCAATATAAATCTACAATTATTTAACTATAGCATAATTATCCTTCACTTCTCAGATCTCAAGTTAAAATCATCTAAATTATGCAATTAGTGGGCAATTAATCACAACCATTAAGCACAAAACAAATAATTCACAATATTAATAGGAAAATCATAAAAACTTCATTAAATACTCATAAGGTTTCAAGAGAATCCATTAACACCCTAAATGAAAAATTAGTTCATGCTAAACATAATAAAATCCATAAAATCAAATATCAACATCACTAATCCAGAAAGTAAAAGCAAATAATGAAATAGTATGATTGACTAGTTGATCTACAAGCCTTTGCCTCCTCAGTGTGCTCTTTACGTCTCCTCCTTAGGGTTTTTTTTTCTTTCCAAAAATCATCAAAATAATGATTAAATAGTAATCTGTACTTTGGATGTGAAATCCTGCTTTTGCCCCTGCATAAAATGCCTTATTCTGCGAATTAACCACTCAGGCAACACTGCTCTATAATGAGGCGCCGCGGCCCGAGTCCAAAATCTAGAATGCGTCTCGTCTCTGTCTGCTCAAGCGTCACAGCTCTAATAGTCCTGTATCATGACTCAAATTTCCCAACCAATAGCGTCACGACTCTCACAGATAGTGCCGCAGCCCTAGACTTCTTGATGGTTCGACCTCTCTGTCTAATCGCAGCATTGCGGCTCTAATTCTAAGTGCCACGGCTCAATTGTAATTTTTTTCAAAAATTTCCATCTTTTTGAAGCCAAATGCGGTCATTTATTACTTACTTCCCAAAAATCTGAAATATCATCAAACACGGGCAACAAAACGTCATACTGCACAAAAAATACTTAATAAACCTCAAAAATTAAATAAAATAACCCTTTAAAATACTATAAAAACTACTTTATCAAACTACCCCAACCTTAACTTTTACTCGTCCTCGAGAAAAACCTACTGAAATTTTCTAAAATAACTAATCACAGACCTGAATCAAGTTTACCTAACAAGCCCCCACCTCATGAAAACCATGCAATACAAGCTCAGAATTTTCAACTACATTTCATCCAGAATTTCAGTAAAATCAATTCAATAATCAACTTCAATCTTCGCTATGTAAATCAGCCTCAACCAATAAATAGCACACAATCACAATACCATATGCATGTTAAACATTCCAAATTATTCCATCAAAACCGAGTATTTCATATGCTTGCATAATTTATCAATCTCCCTTAATATGATAACACATGCTCAAAAAATCAAAAGGACTTTTAGGCTTATAATTGAATGGCTAAGGTAAAGGTAGATAAAAATGGAATTTAGGCTTAAGTATACCATAAGTACACAACCAAACAAACCAATCTTGTATCAACTCGCAAACCTTGAAAACAATCCCAAATTTCCCAAATTTTCTTACTTTGAGAGAAAATTCATAAACTGAAATATATATATTCATCAATTTTCTTTCTTTTTATCTCAATTTTCTCCTGTTATTGACACAAATTTCTCAATATAAACTCAATTACAATCCATCCCCCAATCACTTTTTATATGCTCATGGTTTACATCCAAGGGAAAAGTAAATAACAACATTTCAATTTAGCTTAAAATAAGTGGCGAACAAAAAAAAATCATATTAAGCTCAAAATTTGGGAAATTAGGGATTTAATATATTAAGGTTGGCTTGAAAGGCTCAATCGTTTAAAAAAATTGCCTAAATCATCTTCTTAAGCATGTATTATTCCTGTTATCCAAAAAATTGGCATTGATGACGTGGCAAGTAATCCCTGGACACGTGGCTGACACCTGGAAGAGCTCTGCTAGTGTATCGACCAGAAGACGTATTAGAAGCAGTAAGCTGCCCAGTCTTACCTGCGACCAGTCTGGTCGATAGTTCCGCATGAAACGTAATATTTATAAAGATCTTTGTAAATCCCGAATTTAACTCACACAATCTCCTGAGTATTCGATTATTCAGGAGAGAATATCTGTAACAATCTTGTGTAATCCCCCTTGAGCCTATAAATAGAGAAAGATAGCTCAAGAAAAGGACTTTTGGCTTTTGAATTATTTGAGACTAGAATAATTCTCCTTGGAATATTGTATTGTTCTTCAGAGGTTAGTGAAACTCATTGAACCCTTGTTCTTTGATCACTCCTTTGATTCTCATATCAATAATAATCTAAGTGGACGTAGGTCATTACCAGATCCTGGGGCCGAACCACTATAAGATATCGTGTTCTTATTACTTTTTGCCATTCGATTCTTGTCAACACATTCATTTACATCAAGCATATTCTGACTCCGTGTCAGTTGACCAAAATCTGGGTCAACATTCTGGTGCTTTGATTGAGAGCTTGATTTATCATTGTTGAGAAAACCAATGGCGAAAACTTTAAGGAAAACTGGACAGGCGGCCGCCGCTGCACCGTCAAACCCGCCACCTCCTCCTCCTCTTGCAAGCGTGGCTGAGGATGAGCCACATTTAGATTTTGAGGAGGAAGAAATGGATGATGTGACGCTGAAGAGTACTCTGGGAGAGCTGCAAGAAGAGCTGGCTAATCTGAGAGCCAGTCAAGAGACAGTTGCTGAGGTTATGGCACGGCAGCAGCAGGAGATTGAGCGGCAGCGCACGGAGTTAAGCGAAAGGCAGGTGGAGATGGACCGCCGCCAGAGCGAAGCCATGGCAGCACTTGAGGCAGCCTTGCAACTGGCTAGGAATCAGGCCGCGCCTGTCTCACAGCCTGACCAACCTGTCAATGGGCCACCCCAGAGGGGTCCCAATCCTAGCCCACCAATCCAGCCCTCAAGTCCGCAAAGGCCCGAGCAGCCTCAGGTGCCCCATGACGATGTTCCACTAGACCCTGGGGCACAGCCACCATCCCCAGCTGCTCGAGGTAATCCCCCGTAACAGAGGCAGAATAGGGCCGAGCATCAGCCTCGCAGTCCTAGACGCCGTAGGGGTGATGAGCCAAACCTACCGAACAGAGGTTAGTACCCTCCTGGTAACAGGACGGGCTCAGAGTTAGGCTCTGCGATTCAGGGTCCCCCACGGCATGATAATGCACGGGGACACAACGACCAGCGCAAGCCGCCCTCTAACGCTCGGGACGCTTCAGCCAGGGATGGAAATCGAGGGAACATTCAATCCCACCATAGCCAATCGAGGTTCAGAGATGGCCATGGATATAATGAGGCCGACTCAGGCAAGGGAAACGCTGGCCGAAGGAATGAAGAAAGAGGTAAAGGCGGGAGCCAGGTACCTCAAGATGACTAACCCAATAGACGGGATGCTGGGGGGCAGCCTAGGCAAAATAATGTCTTCAACCGGCTCGGAGGTAGCGAGCAGCGGAGAAGAGACGAGGATTTGCGAGACGTGCTCAACGATCACCGCGAGCAAAATGGTGAGAACGTCCCCCCAGCAACAGAGGCTACAGCGATTCCTGCCGCTGTACAGGCCCAGATAGACGCCCTCAACCAGGCAGTGCAACAGCTGGTCGGGGGAAGGACATCTTATATCGACCACGATAGGAGGAAAGGCACTCCTTTCGTACAGAGGATAGCTAATGCAGAAACTCCAAGCAAATTCAAAATGCCTACACTTCCAAACTTTGACAGGTACGGAGACCCAGTATCCCATGTGAATAAGTTTGAAATACAAATGGACATTCAGAAAGTGTCCGAAGACGTTCGGTGTAGGATCTTCCCTGCAACACTTTCTGAAGCCGCGCAGGAATGGTTTTTTAAGTTCCCACCCGCAAGCATAGTTTCCTGGGAAATGTTTGTAAGGGAGTTTTACGGACAGTTCTATGCAGGTCGTGTGCATCCGACCGAAGCAAACCAGCTGGTTAAAATTCGCCAGCAGGATGGAGAATCAGTGAAGGACTACATCCAGCGCTCTATGCGAGCAGCAGCTGGGGCAAAAATGGTGGGAGACGAAGGAAAAATGATGGCCATAACCGCAGGGGTTAGGCGTCGCTCCCCTCTCTAGAAAAGCCTTTGGAAGGAAGGAGTAAGAACTACCCAGGAATTCCTAGACCGGGTTGATCGTTACATCAAGCTCGAAGATGCCATTGCCGACAATGGAAAGCCTTCTAGCAAGGATAAGAAAACAGCCGAGCCCGCCAAAGCCGCCAATGGGTCCAAACCTAACGACAACGACAAAGGCAACGGGAACGGCAACGGCAACGGCAATGGAAAGAATGGTGGAAAACGGACGTATAACGAGCCTTCCACCTTCGACAATAAACGAGCAAAGGGTAACCGTTATGAACCTCGGTTCACTAACTACACTGCCCTCATTGAGTCTCGGGGAGAGGTTTATCAGACCACAAGCTCTAGTGTGCCTTATAAAAAACCTGGCCCCATTCGAAAGGATATTTCGAAGAGGGACACTACCAAGTTCTGTCGTTACCATAACGACTACGGAAATGACACCAACGAATGCAACCAGCTGAAAGAAAAAATCGAGTTCCTTATTAGACAAGGACACTTGAGGAGATACATACGGGCCTTGGGAAATTCCCAACGAGATGCTCCGGGTAGCAACGAGCAGGCTCCCACGCGCCAACACTCGCCACCCTTACAGCCTGCTCCCGTGACTGGCACACTCATAACCATTTGTGGAGGCCCCCACCTCGCGGGAAATAGCGTAAAGGCCAGGGAACGATATGCTCGGACCTTGCGCCACGACCAGGACATCGAGATGATGACTGTTGAGGACCGTGCACCAAAAAAGGCTCAATCAGACGAAGGCGAAATAACCTTCTCTGATGGCGATGCCCAACACGTCCGGTTCCCACATTCCGATCCGCTGGTCGTGGACATCCAAATGGCCAACATGATGGTGAAAAGAGTGCTGGTCGATACAGGAAGTTCGGTGAATATCCTGTATAAATCTTCGCTGGAATGCATGAAGCTGTCCGTTAAGGACCTGGAGCCCTGCAACCAAACGATATACAGCTTCTCTAGAGAAGGACTCGCCCCCGCCGGATTGATCAGACTACCAGTGACGACAGGTACAGCGCCTGCTACAAGGACATTACTCGCCACTTTCGTAGTGGTCGATTGTCCTCCGGCGTACAATGCCGTCATTGGGAGGCCTATACTAGTTGATCTACGGGCCGTCATCTCTATGTGGCACTTAGCCATGAAGTTCCCAACGGACGCAGGAGTAGGACGCATGTTGGGAAACCAAAGGGAAGTCAGAGAGTGCTATAACGCCTCAGTAACAAAGGCGAAAAAAGGAACGCCAAAGAGCCCTGCCTCTGATAAGTTGCAGATGGCAATAGATACACAAGCCCAATCCGGTGATGAAGTCACCAAATAGGGTATTGCCCAAAGTGAGGATATAGACTTAGATCCTCGCTTTGGGGATTTTGAAGAAAACGTTGGACCCATCGAGGACCTGGAAGAGGTCCAACTCGACGAAAAAGACCCGACCAGAGTTGTAAAGGTCGGGAAAAACCTGGAGCCCACCACGAAGCACGCACTGGTGGAATTTTTGCGGAAGAACCAGGAGGTTTTTGCCTGGTCGCACAAAGGCATGGCTGGGATAGATCCTGCAGTTATCAGCCATGTCCTGAATATAGACAAGACTTTTCCACCCATGCAACAAAAGAGAAGGCTGCTTGATAAGGATAGATCGCGAGCCTTAAAAGAAGAAGTTGAAAGATTAAAGGAGAATGGGTTCATCAGGGTGGCATTTTATCCATCGTGGGTCTCCAATCCAGTGCTGGTTCCCAAGCCTAACGGCAAATGGCGAACCTGCGTGGATTTTACAGATCTCAATAAAGCCTGCCCGAAGGATTGCTTCCCACTCCCAAGAATCGACCAGCTGGTCGATGCTACTGCAAGACATGAGATCCTCTCATTCATGGATGCATATTCGGGCTATAACCAGATTAGCATGCATCCCCCTGATGAGGATCACACCAGCTTTCAGACTGATACAGGCTTATATTGTTATAAAGTAATGCCCTTCGGACTGAAAAACGCAGGTGCAACGTACCAACGGCTAGTCAACCACATGTTTAAGGAGCTGATCGGAGTAAACATGGAGGTATACGTGGATGACATGCTGGTAAAGTCTAAAAAGGCAGAAGGACATGTAAGGGATTTACAAGAGTGCTTTGATGTATTGAACAAATACCAAATGAAGTTAAATCCCCTGAAATGTTCCTTCAGAGTTGGATCAGGGAAGTTTTTGGGGTTCATTGTAAATTCAAGAGGAATCGAGGCCAACCCCGACAAGATAAAGGCCCTGATCGACATGAAATCGCCAGAAAGGGTCAAAGATGTACAAAGTTTAACCGGGAGAATCGCAGCCCTAAGTAGATTTATTTCGAAGTTTGAATGGATAGGAGACTGCGAACAGGCATTCCAGGCCTTGAAAACTCATATGGCACAGCCTCCCATCTTATCAAAGCCAATCGAAGGAGAAACTTTGTTTATTTACCTAGCAATTACTGAAGTTGCTGCTAGCGCGGTGCTGGTGCGAAAAGACGAAGGCGTGCAGAAAGCAGTCTACTATGTTAGCAAGAGACTGATCGGGGCAGAGTTGAGATATCCACCAATTGAAAGGTTAGCATATTGCTTAATCCTGGCCTCTAGAAAGTTACGCCCCTACTTTCAAGCCCATCCTATCATAGTTTTAACTGACCAGCCCCTTCGGCAAGTCCTCCAAAAACCAGAAGCGGCTGGAAGATTATTAAAATGGGCAGTCAAACTAGGGCAGTTCGATATAACCTATTCACCGCGAGCAGCAGTGAAGGGACAAGTCTTGGCCGATCTTATTGCAGAGTTCACCGAACTCCCAGATGGCGAGCAGTGCAAACAGCCTAGTGCGCCTAAGCCTCAAGAGAAAGCTCCTTCGTGAAAGTTATTCACGGATGAGTCGTCCAACGAATCCCACGCTGGAGCGGGAGTGATATTGATAACGCCGGAAGGGCATCGATTTCACTGCGCCATTAGGTTCGACTTCACCGCGTCAAATAATGAAGCCAAATACGAAGCACTCCTCGCTGGATTGAGAATGGCAAAAGATATGAGCATAAAGGCGCTTGATATTTACAGTGACTCACAGCTGGTCGTGAACCAGGTTCTAGGAGAATATCAAGCGCGAGGCTTAAAAATGGTGGCCTACTTGAATAAAACAAAGGACCTACTATCCCAGTTCACGGAATACACCCTTCAACAAATTCCACAGGATCAAAATTCAAACGCAGACGCCTTAGCAAAACTTGCGAGCGCAAAAGATGCTGACACCTTGAACATTGTGCCAGTAGAAAGACTGAGTGAGCCAAGCATACAAGCGGTTGAGATCAATATGGAGATTCGAATGGAGGATACGTGGATGGCACCTTACCTGGAGTATCTGACGAACGGTGTGCTACCAGCCGATAGAAACAAAGCCAGAACTTTACAAAGGCGAACTGCTAGGTACATACTGGTCGATGGTGTTATGTACCGAAGAGGATATTCCATACCACTACTCAGATGCGTTACACTAGAAAAAGCTAAGGAACTCATGAAAGAGGTGCATGAAGGCTTCTGCGGGGATCACGCTGGGGGGCAGAGTTTGGCAAAGAAGATTCTAAGGCAAGGCTACTTCTGGCCAACTATGAACGAGGATTCCATGGAGTTTGTACGAAGATGCGATAAGTGTCAAAGGTTCTCCAAGATTCCACGAGTAGCTCCAAATGAATTGAAACAGATGCAAAGCCCGTGGCCTTTTGCAGTATGGGGGATAGATTTGATTGGATCCCTCCCTACAGGGAAAGGCGGAGTAAAGTACGCAGTCGTGGCAGTTGATTACTTCACTAAATGGGCCGAAGCCGAACCCCTCGCCACCATAACGACCAAGAAAGTTCTTGACTTTGTCATCAAGAACATTGTTTGCCGCTATGGCTTGCCCAGGAAGATCGTTTTAGACAACGGAATCCAATTTGACAGCGACTTATTCACCGACTTCTGCGAAAGGCATGGAGTTATTAAAAGCTTTTCTTCAGTTGCGTATCCCCAAGCAAACGGGCAGGTCGAAGCCGTGAATAAGACTCTTAAAGATACCCTAAAGAAGAGACTTGAAGAAGCTAAAGGAGCATGGCCAGAGCAGCTGCCTGAAGTCCTCTGGTCGTATAGAACGTCTCACCGAACAGCGACAAGACATACCCCATTTTCCTTAGCCTACGGATATGAGGCGATGTTGCCTGTCGAATTAGATCCCCCCTCACATCGACGTATAACGTACGACCAGGACCAGAACAACCAACTGATGATGGAGTCCCTAGACTCGATTGACGAGATACGGGAGAAGGCCCAACTCCGAGTTGCTGCTTACCAGCAAAAAGTCGCCTGGTACTTTAACTCCAAAGTTAAAGAAAGAAAATTCAACGTCGGTGACTTGGTGCTACGATGAGTTTTCTTAAATACCCGCGACCCCACTGCTGGAGTACTCGGACCTAATTGGGAAGGACCTTACCAGATCGAAGAAGTCCTTCATCCGGGCACCTACAAACTTGCACGCCTAAACGGAGATCTCGTTCCACGTTATTGGAATGGAGAACACCTGCGCAAGTATTATCAGTGAACAGTCCTTTTTAAAGGACTGGCTTGTATAAAATTTTACTTTTTACAAGTTTTGCAAAGAGGGTTAGCCATGTTGTATGGCTAATCGCTCGTATATGTAAGATTCTATTTTAGAATCACTCGTAAAGACATGTTTAGTCCATTTTTAATACGAGATTATAAGGGACTGTGCGCAGCCAGTCATTCTTGCCAACCTTTGTAAATTTATATTTACAAGTATTTGTTCATTACGTGTGATGTTTTGCTGTATTACAAGTATTACTTTTTCACCCGAGCAAAAATGTTCGAACAGGTCATGGTCAAGGCAAGTGACCAAGGACCTAAAGCTCCTCGATCACTTGGGGGGCATATAAGGCACATCGATAGCAAAGCGTACCATGAGGTATGTAAACACATGAACAAAATGAGTAAAAGCATGCTAAGGTACTAAGAGTATTTTTCAAAATTTATATTTTGTTAAATCAAGCCAAAGTACTATGCTAAGTTCGGTCATACGGACAAATGTTATAATAAATGAAAATATTATAGCATCATGATGCAATCTTTTACACCGCAAGCATCACTGCTTGGATGTAACTGTTCAAATAAAAGGAAAAGTTTGCTGCCCATGCAGTGAATTCAAAAAAGGTATTGTCTTTACATCACAACCCGTGGGTCGTGTAATCAAAAGAAAGAAAAAATAATAAAAAAGCTAAAGAGGCATTGGGAGCAGGAGGGTCTTTATCAGCATTCTGATTGGTCGCATCCTCAACGATTCCTTCTTCTTCTGCACCAGTGAGGCTTGGGGAAGCAGGGATCCTTGCTCTGGCCTCCTCTTCAGCCAGTTGAGTAGTGCAACGAGCCAGCTCACCAGTCCTAACATCTTCTGAAAGATAGCTGAAGTCGACGCCCTGATTGTGTTTCCAGAAGTTGTAAAAACACCGGAGCGTCGTCTTCTTATACCTTTCCAGATTCTTGGAGTTGTCAAGCTTCAACTGCTCCACTTGGCTCTCAAGGGTGGTGATGGCCTAGTCCTTGGATTTGAGCTCCTCGCCCAGTCTCTTGACTTCGCGATACTGGACTTCTGGTACTCCTCCCTCTGCTTCCTAATAGCTGCCTGAGAAGCTTCAGCCTCCGATAGCTTCGTCACCGCGGCATCCCTCTGCTGAACCATCGCCTCCAACTCCTTTGCATGCCTGGCCTCTGTAGCCGAAAGTTCCTCGGCTGCTTTCACCTGGTGCCTCTCGATAGCCTTTGCCCGAGCCTGTTCGATGGTGGCTTGGGTGCGGGTACGAGCAGCAGTTGCAGACAGCAAAACCTAAGGACAGAAGATAAAGTTAAAACCTGTTGCAAAGAATAAAAAAGTCTAAGGCCAAAGAGATAAAGAAGCACTTATGCTGGCTATTTTGTTCAGGGTCCTGTTCAGAATTTGGTCGACCCCCATACTCTCTGCCCCAACCATAGCATTTTTGACACGGTCGTTCTTCACGATGTGCGCAAGGCGGTCTTTTGCTGCTCGTAAGGCATGGCTCGAGAGTTTGGCCCCAAGAGTTTATTCCCGCTTGTTTTGTTCCCTACTGGGCGCAGCCGGAGGGTTTGTCGGAGCAGGAGGAGTCGGGGTAGGAGGAGTCTCCTTCTCAGCAGGAGCTAGAGGATGAGCAGAAGTTTGCCCAGTTGGCACGTCCTTGGAAGATTCTGTTCGACTCTTTTTGGCAGGTCCCTGGCTTGTTTCGTCGTTGTGTCTCCTTGATGACTTTCGCCAGAGCTGAGGAACCTCCTCTTCCTCCTCAGCCTGGTATATGTCGAAGACGTTGGGAGTGGACATATCTGCACACAAGTAAAAACATGCAAAGGGTAAAGATAAAGGCAGATGAAGACTCTTTATCAAATAGAAAAGAAGGTCACAAAGTTAATACCCGAGCTACAACTACTGGTCGCTATACTATTGACTCTATTAGTCATACACTCATTATCTGGCATGAAGAATTCTGGCCCTAGATTTGGAGTATATGTAAAGTTGCCCTCCCCATCAAACAAGTGACAGGGAATTGGCAAGCTATTTAAAAGCAAAATAACTTTACCGTTCTCATCAGCGGATTCCCCCAAGTCCACAACTGGCTCTTTGGCCTTTTGTTTCCCCTTGCCTTGGGGAGCAGAAGGCCTTTCTGCGTAAGGATTGACTGTGGGCTCCCTGATTGTAACCCCCGTCGGCCTCCTTCATGGAGGAGACGCAGGAGGTTGCTGCTCGGGAACCCCCTCGGCAGTGGCATCGGCTACCACGGGTCCTCTTGTTTCATGGCGAGGAGCCAGGAGGCCAAACAGCCTCAAGTTTTTATCAGTAACCAGGGACTTGACACTTTTTTCTGCGTCTGTCATCCTGGCCAAAGCATTGGACCTCAACACCATGTCTGGTGTTGGGGTCGGACGTAACCATGGGCCTAAAAAACAAAGTATACTTTAAGAAAGATGAAGGAAATTTCGATGATTGAAAAGTATCAACCAGTAAAACAGCACTTACCTCCTCGAGCAAAGGCCAGGTTGTTGCTGGTCAGGTCCGGCGTAAGGAAGTACTCCTTGCTGTACTGCCCCACGTTGGATATGTGCGTAGTGGCACTCAGGAACGTTCGGTTTATCTCCTGGTGACAAAGATGGAAGAAGCCCGTCCCATACTATTGCGGGTTAGACTTAAGGTCAAAGAGATAATTGACCTCATGGGGGGTAGGCTCTGGCCAATTTTTAAGTTTGTACAGGATATAGAGTGCGGCTAGCATTCTATATCCATTTGGAGTAATCTGGAAAGGGGCGACATCAAAATAATCGGCCACCCCCTGATAAAAAGGATGTAGAGGGAGGCTAGCCCCCGCCTCTATGTGATACCGAGACCAAGCACTATATACACCTCCGGGGAGGTTAGCCCTTTGGTCTGCAGAAGGAATTTTGAGGTTGACCCCTGTGAGGGGATACTTCCTGAGATAGTTGGCAAGCATCCTAGGAGTCACAAGGCTGGTCGGGGAGATATACCACTCGACATCAGGCAGATTCTGATGGCGAGGGCGGGCTCTAGTTTGGATGTTAGGGTCAGGAGCAGGATTGTTTCGGCCATTGGTCAAAGGATCCCTAGCCTGTGAATCAGGCTGGGCAGGATGGTTTGGACTATCATCGGATTCAGGTCTTTTCTTGCCTATGGATTTGGAACAAGCCATTTGAGGAGGAGAAGGATGAGGTCTGGACGAGGATCGAGAAAAAGGAATCTCGTGGATTCGGTCAGTCGGTTGTTCTTCACCTTCAAGCAGCTGGGCGAGAAGGTCGTCGTCGATGGGCCGTTCACCTCCCCATAAATCTGGCATAAAGGTCTGCAAACAAAAGAATGGGGAGGTGAGGATAGAGAATTTTTAAAGGCTTTTTAGAGTAGCGCTGGTCGAGTATAAAAGTCAAGCTTTTATACAATAGCATTCTAACAAAAAGCTAAATCTTTCTACACGAACAGTTTGAGAAACGGATCAAAGGGTGAAAGTAAAAAAATTTCAAAAAAGCTTTTTCAACTCCCCTTAGGGCGAGAAAAACCTATTTTCCAACTAGCCTAAAGATCGAATTTTTACTTCGACTTTACATCCTAAAAGCATGATCCCGACTATTAAACTAACTCGTAACCTTTTTCACCTACAAGACATTCTACTCACAAGCCTCTCAAACTAGAAGTAGATGAACTCAAACAGGCAACATACAGAAGCATGCATTATGAAAATTTGAAGCATAAGGATTCAAAAACTTACCTAAAAGATGGTCGTGGAGATTGGAAGAGAGCCTTCGGAAATCAAGGAACTCTCGGACTGAGTCTTGAAATTGCAGAAGAACGGTCTCCGGAGAAGATTAAAGCTCTGGTTTTTAGGGTTTCTTAAGAAGACAATGGCGTGCGTAAAAATAAAAAAGGAAGTTTGGAGATGTTATATAAGTTTGTCTGTGGCATAAAAAAGGTGTAATCATCAGTTTCCCTTTTTCGAAATATGGGGAAGCGGAATAGCCGTCGAATTATTACTGGGGAACCGAAAAGTCATGATTAGACAGGAGTAGGTTGCTTTTTCCAAGAACACATGAAGGGTTCTGACACGTATGGTGGGGTTACCGAAGAGTCATTCGCTCAAAAGTTTATTTATTGCTCGTAATAAATAAACTTGGGGGGCAAATGTTATCCAAAAAATTGGCATTGATGACGTGGCAAGTAATCCTGGACACGTGGCTGACACATGGAAGAGCTCTGCTAGTGTATCGACCAGAAGACGTATTAGAAGCAGTAAGCTGCCCAGTCTTACCTGCGACCAGTCTGGTCGATAGTTCCGCATGAAACGTAATATTACTATAAAGATCTTTGTAAATCCCGAATTTAACTCACACAATCTCCTGAGTATCCGATTATTCAGGAGAGAATATCTGTAACAATCTTGTGTAATCCCCCTTGAGCCTATAAATAGAGAAAGATAGCTCAAGAAAGGGACTTTTGGCTTTTGAATTATTTGAGACTAGAATAATTCTCCTTGGAATATTGTATTGTTCTTAAGAGGTTAGTGAAACTCATTGAACCCTTGTTCTTTGATCACTCCTTTGATTCTCATATCAATAGTAATCTAAGTGGACATAGGTCATTACCAGATCCTGGGGCCGAACCACTATAAAATATCGTATTCTTATTACTTTTTGCCATTCGATTCTTGTCAACACATTCATTCACATCAAGCATATTCTGACTCCGTGTCAGTTGACCAAAATCTGGGTCAACAATTCCAATTTCAGCTCAATCAACAAACTATGCAAGCCCTAGAATGTTTTCAAATTTTTATCCACAAATCCACAAACCCACTTTACATGCATATACTAAAGGATTGTAAGAAATTTATTAATCAAGGCTTTTATGACAATTAAACTCAGATCAAAGATAATCACTAAATTAATTTCACCAAGCACACGAATTAACATAGTTTAAAAAAAATCACTCACATCACATGGTTATAAGTATCATTAGCTTCCAAAACAACTTGATTCATAATTATAAACACTAAAAACAACTAAAACAAAACAAATAAAACTAAAACAAAACAAAACAAAGTAATCCCTCCCCCAAACATAGATAACACATTGCCCCAATGTGTTAAAAAAATTAAAAGGAAAAGAAAACTTACCCAATCACCACATCAGTATGGTCGAGGAGGCGGTGGATGCTCATAAGGATGAAAATCTGAAGGATATTGAAAATAAGGCTGCTGCACTTCATTCAGATTACAACGACCGACCAAAGCATTCAATTGATTGACATTTGTATGCTCATATGCATTCCTGGCCATCCAATATTGTTGCATATGGTTATTCTGCTGAATAATATAATTCAACTGAGCATGTGTATATTGGACATGAGGATTAATCGGTCCACCAATTGCCATCATTGGATCCTCATCCATAGCAGCTGCTACATTTTCCTCTGCATCCTCTGGTTGAACAGCCTCGGCACACCGACTAAGGCGTGGTCTTTATTCCTTTGGATTAGGAACTGCTATAGGTGCAGAATATCCATAAACAGCACTCCGAGTAATAATACCTTGCACCCGTCCTTTAACATCAATCGGATGCACCACAACTCCATAAGTTTCACACAGATCCGTAATAAAGGATCCATCCCCAATCCACCAGTTGTCATGAGCTGACAAATAAACCCAATACTATTTCTAAGCTATTTTCCCACATCAATTTTCATCCCCTTCATGATTGCATAAACCATAAGCAATCGCTCCATAGCAATATCAGAAAATTGTGATGAGGGATCAACCGAGCACTTACAAAATATAAGAACGCACGTGCTATTCAGTTGAGCTGACACCTATACATATGTTTGGGATCATCATGAGTATAAGTAACTCTAGCTCCAGGACAACCAATGAACTCTACCACCTCCTCATAATTAATTTCAATGCATAAGAACACATTATACTCATCTTGCTCATTTGGGTAAGACTAAAGCTCCTAAAAATCGTTAAACATCATAGCACTAACTGACACCCGCTTCCTCCTCACAAAACATGTATTATTCTCTTGCTCAGGCCATTTTGCATAAAACTCATACACCAGAGAAACATTTGGTTTAGGAATGCTGTCAAAATTTACCAATGACTGCCAACCTCTATCTTGAAGTATAACCCTACTAGGCTCATATGTCAGGTCAACAAAAGGAAAATTCTGATAATCCATTCCTCGCTCTAGAACTAAACTCCGTTTCCTTAATCTCTCATGTCTATCTTGAGCTTCTTTTCTTACAAACCTTGATTTATCATAAGAAACTGCCCCCTTGATGACGATGCTCCATGACTCGATCTCTTAGGTCCCATTACACTTCTTAACACTTCAATTCTACAAAAACTTTGAAAACACCTCCCCTTGTTTTTTTCCACTTCCCAAATCAACAAAACACCACATATATCACAAACAAGCTTTTCAAACCAACACTCAACACCCATTATAGACAATAAAACTCTTAACCACCAAATTCACAATAATATATTGTAAAAAACACCAAAATATTCAGAGAATAAGAGAAAAATAATTACCCATAATGAAAATTTGATGAAAGATATTCCTCAAGCTCTCCACAGATTGCACAAGCTCCCCCAAAATTCAAAATTAGGGTTATGAATGCTAAGAATGGAATTGAAAAGGGATTTAAGCCAAAGTAATTGTGGAAAAGTGTTTGAATAAAGGTTATAGGAAGATTATGAGAGATAATAGGGAAATATTTGATGGTTTGGCCTTAAACAATGGTGTAATGCAGGTGGAAATCTCAGCCTGTGTAGAGAAAAAAAGATGAAGTGATTGAAAACATAGAAAATTTATGGTTTATAGCAATTTCGCAAATAAGCGCCGCAGCGCATAAGGTGTAGTGCCACAGCCCATGTCAAAATTTGTGCTAAATTGCGAGGATGCGCGCCACGACTCAATGTTATGGCACCGCTGTGCCTAGGCACTCATGAAAATTCTTGAGCTCTCTATCTATGCTTGCGCTGCGGCTCAAATATGGGGTCGCCGCTGCTCAAATGGGTTCCTGCAGAAAAACTTCATTTTGTTTACAATTTTATAGTTTTCACGAATTCCATGGCTCATATTTACAATCTAAAGTCTAAAGGTCCAAAATTCTGAAGAAAAAATAAATCAAAAATAAAAATTTAACACCAAGCAAAAAACAAAAAAAATACTTGTCCAATTAAAAGAATTAAAATACTAAAAAAAACATGGGATGCCTCCCAAATAGCGCTGTCGTTAACGTCATTTAACTGGACGCTTGCTTATTCTTCACAAAGGTTGTAGCTGGTGATGTTCTTGACTGTATCAATAGGACCACCCAAATATGGCTTTACTCTCTGCCTGTTCACCTTAAATATCTCTCGATCCCTTCCTTTCAACTCCACTGCCCCATAAGGAAATGCTTTAACCATCGCAAATGGCCCTGACCATCTCGACTTCAATTTTCCTGGAAACAACTTCAATCTAGAATTGAAAAACAACACCTGTTGCCCTGGTTGAAACTCCGTGCAAATAAGATTTTTATCATGCCAAGCCTTAGTATGCTCTTTATAGATCTTGGCGTTCTCATAGGCCTCATTACGAAACTCTTCCATCTCATTCAACTCCAAACACCTATGATATCTTGCTGCTGTGGCATCCATCTTCAACTCCCTCATTGTCTAGTAAGCTTTATGTTTTGTCTCAACCGAAAAATGACATGCTTTACCAAAATCTAACCGATATGGCGACATGCCAATATGAGTCTTATATGTAGTCTTGTATTCCCATAATGCATCATTGAGCTTCTTAGACCAATATCTTCTTGATCTATTTACTGTCTTCTGAAGAATACTTTTGACTTATCTATTTGACAATTTCGCTTGACCATTAGTTTGAGGATGGTATGATAGAGTAGTTTTATGATGAACACCATAACGGGCCAGTAAGGCATCCATCATCTTGTTACAAAAATTTCTGCCTTCACCACTTATTAAAGTCCTAGGTGTGCCAAAACGGGTGAAAATATGCTTATGCAAGAATTTAAGTACCACCTTGCTGTCATTTGTAGGTGTTGCTGCTGCTTCCACCCATTTAGATACATAATCCACCGCTAGCAAGATGTACTTGTTATTGTAAGATGATGGAAAGGGACCCATAAAATCTATCCCCCATACATCAAATAATTCCACCTCAATAATCCCAAGTAAGGGCATGTCATTTCTCCTTGAAATGTTTCTAACTTGTTGACATCGATCACAAGATTTTACAAATGTATTCACATCTTTCCACAACGTAGGCCAATAAAAACCACATTGTAATACTTTTGCAGTTGTCCTTGTTGTTCCGAAATGACAACCATAATGAAAAGTATGACAATGAGTCAAAATTGACACCATCTCATCTTCAGGCACACATCAGCGAATAATCTAATCTGCACAATGCTTGTATAAGATGGGATCCTCCCAATAATAACGCTTTACCTCCAATAAAGCTTTTTTAGTTGTTGTCTAGATGTTTCTGCAGACAATGTATTGGCAACCAAGAAATTAACATAGTCAACAAATCACGATACCTCCTTATTCTCCTCTACTTTAAACAATTGATCATCTGGAAAAGCATCATTAATCTGCACGTCTTTCTTACTTTAACTCTCTTCCAGTTCTAATTTAGACAAATGATTAGCCCCCAAATTTTTAGTACCTTTCTTATCCCTAATATCCATGTCAAATTCTTGTAGTAGTAGAACCCAACGAATGAGACGAGGCTTGGCATCTTTCTTAGTCATAAGGTATTTAATGGCAGTATGATCAGTGTACACTATTACCTTATTCCCAATGAGATATGGCCTAAACTTATCAAAAGCGAACATAATAGCCAAAAGCTCCTTTCCTGTAGTAGCATAATTAACCTGAGCATCATTCAATGTATGACTTGCATAATAAATAGTTATAAACATCTTGTCAACTCGTTGCCCCAACACTGCTCCTACTTCATAATCACTTACATCACACATCAACTTAAATGGCAATTCCAAATTCGGTGCAATAACTATCGGTGCGGAAGTAAAATTCTCTTTAAGTACCTTGAAAGCATGGCGACACTTCTCGTCAAATTCAAAAGGTACTCCATTCATTAACAATGTAGATAGGGGTTTCAAAATCTTAGAAAAATCTTTAATGAATCTTCTGTAGAACCCTGCATGACCAAGAATGCTTCTAACTCCTTTTACTGAAACCGGAGGTGGTAAATTCTATATTGTTGATATCTTAGTCCGATCTACCTCAATTCCCTTACTTGAAATCTTGTGCTCTAGAAAAATTCCCTCATTCACCATAAAGTGGCACTTTTCCCAATTCAATACTAGGTTAGATTCCTCACATCTCTTAAGAACCAGCTCCAAATTGGCCAAATAATTATCAAAAGAAGACACAAAAACAGAAATTTTTTCCATAAAGAACTCAATACCCTTTTCTACCATGTTCGAAAATATAGTCATCATACATCTTTCGAACGTTGCAGGTGCATTACAAAGTCCAAATGGCATTATTCTAAACACGAAAGTACCATACGAGGATGTAAACATTGTTTTCTCTTGATCCTCAGGTACAATGTCAATTGATGGTATCCTGAATACCCATCTAAGAAAGAATAATAACCATGGCCCGCCAACCTATCAAACATTTGATCAATGAAAGGCAAGGGAAACTGATCTTTTCTAGTGGTCTTATTCAATTTATGGTAATCTATACATATCCTCCACCCTGTCATAGTACTAATCGGAATCAACTCATTATTCTTATTCTTAACCACTGTCATTCTACCCTTCTTTGGAATTACTTGTACTGGACTCACACATGCATTATCAGATATTGGGTCATCCCAACATCTAACCATTTAAGAATCTGCTAAAGTACCACTTCTTTCATAGCTGGGTTGAGTCTTTGCTAAGCTTCTATAGATGGCTTATTATCCTCTTCCATCAAGATTTTATGCATCACTGTTGAATGATTTATCCCTCTAATATCTGCCAATGTCCAACTAATGAACAATTTATTAGCTCGTAAAACCCTCAATAACTTTTCCATCTCTGTTTTGGAAATTGCAGCGGATACATTCATTGGTAAAGTCTCTTTCTCACCCAAATACGCATAAAATAAATGATCTAGTAGAGACTTTAATTCCGACTCTGGTGGCTACTCAATGGAAGACAATGGTCTTTCTGGCCCTTGTTCCAACTCTTGAAACTTCTTTTTGTATGTCTGGTAAGAGTTTATCCATTTGACATAATCCCTCATCTCGACATCATCATCATCTTTCTCACTTCTTGTCAAAACCACCGCAAAGGCATCACTGTTCCACCTTATTCCCATAATTGAATTATCAATCACATCAATGCTATTACAACTGTCACTTGCCTTTGGATAAGTCATCGCCTTAAAAATATTGAACACGACCTCATCCTCCTGAACTCTCAATCAAAGCTCTCCCTTTTTAACATCAATAAGATCTTTTTCTATTGCTAGAAACGGTCTTCCAAGGATAATTGGCACGTTTGTATCTTCTTCCATATCCAAAACTATAAAATCGGCTGGGAAGATGAACTTATCAAATTTTACCAACACTTCTTCAATAATTCCTCTAGGGTGCTTGATTGAACGATCTGCCAACTATAATGTCACTGTTGTGGGCCTTGCTTCACCCAACCCTAATCTGTAGTATACTGATAATGGCATTAAATTTATACTGGCACCCAAATCACACAAAGCATGCTTGCATTCAAAGTCTCCAATGGTGCAAGGTATGGTAAAAGTCCCTAGATCTCTTAACTTTTGAGGGAGCTTTCTTTACAAAATAGCTACACTCCTCAGTCAATGCTAAAGTTTCATAATCTCCCATCTTCCTTTTGTTAGACAGGAACTCTTTCATGAACTTGACATAACTAGGCATTTGTTCCAATGCTTCGGCGAAGGGGATATTAATATGAAATTTTTTGAATACCTCCAAAAACTTCACAAACTATTTATCCAGATTGTGCTTACAGAGCCTCTATGGGTATGGGATCTTGATATGGTTCTCAATGCTTACTGGGGTACAACTTACTTTTTTGAGAGGCTATCAATAACCTTTCCTTCACTAGAGTCCTTCTTTGCTATGCCTTGGTCCTTTTTCTCCGGACTTATCTCCTCTGACTGTGTTCTCTTACGCTCCTTGTACTGTGTTCCAGTTCTCAAGGTGATGGCTTGGCACTGTTCTTTAGGATTCACTTCAGTAGTGCTAGGCAAATTTCCTTGTGCTCTATTAGTCATCAGATTGGCCAACTACCCTATTTGTGTCTCCAAACTCCTTATAGATGCTCTTGTCTCTTTCATGAATTGGTTCAACGCATCAGGTTGTGGTTCAGGTTGCTTCATGGGCATTGGTTATTGTGGAGGTCTATTTTGTGGTTGATAAAAGCCCAGTGAGGGTTGTTGATAAGATTTTTGAGTGGGTTGATTATTTGTCCAAGAGAAATTTGGGTGGTTCTTCCAACTTTGGTTGTATGAAAAGGAATAAGGGTTATTGTTTTGTCTCTGGTAATTCTCTTTAGCTTGCACCTCTTCCCTAGGCATATTATTCATATCTAAGATAGGGTAATGATTCATTGGATGACCACTACCACCTGCCTCGCCTAAATTTTGTACTTGCATGGCTTGGGATGGAAGATGGGTCTGTTGTAATTGTTTTGTTAATGCTACCACTTGTGATGTAAGCATGGAAATAGCATTCAGTTCAATCATACCAGCCATCTTCTTTGGCTATACCCTTTCTGTTGACAACTGGTAGTTATTCATTGCCATCTCCTCTAGCAATTCATATGCTTCATTAGCACTCTTTCTCACGAACGTACCTCAAACTACAACATCTATTATGGTATGAGTAGTACAATTTAACCCATTCAAAAAATTATGGACTAGCATCCACTTTACTATACCATGATGTGCGCATTTCCTTAGCAACTCCTTAAATCCTTCCCATGCGTCATACAACGATTCCCCTTCTGTCTGGTAGAAATTACTAATTTGTCCTCTCAACTTTGCAGCTTTTGTTGGAGGGAAAAACATTGCTAAAAACTTTTGAGCCAACTCCTCCCATGTTGTGATTGAATTAGCTTGCAGTGAAATTAGCCAAATCTTCGCTCAGTCTCGTAGAGAGAATGAGAATAATCTGCGTATAATTGTATCTTCACTCACCCCATTCATCTTAAATGTTGCTCATGGCTTCAGGAAATCGGCTATGTGCAAATTAGGATCTTCCGTAGGCAACCCCTCAAAGTGATGTAATGACCCAACTAACTTAAAGACATCAGAACATTAAAACTACTAAGACATAACTATTAATTTTTAATTCATACATAAAATAATAGATCTTTATTAGAAAATCCAAAATACGGGATCCCATTATTATTACATAAATATCATAAAGAAAATTAAACCTTTATTTTTAATTATTCAAATACTAAATGCGAAAAATCATAAATACATAATTAAAAGACTCGAAACATAAATTTCATCCTCGATCGTTCCCATCAGTCCATTTATTTAGTTCTCGCCCAATACACATGCCAAAGCCGCCATGAATCTGTCCCGCCTTCCATGCTCATTTACCTACACAATCTAAATTAAAAGGAATGAGCCTAATGCCCAGTAAGAAAAACTACTAAAACATAACATAGAACATAAGACGTAAAAACATAAATCATAAAGCATAAGACTACAAATTAATGGTCATTAACTCATTACCATAGTATGTGATAGAAACCATCTAGGTCCTCTTACTACTATTTAGAGGTAGGTTTAAACACAACTGTAGTCTACGATAATGATAAAATTTAATTATTTGCTGTCTAAGCAACCATATTTCCCAAGCGACTACATACATACATACATACATACTTAATCACAACACATAATATCTAACTTATTTTCCTTACCAAAACCAGGGTATTGGAGACAATAGCAGGATTAGAAACTCCTAAAACCAAACAGTAAAAATCATAAGTTTCCTAAAGAAAAGAAGATGAAGAGAAGATCTAAACCATCAAGATAGAACTTACCGAAAACCTTAAGTTTCAAGAAAATCAAACATCTAACCAAAAGCCATTATAACAAGTTAGAATTTGGAAGAAAATGAAAAGAATAAGAGGAACTACAATGAACTAAACTTGAGGATTGAGAGTACCTTAGACAACTTAGAACTTCAATCTACACCTCAATACCGAAATCACTCTCTAGCTTACTTCCCAAATGTTTAGAAAAGCTTAGATTTGAAAGCTTTTAACCACAAAATCCCAGTGTTTCTCTCTAGAACGAAATTAGCAGCTTAGAGGCTCTGAGAAATGCTTGAATGATGATGCAAATGGCTGAGTGAAGAGTCATATTTATAGAGCTCAAGTAGTGAAACTAAATTCTTTTAAAATGAATAAATAATTGAATTTTCTGCTCAACAAATGCCCAAAACTCGGTCAAAATCGTTCAAGAGCAAGTCCAAGTTGTTGAGGGATGATTCTAGCTTGGATTCCACGGACTTTCAAGATATGCATGTGGAGCCGATATATCGCCCCCCTATAGACGATATATCGCCTCCCCCATATTCCCAAGGCTCCGTGGTTTCGCTCGTGCGA
This sequence comes from Humulus lupulus, assembly GCF_963169125.1. Lineage (NCBI taxonomy): Eukaryota > Viridiplantae > Streptophyta > Magnoliopsida > Rosales > Cannabaceae > Humulus > Humulus lupulus. The sequence goes on along the minus strand of NC_084802.1, from coordinate 233,409,439 downwards.
AGTAAATGTGTTTTCCATATCAAAATAGGCTATATATCGACCCCTATAGCTGCGATATATCGGCTTACACGGATATATTACACATGTTTGCACACTTTTAGCACACTTGAAATTTGTTTAAACAACTTTGACTGAGTAATACGAGATCCTAACAGTTGAAGGAAGATTCTGGACTTCCTAGGTTTATCCTTTATTAATTTATTCATCTAAAATCCTTAATAAACATACATGTGACAAGTGTCACATTCTTAATTATTCTATCTAAACCTTAGGTTATACTAAATAATATTTCTAGAACCAGCTACATTAATCAAACCTTATGATAAAATTAATATTTCTAAACTATAGGCTAAGCTTATAAAACCCATAACTATCTCTATGAGTTTCCAACAAATGCCAGCTTGAACCAATAACCACGAAAACTAAAATACTACAGCACAAGCTACTACTATCTAGCTAAGTAAAATTCCGAGATGCTACAATTCTCCCCTACTTAAAAGAATTTCATCGTCGAAATTTACTTACCAAACAATTTTGGATACCATGCTCGGATGTCTTACTCCGACTCCTATGTTGCCTCCCATTCTGTACTATTACTCAATAAGACCTTGACTATCAGAATACTCTTAGATCGTAATTCCTTCACCCCTTTCTCTAGGATGCTAGCTAGCCATTCCTCATAACTCAGGTCTTTTTGAAGTGCTAACGTATCGTACTTGAGAACGTGGGATGGGCCTGACACATATCTACGCAACATCGAGATGTGAAACACATTGTGGCTATCTGCTAGAGCTGGCGGTAGGGCTAATCTATACGTTACTAGTTCCACCTTGTCCAATATCTCAAAAGGACCTATAAATCTGGGATCAAGTTTGCCTTTCTTCTCAAACCGCTTCACTCCTTTCATAGGAGATAATTTTAAGAAGACTTGATCTCCAACTTTGAACTCCACAAATCTTCGCTTGGCATCTGCATAACTCTTTTATCGACTCTGAGCAGCAAGAATACACTTTCTAATCAGTTCCACTGCGTCTTGAGCCTCTCTAACAGCCTCGGGTCCAAGAAGTTGTCTTTCTCCTACCTCGTCCCAATGTAACTGCGACCGACATTTCCTTCCATAAAGTAGCTCATAGGGTGCCATATCGATAGTTTCCTGGTAGCTATTATTGTAGGAGAACTCTCTCAGTGGAAAATGCTTACTCCACGATCCTCTGAAGTCTAGTACACAAGCACGCAACATATCTTCTAAAATCTGTATGGTACGCTTGGACTGTCCGTCGGTTTGCGAATGAAATGCCGTACTGAGACTTAGCTTGGTACTCATGGCTTGCTACAAGCTTCCCCAAAATCTTGATGTAAACATCGATCGTCTTTTGGATACTATGGTCTTAGGGATTCCATGCAATCATACAATTTCTCGAACATAAATGTCTGTGTACTGGTCCGCAGTGTATGTAGTCTTGATAGGCAGGAAGTGAGCTAACTTTGTGAGTCTATCCACCACAACCCAAGCCGAGTTATGTTGCTTACTTGTTCGTGGTAATCCTGTCACGAAGTCCATGGCTATGTCTTCCAACTTCCATTCCGGAATACTAAGCGGTTGCAGGTCACAGATGTTCCGCCTTTACTTGCTGGCATATTAGGCATATGGACACATACTCTGCTACGTCTTTCTTCATTCCCGGCCACCAATATAGTGCCTTAAGGTCGTGAGTCATCTTGGTCGATCCAAGGTGAACAGAGTATGGGGTAGTGTGTGCCTCTTCTAAAATCTTCATCTTAATTCCATGGTCATTCAACATGCATACTCGACTCTTATATCTTAAGAACCTTTGTCCTGATATAGAGAAATCTGTAGTCTTGCCTTCTTTGATTGCAACCATATACAATAATATCGTGTCATCATGCCCTTGCCCGATTTGTAATGACCCAACTATTTCTAAAACCTTGGACCATTAAAACTACTAGACATAGCTACTATTTTGGGAAACATACATAAGAAATAACATAACTTTATTTAAAACCCCAAAAATAAATATTGTGCAAAGTACAAAGTAAAATATGAAATATAAAATACGGTATGGGTACCCATTGTTTAATACATAAAAACAAACTTAATTTAATTAAATACTAATTGCGGAAATACATCAAAACATAATTCAAAAGACTTAAAAATAACGTCATCCTCGATCGTCACGCAGTCCATTCAATTCATTCATCCTCAACACACAAGTCAAGCTGCCATGAATCATTCTGCCTTCCATATTCATTTTCCTGCATCAAGCTAAAAATAAAGGAATGAGCCTAATGCCCAACAAGGAAAATCTACTAACAACATATATCATAAATCATAAACATAAGACTATATCATAAACATATACAATAAAACATATGACTATAAAAACATATAACATATATAGGACTACAATATTAATGGCCATTAACTCATTAACATGGCATGTGATAAAACCATCTAGGTCCTTTGTCTACTAATCAAGGTAGGTTAGATCACATGGTAGTATATGATAACCCATCTAGGTCCTGTGTCTACTAATCGAGGTAGGGTAACTCATAACTCTAAACCATGAAAATGATAAAAAATTCTTGGTGCTTGCTATCTAAACAAGTCATATGCCCAAGCGACTATAAAACATATTCCTGGGGCTTGCTATCTACGCAAGTCATATGCCCAAGGACTACAACATATTTATACATATACATATCATAGCATAAAACATATAATAACATAAGCATAGAAACACGTATAATCTATCCTATTTTCCTTACCAAAAAACTAGGATATGGAGACAAGAACAGGATTTGGAACACTCCTAAAATCAACAGTAAGAATGGTGAGTTTCTAAAGAAAAGAGATGAAAAAGAAAACTAAACCATCCGAGTAGAAACTTATCGAAAAGAACCTTAAGTTCCAAGAAACTTAAATACCTAATCAAGAATCATAAACAAGAGTTAGGATCTAAAAGAAAAGAAAAGAAAACTAAAGAACTATGAAAATCTGAACATAAGGATAAGAATACCTTGAATGATCTTATGGATTGATCTAAACCTCGATACTAAAATCTCACTTCCCAAGTGTTTAGAAAACTTAGAATGATAAAGCTTTTAACCCAAAAACCCAAGTGTTTCTCTCTATAGTAACCTTAGCACCTTGAAGGCTCTGAAGACTCCTTGAAGAATGAAGAAAATGGCTGAGTACTAGGTCTTATTTATAGAGTTCAAGAAGTGAAACTAACCCCTTTTAATTTGAATAAATAAATGAATATAAAATGAAAAAGATTCAAATTTTCATTCAACAGATGCCCAGAACTTGGTCAAAATCGTTCAAAGGCAGGTCTAAGTGGTTAAGGCTATTTTAAAATTTAAAAATCCTCAAGATTAAAAAAAATGTGAGTTGGAGCTGATATATCGCCCCCTATAGGTGATATATCACCTCCCCCATATTCCCGAGCTCCGTTCATTCGTTCGTGCAAAGTCGACGTGTTTTCCGTATCTTCTGTAGGCAATATATCGACCCCTATAGCTGCGATATATCGGCATACATTGATATATTAAACACGTATTTGTACTTTTTCAGCATATTTTGAATTGATAAAACAGCTTTGACTAAGTCTAAACGTGATCCTAACAGTTTCTGGAAGGTTCTAGAGCTTCTAGATCTTTCTTTTAATTAAGCTATTCATAAAAAATACTTAAATCCTTAATAAACATGATTATGACAAGTGTCACATTCTTAATAGTTCTATCTAAACCTTAGGTTATAATAAATAATATTTCTAGGACCAGCAATATTAATCAAACCTTATGTTATAATTAATATTTCTAAACTATAGGTTAAACTTATGGAATCCATAACTGTTGCTATGAGTTTCTAACTAAGTCCCAGCTTGAATCAAAATCCACGGAAACTAACATACTACAACTAATACTAACTACTACTACTATCTTGCTAAGGAAAATCTGGGACACTACACGATCCATATATCATCTAGTAAATTTGATTGGATGGACAAGTTAGCCATTTGACCCATGACTATTTCTATCTCGACATTAATCAGCTCTTGCTATAGCGTCTTTTTAATTCCGAATAATACTGCCAGATTTCGGTAACTCTTCTGGCTTAACGCATTTGCAACTACATTTGCCTTTCCTGGGAGGTATAGGATTTCGCAGGCATAGTCCTTTACTAGTTCCAACCACCTTCGCTATAGAGTTCCTTCTACGTGAAGAAATATTTTAAGCTCTTGTGGTCCGTATAAATCTCACACCATTATCCATAAAGATAGTGGTGCCAGATTTTCAGTGCAAAGACCACCGCTGCCAACTCCATATTGTGTGTTGGATAGCATTGCTCGTATTCCTTCAACTACCTTCAGGTGTAGGCTATCACCTTGTCATTCAGCATCAGCACACAACCTAAACCTTGCTTAGATGCATCACAGTATACTACAAAATTGTCGTTGGGTGTTAGTACGCAAAGTACTGGTGCTGAGCACAATTTATCTTTGAACAACTAGAAGCTTTCTTGACATTTATCCTTCCAGTTGAACTTTTTCTATTTCCGGGTCAGGTTGGTAAGCGGAGTGGCTATCATAGAAAATCCTTCTACAAATCATCGATAATGGCCTACTAACCTGAGAAAACTTCTAACATCTGACACATTCTTTGGTCTTGGCCAATCCTTCATAGCCTCTACTTTAGTTGGGTCTACTGTGACTCCATCCTTGGATACTATGTGGTCAAGGAACGCTACTTGTGATAGCCAAAATTCATATTTCTTGAACTTGGCATAAAGTTGGTGCTCCTTTAGTCGTAGCATGGTTAATCTTAAATGTTCCTGGTTCTTGACTTCATCCTTGGAGTACACCAATATATTGTCAATGAATACCACGATGAATTTGTCCAAGTAATCCTTGAAGACTTGGTTCATTAAGTCCATAAATGCAGTTGGAGCGTTGGTAAGTCCAAAAGACATAACTAGGAACTCGTAATGTCCGTATCAAGTCCTAAAAGTTATCTTTGGTATATCCTCTTCCCTTACCTTGACCTGGTGATAACTGGATCGTAGATTAATCTTTGAAATTATAGTCGCTCCTCAGATTTGATCAAATAAGTCATCGATCCGGGGTAGCGGGTACTTGTTCTTAATTTTCACCTTGTTCAGTTCACGGTAATCGATACACATCCGCATGCTTCCATCCTTATTCTTTACAAATAGAACCAGTACTCCCCATGGCGAATGCCTCGGTCTGATGAAACCCATGTCTATGAGCTCTTGCAACTGCGTTTTCAACTCCTTGAGTTCGGTAGGTGCCATTCGATATGGTGCCTTTGAGACAGGCTCGGTTCCCGGTACTAGTTCGATTGTGAAGTCAATTTCCCGAGTCGGGGGTAACCCTAGTAAGTCGTCAGGAAATATCTCTAGAAATTCATTTTATAATGCGGACGTCTCCAACCTTTAATGGTGTTTCCTATGCCACATCTGTGATGCTTGCTAAGAATGCATGACATCCTTTCTCTATCATCCTCTGAGCTTTGAGAGATGAGATAAGTGGTGTCTGTAGTCCTGAAACCCTTCCCATAAAATATAGTTTCTGACCCTCAGGAGTATCGAACATCACTTGCTTGCGTCTATAGTTGATGGTTGCGCCATGTCTTGCTAGCCAGTCCATGCCTAGTATTACATCGATGTCCTTGATCTCTAGCTCTATCAGGTCTCCTTCTAGCTCCGTGCCCTGGACTATGATCGGTACTCCTCGTACTATTCGTGATGATAGAACAACTTCCCTCGAAGGCAGTTCTATAATAAACCTAGTTCTAAATCTTTCACAAGGTTTGTCTAATTTCTCTATCATTCCTAATGAGATATACGAGTGTGTTGCTCCCGAATCAAATAATACTGAACATATATTATCGAGGATAGGAAGCTGACATGTGACCACTTTATTACAGATTTCGGCTTCTCCCTGGGGCAAGGCGAAGACTCTGGCTGGAACCATCTTGTTGTCATTCTCTTCTTTTGTTTTGAGCTGCGGACAATCTCTTTTCTGATGACCTTCCTGGCCACAATTGTAACAACCCTTGGTGTTTGTACGACACTCCCCAGGATGTCTTTTCTAGCACTTGGGGCACTGAGGGTAATCCACATAACCCGACCTATTATTACCATTGCTAGTCGGTGCTCTTATGTCAGCATCGACTTGCTTATTATCATGATGCTTTCTTTTCTGCCCATTATTGTTATGTTGATTGTTGTTGTGGTTTTGACCATTTTGAGTCTAATTCTGCTTCTTGGTTTTAGACTTGTTTGCCTCCTCCTAACTAACATTTTCTTAGAGCCTTTCCACCTCTATAGCTATTTCCATAACATCGCGTAAGAAGTGGTTCTAGGGTTTGTAAGCTTGAATCCTAACTTAATCTTGGTTCTGAGTCCCCTGGTGAACTTGGTAACCCTCAAGTAGTCAGTTGGGACTAATTCTGGTGCAAACTTGGCTAGACGATCAAATTATCGAGCGTTCTCGACTACCGTCAAATTGTCGTACTTCAGACTGGCAAACTCTTCCACCCTCGTAGTGATGACTGCCGAGTTGTAGTACTTTTTGTGAAACAGCTCCACAAATTTGGCCCAAGTCATGGTGGTGATATCATGAGTCTGTTGTACCAAATCCCACTAGATTCTAGCATCCTTTTTTAGTAGAGAGGAAACGCAAGATATGCGATATGCGTTGTTGAGGTTCATGTGTGCTAGAATGCGCTCTACATTCCTGAGCCATTCTTCAACCTCAAAGGGGTCAGTTATCCCTTCAAAATTTGGAGCGTTTTGCTTATGGAAATGCTCGTAGACTGGCTCTATGTACTGAGCTGGATAAGGCGCGTAGTTCACCATCAACCATCCCCGTATGGATATCCTACATTCTGCCCTTGCTGGGGTGCTTGAGTCGTTGGCTGAGGCTGAGGCTAAGGTTGCGGCTGAGGCTGCGGCTGGGGCTGAGGCTGTTGTCATTGTTGCTGCAGTAGTTCTTTTACTTGTTGCCGTAATCGAATAATCTCAGTGTTGTTGTCACCGGAGGTGGTGCATTTCTATTGGCAGTAGCAGTGGTAGCACGCGTTCCCCTTCTTCGGATTGGAGGGACCTCGTGAGTCTCGTTGGCAGTGCTGGGGGCATTGTCGTTCGTGTGTGAAGACATTCACATCGACATCTTCAGCAAAGTTCTAACATTTGAGAAAACACATTAGAACTTACCCTACTAGTTTCTAAGGAAAAACTTAGTCTAAGCAAACATAACTCGGAGCTATCACTTATGATTTCTTATGAAATATTACGTAAGCCTTCTTTATAAATTAGGGTGTGTTTCTATACTTAGATTATTAAGCCACCTTTATTATTTTCTAAGTTTGTTTCTAACCACCCTATATGACTTAATTCTCAGACTGGAAACTTGTCGCTGTTCCAAAGTTAACCATATTGAGGGAGGGCTGGGATCAGTAAAATCATTTCCATTACTATGGCCCCCTAAACTCTCAATACAGAATCTGATTCATTGTTTATGTTATGAATATATATATTTATGCTAAAATCTAACGTTTTAGTCATTATGTTTTCAGTTAAAATGAATGGAGCTTTGACCTATCATGATATCCGAGCCACTAAGGCATTGAAAAGGGTTAGAGAGCCAAGGGATACAATAGGAGTGCTAGAAAGAATCAATCAAAGATTGATCATATTTCACAAGGAGATAGTTCACCTTCAAATTGCTAGGCAAATTATTATGATAGCCATGGAACAATATGTCCTAGTAATTAGGCTTTTTAAGGATTTTCCTTCTGTAGTTTCAAAATTGGAAGAATTATGGGAGACTATGGATGATGAAGATGATTTACCGGTAGCCATGAGATATTATTTTCTTATACTTAGGTTTACCTATAGGTTTGAGTTTCAATTCACCAATGAACAAAAGCATAATATCCTCATGAAGATTCCTCGTGGTAGTTTCGATGCATATGATACTGATGATTGTGAGGAAATAATTGATTATATGTTAGATGAAGGGTCAGAAGTAGAAGCTCCTGATTTTTAGAAATTTTACCCTAGTTATTATTAGTATAGTTTCTTTATTTGTTGAATTATTAATGTAATAAGTGAAAATCTTTTTCCAAATGAATAAAGTTATTATTTTTTAATGGCATGTATGAGTTTGATTCTTTTTTAATTTTTTTTTTTGAAATCATAATTAACTTAGAAAAAATTCAATAAATAAATGGACTGATGGGAACGATGGAGGATGACGTTTATGTTTCTAGTCTTTTAATTATGTATTTATGATTTTCAGCATTTAGTATTTGAACGATTAAAATTAAAGGTTTAATTTTCTTTATGATATTTATGTAATAATAATGAGATCCCGTATTTTCGATTTTCTAATAAAGATCTATTATTTTATGTATGAATTCAAAATTAATAGTTATGTCTTAGTAGTTTTAATGGTCTGAGGTCTTAATGTTAGTCAGATCATTACAATTGAATAGTAGACTACACCATTTGTAATATTGCTGGCTTGATCTCGAAATTATTTGCAGCAATAGTGCGGTGTCTGATGCATGAATGCACTCCTGTGACAGTAGGAAGTACATAGTCTCTAAGTGTCCTTGGTCCTCATTCCACTGGGACCTCTGTAATATTTGGAATATTATTAACAATAGCAGCATTGTTTGCTGCATTTCCTTGAGTCTTAGCCATGGCAAAACCCAACATTTTCTTTATCTTTCGGTTTTGTCTGCACGTTCTTTCAATTTCAAGATCTACCAGTATAAGTTCCTTTTGTCTACTTCGTCGCATATACCAATAATTCTTGAAACACAATACAGTCACAAACTGAATGAGTACTAGAAATAAAAACATATTTAGAATAAAAATCAATTATATTGATATTAATAATACAGTCCCCGACAATGGCGCCAAAAACTTGTTGTGGATTTTTTTAACTACGCAAGTGCACGCAATTGTAACAAGTAATAAATCAGTAAGTAAAGTATCGTTCCAACAAGGAATATTATTAATTACCAAAACTAATTTTGATTCTAATTGATTGACAATTAATAGATTCTGAATTTAATTTAATAAACTGAACACTAAAACAATAAAATAGAACAAATGATAACTCAAATGAACTATTAATTCAAATGATTGAGAATTAGGGTTATTAAACTTCATCAACTATCCACCTATGTTTCTCTAATGCGAATTTAAGAACTCCTATTTCTATTGTGATAGCATACTACAATTATAGATTATATTCTTACTAGGACTTATAATTCTCTACAATAAGCAATCTCCTACATCTCTGTGTTAAACTAACATATTGTAGACATTAAACACATTATCCCTAAGCTACACAGATCATACAGGTACTCTCGTCCAATATAAATCTACGATTATTTGACTATAGCATAATTATCCTTCACTTCTCAGATCTCAAGTTAAAATCATCTAAATCATGCAATTAGTGGCCAATTAATCATAAGCATTAAGCACAAGACAAATAATTCACAATATTAATAGGAAAATCATAAAAACTTCATTAAATACTATAAGGTTTCAAGAGAATCCAATAACACCCTAAATGAAAAATTAGTTCATGCTGAACATAATAAAATCCATAAAATCAAATATCAACATCACTAATCCAAAACGTAAAAGCAAATAATGAAATAGTATGATAGATTAGTTGATCTCCAATCCTTTTCCTCCTCAGTGTGCTCTTTGAGTCTCTTCCTTAGGATTTTTTTTCTTTAGAAATCTTCATAATATCGATTAAATAGTAATATGTGCCTTGGATGTGAAATCTCTCTTTTGCCCCTGCGTAAAATGCCCTATTCTTTGAATTAACCACTCAGACGCCGCGACTCTATAATGAGGCGTCGCAGCCCGTGTCCAAAATCAAGAATGCGTCTCGTCTCTATTTGCTTAAGTGTCGCGGCTCTAATAGTCATGCGTTGTGGCTCTAATTCCCCAGCCAATAGCGTTGCAGCTCTCAAAGGCAGCGCTGCGGCCCTAGACTTCTTGATGGTTTGACCTCTCTGTCTAATCACAACGCCGCAACTCTAATTCTAAGCGTCGCATCTCAAATGTCTTTTTTTCAACAATTTCCATCTTTTTGAAGCCAAACGCGATCATTTATCACTACTTCCCATAAATCTGAAATATTATCAAACACAGGCAACAAAACATGATAATGCATAAAAATTACTAAATTAAATAAAACAAACCTTTAAAATACTATAAAAACTACTCTGTCAGGCCTCTCTCTTGACTTTGAGTCTGCTAAGTCACAAATTCTCTCTAGTTCTAAGTTCTCATTATTTTGCTAATTCTTGGCTTAATAAATTAATTGATTCACTATGTTATTTTTCCACTAAAAATTCATAGTTGCACTCTCAAAACATACATTCTTATGTTATTAGATATTGTAAGTCATATAGTTACCCATTGATATAGTCATTGCATGAGTTATGAATCTCTACTCATTATTCATAATTAGAGCTAAGTCAATGTCCATTAACCTCTCTAATTATATATTCACCAGTCAGTGCCCTTGATACTCTAATGAACATTTCTACAACTTGTTTACAGATAATATTTATGTTCTCAACAGAAATTGAGCACTCTATATACAAGTTTCTTTATTAATACTGAGATGAATAATTAATCTACTTCCAATCAAGGAAGGGGTGGATTCCATATCTGTCAAGTATGTTTCCATCGACCTGTGTTCCCATGACTCAAAGATATCAGGAATTAGGTCTATGTTTTCTTTCATATATTGTATCTGATATGTCCAAAGCCATAAGACCACACATAGAACTCCATACTCACTTCAGGATTAAGGTCAAGTCTTAAACAATGATCGAGTGATGAATGATGAAGTTCTATATTTTAACACATATTATTAGAAGTTCCTTCATCATGCCATTGTCCTACACAATCTATATTGTATACAGCAGACCTATCTCCATATGTCAACTACAAATAACAACATAAATAAGTCATTTTTTCTAAGACAATAGATAGACAGTGCACATAATCTTGATTAATACAAAGCTCCCACTTTATATTAGTGATTACAGACAATTTTATGTTATTATCATGAATTAAATCCTCTTGTATATACACCTATATATATATATACTTAATTCGAGATTACATGTAATAACATTGGAGCTTTCTATATAAATGGAATGTAAATATAAATGCAAATATGAGTTAAAAATATTATCTTTGTTAAATACTCGGTAAATGTTTTACAAAATTATGCTTTAAGGGCACATATCCCAACAAAGGTGTCATAACTTGCACCTCCTTCTTCAGTAATCATGTGTAAAGGATCCATTCCCATGGGCATTCCTGCGTCCTACAAGTGTAACTATTGCTTTGCTCCAAGCCAAAGGATCCATTCCCATGGGCATTCCTGCGTCCTACAAGTGTAACTATTGCTTTGCTCCAAGCCAAATTCTACCAAATTTCATGACCCAATGTGACATTCAAAGAATTAGGAAAGTCCTCAAATATGTTTGATCTTTCTCTTCGAGCAACATTGTATTTGAGGAGACTTATCCCATGGTCGATTAGGACTAGCTATGCCAAACATCCAATCTTTATATTCATTTTGAGTTGGAGCTCCTTCAATCAACCATGACCATGATACATCTTAAGAAAATTATGAGGAGGTTTGGATTAAAGGCAAGGGCTGGTCTCAACCAAGGAAAAAAAGTTAGTCATAAAAAGAAAACTATAGGGTCCCTGAGACTTTTTTTAAGAAACCTTTCAACAGAAAAATTTGGCATAGAATTCTCTAAGTTTGACATTACTTCCAATGATAATGTGGAGCCAAAGGACTAATACAACTTACGATGAGCAAGTACAATTTGCTTGCCCCATGAGGTGGTCGCTGTTAACATTAGAGTCGTTGAGGAAAGCATGGAGACAATAAGAGACCTGAGCTAATACGTAAGCATATTTGCCCTTTTGAGGATATCACAGTGATAGTGTAACTCCTTGATTTCTTAGGCTAGTTAATTTACCAAACTATAAAAGGTATGTTCATAAATTAACTTATAAATTCTCTTAATGAAAATATTTGTTAAAAGACTGCTTTTATTAAGTGTTTAGTGAATACATACAACTTTAAACCATGTGTGTTTGGGATCCCATGTTTGAATACAAAACCGTTTAATGTTATTGGAATACTGAAAATTGGAAAGTGGAAAGTATATATAAACCCATAGTCAAAGTCATTTATCAAAACTCAAATTGTGCTAAAGAATGTAGAAGCTAGGAATCCTCCATCCACTAGGTCAGATTTCACATCAGTTGAGGCCTCTCCAACTCATCACCTCATACTAACTATGCTTTGTCCTTACCAACAATAAAAAGTAACTAATGAGCTAGATCCCAGTATGAAAGTTATCAACAATACAACACATAAACAATTATGTTAATAATAACTCACCATGACATTCACATCAAGTGGACGAGTTGACAGTCAAGTGTGTCACCCCTCACCAAGTGTATCACCCATCACTGGGATAATTCAACATCAATTGGGGCCTCACAACCAATATACTCACTTACCCCACACAACAAGAACTACATATTAAGATTATGTGAACCATACATTCCTAATAATATATTAACAATAAATATTCACAAAGTATGTTTTACACACAATGAAAAAATATCAAATACATAATATTTCTGTACTATAGAAATAACTTTACTTACCTTGGTCCTTGAAACTGGATGTGAGTGATCGCGACTCACCTAGGTCCTAAGGTAGAAAAACAAGGTAGTCAAACTCATAAATAATACTTGAAAATATACTAGAAATAATTAAAATCCTTACTAATTATTTGACTAAGCTAAACTAAAGTTTTAGACCATCTCGTTAAAATCACCGAAATACCCTTGGGGTGCCAATAGAACAACACCATAGAAACTAGACTCAAATTGGGTTGGGGCTTGAAGGACGAATGCCCGAACATGATAGTGATGCAAGCCTTGGGATAGACCCACAAAGAGACATTGTTGGCATTATTCTGTAAAATAATTACTGTTTATTCTGTAAAATAATTACTGTTTATATAAATAAAGGTAATGTTTTCCGCTCATATTTGTATTTATTTACATACATGTCATTCATCAATAATGATCCAATATTATTACTCAAATACAAAAGTTGGCTTTCCAGACAGTATTTAACCGTCACTATTGAGCAACGATGACAGTCGGCTAACTGTTGCATTTTCCTATGTCGACGTAGTGGTATGTATGCTGATAGTTAAAAATTGTCTTTGTTGTTGGCTATGCCGACATTTAAAAACTATTGCTATTGCTGGCTACGTCGACAGTTAATAACTATCAATAAAAAATATAAAAAATTGCTAAAAAATGTTGTCACTTGTGTTATATATTGCAATGTCCTCCTAATCCAGGACCGTTGCACTATGTACTTTAAATAGTACTAGACATGTTAATCAAGTTCCTTGGTTATAAACATGTAACTAAGGTTAATGACATGGGTTAGGGTTAAACTTTCTGGTCAAAAGGAAACGTTGAATTTTCATTTAAAAGTTTAGTATATACATGAGATCCCAAAATAACATAAACAACTGTTTAAAAGGTTATATACAAGTCAAAATACAAGCCAAACTGACCTAGGCGACAAAATAGGGGATGCAACCCTACTTCCTCCAAGATAACCCTGGCCGTGGTGGTCAAGCAGCAGCATATGTACAAGCCGCCATTGAAGCTCTCCAACTCAGGGTTGGTCTAGCTTTTCCTTCTCCTTAGCTACACCACACCGCACTTGTGAGCCAAGGCTCAGGAAGAAAACTATGAATGAGTGGATGAATAGTAAATACATAATCCAGATGCATATCTAGCATGTCCAACAGTAATAACCTACTCATGTATGCATACAATGACAAATAAATGATTATAGGATCATCCTGGGGCCCGCTGCTCTGAATAGATAACCATAGAGTCAACCTAGGCCCTATCCCTAAATAGATGACTATGGAGTCAACCTCGGGCCCTATGCCCTAGCTAAGTGACCATAGAGTCACCCGGGGACCTTTGCCCTAGCTCTGAGTATCTAGCCAAGGGTTGACCAACGTAATAGTACATCCCTGATTAGGCCTAAGCCTCTCGACCAGCGCACAACGTGCTATTATTGCCCTTGACTAATAAGTCAATGCCTTAACTAGATATTCGGACAACCGGATAAACAGATAGCCAGATACAGAGTAGCATACCTCAAATATTACAAGTATGCATACATAATAATCATATATCTCAGCCAATTAAATACAAACACAGTAATAACCATGTTCATTAATAGGGACCATCCCTAATCACACAGATAATAACATTTAACATGTACTGGGCGCAGTTTTCTTACCTCAGGTCCAAGTGCAATGTATAATAAGAAGGACCCTTGAGCACGATCCCGGTTCTGAGCCTGTAGCGGTAACCTAGTCACAACCATAATATAGAATTCCGTCAATAACGAGCGAATAAAGGCTTTCAGACCGAGTCCTAGCCTCCGAGACATTGAATTCTACTAAACCGGGTAGTAGAATCGATCCTGAGCCCCTAAGTCTGAGTTCCCGCACTCAAGACCTTCCCGGGGCTCAAAAGCCCTTCAAGTGCCACTACCCGCCCCTAGGCAAAGAGCCAAGGGCTCTCCTCTGGAACACACACTTTGCAACTATCCCTAAAAGCATCGTGGCTCAAATGGAGGTTCAACACCTCCTTCTCCTTTTCGTTCATGAGAGTCGCGGCACCCCAAGAACAGGGCCGCGACTCGACATGAAACCCAATTTTTCCCTTGTTTTCTTGAAGCCAAAACTCACCAAAAACCTAATCAAACATAGCCAAATCCCAAAAAAAAAGTTCCCAATCAACTCAGCATTTCATAAGCCTCAAAACCATCCCCGAAAACAAGCTTAAAACTCCTCACAAAACCAAATTCAAATTTGAGTTTTCAAAACTCTAAAACTCAACTAAAACCAGAGAAAACATAAAGAATTGAGGCTAGAAATCAATACCTCTTCTGCCATAACAACGCTAAGCTTTTCCCCAAGCAATCCCGAGCCTAAGCTAGCTTTGATTCCCCTAAGATCCCAAAAAATTTTAAACAATTGAGAGAGAGAGAGAGAGAGTTGATAGAGTTCTAAGTGTTTTTCTATTTGTGTGCAGTTTACTTAGAGTTCAAGTAACTCTAAGAAAATCCCGAAGCTCGGGGTACCAAAAACGTCCCCTAGGGTAATATGGTTAAAATTCCTGAAATTCCCTCCTAATCGCACTAACTCGGAATATATCCTCAATTATTTATTCCCATTACCCGATATCCCGGTAATGTACTAAATACCCAAAATATCCCTTGACTCACCTCGAGTCGGGTATTTGGTCCCGTGGTGACTCTCCTGCTAACTTGCTCCCTTGGATTGCCTCATGTTGAGTAACCCAAATATATCCACATAATAATGTGGTCTCATACATATATCACATATATGCACATATATTCCAAATATACCCATAACGGGCCAAACTATGAAAATTGTTCTTCTAATAAGTAACGAGCCCACATGCATATTTAATACACCTAAACATGCACATCTAGTTATATTATAATATAACTCACGTAATCATATAATGATACACATATAAATCACATAAACACATATTTCATAATCAAATTACATATATTCAAATAATTCTCCATAATTTGCCATCCTGCCCCCCTAATCATGGCCCGAAATCTTATTAAGTAATTTGGGACATTACATATATATTTAAAAAATTACATAAATACTGAATCAAATGAGAGAATATCAGAACATAACATTCCAACCATAATATAAATTTCAAACGAAAAATTCATTCAATATCGTAACTCTGAAAATACATATTTTTTTGTTGTCTAAAATTAAACTCACATATATTAGCAATACTCATATTTACACAACAAATTATCCAAAAATAACAAATAAACATCAAAACGAATAAGGAACAGTCATAAACAACTCATATATTTCATACATCCCATTTTCTGCTGCTAGCCACTTGTTGTAGTCACTAAAGTTCTGTATAAGAAGTTAGTGAAGAACATAACTTGCAATACAAGTAATGCAGAATGAAAAACGTAGAGAACTACATCATCGAGGATATTTCTGTCACTGCTACTTAGAACTATTACAGTTATTTTGGGGTCCTCATATAGTTTCTTCAATGGTTCTCTAAGGTCTGGATGCAGTTTAGGCTCCATTTCTTGAATTTGACCATCTCTTCCCAAGGGCACCATTTGGTTCTATTAATGTGGCATTAAATCCTTGTAAAGAGAATGTATAGGTGGCCATAGTAGTATGTTTTATGAATTTTGCGCAAACAAGGATAACAGGCTGTTACACAAAAGATTGAGTACCAAAAATGGGACATTTCAAAGATAGAAACCAATGGGATTTCAATCATAGATATAAGATTAACCCAAGAAATACAAAAACTATACTTTTATAGATGAATGAACAATCTTAATTAAAGTAAAAAACTAATATGATAATGTTAGACTGCAGGGAAAAACATTTCTTTGTTGAATAATTAACTTAGTGAGGCCAGCATATTTGTTATTCCACTTGAAAAAAATAGTACATTACACAAATTCACACACTGTCACTTTATAAGTTTTACTTCACTTACCCAATTTGTACATAACTGAACATGGAAAATGAAAATATAGAAATAAAAAAAAAAGATATCATATAAAATTCTAGCATATATAGTCTAGCAAGAGAAATATGCCTACCAATATAAGCAATCAACAATTGGATTCCAAATAGTAATCAACCACTTCATTCATAGGAAGTAGAGGTGGAACTTGCCTAGTCCTCAGTTGTGCTTCCACAGTAGCATCATTGAGTTCACTGAAATGGAGAGAAAAAATTGACACCAGATTAGAATGAAGCCTGAAAAAGAAACACTAGTTGGTATGAACAGATAAATATTTTTGCTTCTTAGAATAGAAGTGAAATTTGCAAACCTACAATGCATGCCAATCTCCACATTGAAAAGGTTTCATTCTCTATAAACTATATACACTAATGATATATATGAGCATACCTAACAAAGGTTGCAGCCCATTCTTTAGATGTATGAGTTGTTACATCTAAAAATCAACCTTTGACAGGTTTAAGCATCAAAGCCATAACTATAGCTCTAACTCACAAAGTCACATCTAAAAAGCAAACCAAAACTAGCAACTTTCTTTGGCATTAGTAATATTAGGCAATGTTTACTGATCCATGATGAGAAAATGATCATAAACAAAAAAGATTCCCAATAATGGAAATGAATCAAAATTTGCAGATATTAATAATTAAGTGAATGATTCCCAATACGTCACCACTAATTTGAAAATAAACACTATTAAATGATTAAAGGAAAACCCTTTCCTGACATTCATTTCCATTATGATGCATTACGTATATGAAGATACCTAAAAGAATTAGAAAGAGAACTCAGTATTTGATCCAATCTTCTAAAGTATCAAAATCCAATTCAAGCAACAGTTCATTTACTCACAAAGAACTGAACTTTATTGTTAATCAACATAATTGGTACAAATTTACCTCCAAGCCATGAAGGTTAATCCTAAAATCTCAAAGCCACTAATAGTAATAGTAACTAGAGGCAAGCCCACACGATCTTCATAAAACCACAAGTCCAACATAAATAATTTTAATAAAACAAGAAAGAGGGATAGATACCTAAGATTCAAACCTCCCATTGTTGAACCCAGTCGACAGCCATGTGAAACCTAAACCCAGCTGATAGCCCTGAACCCAAAAAAAAAAAAAACATAAAGATCAAACAGAGAGAGAGAGAGAGAGTTATATAGACCTTTGCACCTCTTCGAGCCACCTCCACTGTAACGCCCTACTTCCTTAGAGCCGTTACCAAGTGTGTTTAAAATCGTGCTTTCAGCTCGCTAATCGAGGTTTTAATTCAAAACGTGTAATTAAGCCATAATTAAAAAGAAAACATTAGAGAAAGTATTTTTTTTCATAGCTAATCATAAAATCTTACACTTGGGATCCCAAAACATAGTTTAGAAAATATTTACAATACAAAACTGATCAGAGTCGACTAAACGACAAAATCTAAGTTCATTTACAAGCATCTCCCAAAAAAATCCCCTAGCTGTGACAGCCAGGCTGGCCAGACATGTACACGCCGCCTCACGCTAGCTGTGCTCATGGTTGGTTGATCTTATCTTTACCCTTACCTGCACCACAGAGCATCTGTGAGCCGAAGCCCAGCAAGAAAACCCATAACAGATAACATATGCAATACACGAATCAAACATATATACAGGCCACCAATGGCTAAACACATACGGCCTAGCCGTCCCAGGCGTTTACCAAGCCTTGGGTTCGCGGACCACGCCGTAAGGATATCCCAAGTATCCTGTTAGGGACTCGCCCTGGCAACTCGCACCCCACGTGCTCAACGCCGCTTCCGGCCTCTTGCCGTTCTCGGCCTTGCACTCATCGTGCTTGACGCCGTTCCCGGCCCCACGCCGTTCTCGGTCTACACCGTTCCCGGCTCTTGCCGATCACACATATAATATCAAACACGATATAGCAATAAGCACAGAATTCAAGCATAAACAGATAAAGAGCCATGCTCTGAAATTCTAACAAATAGGGCTCGGCCCTGCATATCATTTCCATTCAACACATTGGGCTCAGCCCTGCACACAAGCTCTATGGAAACAGGGGTTTTCTTACCTGAGTTCCGAGCTTCCTGAGCACCGATGCCCCGAGCACAGTCCGCTAACGTGAGCCTCGCCGAAATCCTAGTCACAACACATAACAATATCCGACCATCAAATTCTAACCCAACAAATAATCTCAAACCATAACCCTAACCTCCGAGACCTTAAATTCTATCAATCCGAATGATAAAATCCATCCCGAGCCTTACCCTTTAAGTTCCCAAGTCAAAAATATCATTAAAATCCTCACTGACACTAAGGGCCGCGGCCCCACCCTCTAGAGCCGCGGCTAGCCTCAAAACAGAGGCTAGCTCTCCACTGACCCCTACGCGGGCCGCGGCACGCCCTGCAAACGTCGCGGCGCGCTTAAATTCCCTCAGCCTCCCATGGCTGCGCGCGCATGCGGGCCGCGGCGCAACACAGCAAACCCAGATTTTCCATCAGTTTTTCATCCTTTCTTCAATCCAATTCCCACCAAAGCTAAGCCAATAATCCCATATAATAATACCTTCATTTCAGCTCAATATTAACACCAAAACCCAACAGAATTCTACTCCAAAATACAACTAGAACATCCAAAAACAGCCTAAATTCTACCCACATGCAAAGCTTAAAACTTGGCTGAAACTTGAACATAACTTCCATGGAAAACTTACCTCTTGCTGAATTCAAACCCCTGATGTTGAACCTTAATCCACAAGCTTTAAGTTTCTGAGTTAACACAACTGAATCCCCTTGCTTATGCTAGCTTGCACCAAGAATTTCCTTTGAGTTTCCTCTTGAGTTTTACCTTTGAAAGTGAAAGAGAGAGGAAAGCTAAAGCTATCTTCAATTCTAGGAAGGTATGGGTCGGTTTCTCAAGGTTTCTAAACAGTTCCTTTCTTTTATTTGTTTTATATAACTTAAGTCTAAAGGTTACCTCAAGGCTCGGGGTGCCAAAACATCCCCGAGGGAAAAAAATGGTAAATTCCTCAAATATTCCCGCCTAGGCATTCTATCCTCAAATATATCTCCAAATATTTATTTCTATGTCCCGGTAATCCCATAACTCAACTAATACCCGAATTACCCCTCGACTCGCCCCGAGTCCGAATCTCAATCCCGTTGTGTCTCTCTGGCTAACCGCTCCCCAGGACTGTCTCAGATCGTGCTGTACAGGCATATCACACATATACAACATATATCTCATTTATCACATTTATGCCCCTAATGTCCAAACGGGGCGCACATGCACATTTAACTAAATTAAACATGCATCATAATCATATATACACATAAATTCACATATAGGCATATTAAACCACTTATTGCCCTCCAGGCACACTAATCAAGGCCCTAAGCCTGATTAGCAATTTTGGGTCGTTACATCCACCATGACAAGCGACATCACCACTATAAATGCCACCACCTTCATGAACCTACAAAAGAAATAAAGACGGTGAGAGAGAGAATGAGAGAGACAATGACACTTGGAGAGCATGCCTTTACATGCCTACCACCACTACACTGTCGATGGTGACCTGCAAAACAAAGGTTTTGGTTCTCGTGAATTCAATATTACGACGAACTAAAAGAACCAATGTAAAGTAAGAGAAGTTGCATAGTTCTTAAACAGGAAAATAATTACAACTTTGCTCGGGGGCTCGAGCGTTGTTTGTCTATACCCCAAAAATTTATGGCACGTAACCCTACTCAGTTTAAAGTTATGAATGACCCTTGGGGACCTCCTCCACCAAGATGATGATCGGGTCTGTTCTCGGGGCACCCTCTGTTGGGTGAACCACAACTTGGGCCGCTTTGGTAGCCGAAGTTTCCTTGGTCGTGTTGACTGGATGGCCTCGGAAGACTGGGTTGCCTCGGCCGTTTAAACCACTTGGGTCACCTCGGCAACTAAAGACTCTTTCGTAGCCTGGGTCACTTAGAAATACTCTACAAACAAGAGTCTATACTTCTCGGGATCTAAAGTGAAATCCAAGCTCATGTCTTGGTTGTGGTACCATGCCACGTAGAAGGCATCCTCGATTGTCTCAACTTCTTTCTTCAGCTTGTCCACCTGACACTGAGAGGCACTATTCATCTCCATGGCTTGGAGGGATTATATCTCCCCTAGTGCAGCTCGGTCAATAACCTCATTAGCCTGCTCCTGAAGCTGGGAGTTTTCAAGGACCCTTCGGGCGACCTCGCCAGTGGGCTTCTTAGCCTTTTCTTGGGTTCGTTGCATACCATTCGTGACCATCTTCGCTTCCTCTTAGGACCGCTACATGTCCTCAATGGCCTTTCGGACAACCTTTTCAAGCTCCCGAGAGCATTTTTGCTCAGCTTCTAGGGCAAACTAAACTCAGGCGAGGTCTTCTTGAGGGCCTTGGAGTTTTTCCTTGAGGGAGATTATCGTGTCCCGGGACCTATGGAGCTCATATGACTTCTCCATGATGATGTCTTCCAAGCGTTAGCAAGCCAAGGCAAACTATAGAAAATGAAAAGGTTAGCTCAAATCATTGCTGAATTAAATTAGAACATTGAGAATGAATGAATTACTCGAACAGAAGCGTACCGATACGAGGGCACAAGAGAAGCCTTGTTGCTGTCGCCCTGTTGGGCAAAACTTCAAGTAGTTAGCTCGCACATAGTGGAGTTGACCCCGTAAAGTAGCTAGGCGGCGAGAGGGGCGACAATCTCCCTTAGCTTGGCAAAGAATAAAGTCTCCAGCGTGGCCCGACCTATCGGAGGAATGGCTGGCCTCTCTCAGGGTGGCTTCAATTGGCGAAGGGCCTCAACTGTCTCGTGGAGAGCCTTATTGCCTTCCTCCAACCTTGCTTTGAAATGTTGAAGCATTCTCTCGTATTGCTCCAACAGGGCCCCCTCGTACTTCTCGGGGTACACCAAAAGATGGACTGGGTATGGAACTACCTCTTGCTTCAAGTCTTGGATCACCTCTTCTGGCCCGGGTGAAGATGGGATCTCCAAGACCGGGGGAAAATCTGCAACAGGGGGAGTAGGAACTCTCTGCCTCTTGGTTGGAGGAAAGAGTTCTGGATGCTCCCGAGGATGTGACGACTCCTCTCCAACCGAAGAGTTTAGGGTGCTCCTAGCCTCAAGGCAGATCGACCAATATCAGCTAATCCAATGTGAGATGCAAGAACAAATCAGATAGTTAGTGTATTTCTCCACAATAAGGTAATGCAATAACATAAGCTACTTGGTGGCCCATTGTGAGTTAAGCCTCAGTGCAGGTAGTGAGGGGGTCTTATCCTATTTCCAACCTCACAACTCATGTTGGTGCCATATTGGCAAAACCAGTTAGAGTTGAAAGATGTCACTCGGTCTAGGGGTACGAAGCCCCGAGGAGTTGACTGTCTCCTCGGGCGGTGGAGATACACGTCTATTAATTCTTAATAATCTTGAAATTTTTGCCTAGTCCAACGCCGATGTGAAATCTGACCATAATGGAGGAGAACTGGAGAGGCCCAAACGTGCTCGGGACTTATCCTATCCCCTACTCTGGAAGCGTAATATAGGGTGAGTGGTAGTTTACCTGGAGCAACGTGAGAGGCTTCCATCCCTGCCTGAAGCTCTTCCTCAAGCTCCCGATCCTCCTGGGCTTCTTCTGCGGCATGCATGTTCTCCAGCCGTTCCTCCAGAAGCCGCTTCTGTAAAGCCCTCCAAGCTAGCCCATATATTTAGTTGATATGATAGGACACCAACTCCCGAGACTTCTTGGACTGATGATACTTGGTCAGCTCCAGGTTTCTAATTCTTTGTTCCATGTTGAGGAGCCCTGACCTAATGAGATTGGCTTCCATTACTAGGATGCTAAGGTCCAAATCTCAGTCGAGAAGAGACTTCATTGCCTCAGGATGATCCCCGAAGAGATGGACGTAATGGGTTCGGCGGAAAAAAGCCTATTCAAAAGAATGACTAAGTATCGAACACAAAAGAGCCCTAAAAACATGAAAGATAATATGGTTGGGAGGATACTCACCAACCCTAGCGAAGTCGAGAATCAGGGTCAGATTGCTACGAGTCGGGAAGCCGTCTGTGAAGAAGAAGGCATCCTTGTAGTCCTGAGAATGATTCTCATTGTGGTGAGGAGCCTTGTAGTTGAGTGATGAGGCCGCGTACTTAGCCAGATCATAGTACCCATCTCAGTTGGTTTTCTTTTTCCTTGGAGTGGTGTGGAAGCTGTAGAAATACAGGATCTCCACCGGCGAAAGCTCGAGCCACTTCTGCTTCCAATATAGAATGTACATTCCCACGAGCACTCTGTAGGAATTGTGGGAAAGATGGAAAGGGAATATCCCCACGAACTTCAAAAAGTTGACGAAATATTGCTTAAGGGGTATGGTAGCCCCTGCCATGAGGTGTGCTTGGCTCCAGGCATCCAGGCCGTTAATGCTACAATGCCCTCTTTTGGACTCCAGACAGAGGTGAATGAGACACTTGTCCCTAACCAAGTAGTTCCTCGTGATGGCCTCTATGGCATTGGGGTGTCGAAGCAGGGTATGGTAATCTTCCGCTTCGAACCCATCACCCTCGTACGTTCGGGTAGGGTGTCGAATTGGAGCTCCCCCTGCCTTTGGGTGTTACAGGTCTCTCTGCCATTTTGCTGTCGGGACGAATGACTAACTCGCTGGTTGGTTCTCAGGCTCCCACCCTTGTGTTTTCCAAGGAAGTGCCTTGTTCGCGGGCCATGTCAGAAATCTCCTGGTCAAATAGGTAGAATCTGTGTTCGTGTAGTTGTCAGAGTTCCTTGGACATATAAGACAAACACCAAGTAGTTAGTATTCTTCCCGAAGGAAGGATGGCAAAAACACGGATGACTATAAGGATATTGCTGAGCGAGAAGAGGAAGATTTTTAAAATACGGATATCCTCGGCTCCTAAAGACAGACCGGAGGGGATGAACCTACTAGAATCTGGGAATTCTCCAGATTTCGGTCACAGGCCCAGAAACGCAGAAGTGACAAATTTTTTGTTTAAGGCCTTTTTTAACGTCCCTACTATCGAAATGTGCCTAAAGTGATTCGTGAAAACCAGAAATAGACTCTTAAATACAATACCATTGGCATTCCTAAACATATACTGAAAACCCTCAAGCTTACAAAAAAAAAAAAGAGATAGGTCAAGGGCACTTACTCGAGATGAAGCACAGGTAAGTGCTAAGGTGAGTCCTGAATCTGAAGTAACACATGCCATCTGCATAGAAATATGATGATTCATGCCAATCATCCAAAGCTTTAGGAAAAAATTGTTAAAGATAAGGGCGAAAGAGAAGAGAGGTTTCTGTAAGGGTTTTTTATTTTCTTGTGGATAGTGTGAGATTGAAGATGGATTTATCTGGGTCTTATACCTGGTAAGGCTTAAGGGGGAAGCCATCTCCCCACGATTGTCGGATTTCTTAACTTGATGACATCACGAGGGCGATCCGACGGTCAGGGTTTAGAAAGGTGGGGATCGTAATCATTGTTTATTTGGGAAAAGATGGCTCAGGTATAGAGTGGATGTTTGGGATTGCGAATTTGACCCTTAATTAAATGAGCAGATTAACGGGCCTAGCAATGGGGCGTTGACACGTGGGTTTACTTTTCAGATTGATGTTAGAGGAAAATCCAAACATTTTCCCTTTATTTTTTCAAACCACTCTTTCTAATTTAAGTCTCCACTGCCTAAGGGCGAGTAGAGACTTGGGGGAAAATGTTGTCTGTATTTTCACCTCCCGACACGTGGCAACTCACAGTGAATGGATTGGACGCTCGTAGACATCTTCGGGATATGTTATCCCCGAGGTCTCTCATCGGCGCGAGGATCCTTGCAATTGAGATCATTTGTCTTTGCCAGGTGGTGAACCGTGGGTGCCCTAAAGGTAGATTACCCCCCGAGGATTGACCTCGGAGTTGGGGGTTCTTAAGGTGAGGCAACTACGACAATAGTTCTCCCTCAATCATTCCCTAGGTCCGAGGTTCTGGTTCTTCAACCTAAGATAGGCGCTAGGTGTCAGCCGATGCGGGTTTGCAGCGCCAGAGTATCGTCTAACAACCTTTTTTGCGATCCGTCCACAATGTTGGCGAGTGTATAACTCGAAAATTCACACTCCTACTACGTCGTTTTTACATGGAGATACTTACAGCACGCCCTTACAGTACCCGGGGCATGTTCCCCATAAAGTAGGTACCTTTCTGCAGTGGGCCCCCCAAATCTCGCTTAGGCTGTGGTCTCTATTCAATGCAGCCCAATGCATTGAACTGGTATTAATCGCCCAATAATGGTAAGAATGTGTATTAATTACTGATGATTAGTATTAATGACCCCAACCTCTATGCATAGGGTTGGGAGGCTCATTGTAAGGGGTTCAATTTTTTAGAGAGAAAAATATCTTGTACTCAAAGCAATCTAAACGCTGCCTGAGAGCACACCATTGGAACTTGCCACAAAAAGCTTCTAATCCTCTTAATACAAGAGACTCGTGGACTAGGACTCTTTTATAGCCTACACCATGTAAAAAAATTTGTGTTCGTGTTATTTATTTCTTTGATCTCTCATTCTAAGGTTGATAACAAAAAATGCAATCAACAGAGTCCTTCCCAATTGTTAGAAATTTTCAAGCTTAAGAAGAGAATTGGCAATCACTAATTTGTTCACCATCAACTAGGATTCATATTTCAGAGAAAGGTATGAATTTTTTCTTTACTTTTTCTTCATTGTTCTTAAAGAGAATTTGGGAGTTTTGCTTGAGTTTCAGAAATTTATGGTCCTAGGTTGTTTGGATGGATGTATGATGATAGAAACATGTTTATGAATGGATTTGAGGCTTAGATTTAAACTGAAAACTAGAGGTTTGTTTGAATTTTGGAATTGGGGATATATGGGTTTTAGAACCCTAAATTTGAATTCTTGATTAGAACTTGAAATTTGATATTTAATTGGTACCTAGATGATGTATTTGGGTTGTATAATTGTTTTGGGGTCAATATTGTCTTTAGAATTGACTGGAAACAAGTTTGGGGTCGAAATCGTTAAGTTGGGAAAATTGGAAAAACGTAGGAATTAGGCTATGTATAAAGCTGGTCGATCGGCCTGTGAAAACCAGTCGACCAACCTACTGTATGTTGGCAAGCTGTATTTTATTAGGCAGCCAGTCGACTAGCCTTAAGCAACTAGTCGACCGACCTATTCTGTTAGCCTAGGTTCAGGTCCGATTTTGATGGTTTTTGATTGGTAACCTTAGGGGATCTTAAGCTAAGGTTCCTAGGACATAATTGGACATGTTTAAGGTATAATTGGAGCCTAATAAGGTGTATGGAAAAGTTATGGTAGCTTTTGGTTTATTGGAAAACTAAACCTATGTTATTTTGATTGTGACTTATGGCTTTTTAAGAATGCTTGAAGGAGATCGCACTTGGGTCGGTATAAACACATTGTTGGATTCTAGGTAAGAAGAGTGGACACCTGCATGAAGACAGTGTGTATGAACTATGCTATGTTCTGTTATGGCGTGGTCCATACTATGATATGTATAGATAATGATATGCTTTGATTTTGTCTTGATACATACTAGGATACATATGTATGGACTGTTATGAACATGATTATGATTATTTCTTAATACATATTATGATATATGTATGAACTATTATGGACATGCTTGTGAATGCATGTTATTTAATTTGGGTGTCCAAACTCAAGGGGTTGTCGCAAGGGCGGTATTGTCGCATTATGATGCTATGCATATGTTGTATTGTTATACATTAGAAATATGCACTATGATTATGATGATATGCACAATGATGATGATGGTATGCCTTATGATTATGTTTATTTTCTTGTGTTTATGAATTTTTTATGTTTTGGGCTTGATGGTTGCGTCCTACATAGCTCTTCTTGTTGGGTCTTGGCTCACGAGTACTCTGTATGCAAATAAAGGTAAAGGCAAACGATGAGTTGGAGAGCTACGGTGGCATGAGTACATGTTAGGGACATTACGACTATGGGTCGATCCACTAGATGTGTTATGTTATGGTTAATCAAGTATTTTGTTGAAAAATAATTTATGAACAATGCTCTTTTAAAAAATACTTTATTGTCTTTTAAATCAAATAAAGTCACCCTTCTGGTCTTTTGGTTTAAACTAAATATTTTTACGTCACGTAAGTAACTCCCGGTATATTGGGGTGTTACAAAATTTTAGTTATTTCTTTATAAAGACATGAACATTGACAATATACAGGTTCTACTGCTTGGTACAAACCATATGAGCAAAATGCCACTATGCATACTACTTTATCTCTCATCTCTCACCAAGCAAAAGAAAAATATAAATTTTATTTATTTCTTCATAAAGGCTAATTATTTCAAATTAATACATAACTTAGAATAGAAGAGACCAAAAAATTCATGGATGCAAGATAGCTGGATCAACAAGTTGATTCCAATTGCCTACATCAAGTTTAGAAACTAAGAATGCCAGAGCAATATATCAAGATTTAACAAACTAAAAACAAAATTTCCTTAATATTAAAATTAAGTGGATGCAAAATGCTTCACGATACATTTATTGAAACCTACTCGTGACGTGAAAAATTGAAAGAACTGAAACTAGGAAACCAAAAACAATATGTCATTTCTAAAGATATTTTGTAATTTCTACTTAGTTTCTGCATTAATATTAAGAAAAGTCGTTCATATTTGCAAATGTATATAATCGAACTCTAGCTTGTACCTTTATTAAATCGATTATTCTTCAAATTTGTCAATCGTCTCTACCCAACACTTATCTCAGCTTCATCATTTCAAGAAAGGTTGGGACCACCCATACGTGTACACACAACCTCATAATTCAACCCAAAAAAGGCTTATTGATATCATTATATATTGGAACATTGAACTATGCTATACAAATTGTGCGAGCAGATAGAAATATTCATGAATATATAAATTGAAAGATAACGAGTCTCATAGAAAAATTGTGGGTGTATTCATTTATTGAACTAACAAGATTGAAGTTGGACATATAGTAAGGGAAGTCAAGTAGGATAAAAATGTGAGCAAACAAAGATAGAGACAAAGGGAGCAAAAAGAGAGGGACATTTCAACAAACACCATATATGCATAGAAGCTCGATTAAAATAATGAATATAGCATATCAGTTAATTTAAAAATGAACATATCATATCTTAATTTATAAACAAAATCAAAGAAACTGCTTCATATAACAATTAAAGAATTGAGTTCTATACTTTTTATCCAAAAAAAAAAACCACAATAAACATTATGAACTGAAATCTAATAGAGGGATACAAGAGATGAATCTTCAAGATACAAACTGTGGAAACCTACCCGTGACCTGCAAGATTCAAAAAATTGATATAAAGAAATCAAGCACTAGTATACGCTTGTAATATATTACATAAATAACAAAATAATATAAGCTAGAAATAAACATTTTAGAGGGACAAGATCTTACCACAAATTTCATATATATATATATATATAGATTATGCAATGTCGTGGTTAACCAAGACCATTACACTGTGTGTTTAAAATAGTAGTTAACTCACTAAGCAAGTCATTTAGACTTAAATGTGTAATTAAAGACTAAGTCAAGGTTAGGTATTAAAAATTTTGGTTAATAAAGTGATTATGTTTCATTAAAAATATTAAATTTATATACGGGATCCCAAAAATCAATTACAGACTTATAAAAGATAAATGGAATAATAATTAGCCGTCCTAAGTAGCAAAAAATGGTTCAACTCTAGTTCCTCCCAGGCTATCCCGATCATGGTGGTTGAGTAGGCTGCATATGTACACACCACCCTTGAATCTCTCGAACTCATGACTGGTAAGGCTATTCCTTTCCCTTATCTGCACCACATAGTACCTATGAGTCAAGGCTCAGCAAGAAAACTTAAATCAACATACACAACTGAGCAATAATATGATAACAATAAACTTCAATCAATAAATTCAACCAACAACAGGATATAAGCAACCATATCAACAGTAATATTCAGCTCAATCAAATGCATAAACCAATCTCATCAATTAGTATAAATAGTTAAGTGCAAACAACACTTCTGTTTATTGTATAATGTTCAAGCCCGACGACCTTAGGCCGAGTCCTCTGGTCTTATAGCCCACCCCGACATGCTTAGGTCGGGATAGCCTGGGAGGAACTAGGTTTGAACCCTGTTTTGCCGCTTATGACGGCTAATTTGTATTCCATTTGTCTTTTATAAGTCTGTAACTGATTTTTGGGATCTTGTGTATAAACTTAATATTTTTGATGAAATGTAATCACTTTGTTAACAAAAATTTTTAATACCTAACCTTGACTCAGTCATTAATTACACATTCAAGTCTAAATAATTCGCTTAGCGAGTTGAGTACTATTTTAAACACACATTGTAACGATCTTGGTTAACTAGGGCATTACATATTGGTATTAGAGTGGTCTAGGTTTAAGGGTTCCTAAACACTGGCTAGGCATGTACACTCGCCGCTAAAGATAAGATCGACTCATGGTTTGGTATCTAATGACATGATTATGTGGTTAATTATTTAAATTGAACCTATGTGCCTTATCTGCATGCTAGAATAGAGAGCATGATGTGTATGAACATATTTGTTGGAAATAGGACTTGATAATTGATGCATGAAAATTATAGATTTGTGTTTTGATATGCATATTGTATGTGTGGCTATTATGTTGTTTGGCCCTGCTCATGGAGTGGTTCTAGATATGAATAGCACGGCTGAGAGGTTAAGTCATTGACTACAGACAGATTCAGAAATTATGCATCCAAGGGAGTCAATTGGACTAGGCATTGTTAGTATGGGGGTTGCGGATGATAGTCGAGGACAGAACCCCTCATCTGCGCTTGGGATTGGCAGCAGATGTTTGATGGCATTCAAGCAAGACTGCAAAATCAGGAGGAGGAGATTAGATGATTGAGACAGGGGGTTCCGTCAGGGAACGCTGATCCGTTTTTTTTTACAACAATGGCACCAGCTTCGGTTCAACCTGAGGGTGAAAACAGATGGGAATTATCGTATGAAATATTCCAGAAGCATTATCCTCCAGTTTTCCAGGGAGGTTTGGATCTGTTCAAAGATGAACAGTGGGTGGGCATGATTAGCTCCATCATGGACTATATGGGAGTGGTAGGCAATGATAGAGTGGCTTCTACCACATATATGTTGTGGGAGGATGCACGAATGTGGTGGGAAGTAGTATCCCAGAACCAGAATTTTGTCATGATGGGTTGGGAGGAATTTAGATAATTGTTCAATGAAAGGTACTGTTGTGACACAGTTCAAATTGCGAAGACCATGAGTTTATGAACTTGGTTCAAGGTAGTAAGACAGTGACAAAGTATGTCAATGAATTAGAGGGGTTAGCTAGATTCGCTTTTAATTTGGTACCAACATATGTGGCTCGGAAGGAACGATTCCTTCAAGCACTGAATTATGGGGCAGCCCAGAGAGTTTAGCTTGCTCTAGTGTATGATATTTCTACCTACTCTTAGGCAGTAGGGAGGGCCCTTGTTATAGAGAATGTAGGAGATGAGATATGGAGTGAGAGTTCCATAGGGTAGAAAGCTCAGGCAATGGTATCCCCGTTGCGGGATAAGATGGGGGCGGAGGCCCAGTAACCAGAAAAGAAAGACCCCTGATAGTTCTATAACTCCCTATCTTGACAGGGGAGGTTATAGTACATAGGGTGGCTGCCAAGGTGATAACGAGGTCTGGAGGAGTTATCAAGTGTGCTCCAGGTGCAGAAGATGCCATCTGGGAGAACGCCGAGTGCAGGCATGTTTTCTATGTTCAATGGTTTAACACTTCAAGAAGGATTGCCCGAGATTAAAGAAGGGAAAACCAAGGAGTGTGAATGGCTCGACTCTAGTTCGAGTGTCCACCTTAATACAGTCAGAGCCCGAGGTTAGCCCCTTGGAGGCGATCGGTTGGCTTTCTAGTTCTCGTTCCTTTTTATATATTGAGCTGATTGAGTTTGGTGCTACGTATCTCTTAGAACAGACATAGATATGTGGCACATGCTTTATGGTTGTCACGCCATGGGGCTTGAGATTTTAGTGCTTGTAGGAAAAAAATTGGTAACCTCCAGGAGAAGGGTTAGAGTACTATTGGTAGAATGTTGATAGACTGAGTTTGTCATATGAGGATTTTGATATGATCTTGAGTATGGATTAGTCTGCTAAATAAAGGACAACCATAGGTTGTAAGAAAAGATGGTGACTTCTGGGTTTAAATGGAAAGGACCCAGTTGTGTCTACGGGATGCCTAGATATTGTGGTAGGTAGCACTAGGGATATATAAGTTAGTCTAGATGAAAACTGGATCGGCCAGTAAGGTTTTAGATGGGTGCACAAGGAATCGTTGGGATCACTGTTGCGTTAAGGAATTGAGTATGCTACGAGATTAAGGAAGGGATAGAACCAGTATCACGGACATCATGAAGAATGACAGTAGCTAAGCAGATAAAATTAAAGGTTCAGTTGAAGAAGTATTTGATTTGAGGGTTGATCAGACGGAGCATCTCATCATGGGACATGTCAACACCATTTGCCAAGAATGAAGGATTCAATTGCCTGGTTGCAAGAAAGGACAATGCTCCCAGGAATTGACCCTCGATCTGATTATTACAAGTTGAGGATCAAGGAAAGAGATATTTTATGAATTACTTCTTGCACCAAGTAGGATGTGATGGATTATCAGTGAAGGTTCTTAACTGACCAATGCTTCAATGGCCCAGGTAAGTTCAACAAGCAGAGAATACAGGAATGGTATGGACAAGTCATAATCAGATTGATTAAGGATGTTTTGGTCTACTCCCAGTTAGTAGCCAAACACGACTGACCACTTCATTTATAGTACCAAGGCTAAGGAAGCAGGGTTATTCCAGAAGGAATAAGTTTTGATTTCTCCAGAGGATATTCAAGGCCACTTTATGGGAAGTGATGGGATCATGTATGAGGTAATTAAGATAGAATCTGTAAGGAAATTTCTACATGAACACCTTAGAGGTGAGAAGTACAGTGAGACCGGTAGGACACATTGGCTACTACTTGAAGCATCTTCGAAGACAGCCATACTCTGGATTAAGATAACGTAAGAAGCTAAAGTTTGTCTGAATGGATAGTGCATACCGAGTTTTTAGAAGTTAGAATAAAGATTGGTTAGCACACCATGATATTAGAATATGTATGTAATGGACTGATACAGGAGGATGGTATGATGGACATTGTCTGTAACGACCCAAATTCACTAATAAGGCTTAAGGGCCTTGATTAGTGTGCCTGGAGGGCATAATGGGAATTATGTGTGGTTTTAATGATTAAGATGCATGATTATGATTTTAAGCGTGTTATATGACTATGTGTATTATGTTATGTGATAATTATACTATGTGATTTGTACCGCGTGGGTGTGGTGGTATCAATGTGATGCACGTGCCGAGACGGTCCTAGAAAGCTAGATAATGGTAACTGATGATTTGGTAACTTATGTAACTGTTAGTAACCATAGAGGGTAACAGGTTTTGTTGGAAAAGTGGTAGAACTGTAAAGTAAGTAAAAGACAAATGTGCCCTTGAGGTTTAGTTAGAAAGGGATATTTATGGAGGGATAGAGTGGTCTTTTGGCAGTGAATAGGTGAATTTCAGCTGAAGGAAAATACAATACATATAACACTTTGGGAAATTGGTTTATGCTGAATTTTGGAGACCTAGAGATAGAGCAAAAGAAAGATAGAAGAGGGAAGCTGAATTTGGCTCTTGGAAGGAGAATCAAGGGGGTTTGAAGTTATCAATCAAGCCTAGGCCAAGAATACTCAGAGGTAAGGACTTAGCTATGATTTGTTTAAGTTTCAAGTCTAGTTTTTAGAAGATAAGCATGAATTGAAACAAGTTGGTGGCTGGTTTTGCATAAATTCAAAGTTGGAATAATCAAAAGAGAAGGTGGTTTGAAGCTAGAGGTTGAACTCTCCATTCAAGGTAAGGATTCTGTGTAATTGTAAAGCTTATTTCTGTTATGAATTAGGGAATTTGAAGTGTGGTTTGGGTTTAGGTTTAAGCTTTCAACTTTCTGGTTTGAGTTACTAAGGCATGGAACTCAAGAGTGAATTTTGGGAATGATTGTGTAATTGAGCTAGGGGATGACGTTTCTAGGTTGTTGGGTGGTCTATTAGGGGTTTTGAGTTGGTTTTGGGGCTTAGGTATGAATTTGGGATGGTTTGGAATGATTTGGGTTCGGGAAAAACCCAGAAATTTGGGTTCGCGAAGGAGCGTCGCGGCCCTGTTCTTGGGCGTCGCGGCGCGAGGCTATTTCTGGGCAGAGCAAGCTCTCTGACTTGCTGGGCGCCGTGGCACTAGGCCAATTTCAGAACATGGGATTTTGCAATTTTGAGCCTTTGCTCCGGGGGTTCAGGGGATGCCTTCGGTGCATTGTTTTAGGGATTTGGGGGTTCCGAGAGTGTGGGATTGGTTCTGAGAGTGTGGGATTGGTTCCGGGAAATAGTTTTGGATTGATTAGTGACAAAGGAAGTTTCATTTGTGTTGTGATTAGGTCTTTGGAGAGGCTCGGGGTAGAGGACCGTGCTCGCGGCTTTGAGGCATCGGGAACTAGTGAATTGAAAGGTAAGAAAACTGCACCCGGTTGTATGATTGTGATGGGACTAAGTGCTCCCGAAAGATATATCGTGTCAACGTTGGTATTACGCCATGGGACATGTAAAAGCAGTCTAAGAGTGTCGTACATGATTTTAGCGCACAGGGCGCGAATTGGCCACTAGGAGCCAAGAACAACGGGATAACGGAGGGAGCGGCCTGAGGGCGCTAGCCCTGGTTATCGTTTGTGAATTGTGAATATTATTATGAACTTAAATGCCTAGTATGTGGAATACTTGATTATAATGACTGATGATATATCTGAGTATATGTGATGCAATGTGAGATGTTGACTTGTCTGTTAATTGTTCATGCTCTGTTGTTGTTGTGTTTTCTTGCTGGGCCTTGGCTCACGAGTGCTACGTGGTGCAGGTAAAGGCAAGGGCAAGCTGGACCAAGCCTGAGGTGGAGAGCTCCGAGGTGAAATGTACATAGCCAGCTGTTCGATCACCATGGTTGAGGAGTGAGTCAGGACAGGGATCTACCTAACTGCTCGTTTTGCCTTAGTATGGCTGGTTAATGTATTTGAACCTTGTAACTTTTGTAAACGGCCTTTAAACTGATATTTTTGGGATCCCGTGTAAATAAACAATGTATTTTTAATGAAAATGTGGCTTTTGAAACCAAAACGCTTTCAACCCTAGTTCCTTTATAGTTTCAATAACATGATTTTATCTAATTGACTTGGTTAGCAAGTCTGGCACTTTATAAACACACAGTGTAATGGTCTTGGCTATCCAGGGCGTTACATTGTCCTTGCTTAAAACATTAAATTATAGTGTGGCATGTTGAAGACTAGGGTGCGCCCGTGTACAGATTGAATAGGGTGGTTGTTCGTGCTTCACGGTAGATGAAGGGATGAGAACACAAATATTCTACACAGGGCGTTAAGTTAACAGTAATGCCAGGTTTAGGGTGCAGTGACAGAACCTATGGAAAAAAAAGTGTGTGCAATAGTATAAAGAGTTAAAGCGTTTTGTCACCCATATGGGGAATAACCGTGAGAGTAAGGCACTAGTGGGAACTAATTAATGATTCACATTGTAAATCCTTTATTACATAGAGAAAACTAACGTGGAGGCTGACATCTTGAGTTAGAAAGGTCTGTGCTAGTTGGATGACTCGCGCTGAGTTACAGTAATGTTAGACGAGGTAACGACTAGGATTGGTATAGAATCTGTGATTGATAGTAGGTAGATATACCTCTATGAGCAATGAAGTATAGAAAGAAGTTCTTGTAGGAATGGTTAAAAATCCTAATATTTTAGCATGGATAGGTTAAGATTTGAGGATTGGATGAGTAATCCGATGGAAGCTGGCATTGAGTTGGAGATTCTGGATTAGTCTTGTACTGCCTCCTTATAATTGTTGTATCTAGGAAGTTTGAATGGGTATTAGGACCTAAATTTGTATACTGGGAGGTGTACTACCTAATTCGTCTAGCAATTGGGAGATGATAATCAGAAGCCACAAAGGCTAGTATGACTCTAGGGTATCCTGGAGTTACTACGGAGCAATATTGTTATGGATCGTAAGGGTGGATTATCTTAGATTGCAGGTAAGATGAGTGGATACGAAAAGTTGTGATTCAACAGATTGAGTTAGCACACTTTGGTTCATGTGAACGAGTATCATAAGAATGCGTATGTGCGAAGGTAGACCTTACGTCTCTGTGGTACACTGAGGTCGATATTGTAGGATTGGGACCCTTTATTTTCAAAGTTCTAGAAAAGGGTTGTAGAGGGCGATGAGTATAAGATTGGGACTAAGAATTATTGGTTACCTTCAGTTAAACTGACAACTTGAAGGAACGACCCAGACTTTAAGAATTTTACCTCAAATGTGTAAGTTTTTGAGGCATTGAGATAAGTACGTCCCTTGATTCAATATTCACGGTGATGATTGCCGGTCAATGGCTAGGGTGACTTTGAATAAGATACAGTGAGATATGGAGCGAGAAGTACTCGTTCCGAGTAATGAAATGAGAGACAGGAAGTATTGTGGTTTAGGATTGGTCCGGAGGACCAATGAAGTTATTAGGATTATTAGGGCAGGAGTGTCTGCTTATTGGAAAGGACATAAGAGTTTGCAAATTTCAATATGGGAACGCGGAGTTCCAGGATGGGAGACTTGGTATTTCTCTGAGTATTGCGAACTAAAAGGATATGATAGTTTGGGAAAGAAGGAGGAGTTTTGACTCTAGAATTGATAGACATTTGAGATCCTACTAAGGACTAGGCCAGGGGCCTATAGATTAGCCTTACCCCAATATGGGTGGTGTCTCATAAGGTGTTACTGGTGCCAATGTCAAGGAAAGAAGTGTTAAGTATTACCGCTGATGGGGTGAGGAGACACTAGGATTTCAGTGGAATTTACTGTACAAGGAAAATCTAGTGGAATTTTTGATAAATGAGATAAAGTCTTATAGAATAAGACTATCATTCTTGTGAGGGTGTTACAAAGAGATAGCAAGGTAAAGGACTAGACCCTGATGTTGTAGTCAGATTTGTGGGATTGGTATCCCGAGACGTGTGAATAAATTTTGAGGACGAAATCTCAATAAGGAGGGGAAAGGCTGAGTGCCTTGATTACTGTGCTTGGAGGGCATAGTTGGATTTATGTATCGAATTAATCGAATAAATGTGTGACAACGTGGAATACATGATTTATATGGTAATATGAATATATCTGCATGTGTTATGTGTATTAAATATGCATGTGGGCCCGTTCTTGTCAATACAAACATATTTGTAATTTTGACTCGTTGAGGGTATAAATGTGATTATATGTCTTAAATGATTGAGGCCACATTTTTATGTGGATATATTTGTGATGCGTGGTCCAAGGCGATCCTTGGGAGCGGACTAGCGGAATAGTCACAACGTGGTCAAATACCCAGCTCAGGTTGAGCCTAGGGGTATTTCGGTAACCTAGTGAGTATTCAAAATTTGTCGGGTAACGGGTATTTATTTGATAATTATTTGGTTATGTTGGGATTGATTGGGAATTTATAGGGCTACTTGAGGTTTAGCAGGAAATGTGGAAAATGAAGATTTTGCTCTTGGGGTCATTAAAGGATAAGGTTGTGACTAAGGGGCATTATGGTCTTTTTATAAAAGGATAGATTCAGCCTAAGTACTATACTTCTCTACAGAGTGAAACCAAATTTAGAAGGATCATTCTCAGCCTTTCCTTCTCTCTCTCACATTCCTCTTCCTCCCTTGAGACTTAGTTGGGGTTGGCGGCTTTTTGGAAGAGTTTGGCTTATGAAATTGAAGGCTGGAGCTGGGATTGATTGAGTTTTAGTTCAGAGGTCATGATTCTCAAGGAGGTAAGCTTCAATTCCTGTTGTTGATTAGGTTTTGATTTTTTTATTTTGGTGTTCTTGAATTTTGAACTCAAGAGATGAATTTTGAGCTATAATAGAGTTTTGGTTTAGTTATTGTTGTGATTGTATTGCCTTAGGTGTGGTATTGAGGGATTGGGGTTTAATTGTGGTTCTGGCTTACGTTTGGAATGAGGTTTGATGAGTTTAGCTGGGGGGAAAACGCAGAAAATGCTGAAGTTTCTGGGTTCGCAAAGTCACGTCGTGACACTGTTCTTAAGCGCCACGACCTGCATGAGCCCAGTAGAGATAAGGGCTTCTTGAACCGTCTTGGCGCCAGGGCATGGCGTGGTGCGTGTCCAAGGTTTGCCCAAGTTTACCCTCTGACCTGTAGCACGCCGCAACCCTAGGGGGCTGGGCTGCGGCTCTAATTAAAGAAAATAGCCAAAACCAATTTTTAAGCTCGGGAACCCAAATTTAAGGGCTCGGAAAGGATCCTACTACCCAGTTTAGTAGATTCGATGTTCCGGAGGCTAGTATGTTATTTTGAAGTTTGTAATTGATTTAGGTTTTAATGGTTATTTATTATTACGTTGTGACTAGGTTATACAGCTAGGACTCATGGATCGTGATCATGGTCGTGGCTTCCATACACTAGCTACTCAGGACTTGAGGTAAGAAAATTGCACCTGGATTGTGATCGGGGCTTGGACCCCTATTAATGAATATGTTATGATTGTAAATATATTTGTATCTGAGAATATCTGGATAGGCATGCCTGTATATGCTGCCTCTAATTGCTTGTTGTGCAATGTATATTTGTGATTATATCTGTTGTAAAGGCCAACCTAAGGGCGCTGCAACGCTCTGCGTTTCAGGTACCTTTAAACGACTTGGGTCGAGATTGTGTTCCCTGAGTTAAGAATATTATTTTAAATAATATTATAGTTGTTTGGAATTTATTTCTATGATTTATTGCTACCCAGATTATGAATTGTGTGATTAAAAGTCAAGATAAGACTTTCGGTCTTGGACCAACACAAAAACCCTAATCGGGTAAAGATCTCTGAAAATAAAATGATAAACCATGGCAAATATATTTTTGGCATAAAATACATTCACAAGAATTAAAGTTTGGGCAAAAATAATAAATCTAAGAGGAAATGGAAATTTTAGGGAATTTTGTGTTAAATGCATAAATTTTTGTCTAATTGTGGAATTTTATTCTATAAATGGACCTTAGGTTAAATTGTAATGTGTGACTAATTAAATTAAATGTGAGAGACATTTAATTTAATTATTATGTGTTAAATTTTGTTTTTAAAACTTTATAAGAGTGAAAAAGGTGATAGAAAAGTGATTTAAGCTTTAATCACATCAAAGTAATGTTAATGACACAAAGTGACATGAAGTAAAAACACTCAAGTGTTTTAGATATTTTTTTAGAGTTGTATAAGCTCTTCCAACCTCCCTAAAACTGACCTCCCTTCTCTCCTCTCACTCTCATCTTCTTGAAAAATTTCCTCTCAAGTTTCTCACAATTTTCAACTACTAAGAACACTAAGAAAACTTGGAATCTTAAGCTTTGGTCTTGGAAGAGTTTTTCCCTAAAGTAAAAGTTTTAAAAACTTGACTTTTTTGAAGTTTTTAATCATAGATCCTTCAATAACTAACTATATGTGTTCTTGGGGGAGTTGGTTTAAGGTTTTGAAAGAGTTTTTTGAAAGTGATAAAGCTAGTAGAAACATAAAAAACCCAAGCAAGAACAACAAGAGGTAAAACGTTTACTTTTATGGTTGTTTTTGTATAGTTTTATTTTTAAGCATTATTTTTTGTATTTAATGCTTAAAGTTTCTTATCTATGATATAATAAGGCTGTGGTAGTTTCTTGATAATTTTTATGATGCTTGTATGTTGATTTTTGAGAATAGGGACCCAAAATCCCTAAGGGTATTGTTGAAAACCCTAAAACAAAAATACAAGTTTTGAGCTGTGATTTCCAAGGGGTCAAGTTCTACTATATACTTATTTTGTAAAAATAATTGTACTGTGATTTTTTTGAGATGGAATGCATGAATTTGAGCATTTGAAACACTAAACATTTAGAAATGAGTTAGTTATGCTATTTCAAAGTTTAGGTAAAAAAAAATTTCGTATTCTTAATTTCGGGACCAAGTTTGGACAACTACTGTATATAGGCAAATGAACCCAGTCTTTCCTAACATTTGGTGGTGATGTTCTTGGCATACCCTAGTATACCTCTATAAAATTTGGTAACAAAATACTTAACGATTTGAGAGTTATTAAGTGCCATAGTTTGGAAAAAATAAGGACTTGAAAATAAGGTCATTTTTACATCAATGTTTGAAAAATATTTTGACCTATAAAAAATGCTCCTTTTAACCTAAAATTTTACAGAGATCTAAATGGCATACCAAATATTGAATTGGGAAATTTTGGTAACAATTGGGTAAGTAAATTTCATGTTATGAGCTGACAAAATATGTAGTTAAAAATGAGGCTTTCGCACTTAGTGAGAATTATTT
The DNA here is from genome assembly GCF_963169125.1 of Humulus lupulus. Taxonomy (NCBI): domain Eukaryota; kingdom Viridiplantae; phylum Streptophyta; class Magnoliopsida; order Rosales; family Cannabaceae; genus Humulus; species Humulus lupulus. Next base: position 233,370,043 of record NC_084802.1, on the reverse strand, counting down.
TTATTCTTTCTAAAAATAAAAGATTTAATTTATTAATAAATTAAAAGAGGTTTAAAAACCTATATTTTGATCAAATAATTAAGTAAATTATTTAAGTAAGTAAACTTGATTAATTGACTTCGAAGAATTAACTAGTCAAGAAAAGCAATTATTAACGATTTTCCTAATTAAGTTAAAATTAGGTTATTTTCTTAAAACATATTTTAGAGATTAAAACCTTAAAGAATAAGATTTTTAGCAGATTATGGGAAATACTATTGCGATACCTGATCTAGGTATCAAGACCATAGGATGGGTCTCCCCGAGAGTTAGGGTTTAGTCTCAAATTTTTGTGTATGAATTTCTTGAATGGGTTTAAAACCAAATAACGATCTTTAATCCTTACAAACGATTTTGAAAATGACAAAACTGCCCAAAATAATAATAATAATGAATTATGAGTGTCATAATTAATTCGAGTATACTTTATGGATGACAGTATTGGCTAGCATAGCTGGACTGTACGTCGGAGGGTGAAATCCTGCTAAGAGTTAAGGACTCCAAGTAAGTAAAATTCTATTGTTTGGCTACAACATGAAACGACTGGTGTAATGTATGTTAGTATAGAAACACATGCACATGTATACACTGTCGTAGAAAGTTTACATAGAGAAGTTAGTCTAGTAGGTGCTAATTTAGAAGATATGAACGGTAGATATCCGTCATATTCTAGATGGCTAATCCTTGTAACATTGCTTGTTTGATTTTATTATGTCCAGTTCACTACTGCGACGAGTGGCCAAGAGGTGAGAATTGCTAGTTTAAACCTAGGGGCGCCAAAATGAATGGGACCTAGGGGCCCTCACCGTCACCTTGCTTGTTTGATTTTATTATCTCCGGTTCACTACTGCGACGAGTGGCCAAGAGGTGAGGATTGCTGCTTTAAACCTAGGGATGCCAAAATGAATGGGACCTAGGGGCCCTCATGCTTACTTAATCATTGAACGGTTAGAACCCAATCAAGTGCTTTGATAAGTTATTCCCATATAGCATTCATAAATATTGGTCATTCAGTGAGAGTGCCTTGAGATACTAGAGGTTGCCAAGTTTGAGTGAGGTTGAACACCCTAGGGGCAACTGCTCGCCAACACAACTTATTAACATAGAAGTCTCTGTAAACTCGTGTAACTTTGATTACACTCTTGAATAGTAGCAATGTCCTAGGTAACTTGATGGTTACCCTTGTGAGGGATTTACTTTTTGATAAGTAGCTATGCCCTAGGTAACTCGATAGTGTTAGGAGTGTGTCCTAAAAGCATGTAAAGACATTTGTTTATTCTTTGAATAAATAAATACAATGGTTTATTATTATTGTTATTTTTAGATTGTTAAATTATTGTTTGAATAATTTTGTAAATATCAGAAAAATTACATTTTCATTATTGATGATGTGATCTTGTATTAGTACGAGAGAATTAAGATCACATGAATGAATAAAAATAGTCAACAACAACAAATTAAAGTTAAGGAATTCTTTAATTGGAGTTGTAAGTACGGTTTATTGAGTATCATAATGATACAAATAATCTATATTCAGATTATTGATGTGGTAAGACATCTCGGTAAAGGTGCATTATATAATATGATTATATATGACATGGACCGATGTGAATTAAAGTCTTTATCCAAAATTCATTTAACAATAAAGACTTGTAATTCATATCATAACTGATGATCATTTATAGATCAACCTAAATCCTGAGTGTTCATGAACTCCTGTTCCTGTTTATTAAATCTTTTGATTCATTCGTTAAGGTCTCTTCAAAGAATGAGGCTGATGACTTTTGTTTTGGAGATTTAATATCATGGATGGCTGGGAACATGTATCAATAATACGGAATCTAATCTTTCCTAACGGATCGTATATTACTTCCCTTAAGGGTTAATTCTGGAACTGAATGATTTTGAACTCAAATCTATAATTATATTATAGATTAATTATTCACTAGTGAATTAATGGTACTAAAGGAATAAGAAGTAAATTAGAAAGGTAAAATGGTAATTCTTCCATTCTAATTTATGAACTAATTAATTAGAGGGTTGAACTATTGTAAGATGGTTATATCAATGGACGACTTAAGAAAAGAATTCTGTAAAAGTATATCAATAACATAAAGAGTGCAATTCTGAATTTATAGTGGAGTAATATCATAATTAATAAATTAACTATTATAATTAAAGAGTTTAATTATTTAGTTTATTTATTGGAGCTTAATGTTATAGGTCCATGGTCCCCGAAATAGCTCAAACAATCACTGACAAAGGTAAACACAAAAATGGGCAAAAAGGACTTATGTGATAAGTAAAATATTTTTCTATGTATCAAACATAATTATTGTTTAATTATGTGTAATTAATTAATTAAGAATTAATTAGTTATTTGATTTAACAAAAATATAATTAATTTTGAATTAATTTATTTTTGGGATTTTTGGTATTTAAATAATAATAAAAATTGGGAAAAATCACATGCCATCATTGGCATGTGGTACATGTGTAGCACAGTGCATAGTCAATGTGTTCACGCATAAGAGACTGTAATCAGTTTCTAGGTTCCACAATTTTAGTTATTTAAATATTAAATAAATAATGAGATATTGTAATTTGATTAAAATATTATTATTTAAACAAAAATCTGATAACTGATTAGTTATTTTCAAATTGTTTAAAATAACTAAGATTTTATTTTTCATATATTGGATATATTAAATATAGGATATCAGTTTTTTTTTTCAGAACGTAACTTTTCAGGGATAGAAAAATATCTAGATATCTCTCTCAGAGAAAGAGAACAGTGACACAAACAAAAGTCACTATTCTTCACAAAACCTAGGTCCAAACTTTATCAGATCTCATGTGTTGAGAACATCTGATAAATAGTTTTTTGTCTATTGTTTGTATAGCGAGCCCACACTCGTTCTTTGTGTGCTGAGAACATTTTGGAAGATCTTGGTGTTAGATCTCAAGGATTTAGCCAAAAAAGATAGCAACAAGGAAGGACCTGAGGTAATTTTTCTATTCATGTCTTTGATTCGATATATATATATATATGCATGTGAAGAAGTAGATCTAGAAATCTTATAGGATTACACTAACAATTTGATTGTTGTTCCGCTGCGTATAATCTCTGATTTGATCAATAAAAACCAACAAATGGTACCAGAGCCATCTTCACACATATATATATATATATTGAATTTGTGTGGGTTTACTTTTATGCATTTATTTATTTTGATGAATGAATGGATGGCTTAATGTGGTTGAATGCATGGGAATGTTGAATCATTAATTGTATGGTGGTTTTGGGTTATGATTTGTTTATGATTAGATCATTGTGTAAGCCATTAAAGGGCATAGGATTTATGTAATTTTATTTGGTTTTTGACACCATAAAATTGTAATTCCGATCACACAAAAGTCAGAACGGAGCCCGGGATTCAAAATTCAGCCACCGCTCCTCCGAGGCCGACCTCCGAGCTGCTGCCGGGACGTCGTACGTACCGTACGGATCCATACGGCTCCGTACAACCCGGCCCCGGCAGCTTCGTTTGACGCCACGTGTCCCCGTCCTGCTTGTCCAAAAAAAAAAAATTTATTTTATGAAATTATTCTGTTATTTTTTTAAAATTTTAAATGTTAAATATCCTATTTATTATGAATTTGATATTTAAATAATGTGATAATTTTGTTATCCTAACAAACATTTTTTTTTTAAATCTAATTTCAAATTTTAATTTTAAATATAAAAGATTTTATTTAATTATTTCAGTTTCTAATTTTAATTAAAAATTGTTTTAATTAAAAATAAAAATAAAAATAATGATAATTTGAAAGTTTGTTTTAATTAATCAAAATAATTAGAAAATTATTTTCTTATTATTATTTTGAACCAACAACGACACATATCCTACCGACAGTAAAGTAAAGAAGCCCGATGGAGATCAAGGCGTTTTTATTTTATTTTAATTTTATAAAGTGATTGTAAAATTAGAAATACCCAAAAGCACCCGGTTCAACATTTATTTTTTATTTATTTATTTAAATAATTATTTTCATGTGATTGATGTGATTGATAACATGTTCATGCATTGTATGCCATACATAAAATCCCACACAGTCATAATCATGCATCTCATTTGTAGAAACATGATTATTAGGATTGTCCTATATGCTTATATGAATTGTTTTGTGAAATCAATTGCATATAAATTACTTAGTTTTATTTTGAAAACTTGGTAAAATATCACACCAATTTTAAAGTCTTTATGACTTATTTTCTTTAAACCAACTTTATTGTAAAAGTGTTTTTTAGTAAAGTTTAGATGAACATGATTGGTAATTTAAAATTGGATATAGACCTAGAAGCTCGCTTTCTTTCAAATTTTAATTATGTTCATAAGGTTTAAAGATGTTATAATTAATTTGGAATTAATTAGGTTAAAAACACTTATTTCAAAATAGTGAGTGGGAGAGGGTTTATATCTCAAACATAACCCATGGTCTCCATTATTAATATAACACCGTGAGATATGAATAGCACCTCGCGACGGCTTTGTTTTCGTCCCCCAAAGGAAGGTGTCTAGACATATCAATAGCAAGGTTGTATTTCTTACATAGATAGGAACTAATGATGTATTTTAAGCTTGACCGACCCTAAGGCGGCATGTCCTAAGTTAAGTCATGAACTACGAAATAATGAGTTACACTCACAAAGTTATGATTAAGCTCATGTAGTGGATAATCATAACTTGACCAAACTAAGCGGTACTTTAATGTTTAAAAGAGAAAATAAAGAGTTATTTTAAGTATTAAACAATAAAGATAAGAATGTCTTATAAATTCTCTAAAACTAATTTGACCGACTCTAAGGCGGCACTTTAATTGTTAGAAAATTTTATCGTGGAAATTAATCTTTATTTTATGTGTTTTAATTGTGCTCATGCATCACGTTTAATTTCCGAAAACTTTGATATTTATTTTTCTAAATATAATAATAATATTTGTATTTTTTATTTTAATCAGAATATGTCTATCTCTGGAAATCCCATCACTGCTTTGATTGCACAAGAAAAATTAATTGGTGATAACTTCATAAAATGGAAATCAAATATGAATCTGTTGTTGGTTAGCAAAAACCACAAGTTTGTCCTAAATGAGGAATGTCCTGAAGAACCTGGCGTCAATGCCCTGAAACATGTTCGGGACAAATTTGATGCATGGATTCAATCTAATAACAAAGCTAAGTGTTATATGCTTGTAAGCATGAGTGATGTCTTACGAACAAAGCATGAATCCATGGAAACTGCTTTTGAGATACTAGAATCTCTTAAGGAAATGTTTGGGTGCCCATCTGATCAAAACCGTCATGAGGCTACTAGAACCTACATGAATGCTAAGATGAAGAAAGGTCAATCTGTGCATGAGCATGTTTTGAACATGATCAGTGTACTTCATGAAGCTGAGACGCATGGAGCAGTCATGGATGAAAAGACACAAGTAAGCATTATACTTGAGTCTTTAACTCCTGCTTTTTCTACATTCACAACCAATTATGTCATGAACAAATTGGATTTTAACATGACACAATTGCTGAATGAATTACAAACCTTTGAGTCTTTGAATAAGACTATCTCAAGTCAGGCTGAAGCAAAACCATCTTCTTCTAAGAAGAAAAGAAAAGGCAATAACAATGACAACAAACCTAAAAAGGACAATCCGAAAAAGGCAAAGAAGTCATCCAAGGCACCCGAGAAAAAAAAGAACAATGACCCCAAACAAAAGGCACCCAAAGGAAAGTATTTCCATTGTAATGTCGATGGTCATTGGAAGAGAAACTGTCCAAAGTATCTCGCCGAGCTAAAAGAGAAAAAGAAAGGTAAATAAGATTTACTTGTACTCGAAGCTTGTATGGTAGAACAAGATAAATTATCATGGATAGTTGACTCTGGTTCCACTAAACATGTTTGTTCTTGTTTGCAGATGATTGAGTCCGCAAAGCAGTTGGAGCAAGGAGAGATGACTATGAGAGTGTGAAGTGGAGCGCTTGTTTCAGCTAAAGCATGTGGAACAGCCCGTTTGAATTTTAAAAACAATTTTCTAGTTTTGAATAATGTGTTATTTATTCCTGAAATTACTAGAAACATTATTTCTTTATCTTTGTTACATGAACAAAAAATTTGGCATTTCTTTTAATAATAATATGATTTTTATTTCAAGGAATGGGAACAATATTTGTCATGCAAAACAAAAGGACGGACTATACATGCTTAATCCAATAGAAAAATCGCTCAATAATTCTGAATTGTTTAAAGTAGCTGTTCCACAAAGTAACAAAAGACAAAAGGTTTCTAAAGAAAATGACACGTATCTATGGCACTTAAGATTAGGTCATATTAGTCTAGATAAGATAAACCGGTTAACTAAAGATGGACCTCTAAGGGAACTAACAGTTGGAACCCTACCGGTTTGTGAATCCTGTTTAGAAGGAAAATTAACTAAACGACATTTCACTTTGAAGGGAACTAGAGCCAAAGAACCACTAGAACTAATACATAGTGATGTATGTGGTCCAATTAACATTCAAGCTCGAGGTGGTTATGAATATTTTGTCACATTTACTGACGACTATTCTAGATATGGTCATGTTTACCTAATGCTTAAGATGTCAGAAACTTTTGATAGGTTTAAAGACTTCAAAGATTTAGCTGAGAAGTAATTAGGTAAATCTTTAAAAAACACTCTGATCTGATCGTGGTGGTGAATATATGGATTCTGAATTCAAAGATTTCTTGCTGGAGCATGGAATTCTATCCCAACTCACAGCACCTGGAACGCCACAACAAAATGGAGTTTCAGAGAGAAGAAACCGGACCCTGTTGGACATGGTCAGGTCTATGTTAAGCTACTCTTCACTTACCTTATCGTTTTGGGGATATGCACTTCAAACGGCTAACTACATTTTGAATGTAGTTCCGTCCAAAGCTGTGACAAAGACACCTCTGGATCTATGGAATGGAAGTAAACCTAGTTTACGACATTTTCGTATTTGGGGCTGTCCTGCTCATGTGCTAAGACCTAAATCTGGAAAACTAGATTCTAGGTCTGAAGTGTGTATATTCGTGGGCTATGCTCCAGAAACAAGAGGTGGATATTTCTATAGCCCAAGTGATCAAAAGGTATTTGTTTAGACAAATGCAACCATTTTAGAACATGACTATATGAATGATTTTAAACCTCGGAGCAAAGTAGTTTTAGGGGAACTAATGATAGATAATATTTCATCTCCATCTTCTTCATCAGTTAATGACAAACACAACCGAAGAAACCACAATTCCTAAAAAGGAAAAACCAGTGCAACGTCGTAGTGGGAGGATTGTGAGACAACCTATTCGCTACGAACATGAAGCACGCGTTCTTGTATCAGATACTGAAAAGGACGATCCATTGACTTTTAAAGAAGCAATGGAAGACCCTGATTTTGATAAGTGGCAAGATGCCATGTATCAAGAAATGGAATCAATGTATTCCAATTCAGCCTGGGAGCTTGTAGATCTGCCTGACAATGTTAATGCCATTGGATGCAAATGGATCTACAAGAAGAAAAAGGGTGCAGAATGAAAGGTAGAGACCTATAAAGCAAGGCTTGTGGCCAAAGGCTACACACAGAGAGAGGGTGTAGACTATGAAGAAACATTTTCTCCTGTGGCCATGCTTAAATCCATTCGCATACTTTTATCCATAGCTGCCATCTATGATTATGAGATATGGAAAATGGACGTCAAGACAGCCTTTCTGAATGGCCACCTTGATGAAACCATTTATATGGAACAACCAGAAGGGTTTATAAGGAAGGATCAAGATCAAAAAGTATGCAAGTTGTTGAAATCCATATATGGATTGAAACAAGCATCAAGATCTTGGAACTTAACATTTGATGAAACTATTAAAACATATGGTTTTGAACAAAATGTTGACGAAGCATGTGTTTATAAATACATCAAAGGAAAAATTGTGGTTTTCTTAGTTCTTTATGTTGATGATATCCTACTCATTGGAAATGATGTAGAGACATTATCAAATGTAAAGAAATGGTTGGCTAACAAATTCCAAATGAAAGATTTGTGAGAAGCAAGCTATGATCTAGGCATTAAAATTCTAAGAGATAGAAAGAACAAGCTCCTGGCACTCTCACAAGAAAATTATATTGATAAAGTGCTTGAAAGATTCTCTATGGAGAATTCCAAAAAGGGTCGATTGCCGACCAAACATGGAATTACTCTTTGCAAAGATCAGTGTCCAAAGACACCACAAGAGTAAGAGGATATGAGAAAGTATCCCTATGCATCAGCTGTAGGGAGCCTAATGTATGCAATGTTATGTACTAGACCTTACATATGTTATGCAGTAGGGATTGTCAGTCGTTATCAATCAAATCCAGGTTTGCAATACTGGATTGTGGTGAAACATATTCTCAAGTATCTCAGGAGAACGAGAGACTATATGCTAGTATATTCGGGTAGTGACCTCGAACTTACTGGATACACTGACTCAGATTTTCAATCTGACAAGGATAGTAGAAAGTCTAATTCTGGGTCAGTATTCACTCTTGGTGGTGGAGCAGTTGTCTGGAGAAGCATTAAGCAATCCAGTATAGCTAATTCAACCATGGAAGCTGAATACATAGCAGCTTGTGAAGCAGCTAAGGAAGCAGTTTGGCTGAAAAAGTTCTACACAGATTTGGAAGCAGTTCTAGAAATGGAGAAACCACTTGTTCTTTACTGTGACAACAGTGAAGCAGTGGCCAATTCTAAAGAACCAAGAAGCCACAAGAGGGGAAAGCATATAGAGCGCAAATACCACTTAGTCAGAGAAATCATACATAGAGGAGATGTGTCTATTCTAAAAATCGCATCAGAACACAACCTGGCAGACCCGTTCATGAAGACGCTTCCAGCAAAGCAATTCGAGGGTCATGTACGTAATATGGGATTGAGAGAAATGCCTCACTTGCTTTAAGTACAAGTGGGAGATTGTTAGGAGTGTGTCCTAAAAGCATGTAAAGACATTTGTTTATTCTTTGAATAAATAAATACAATGGTTTATTATTATTGTTATTTTTAGATTGTTAAATTATTGTTTGAATAATTTTGTAAATATCAGAAAAATTACATTTTCATTATTGATGATGTGATCTTGTATTAGTACGAGAGAATTAAGATCACATGAATGAATAAAAATAGTCAACAACAACAAATTAAAGTTAAGGAATTCTTTAATTGGAGCTGTAAGTACGGTTTATTGAGTATCATAATGATACAAATAATCTATATTCAGATTATTGATGTGGTAAGACATCTCGGTAAAGGTGCATTATATAATATGATTATATATGACATGGACCGATGTGAATTAAAGTCTTTATCCAAAATCCATTTAACAATAAAGACTTGTAATTCATATCATAACTGATGATCATTTATAGATCAACCTAAATCCTGAGTGTTCATGAACTCCTGTTCATGTTTATTAAATCTTTTGATTCATTCGTTAAGGTCTCTTCAAAGAATGAGGCTGATGACTTTTGTTTTGGAGATTTAATATCATGGATGGCTGGGAACATGTATCAATAATACGGAATCTAATCTTTCCTAACGGATCGTATATTAGTTCCCTTAAGGGTTAATTCTGGAACTTAATGATTTTGGGCTCAAATCTATAATTATATTATAGATTAATTATTCACTAGTGAATTAATGGTACTTAAGGAATAAGAAGTAAATTAAAAAGGTAAAATGGTAATTCTTCCATTCTAATTTATGAACAAATTAATTAGAGGGTTGAACTATTGTAAGATGGTTATATCAATGGATGACTTAAGAAAAGATTTCTGTAAAAGTATATCTATAACATAAAGAGTGCAATTCTGAATTTATAGTGGAGTAATATCAAAATTAATAAATTAACTATTATAATTAAAGAGTTTAATTATTTAGTTTATTTATTGGAGCTTAATGTTATAGGCTCATGGTCCCCGAAATGGCTCAAACAATCACTGACAAAGGTAAACACAAAAATGGGCAAAAAGGACTTATGTGATAAGTAAAATATTTTTCTATGTATCAAACATAATTATTGTTTAATTATGTGTAATTAATTAATTAAGAATTAATTAATTATTTGATTTAACAAAAATATAATTAATTTTGAATTAATTTATTTTTGGGATTTTTGGTATTTGAATAATAATAAAAATTGGGAAAAATCACATGCCATCATTGGCATGTGGTACACGTGTGGCATAGTGCACAGTCACTGTGCTACACGCATAAGAGACTGTAATCAGTTTCTAGGTTCCACAATTTTAGTTATTTAAATATTAAATAAATAATGAGATATTGTAATTTGATTAAAATATTATTATTTAAACAAAAATCTGATAACTAATTAGTTATTTTCGAATTGTTTAAAATAACTAAGATTTTATTTTTAATATATTGTATATATTAAATATAGGATATCAGTTTTTTTTCAAAACGTAACTTTTCAGGGATAGAAAAATATCTAGAAATCTCTCTCAGAGAAAGAGAAAAGTGACACAAACAAAAGTCACTATTCTTCACAAAACCTAGGTCCAAACTTTATCAGATCTCATGTGTTGAGAACATCTGATAAATAGTTTTTTGCCTATTGTTTGTATAGCGAGCCCACACTTGTTCTTTGTGTGCTGAGAACATTTTGGAAGATCTTGGTGTGAGATCTCAAGGATTTAGCCATACAAAAAGATAGCAGCAAGGAAGGACCTGAGGTAATTTTTCTATTCATGTCTTTGATTCAATATATATATGCATGTGAAGAAGTTGATCTAGAAATCTTATAGGATTACACTAACAATTTGATTGTTGTTCCACTGCGTGTAATCTCTGATTTGATCAATAAAAACCAACAGATAGTTACCCTTGATAGGAATATTTGTTCGCTAGATCTTAGTGTTGAGACTCGATTCTCCCCTATTGATTAGCAAATATGTTGGAGGGCGTGGTATGCTCAAATTGTCAGAAATTGTCGATAGTTGGTCTCGAATTATATTATATCTGTTTGCTATGGATTTTTTGAGTGCAGGGATTTATCTGTTTATCTGAAATAGTTTGCCATTGGTTATCATGCATGACCATAATTTTGCCAGGACGCTTTTGCGTTTTTGAAACTGATTGTTTAGGATCCGGATGGATCCAAAACCCTAATTCTGTTGAGATATTATTACCAGTGGTCAGTGACCACCTGTCTTTTCTACATACTTTTGTTTTAAAGTTGCACTTACTAAGCGTTTTCGCTTACCTAGTTATTTCCTGTTGTAGGTAAGAACAAGGGCAAAGCAGAGCAGCGAGCACTGAAGTCTACTTTGTGGATGAGCATGTGGATCGACCTTTTGAGAAGCTGTTTGTTTTGGAAATGTTGTTTTATTTTAATAAACAAGGCTCAGTTTACTTTCATAAACTATGTTTGAATTAAATATTAACTATGGCGATACGACTTTAAAAAGTTTTTTTATACGGGTTTTTGGGACATTTTATTAAATGAAAATGGGTATATTTCTGCATTATCGAGTCTTAAAAATCTGGGACGTTACAAGTGCCGGGGGCCGATAGCAAGCATGCAGAATGTAGCCCGACCTAAGCGTGCCGAGGTCGGCTATACGACCAGAGGACTCGGCCTAAGGGCACTGGGCCTGAACATTATACAATAAACAGAAGTGATGTTTGCACTAAACTATTTGTACTAATTGATGAGATTGGTTCATGCATTTGATTGAGCTGAATATTACTGTTGAGATGGTTGCTTATATCCTGTTGTTGGTTGAATTTTTTTATTTAAGTTTACTATTATCATACTATTGCTCAGTTGTGTTTGTTGATTTAAGTTTTCTTGTTGAGCCTTGGCTCATTGGTGCTATGTTGTGCAGGTAAGGGAAAGGGATAGCCGAACCAACCATGAGTTGGAGAGCTTCAGGGACGGTGTGTACATGTGCAACCTACTCGACTACCACGACCGGAATAGCCTGGGAGGAATTAGGGTTGAACCCTGTTTTTCCGCCTAGGATGGCTAATTTGTATTCTATTTGTCTTTTATAAGTCAATAACTGATTTTTGGGATCCCGTGTATAAACTTAATATTTTTAATGAAAAATAATCACTTTGTTGACCAAACTTTTTAATACCTAACCTTAAATTAGTCTTTAATTACACATTTAAGTCCAAATGACTCCCTTAGCGAGTTAAGCACTATTTTAAACACACAGTGTAACGGTCTTGGCTAACCAGGGCGTTACAAATTGGTATCAGAGCCAGGTTTCGATCTTGGGACCTGTGGGTTATTGGCCATATTTAAGATCAAGATAGATAGAGAGAGAGAACAACGAGAGTGTGTGTGAGAGAGAGAGCCCCCCGTTGAATCCCCTTTGCCTTCTAGTCCTCAAGTGAGAGAGAAAGAGAGCCCCCTATCGAATAGCCCCGCCATTGAGACCGCAACCATTCGCGACCAGGCCCCACGTCATCGAGACCCAAGCTAAGAGAGAGAGAGAGAGAGATCGAGTGTATGTCTCTGTGAGAGAGAGAGAGTGGGGCGCTATTAGAGTGTGAGAGGGAAATAGACTGTTAGGTTTTTTTAGAATACTTAGGGTTTTTAGTTTAGGGCTTATTTTAAAATATATATATATATTAGTATCATAAAATTTTTGTTAATATAGATTTTTCTATATTCTTTTTATTTATATTTTGTATAAAATCTAATTAGTTAAAAATATAGTACACTAAATAATTTGTTAGTATCTAACATTATATATTATTAAAAAGTTCTAACAAAAAAATATTATTAAAATGTTTGACAATTATTTTAATAACTCATTTTTACCAAAAAAAATCTCATTTTTAACTAATAACTATTTAGTTTTGTAAATTATTACTATTTTTTATGAATATATTAAAATAAATACATATTTATTTAGTACTTGATAAAAAAAATTATATTGAATTAGACAACAGTTTGAATAGAAATGTTGTCTCGTTTTAAAAGTAGACATGTAACGAAAGTGACACTAGAATTGTCATCTCATGTAAGTTTTAATTTGCATGGCACAAAAGTTCGAGAGCATCTATTGTGTCTTGCATAATTTTTAACACGAGACCACAATTATACTAAAATTGTCGTCTCATGTGTGTCGTCTTAGTATAATTTTGTAGTACTAATGGATGGTCATAATTCATGCAATGACTAAATTAAAGGATGACTCTATGAGTTACAACTTCTATTATATTGTAGTTTTGAGAGTGCAACTAAGAATTTATAGTGAAATAATTCATAGTTAATAAATTAATTTATGGAGTTAAGAATTAGTGAAATAAGTAATTTATTGGTGCTTAGAGCTACGACTCCATTTGTCCCAAAACTAGCCTGATAACATTGATAAAGTGTTTGGTAATTGAAATTTTTTAAAAGAAATTATAAAGTATTACTTCAAGTTATTATTTGAGAAATAGTATTTTTGCTTTTACATTACAATGTATGAAATAATACTAATAGAAAACAAAATATGTTTGATATTTTAAAAGGATTAATTTTGTTGAAAATTATCTAATTATACAGATTATTTATTATGTATAAATAAATGGTAAAATTAGAGGTTTATTTTAATTATTTAAAATACCATAAGATATGAAACCTTGTGTTATGTGCCTATGTCACCGGGATGGCAATCAAGCCTATGGAGATGAGGTTCTATAAATAAAACTTTATGAATTAAGAGAAATGTGTTTTGAATTTTTACTCTCTTGCTCTCTCCCTATAGGCCCCCATGTTTAAGACAAGAAAATTTAAGCTTTGTGAGTTGATTTTTTCACTTCTCACAAAGCATACATACTCTCATGCATTGAGACACCTTAGTGTGTATTATATCCTACTAGCAGCAAAAAAGACCACACTCATCTTTGTTCTCTGCAAGTTATAGTTTGGAAGACAAGTTGTAATGAGACACTCTTCCTAACTGAATTTTCATATTGGAGGACTTATGTGTCGCGCTCTATTGTGATAAGCATTCCAAACTAGTTTTAGATTTTTGTGAGAACTATATGTATGACAAGATCCAATTTTAGTTATGGTTACTAGAGTGTGATTAAATAGTTTATTTTTTATGGTATATTGTGTTTTATGCTTCCACTTCACCAAACACATTAGATCAGCCACAATAGGCATATCCCGAGAGGACACACTACTAGTATCTCCTCATAATATATTACTCACATTTCTTAAATTCCTCATCAGTCGACCTCAACAATTCCTCCATATTCGTACTCAATGAACCTGAGGAATCTGAAGATATCCCAATAGGAGGGGGATCAGGTGGTACATTTGTGATCATTACGTTTCAAGCCCTAAGACTTACCCCTTAGAATTCTAATGTTACCCCAAAAAAGGTGAACCCAACAAGCCACAAAAACCAAAAGAGTCTGCGACTATAACACCTTAATTTCTCATAGTATTATCAAGAACATAGCGTTGGATCATAAAAATAAATATTGCTCCTTTATTTAAGAAAATCATAATAAGCAAATGGATCCCATGTTTTTACAAAAATAAAATAATAGTATTAAAACAAAATAAAATGAGCAACATTATAAATAAAAGAAAAACTTAAAAAGAAATGCTTTGTAAATAAAGTCATAGGCTCGTTGATCACTCCTCGACTATATGGTCCCCACAAACACATCACTAAGATCTTAGGTCTCACTCCCCACTGACCTTTCTATCCTCAATTTTCTGCACACCAATATAATACAGAGTGAGCTTCCAAGCCCAGTAAGGGAAATACAAACAAGGGTCATATAACAAGTAATCATAACAGACATATCATAAGTCATACAAAAGAGCATAACAATGCCAACATATACTAATCATATAAGATCATAATATATTCTAGGTCATAACAAAGGTCATAATAATAGGTCATAATAACAAGACAGGTATAAGAAAAAAATAAGTGTTTATATAGGGGTGGCAATTAAGCCTCAGACATAAGTCTGTCATACAATTTTGGCAACTGAGACTACCAGACATCAATTTAGGTCCGTTATAAAATTCTGAACACCTTAGGTCCAGCCACACTTATCTTCTTATTGTACCTGAAATGTTAGGTTCATAAATATCACAAACTAGTTCATAAAATAACTACCTAATTTTCCTTACCTGGATTATGGAAATGAGAAGAAAAAGAGAGATTGCTTTTGCCATAGAGAATCGCCCAAAACCTTACATATGACATAAAATATGTAAGATTAGAGACTTATAATAATAATTATACTTCCAAAATTTCTAAACCTTATAAGATCATACCTTCACCTTAAAGTCTCAAATCCTCCAAAATCCTGAGCCTCCATGAAATGTCTATCCTCAACAACAATGTATAAAGTGTTCGTAGGGTAATATTGGCTATATATTGTTTTTGAGAAGCATGGTATTTTGACTATATAGGGTCTATAACGGCTAGAGTGTTTGAGGCTATTTAAGAAAACAGAAGAAGAAATCTCTAGCACTATAAAGACTATAGTGATTTCAACTCTAAAGCCTTGTAATCGAGCACATGGGATGGATCTGATACTTACCTTGTCAACATAGATATATGGAAAACATTATGCATTTCAGCTAATGTCGGTGGTAAAGCCAACTGATATGCTACTTGCCCTACTTTGTCAAATATCTCTAAATGACCTATAAACCTTGGGCTTAACTTTCCTTTCTTTCCAAAACTCATAATCCCCTTCATCGGAGATACTTTGAGAAAGATTTGATCACCTACTGAAAACTCAATGTTTCGCCTCTTAGCGTCGACATAGCTCTTCTAGCGACTTTGAGTGACAATCATTCTTTGTCTTATATTTTCTACCACCTTTGTTGCTTCTCTTATGGCCTCAGGTCCTAAGTACTGTCTTCCACAAACCTCGTCCCAATGAAGTGGTGATCGAGATTTCTGTCTACATAGCATCTCATAAGGCACCATGCCTATTGTCGCCTAATAACTATTGTTGTAAGAGAATTTTATTAATGGAAGATACTTACTCCATGATCTTGAGAAGTCAAAAGTACACGCCCTCGGCATATCTTTTGTTGACGCGATTTTTCACCAACAGTGAATTAAGAAAATAACAAGGTTGAATTAGTGCGTGATGGTAAACCGAAGTAAGAAAATAACTCTCAAGAACACTGGTCTTTTTACGTGGTTCAGTGGTTAAAATCCACCTAGTCCACGAGTCTATATTATTACTGCTTTTCTCTCTCTATTTTGACAGAGTTTCAGTATTATAGAATAATCTTCCCCTTTCCTGTCCAATATTCTCAGTATTTATAGATAAATTCCTTGGATAAGTTTGGGTAACCCCGTGAGTCAATCACTGATTTGCGTATTTATTACATTTATTATGGAATATTCCCATTTATACTAGGATATGATCTGATCATGAAATAAATAGACTCCTAATATCTGGGGCATTAACTATCATAGGTTGGCCATAAATGATCGTATAAAGTATCCGGGTCTTCAGGGATCTATGGACATGCCATATGTTCAATTCACCCGAGCTGAACACACTGCCGAGCTCGTATCATGGAGGCCATGCCTTATAAATACTATAAGCTCGCGCTTATCAATTTATGCATCCCTAGCTTGTACAACCATCATGAAAATCGTGTTGTCTATATGGAACGTACATGGACTCCTTGGCTATTTCTTCCATGCATTTATTTGCCAGCTGCATACGATCTGAGGGAAAGACTCGTGCTGAAATTAGGATACAAATTTGCCTTTCAAGTCCCTGCTCGTGGTTTATGATGTCATCTTTTGACCTACACAGTAGGGATTTTTAGAATCCTATAGGAATAAACCATGCATGCCCACTACTTGAGTACTAGACACGTGGAACACTACAATTGGCGTATGTTCGGGTTTCAATAACTGCAATAATTGTCTTGTCATCTTTTTGTCGTCGTCTTGTCCTTTGAAACATAGCCCTTGGTTCTTGTATTGACATAATCAGATGGCTCAAATTGATTTATGTCGTTTACGTATAAATAGGGTAGACAATATCCACAGTTCATCACGTTTTATTCGAAATCTTTCTTCATCTTCTCTCTTCTGCGCTTTCAAACCCCTTTTCTTTCTCAGAGAAAAGAAAACCAAAAATCTTTCATTTCAAAATCTCTGCGAAACCTAGTTGCCCGATTACTTAGGAGTCTTCCAGGAACTCTTCCTTGCAAAATCTGCTTCTTCTACCAACGATCACACTGTAAGTCTTATCGTTTCGAAGAACCCCTTGTTTTTTCTTTACTGATTTCTGTGTTTTATTTACCATGCTCACCCACGTTTCACTGTAGATAATATTAGGGTGTTTTCTCAATGTTTTTGGCACATAGGCTTCAACTTTAGGTTTACTGGGAAGGTTTAGAGTATCTCCTAAAACTATGACATTCACGAAACTTGGTATTTTTTGGGTAGATTTGGGTAATTTATGGCAAATTTTAGGGAATACCCATTCGGGTTATAGAAGATGAAAGGTTAGGGTTCAAAAATCAGATTGCTTAGGGAACACGTTTCTTGGGTGGTTTTTTTTCTAAACCGCCCCCCAAGGACAGTAGTGGCTGGATTTTATGACACACAGATCCCTAAACGTCAGGGATCTGTTGGGAAACCGAGGCGTGTAGTGTAGGGTAGCGGTGGGATCACACAATGGGCTGAGACTAACTCAGCTCGTATATCATAGATATCATTCTCCCCCGTACATCCATGTAATAAACTTTACAAATCTTAGGTCGCCTACTAAGTGACTCGTCATTCTTGTTCGTTGGGCAATTTACTAGAACCCAAGAAAAGCGTACACAAGAAGAGTGTACCCCAAGAAAAATGCACCTGGCTCGTCGGCTCAACAAACCAACAAGGGAAAAGAGATCGCCTCCGAATCTTGTAGCGTCCCAAATTTGCTAATAAGGCTTAGGGCCTTGATTAGCATGCCTGGAGGGCAATAGTGGATATATTGTATAATATGTGAATTTGATAAGTATGTGATTAGAAATGCATGTTCAGGTGAATAAAATATGCATGTGGGCCCCATTTGGTTGCTAGGGGGCATGTTTGTAATTTTAGCCCGCTGAGGGCATAAATGTAATATTTGTGTATATTGTGATTGACACCACGTGTGAGTGGTAATATAATTGTGATGCACAACCCGAGATGGTCCTAGGGAACAATTTGGCTGGAAAGTCACAACGGGGTCAAATACACAGCTCGGGAGGAGCTTAGGGGTATTTTGGGAATATAATATGAGCTTGGGATTTATTAAGTATCGAGTAGTAATTTAGTAATGATTTGAGTATGCCGGGATTAACGGGGGTTTTTAGGTGTACTCGAGGATTTAGCGGGATATGTCAAATGACTAAACTACCCTTGGTGTTACTTGAGGACTTAGGTTAACTTAAGGGGGCAATTTGGTCATTTTGGCAAGAGGATATACTCAATTTGGGAGTTGGGACTCTAGAAGGGACTTAAACAAAAAGCAGAGGAAAGAAAAGAACAGAAATCTCTCTCAGCTTTCCCCCACTCGGTTCTCTCTCTGTCACCATAAAGCTTGATTGTGAAGGATCTTAGGCCAGAGATTCAAGTATTCAGAAGCTTAGTTAAGATCAAGGGTATGTTTCCTAGTCAGTTCTCTGTTGAATTTCTGCTTGAAATGTTAGATTAGTAAGTTGAACTATGTTTTATCTTGTGAATTGTTGGAATGAAGTTTGGCAAGGTTAAGCTTGGGGATTTGTGGATTTGAGCTTAGAATTTGATTTGAAAGCAGCTCAGGGTCGAATTTATACTTGAGGTAAGAGTTCCATGCATTTTTTAAGTTTATTTGCTTGTGGGGTTTAAGTTTTCTGAAGGGTGGTTTAGACCTTGTGAAATGTGGTTTAAGTTGTATAAAGTTTTAAACCACTAGGTGATTTTTGGGTTTGATTGAGTGTTTGAGTTTGTCATTGTTGTTTCTGAGTTGCTATACTGTTTATTTGGAGTTTTAGGCCGAATTGGGACTTGGGTATACTCTAGTAGTGATTTGGATGAGCTTTGGCTCGGGAAAAATGTTGGGAAAATCCCAATTTTCTAGGTTCGTGTATGAGTGTCGCGGCCCTGTTCTTCCGTGCCGCGGCCCCTATAGGGCTGTGCCGCGGTGCTAGGCCATTTTCATGATATGGGATTTTGTGTTTTTAGGGTTTTGGCTCAGGGGGTTTGGGGGACGCTTTTGCTACCTTATGTGGGGGAATGAATGGTCTCGAGAGCACGAGATTAGTTCCGGGGTAAAATTATAAATTGGTTGGTAACGAGAGTGTTATGTATGTGTTGTGACTAGGTTTTTAGCAAGGCTCGGGTTAGAGGATTGTGCTCGGGATTTCGGTTCTCAAGAAGCTCGGTACACAAGTAAGAAAACTGTTGTACCCGTAGTGTAGGGTGTGGCCCTATAGTTTGTATTGCAGGGCATGACCCTATGTGATTGTGATGCAGGGCGTAGCCCCATTGATTATGTTTATGTATATTTAAGTATTTGTTAAATTATGCTATGTGTGCATATTTGTGAATGAACAGTGAAGGCCGAGAACAGCAAGGGCCGGGAACTACAAAGGCTGAGTACGGCAAGGGGCTAGGAGCAGTGTTAAGCACGTGGAGTATGAGTTGCCAAGGTGAGACCCCTATTGGATACCTGGGATATCCTCATGGTGCAGATTGTGAACCCAGAGCCTGGTAAAGCGCCTGGGACGGCATGGCAGTTATGTGTTTAGCCTGTTGGCGGTTTTATTTTATGTTGATTGTTAGTTATGCATATGTTGACTGCTTGTGTGGAGTTTTCTTGCTAGGCTTCAGCTCACGAGTGCTCTATGGTGCAGGTAAGGGCAAGGGGAAGGTCGACCAACTATGAGTACGGAGAGCGTGAAGCGATGTGTACATGTTTGGCCTGCCTGGCTGCCACGGCCAGGGGTATTTTTGGGAGATGTTTGTATTAAACCTAATTTTGTCGTTTAGTCGACTTTAATCATATTTTTGAGTTGTAAATATTTCTAAAAAGTATTTGGGATCCCGATTGTTTAACGCTTTACAATTTTCAATGAATGATTACATTTTCAAATTATGTGACTTTTATTACAGTTTAGCTAGACTTTTGACCTAAAACCTCGATTAGCGAGTTAATTGCATGTTTTAAACTCACTTAGTTATGGCTCTAATGAAGTAGGTTACTACAACTTGGTATCAGAGCGAGCCAAGTTTTATGGTTCCTAGAGATTGACTGAACATTTACGCTCGCTGTCAGTGATAAGCTCGACTCAGGGTTGGTTGGTAAAAATTGAATTATATGCTTGATTATGAGTTTAAATGCCTTGTAAACTTGATTATTTGATATAGAGCATGATGAATGAGTTAACATATGCATGATGCTAGGCATGGCCCGTTGAGTGTTGTATGTTATTTGTGCATTGTGGATTTCTATTTTGGTTGGGTTGTTGTGAATTGGGAGGTGGTTTTGGATGTTGGTATCATGCCTGATGAGCGGCACCGTTGGTTGCAGGCATATTGTTGAGTAGAAGAGAAAGGCCCCAGATTCTTTTGTTCCTTCGAGCTCGGATTGGAGGGCACAGGGTGCTTTTGGTTTCTGTCAGGGCAGGGGTGATAACTGGAGGAGTTTCTCGGTATGTCCTCGGTTCAGACGACGACATCACGGAGAGTGCAGGATCAGGGCCTGTTTTATCTGTGGGAGTATCAATCATCTGAAGAAGGACTGCTCGCAAGCCAGGAAAGAGGAGCCGAAGCAGGGTGACAGTCTCAGTCCTGCCAGAGTATTCACCTTGACTCAGACTGAGGCTGAGGCTAGCCCCTTGGATGTGTCAAGTCAGATTTCTAGTGCTGGTTCTTCTTATACTGCATTGATTGATTCGGGGGCTACCCATTTATTTGTGTCTGCTAGGGTGATAGATCAGCTGTGTAGTCCTAGTGATTTGTATGCTAGGGGTTTTCAAACTTTGTTACCAACTGGGGAACTGGTAGTCCCTAGAAGATGGATTAGAGCATTGCCAGTAGAGATAGACGGTATGGAATTGTCTGTGGATCTAATTGAGCTAGTGATGGATGACTTCGATATGATTCTAGGGAAGGATTGGTTATCGAAGTATGGGGCAACGATTGACTACAAGCGCAGGATGGTGACTTTTGAACTAGAAGGGGAGGTACCCTTTGTATTTGTGAGGACAGTTAGTGGACCGCGAGTACCTATGATTTTAGCACTGAAGGCTAGAGACCTAATGCAGGAAGGTTGCATAGGATTCCTAGCGAATATTGTGGATACCTCTAGGGTTGTCTCGGTTGGACCGAGTGAGACCAGATTGGTATGTGAGTTTTCAGATTTATTTCCAGAAGATTTCCTAGGGTTACCGCCACAACGGGAGATCAAGTTTGTTATAGAGTTGGCGCCAGGGGCGGAGCCAATATCTTGGACACCTTACAGAATTATTCTGATAGAATTAAAGGAATTGAAGATTCAGTTGCAGGAATTACTGGATTTGGGGTTCATCAGACCGAGTTTCTCACCATGGGGTGCTCTAGTGTTGTTTTTCAAGAAGAAGGACTGATCTCTTAGGATGTGTATTGACTACAAGAAGCTGAACAAGTTGACCATTAAGAACAAGTACCCACTACCTAGGATCGACGATTTATTTGACCAGTTACAAGGGAAGACAGTGTTCTCTAAGATTGACCTCCGGTCAGGTTACCATCAGCTAAGGATTAAAGAGGAGGACATACCAAAGACCGCTTTCCGCATGAGGTATGGACACTATGAATTCCTGGTTATGTCCTTTTGATTGACCAACGCTCCAGCAACTTTTATGGACATGATGAATAGGGTTTTCAAGGACTACTTGGACAAGTTCATAATTGTGTTCATTGATGACATATTGGTGTACTCACAGTCAGAGATAGAGTATGAGTAGCATTTACGCTTGGTGTTGCAGTGGTTGAGAGAGCATAGGTTATATGCTAAGTTCAGCAAGTGCGAGTTTTGGCTACCGCAAGTCAGGTTTCTGGGCCATATTGTCAATAAGGAGGGGATACTGGTTGACCCAAGTAAAATTGAGGCAGTGAGAGATTGACCTAGACTGAGCAGTGTTCCTGAAGTTAGGAGTTTTCTGGGATTGGCAGGGTATTATCGACGGTTCGTTGAGGGATTCTCTAGGATAGCCACACCGTTGACTAAATTGACAAGAAAGAAGACTAAGTATGTGTGGACAGACAGGTGTAAGAACAGTTTTAAGGAATTGAAGTGGCGACGGATTATTGCTCCAGTGTTGAGTCTTCCGACAGACAATGAGAAGTTTGTGGTTTATTGAGATGCTTCTAGAGAGGGTTTAGGGTGTGTGCTGATGCAAGCCAGAAAAGTGATTGCCTATGCATCAAGACAGTTAAAGGAGTATGAGCAGAGATATCCCACGCATGATCTGGAGTTGGCAGCGGTGGTATTTTCACTTAAGGTTTAGAGACATTATCTATATGGTGAGAAGTGTGAGATATACATCGACCATAAGAGTTTGAAGTACTTCTTTACTCAGAAGGATCTGAATATACGCCAGAGACGGTGGGTGGAATTGGTAAAGAATTATGATTGTGATATCCTATACCATCATGGGAAGGCTAATGTAGTGACTGATACATTGAGTCGGAAGGGCCCAGGACAATTGTTCAGTTCGAGGCAGACATCTAATAACTTAGCTGAGGAAATGACTAGAGCGGGTATAGAGCTGGTGGTTGGTCGGTTAACCAACATCACTCTTCAATCTACACTCCTTGAGAGGATCAAGGAGGCACAGGGGAAGGATTCCCAGTTGAGAGGGCACAGAGAGAATGTCTTAGTTGGAGCGGCTAAGGACTTTTCTATCTCGGAGATGGAAATACTGAAGTACAAGGGTCGAATCTATGTTTCGATGGATTCTGATATCTGGCGAGAGATCTTGGTTGAATCTCATACCACTCCCTATTCTTTACATCCAGGTACGACGAAGATGTACCAAGACTTGAGAGCCTTGTATTGGTGGTCAGGAATGAAGAGGGACATGGTGGGTTATGTGGCCAAATGCTTAACTTGTCAGCATGTAAAGGCTAAACATTAGAGGCCAGAAGGGTTGTTATAGCCTCTAGGGAATCCAGAATGGAAGTGGGAGGATATTACTATGGACTTCGTGGTTGGTTTGCCGAAAACTGTGGGTCAACACGATTCAGTCTGGGTGATCGTGGATAGGTATACCAAGTCTGCCCACTTCTTACCTGTTAGGATGACTTATACTGTGGAGCAGTATGCTGAATTGTATGTGAAGGAAATTGTTCGATTTCATGGGGCTCCGATGTCGATAGTATCCGACAGAGACCCCACCTTCACCTCCAAGTTTTGGGAGAGTCTG
The DNA here is from genome assembly GCF_963169125.1 of Humulus lupulus. NCBI lineage: Eukaryota > Viridiplantae > Streptophyta > Magnoliopsida > Rosales > Cannabaceae > Humulus > Humulus lupulus. The sequence continues at coordinate 233,346,493 of NC_084802.1, read as the reverse complement.
CAGAAGGCTATGGGCACGCAGTTGTAGTTTAGTACTGCTTATGATCCTCAGATGGATAGACAGCGTGAGAGGACAATTCAGATACTAGAAGATATGCTACGAGCCTGTGTGCTGGATTTTGGGAGACACTGGAGTAGGTATCTCCCTTTGATTGAGTTTTCATACAATAACAGTTATCAGTTGACTATCGGAGTGGCTGTGTATGAAATGTTATATGAGTGGAAGTGTAGATCACCTATCCATTGGGATGAGACGGGTGAAAGAAGGTACTTAGGTCCTAAGATGGTTCAGAGGGCCAATGAGGCGATTGAAAAGATTAGAGCTCGAATGCTCGCCTCCCAGAGTCGCTAGAAGAGTGACCTGGACTTGAAACGCAGGAGCATAGAATTTCAAGTTGGTGACCATGTGTTCCTTAGGGTTTCACCTTTGAGAGGAGTGAAATGGTTTGGTGTTCAGGGAAAGCTGAGCCCTAGGTTTGTCGGCCCCTTTGAGATTCTAGAACGGGTTGGAGAGGTAGCTTACAAATTGGCGATGCCTCCAGCTTTATCAGGGGTTCATGATGTTTTTCCTGTGTCCATGCTCCAGAAGTATGTATTAGATTCTGCACATATATTGACTTATGAGAACTTGGAGTTAGACTAGGATTTGTCATATGAGGAGAAGCCGGTTCAGATTCTCGACCGAAAGGATAATGTTTTGCGAAATAAGACCATCGCCTTGGTGAAAGTGTTGTGGCAGAACAACAAGGTTGAGGAGGCGACGTGGGAACTTGAATCAGATATGTGGAAGCGGTATCCCGAGTTATTCAAGTAATTTCAAGGATGAAATTTCTGTAAGAAGAGGATAGTTGTAGCGTCCCAAAATTGCTAATAAGGCTTAGGGCCATGATTAGCATGCTTGGAGGGCAATAATTGATATATTGTATTAATATGTGAATTTGATAAGTATGTGATTAGAAATGCATGTTTAGGTGAATAAAATATGCACGTGGGCCCCATTTGGTTGCTAGGGGCATGTTTGTAATGTTAGCCCGCTGAGGTCATAAATGTAATATTTGTGTATAGTGTGATTGACACCACGTGTGAGTGGTCATATCATTGTGATGCACGATCTGAGATGGTCATAGGCAGCAGTTTAGCTGGAAAGTCACAACGGGAGCAAATACCCGGCTTGGGAGGAGCTTAGGGGTATTTTGGGAATATAATATGAGCTTGGGATTTATTAAGTATCGGGTAGTAATTTAGTAATGATTTGAGTATATCGGGATTAACGGGGTTTTTTAGGTGTGCTCGAGGATTTAGCGGGATATGTCAAATGACTAACTACCCTTGGTGTTATTTGAGGACTTAGGTTAACTTAATGGGGCAATTTGGTCATTTTGGCAAGAGGATATACTCAATTTGGGAGCTAGGACTCTAGAAGGGACTTAGACTAAAAGCAGAGGAAAGAAAAGAACAGAAATCTCTCTCAGCTTTCTCCCACTCGGTTCTCTCTCTCTCTCTCACCATAGAGCTAGATTGTGAAGGATGATAGGCCAGAGATTCAAGTATTCAAAAGCTTAGTTAAGATCAAGGGTAAGTTTTCTAGTCAGTTCTCTGTTGAATTTCTACTGGAAATGTTAGATTAGTAAGCTAAACTGTGTTTTATCTTGTGAATTGTTGGAATGAAGTTGGCAAGGTTAAGCTTGGGGATTTGTGGATTTGAGCTTGGAATTGGATTTGAAAGCAGCTCAGGGTCGAATTTATACTTGAGGTAAGAGTTCCATGCATTTCTGAAGTTTATTTGCTGGTGTAGTTTAAGTTTTCTGGAGGGTGGTTTAAACCTTGTGAAGTGTGGTTTAAGTTTTATAAAGTTTTAAACCACTAGGTGATTTTTGGGTTTGATTGAGTATTTTAGTTTGTGGCTGTTGTTTTTGAGTTGCTATACTGTTTATTTGGAGTTTTAGGCCGAATTGGGACTTGGGTATACTATGGTAATGATTTGGATGAGTTTTGGCTTGGGAAAAATGTTGGGAAAACCCCAGTTTTCTGGGTTCACATATGAGAGTCGCGGCCCTGTTCTTCTGTGCCGCGGCACTGGGTTGAGTCAGGACAGGGGAGCCCTGCTGGGCGACGCTGCCCCTATAGGGCTCTTCCGTGAGGCTAGGCCATTTTCAGGATATGGGATTTTGTGTTTTTTCGGTTTTGGCTCAGGGGGCACGGGGGACGCTTTCATTACCTTATGTGGGGGAACGAATGGTCCCGAGAGCATGGGATTAGTTCCGGGGTACAATTATAAATTGGTTCATAACGAGAGTGTTATGTATGTGTTGTGAATAGGTTTTCAGCAAGGCTCGGGTTAGAGGATTGTGCTCGAGATTTCGGTGCTCAAGAAGCTCGGGACACAGGTAAGAAAACTATTGTACCCGTAGAGTAGGGCGTGGCCCTATAGTTAATATTGTAGGGCACAACCCTATGTGATAGTAATGTAGGGCGTAGCCCCATTTATTATGTTTATGTATGTTTAAGTATTTGTTAAATTATGCTATGTGTGCATTTTTGTGAATGAACGGCAAGAGTCGGGAATGGTGAAGGCCGAGAACGGCGAGGGCCAGGAACGACAAAGGCCAAGAACGGCAAGGCCAAGTACGACAAGGGGCTGGGAGCAGCGTTAAGCATACAGAGTGCGAGTTGCCAAGGTGAGACCCCTATTGGATACCTGGGATATCATCATGGTGCAGACCGCGAACCCAAGGCACGGTAAAGCGCATGGGACGACATGGTTGTTATGTGTTTAGCCTGTTGGCGGTTTTATTATATGCTGATTGTTAGTTATGCATATGTTGACTGCTTGTGTGGAGTTTTTTTGCTGGGCTTCAGCTCACAGCTGCTCTATGGTGTAGGTAAAGGCAAGGGGAAGGTCGACCAACCATGAGTAAGGAGAGTGTGAAGCGATGTGTACATGTTTGGCCTGCCTGGCTGCCACGGCCAGGGTTATTTTTAGGAGATGTTTGTATTAAACCTAATTTTGTCGTTTAGTATACTTTAATCATATTTTTGAGTTGTACATATTTCTAAACAATATTTTTGGATCCTGAATGTTTAATGCTTTATAATTTTCAATGAATGATTATATTTTCAAATTATGTGACTTTTATTACAATTGAGCTAGACTTTTGACCTAAAACCTCGAATAGCAAGTTAATTGCACGTTTTAAACTCACTTAGTAGCAGCTCTAAGAAAGTAGGGCATTACAAATTTCCTCTTCCTCATTTCTGCCCTATGGTAGACAGGGAGATCGTGATTGACCCCAATGCGTTCTTCGAGGCAGAGACGATCGTCTCCAAGATCACGACCCAAGGAAGGGTCAATAAAATAATGTTAAGCCACACGTAGAGGTCAGGTCTGGGGTCCTCATTGTCCGACCTCCGTTCGAAGGGGAACGGAGCTGTGCACCCCTCCAGGATGACTTCGCAGCCTGTAGTGACGAGCACTTAAAGGCAGGGTCCTTCCTTCCCCTAGACCAATATTTTGTTGATTTCCTCAACTACGTGAAATTGGTACCGTTTCCGCTTCCCCCCAAATTCATGCCGACTTCTAGCGGGGCTGAAATACCCCTTTTTAAAGCATTAGTGGGTGGTCCCCACACCGGCAGATATCCTCTACTTCTTCTGCCTTAAGGCCAACCTGTAGCAAAGAGGGCGAGGTGACAGATTCTACTACCTCACCAGATTCCCGAACTCAGCTTGGGCTATCAAGCTCCCCAGCCACCCCAACGACTACAAGGATCAATTCTTTATACCGAACGGGTTCCACAACTGTGGGCATCGATATTTCAACTGTCATCATAAGTCTTCTTTCTTTTCTTAGCTCGCGAGGTCATTCTCTCTTTTCAATAGACATACTTTTGTTTATACTAATTGAGTTTACCATTTTTTGTGCAGCCATATTCGCGAGGACGGAGAAGTCTGCGACCCTCGGGGGTCAGTATGACACCTTGTCCAGGTTCCAGCCCGCGAGAAGTATTATCGCCAGCTCATGAATGACGTCACGATGCTGGTGTGCCAATTGATCGGTGAAGGCCAGACTTTGGCCTTAAGAAGGACACAGGATATCCTTCTGGTAGTCCAAGAGCTCCCGCCTCCCCCAGAAGGAGACACTGAGGGCACTGAAGGCAAGGAACAAGAAGAAGATGAAGTGCCTCTTGTGCGAAAGAGGCGGGCTGCTGAGGCTACTCGGGGTCCTGACCTAGAACAAGTTGCATCGGGGGCAGTAGCCGGCCCCTCGGGCCAAGGTAACCCATACCCCTATAGGGAATTAGATAGGGTTGTTGCTAAATTTAGGCTAGTGAGATTTAACCCAAACGGCTCATCCACCGCCACCCTACCAATCCAGATCGTAACATTACCCTACTCCAATGGATGGACCACTTAGTGTTGCACCATGATATGAGTTACCCTAGAGGTACTATTGTTGTAGATAACACCTCGACTTTAAGGTCAGCCATTTTTGAGGAGTATGGGACCAATCGTAGGTCGTGGCCCTCTTTGCTCCAGGGCGCCTTTGCCCCTGGCTTTATCTAATATGTAGACGTGTCTAGCCTTGAGCTAGAACCTGAGCTTGAACCTCCCATAATCTACGAAATTCTAGACTTAGATTCCCCTTCTCCTCAAGTAATCCCCAGACCGGAGGTTATGGTAATAGACTCCTCCCTCAGCCCGGAGGGTAGGACTTTTATTTATTTCTTTTATGTAAATTTCTGACTTTACTTGTGTATTAATTCCCTTCTTTTTTTTCAGAAGAAGAAATGGATCGATCCGGAGCTCCTAACCTCCGTACCGCTTTACAGGGCGGAAAGTCCAACTCGGGTCCTATCATAAAGAAGCCCCGATTTATGAAGAAAACGCCTCCAAATCCCCTGCTAAGGGGAAAGGTACGAGCTTAGCAGCTTCAGCTTCCACCGTGTCGGAGAAAAGGATTCTTCCTCCACCTCCTCCTCCTCTATTCGCGCCTGCTCGGGATCAGGTAATACAAGCTGATCCCCCAGCTCCTCTTGTCCCTACTGCTACTGTGCACATTCCAGTCAATCCTTAGGATCTGGAGAAGATCCTCGATACCTTTTGGGGGACCCTCTATGAGACGGTGAACCACATGGTGGAGCATGTTTACAAAGCCAACCTGAGGGATCTGAGGACGATAGAAGAGCGGAGCCCAGAGAACGTCTTAGAGTCAGCCTTGGGGATGACCCTCACAGAAAGATATCGTTCCTTAGTGAATTTCTTCTTTCCATTTTGCCTAAGTATGCATCTAACTTGTCTCTTTATTTTGCAGTCGGCTCTGGCTCAGCACCGCAGTATAGCCCGAGCTAGGGCTAGGAATGATGAACTCCAGGCTGAGCTCCAAGCCGCCAAGACCGCCCTAGGTGCTGCTCAAGAAGGAGAGCAGGCCGCCAAGCTGCCTATGCAGCTGTTCAAAAGGGCGAGTATGATGCCAAGTTCACCCTTGCATCATCTCAAGAAAGCGAGCAGGCTGCAAAGAAAGACTTGGCTGCTCTTCAGGTAGAGATTGTTGAGGCCAAAGCAAAGCAGCTAGAGGCTGAGGCTGTAGTTAAAGAAGAGAAAGTGGCCTCACTGTCTGCCATGGAAGACATGTTATATCATTATTGGGCATTTAACTCGGATGGCAACTTCTTTTTCATGGCTCCCGAGCTATGGGATCCATACCTCGAGAAATTCAAAGCTTGGATCTTGCAAGAACCATCGAAGACAAGGGATGCTTCCACTGCAGGCGAGCAGGAGATTGAGGAGGTCACGTTCTCAGAACGCCCTCGAGGGGCTTGATGAATCCTTCTTTATTTCTCTTTTTTTTTCTGTATGTGTTTATAAACAATTTTCCCCTGGGCTTAGATTGAGGTTTTTCTCCTAGGGACAACTTGAATTTTAATTCATATATCTAACTTTTAATCTATTTTTATTTTCCTTGATTATCCCTCCTGTTTATGCTTTCTTATACTTGCACATTCGAGATTTTTGGAATCGATCATTAGATCGGGATAGATATTTCGAGTTCGGTTATTTCCAAATTTAATGTGTTGATTTATATCGCACCTGTTATGTGTCAGGCCTTGGACCCGGTTAAATCCGGGATTTTAAATATTTCAAACTTAGTTCCTGTTAGGTTTATTGACATCTCGAGCTTTTAGGAAAGTCATCGAATATTCAATTTTTGTTAACTTCTATGTTTTGGGCCTGGTTGTATCCAGGGTTTTAAGTAATTTGAGCTTAGTTCGTCCTAGGTTTATTGACACCTCATGCTCTTAAAAAGCCTTCAGATAATCAATTTTCCAAGCTTCTAGGTTTCCCACCTGATTATATCTAGGATATTTTTGTACCTAGTTGTATCCAGGATTTTAAGTAATTTGCAACCTTGTTCTGATTCACCTTGGGTTATATGCCCCCCAAGTAACTAGAATGTAAAGACTTTCTTGGTTGCTTTCACAAATATTAATACACGAACAAACTTATAAATAACCTTATAAAGGAAAAATATTTAAAACCATACGAGCAGGAAAAACTATATAACAATCCCTCATTATTTAATTAAATGGCTTTTATAACTAAGCCTTATGTAGATGATTGATAATATTATTAATAATACTTCTTTAAGTGCATTGCGTTCCAGGTCCGTGGGACTGTTTCTCCACTAAGCCGGGCTAACTTGAAAGTTTCCTCACGCAAAATTTCCACGAACTGATAGGGTCCTTCCCAGTTCAGACCTAAAGCGTCGTCTTTAGGGTCCTTGTTCGCCAAAAGGACCCTTCAGAGAACTAGATCGCCCATTATTTAAAACCATACGAACAGGAAAAACTATATAACAATTCCTCATTATTTAATTAAATGGCTTTTATAACTAAGCCTTACGTAGATGATTGGTAATATTATTGATAATACTTCTTTAAGTGCATTGTGTTCCAGGTCCGTGGGACTGTTTCTCCACTAAGCCGGGCTAACTTGAAAGTTCCCTCATGAAAAATTTCCACGAACTGATAGGGTCCTTCCTAGTTCGGACCTAAAGCGCCATCTTTAGGGTCCTTGTTCGCCAAAAAGACCCTTCAGAGAACTAGATCGCCCAAACCAAAACTACGTCGTTTGACCTTGGAATTAAAATAACAAGTGATTTTCTATTGGTAATGTGCGAGCTATAGTTGTGAATCCTCTCATTTATCATCAATCAGGTCAAGAGACGCATTAAGCAACTCATCATTCTACTCCTGGATGAATGTCCTTAACATGTGTGTGGCTACCTTTGCTTCGACGGGAAGGACGACCTCACTTCCGAAAGTCAAGGAGAAAGGATTGTGTCTTTTGGAAGTCCTATGGTACTTGCGGGAGCTGCTCGGGTCATATGCCTTTGGCCTCATCTAACATTTTCCTAAGGCTCTCCTTTAGAGCCTTATGCACAGCCTCGACCTGTCCATTGGCTTGTGGATATGCAATAGAAGAAAAACTTTTAATAACTTCGTGCTTTTCACAGAAATCGGTGAAGAGATCCCTGTTAAACTGGGTTCCATTATCTGACACGATCTTTTTAGGGAGCCCAAATCGGAATACAATGTTTTTCACCACAAAGTCCAGGACTCTCTTTGAAGTGATGGTTGCCAAAGGCTCAGCTTCTACCCACTTCGTAAAATAATCAATTGCCACCACCGCATAGCGAACTCCTCCCTTTCCCATTGGCAAGGATCCTATTAAGTCAATGCCCCATACTGCAAATGGCCACGAGGATGAGTCATCGCCAGCTTGACTGGAGCAGCTCGGGCGACTATGGCGAAGCGTTGGCATTTGTCCCATTTCTGAACATGGGAGATGGAATCTTTTGTTAAAGTGGGCCAAAAATAACCCTGCCTTAATATTTTCAAGGCTAGGTTTTGCCCCCCAGCATGATCTCCACAAAAGCCTTCATGCACCTCTTGCAGAATGCTTTTAGCCTCCTCACGCAGAACACACCGTAGAAGAGGAAGTGAATGACCACGTCGATATAACGTTCCATCTATTATCACATATCTCGGAGCTTCATAGAGTATCTTTCTCGCGTCCTTTCTTTCTTCAGATAGCCTTCCTGTTGTAAGGTATTCCACTATATGGGTCATCAAGGTCGGCCTTGTGTCAATCATCTCGACCTCTATGATTTTTTCTGCCACGCTTGGACTCTCCAAAAATTACATCGGTACTACATTCAAAGTCTCAGCTTCCTTGGTGGTGGCAAGCCTTGCCAAAGCGTCAGCATTGGTGTTCTGCTTGCGAGGGATCTGTTCAACGATACCGTACTCAAATTCTGATAGCTCTCTCTTCACCTTAGCAAGGTAAGCTGCCATCTTGGAACCATGTGATTGATATTCCCCCAACACTTGATTGACCACGAGCTGGGAATTGCTATAACACTGGACGACCCTTTCTTTCAATTCCTTTGCCACTCTAAGCCCGGCTAACAAAGCCTCATACTCGGCTTCGTTGTTTGATGCTTTGAATCTGAATCTCAGCACTGTATGGAATCGATGCCCCTCTAGAGAGATCAATATGATCCCAGCTTTGGATCCGTTCTCATAGATGAGCCGTCCACGAATATTCTCCATTACTCCTTCACCGGCTCCTTCAAAAGCTCCTCTTGAAATTCGGTGCATTCAGCCACAAAATAAGCAAGGGCCTGGCTTTTGATCGAGGTCTTTGGTGTGTACCGTATCTCGAACTGGCTAAGTTCTACTGTCCATTTTAAGAGACGTCCCGACAATTCAGGTTTTTGCAAAACCTGCCTTAGAGGTTGGTCGGTCATGACGTGGATTGAATGGGAATGGAACTATGGTCTAAACTTCTTGGAAGCTAATATCAAGCAGAATGCTATCTTTTCTATCAGTGGATACTGTGATTCTGCCCCAAGAAGTCTTTTTCTTATATAGTACACTGATTTTTTAGCACGGTCTTCTTCCCGAACTAACACGGCGCTGGTTGCATATCCTGTCACGACCAAATATAGGAACAGGGGCTCTCTAGATATAGGCTTAGACAATACTAGGGGTTCAGTCAAATGTGTCTTTAGGGCGAGGAATGCCAACTCGCACTCCTCAGTCCATTCAAATTTCTTATTTCCTCTCAGCAAGTTGTAAAAGGGAAAACACTTGTTAGTGGACTTTGAAATAAATCGGTTTAACACCGCCACTTTTCCAGTCAAGCTCTGAACTTCTTTATGCGAGCTGGGCGAAGGTATCTCCAATAATGACCTCATTTTTTTTGGGTTCGCCTCTATCCCCCTTGTATTGACTATGAATCCCAGAAACTTTCCCAACGCTACTCTAAAAGTACATTTATGGGGACTTAGCCTTATATTGTATTTCCTCAAGATTTCAAAACATTCTTTTAGATCGGAAACATGGTTATCAGTAGTCTTGGATTTGAATAGCATATCGTCGACATACACTTCCATATTTTTCCTGATCTGATCAACGAACATTTTGTTAACTAACCGTTGGTAGGTAGCCCCGGCATTCTTTTGCCCAAAGGGCATAACTTTATAACAATATACATTTGTTGGAGTCATAAAACTAGTATGCTCCTGGTCTGCAGGATTCATCGCGATCTGGTTATATCCAGAGTACGCATCCATAAAAGACATGAGTTCGTGTCGCGCGGTGGCATCTACCAACTGATCAATTCTCAGCAATGGGAAGCAATCCTTAGGACAAGCTTTGTTTAGGTTGGAGAAATCAATGCAAGTCTCTATTCAGCTTTGGTACCAAGATAGGATTCGCGACCTAGATCGGGTATTTTGCTTCACGAATGAACCCGAACTTTAATAACCAAGCTACTTCTTTTTCCAATGCCTCCGCTCGAACTGTTCCCAAACGTATCTGTTTTTAGGATTTTGCAGGCACGCTTTTATCCAAGTTTAGGGTGTGCATGATCACACTCGGGCTTATTCCCACCATGTCTTCATGAGACCAGGCGAAAACATCTAGATTCCCTTGCAGAAATTTAACCATCTCCTTTTTCCTATCATCGCCAAGGTATTTTCCAATCTTAACGACTCTTAAAGCATCTGTGGGATCTATTTTTACCTCCTCGAGCTCCTCAATAGCTTGGAGCTTTGACCTTTATTCCTTGAGATTATTCCATCCCAGAGGTAACTTCCACTTCCGGGGACTCCTCAACTCCGTCACTTATGGCCATTGCTTGCTGCCCGGGTTGTGATTTTTCCTTCATGGAAATGCTATAGCATTCCCTGGCAACGATTTGATCGCCTCTAACAGTGCATATTCCCGCGGATGAGGGGAATTTGATTGCCAGGTGGCGGATAAAGGTTATGGATTTGAACTCCATCAACGCAGGTTGGCCCAAAATTGCATTGTATGCGGCTGGACAATCGATGACCACGAACTCGAGAAGCATGAAGATAGTTCGTGGACCTTCACTCAATGTTACCACTAACTCAATTGTTCCTACAGCTGCCGACCCATCACCAGAAAACCCATATAGAATCACGGAGGTAGCCTTCATCTCGATTACAGACAATCCCATTTTTTCTAAGGTGGACCTAAAGAGTAGATTCACGGAACTTCCATTATCTACTAGCATCCTCCCAACTCTCCGATTGGCAAGCTGAACTATTATCACCAGAGGATCGTTATGTGGGAATTGAACATGGTAGGCATCTTCCTCTATAAAACTGATTGGTTTTTTTTCCAATCGTTGTTGCTTTGACAACTGTTGCTCCGGGACAAACTCGACTCCATTATGGGATTTTAGCTCGTTGATATACCTCTTTTGGGCACCTCTGCTCGTTCCTACCAAATGAGGTGCTCCTGAAATGATGACTATATCTCCTCCTATTATCGGAGGAGGAATTTCCTGATTCACCTGAGCTCCGGTTTAATTCATTGGAGCTTTTGGAGCTGACGAAGCGTTTTGTCCAACGGGCTGACTGGGAGTTGTTTGATTCCAGGCATACTGAGCCAAAGGTCCTACCCTGAAGAGAGTCTCGATTTGATCCTTCAGGTGTCTGCAGTCATCAGTATTATGACCAATATCATTGTGGAATCGACAGAATTTCGAAGGATCTCTCTTCGCCCTTTGATTCTTTAACAGTTCTGGTTCCTTCCACGGAAGGCGAGCAGAATTTTCCAAGAATATGCGTTCTCTAGTATCTATGAGATCAGTATATGTTGTGTAGACCGGTTTAAATTTCTCCACAAACTTGTTTTTCTTTGTTTCGTTCTGGTCAACCTCACCATTTCCCTTTCTCTTGTTATTCCCCCCGTGGTTATTCTGGGTAACGGTTGGAGTCATAGCCGCTACATCCGTTACCACTCCAACAAGCTGGATAGGGACTTGGTTGGTTCCTGTGATGGAAGCTCGCGCCTCTTCTAGGTTAACCCACCTTTGAGCTCAGTTCAAGAACTCATCAATAGTACTAACTCCTTTCCTCTGTAGCTCTTGCCACAGGTCGCCTCCAACAGGGATTCCCGTTCTCATTGCCATGAGCTTAGAACTCTCGTCAGCGTCTCTAGCTCGTGCAGCAACATTGGAAAACATACTTAGGTATGCTTTTAATGGTTCACTAGGCTCTTGCTTTACGTTTGCTAGAGAGTCAGCTTAATCCTAGCCGAACTCAGGTGATTTTTCATATCGCCTTCGGACCTGCCACTTCGGTGGCTCTCAGTCCAATAACTTCCATTAGAGAAGCTCACTGCTCGTGGTTGAGGCTGAGGATTTGGACTATTCAATCGGGTTCGCAAGACATAAGTAGGGGCAGATGGAGGAGGATTTCTTCTGCTGTCCCCATAAGCAAGAATGTCTCGCACAGATGAGGAGGATTTCTCCTACTGTTTCCATGAACAAGAATATCCCGTGCAGAACGAGGCAGTGTCGGATGTCTTATAGGTGATGGGGGATGCCTGACCGGTGAGGAAATTTTTGTCCCATCAGGGTGAACTAAATAAACACACGATCGCTCTTCCCCACCATTTCTAGCTCTTTGCACCTGGCGATCCGATCGTGATGTAGGAAGATTGGTCGAAACATTTTGTCTCTGTGAGCCCGCCCCGACTCCCCCTCGTGGGTTGCCATGGGTATTCCCATGCACATGCGATGGTGGTACCGAACTTGGGGTCTCGGTTCTAACCGATCGACTGACCTACTGATGAACCCTGGGAGGGCCACCAGGCTGAACATTTTGGTGATCTCGCGCTGTGGGCACAAAACTTGGGGTGGCAGTTCTGACTGATCGACTTGGTTTGGATCGGTTATTTCTATGGGACTTATGAGACCCACTTTGCCTCTTTCCGACATTAACATCGGTTGCAATAGGGGGTAACCAGGCCAAAACCTCCTCGATTTCCTTGTTTGCCTTAGTAAGATGGCTCCTTAACTGCATGTTTTCCAGTTCTATTGCAGTTAAGTAGTTTGGGTTTTGATTCGGCAGCAATGACGTCGAACTCCTAGTATCGATGTGGCCCACCAGCTGCTTTCCTGATCGTTGTTGAACTTCAGGGGTATGCTCATTTGAAACAGCGGTATGGTGGGCCCCCTGCCCACCAGTCTGTTCCATCTCATTGTCATGCATTGAGCGAGTGACCACCATGATGAGATTTGATTGGGATTTCGATGAAAGCACTAATTTTCCTCTCAATGAAAGCACCAAACTGTTGACGCGGTTTTTCGCACTACACCAAATACCCCTTATCATAACACAAGAATATAATACTATTGAAAAAGTATTATGATATACATATATGTGGTAAAAGAAAATAAAATTGGCAGTAATATTGTAAAAGTTATATTTTTTCCCAACCTAAATCCTTTTTTCCTAGCCCGCCTATAACTCCCTCGTTTTCTTCTTCGCACCCATATGCGCCTCTCCCTGCATTGAATCTTCCATTTACGCAATACCCACCATTAGAATCGACCAGTCCCTTCTGAGGCTAGGAGGCACGATCTTCCCTGGAGGCTTTGGTTTGAAATCAAGTAATGTTCTCGTCACCATCACTAAATGCTTTCCCTTGCTCTCTCTCTAGCTCCCTTTCTTCTCTCTCTTCTTCTTTCTCGTTTCTCCATTTATTCAGAGGCTTGAAAGAACCCAAAGAGTAATCAATTTTGAGAGGGTTTTTCTCTTTCATGATTGAGCTACCATTATTGGTATATAGTTTTGTTTTCTTTTTTGATCTCCGAAAGCCCCAAAATTGACTCTCGAATTGGTTTGTGTTTCCCCTAGATATTAAAAATCTCTTGCATTTTATTTTTTAGATTTCTCTTTGCAGTTTGGGTAATGCATTGCTCTGTTTCTCATTTTTGTGAAATGAGATTGACTGGTTCAATATTTTTTTGATCAATTACAACTAGTCTCTCGTCTCTCTTCTCTATTTAATTGCTTGCAAAGTATTTGATAAATGTCCTCTTTCAATTTCAATTTACTTTCTTATCCACATAAAACTAATTGGTATTAATTATCTATATGGATCAATAATCAAATATCTTAGAAACTGATTCTCATTTGTGTCTATATATTATCTTGTGATTTGTCCTTGTCTTTGTCATAGAAGTGGACGCTACTTAGAGACCAAACAAATATATTATATATTTTTTTCATATATGTGTTAGTGTGAAGCTGCCACCTTGATTATGTAAATCTTTTAGGATATCAACGATAGTCTTTCAAAGTGCTTTGTTTAATGGTAGAGACAATGGCTTTTGACATAGCAATTTATTTTTATTTTTTTAAATATTGCTCTCTTTTTGCTCAAATAGATTTGATCCTTTGTCATCTAAGTTCTAACCAAAATTAACTTAAATTAAAAGAATGAGGACTGGTTTTCTTTAGGCTTAGATTTGTGCATTGTGAATTTGAGTAGACCGATTGTATTTCTATGTTTAGGCTATTAGTTTTGGGGTTAGAAGTCTGGAATCAGAATTTAACTAGATGGAGCTTTCGATTATCTCTCTATGTTTAGGCTAACAATTTTATGTGCAACATCTTTGTTAGTAAAAAACAGTTCTTAAATTTTGAACATTTGGAGGGCTTATTACATGTGATTATTACTTATTTTTAGGTTAAAACCACAAATCCTTTATCTGGAAACCTGCTCAACCTGAAACAAGCACAATGCCACAGTGGGCTGGTTCTTGTTGGTAGCGTTTTCTTTTCCAATCTAGAGTAGCTAGCCTTTTGTTGTTGTTCTCAACTGTAACACATTTAGCCTCAATCACAATTTAGTTGCTTGAAAAAATTAATGCTGCTTTGTTTCTATCTATAAAAGTTATCCTGACTTTACCAGAAATTATTGCCTGGATCTGCCTAAACTTTCAGAAATCTGAACAATACAAGATGTAAATAGTTTGTTGTATTACACCTTAACTATGAAGAACTTTCCCTACATTTTATGTTTCCTTGCTCATAGCCTAAGTGAAATTGGTTTTACCCCAATCATATTTACCTTCCATATTTTTCTTTGTTGAATTCAAATCTTATGCGTTTCTAAGAAGAGTTCAGGTAGTGTTTATTTCTTCTAATTGCTTCTGTAAGTTCATAATCCATCTCACGCAACAATTAAATTGTCAAAATAAAATTTATCTTTCTAGATGACCATTTCAAGAATCTATTACTTGCATTTGTCTTTTTGTTGAATTTCACTCCTTTTTGTGCTTGAGAGACCACTAGAATTGAAGGGATGGCTCTAAGCTTTTAAACTGCAATCACTATAGTATGTTTCTTCAAAGAGTTAATCCTTTTCACTTACTCATGGATTGGTTGTGGCTTGAAATACTTGGAACCAATTAAGATGTGAAAAATTGTTCTTTTATATTCATTCCTAGGTACTATTTGAGATTTATGGACCCGAATACATTATTCTTGTTCATGATCTGAGATACGAAGATTGCTAGGGTCTTATTATTTTCAATTACAATTAAAAGAGGAACACAACTGGTTGTAAAATTTTGTTATCTCTCATTAGTATTTTGGTGTTTTGTGATGATTGAGTGATTTACTGAATTGGGTTGTCTTGGATTTTCATTCATTTTTGTCCCTTCTATGATTGAATTTGTGAAAAATGTTTGCATGGTTGAAAATTGAATGATTTATGTTATGGCTGTTTTGCTTCATTGGGCAAAATAGCTAATACGATTTTAGGGATCTCCCTTCTTTTTTTCTTTCTTATTCATTATTAATATGTTGTTGAATTGGGTTGTTTTGGATATCATATAGGTGATAAGTGTTTGTTTTTTTGAAAATCATTGGTGCATTAGGCAAACAGCTAATCTGGGTTTGTGGATAGCCTACTCTAGTTGGGAGATGTACAAACCATAATTGATGAACTAGGAAATCTCCAATTGTTAGTTTAAACTTTGAGGAGATAGCCCATAAGATACCAGAATTTATGATTTTAAAATAAGAAATATGAGCATGTTTACATTGGCATAATTGAAATTACATGATGACATGTTGAGACATGAAAAAAAAACCCATTTGGCTCATTTTGAAGGATTTCTCCATAGTAAAAGTCCTTTGAATACATGTTGTGTTACTCCTGTAAACCTTTTGTGTTCATGTACGCATCCTTGGAGAAACATAACACATAATTGAGAAGGAAACTTCAAATTTAAGAAGTTGCATCTTGAGATTAGATTAAACTAGCTACATTAAAATTGCCTTGAGAAAACATATGTGTTTGCCTTTGGAGTTTTTCTATTAGAAATCATTTCAGGCAGGAAGCGAGTAGATGGTTCTCACCAGAGCTTACACACTTGGGTAATGAAAGAAAGTCCCATTTTTTCCATATGATTATACAATAAAAAAGTTGCCACTTGATTTATTATATTACTAGTTTGCCATATTGTTTTGGTAAATGTCTAATATTGGAGTTTTCTCTTGGTGTTAGACTTTGCTTAGTCTTGGCAACAAAATATTTTAGCACATGTAATTGAACTGAATTTAATAATTGTTAATTGTGAATTGAACAGGCAAAACCAACATTGAAACAAGGAGAAATTGAAAAACCGATTGATCCAAAGCTGGGAGGGGCCTATGATGTTACTCAGCTGAAAAGACTTGCTTTTGCTGCATCACTTTGCATAAGGTCACTCGCAAAATGGCTGCCTACCATCACCAAGGTATTAAAAAAACTCTTTTAATGACATACCATATATCTATATGTATGTATATATATTATACTAATACTATAATAAACCTCTGCTAAATGGTATTTAAAAGTTCATGATTCATATCAATAGAATAGCAAAACTTGTTGCTTATTCTTGCATGGTATCTATCTAGGCCATTGTTGAGAGGAAATGATATTATATTATATATATATAACTTTGGTTCTAATCTTCTGAGATGCTTTCCTTATTAATATGGTCATATTATTTTTATAAATGGAAATGAATAAGAATATGTATAACTTTGTCAATAAACTATTTTCTCGTGGAGGAATATCATGGGTTTAGCTTAGACTACATATATTGTGCCTCATGTTAATACAGCAGCCTTTAGTTGACTGACCTGGCCAGTAAGCTACATACAGTAGCCTTTAGCATCTAAATGAATTACTCATGTGTTAGTGTGAATAATAAAAGGACATATTGCCATACAAATACAATTATACTGAAAATGTTTGCTGTGCAAAGTGATGTTTTTATCATTCTATTTTCTAGCTTGCTTATATTAGCTTTGATCTTATGATAGTTTGGTGACATTGGGTCTCAAGGCACAAAAGTTATTGTCTACAACTTATGGGCTAACGACGACGGGATTTTTTAAATAACTTTACAATGTTATTAACAAATTTCATAAAAAAATAGGATTAGAATAACAAACAGATCAATACAAATAAAACACCTATCTAATTAACTTTGAATTTGAATTTTGTCAACACTCACCCTCAGGCTTGGCTATAGATGCTGATAAGACAAGCTTGCCTACAAGAAATTGGAAGGTTTGTACAGATAGATCTTTGGGAGTAGATTAATTAAAAATACCCTTTTTACTCGGAGATTACGTTCTCAAAAGGTATCTTAGTGCTCCAAGAGAAATTTTTGAAATAGAATATTGGATACAAGATTTAATTCCCTTTCTAATTGCTATTGGCTTATCTAAATAATGGATAGGATTAGATTGGTGAATGAGATTTTACCATTGGTTCATCTTCTTGACTTTGAATAAGATTCATAATGTACTTATCAATGTTTAAAATACCGCTTTTACGCCTCAAGGTGCATTGAGGCATAAGCCTCAAATATTTAATTAAAAAAAATATGTTTAGAACACCTAAAGATATTAAGTAAGATGAATGTGTCTTATAAAACTCAAACATATAATAAGAAATGTCATTAAACTCAAACATACCACAAAGTGTATCATTAAACTCAAACATAAATATATCATAAATTATCTAAATTAGTAAAATTCAAACATAAATATCTCATAAATTATCTAAATTTGTAAAATAGTTAACTTTTGTTTCTAATACTAGAATCCTAGATTCTACTATCCTAGAACAAACTTCTTATCAGTTTTTTGGGCCTATTTAGATCAGCTGTGTTTAAATTTGATTTTGGGCATAAAAAAACCCATTACGAAAATACACCTCTGAGGCTTACACCTCTCTCAATTTCTACCTCAGCAGCCCCAACTCAGCGCCTCACTATAGTGAGGTGTACACCTCACCTTTGCTAAGCAAGGTGCATGCCTTGGTGCGTTTTTTTTTCTGCCTCAAACTGAGGTGTGCCTCAAAACTGCATTTTTAAACATTGGTACTTGTTTGCTTGAGAACTTTATCTTTTAAAGTAGACTGGGTACTCTTGTTGTCTAGGCACAAGCATAGGTGGTGGTGTTGATTCTCCCTTGGGAGAAACAGGATTAAAATATCAAATGCAACAAACAGATAAATACAAATAAAAAAAATCCTATCAAATTAAATTTGAATTTCGTCAACAAAGGCCTGTGGTTGAAAAACTTTTGAGTGAATAAGTTATCAGAAATCAAAAATTTTACTACAGTATTCTTGTTCCTTCAGGTTTACTTATCCATCTTGTATTTGCGAATACCAGCAAGTTTCAGAATAATACTTAGGAGGGAAGTTGTGGAACATCAAAATATCGCTAATGATCTCAAATTTCCACAATTTATTGTGTATAAACCTCAGAATGCAGGAGCTATTGAGGTTTGTTATATTGTGCTGTTTCAGTTGTCTACATCATGTTTCAATGATTTCCAGGATGCTATTAGTTCATAATTTCTGTTGGTACTTGCAGCTCTTTGGTTTAACTTGAACTTCTTTCTCTCATTATTCAGGGTCAAATTATAACAACTATTGGGTTTCTTAAAGAGTCTCCAAATGTCAATATCCATGGCTTCAACGTCTACCATAAAAATTGTTTAATTCTTGTAAGTGTTTTTAATATAGAAGTTAACATTTTGTATGGGAGCACCATGCTCTTGATGCACATACGAATATGTTCCATTTAATATAAATAATCTATGGTTGTACCACTACCTCCTAAGCATAAGTTATTTCATAGGCTTCATACAATGCCTTGATACTGCAGAGGTTGTTCATTTCATTTTCTTGATTTTCTTCTCCCAAGATGTATTTGTTTAAAGTAGTTCTTGAATATATTTTACAAAATTTCCTGTAGAATCGTATCCTTGACTTCAAGTGTTGCTATACTATGTACTGTATTCTGTACATGCAATACATATAATTTCATTTTCTAGATACTGTAATGTAACTGAGTTGTCTATTACTGCTTTTGTTCCCCTAATTCGATGCAATTTCATTTTCATTTGGTATTTATTTGCAAGTTTTGTACTAATATTTGGCTATATTATCTTGTTCAGACATTTTTCCACTCTTAAATTGTTATCTCTGTTTTTCACCTAGTTTTTTATCATTTGTAACAAAAAATATGAACTGAGAAGACCTTTTTTCTCTTTTGGTTGTTCATTGGGTCTATATTCTGTTTTTCTGAATGTGTGGTGGGATGTTCTATTTTTCTGAATGTGGTGGGTCTCTGTATTGGTGCGGGGGTCCAAAAATGATCCTAATGTTTGTCAATCTAAAAATCTATAATATATAAAAGCTATTCAGTAAAAGACAATGGTCTTGGGTTTTATTTGTACGAGTGCCAAATCTTTGTTTGAGAGAGAGAGAGAAACTTTACTTTTGATGTTCTTCAACTTGTGTCATTTTGATGTTCTGAAGTTTGCACTTACATTATCTTGTGTATAGTTTTCCTTGTATTGAATTTCTTCTGCTAGAGCAACCTAATGAGCAGCTGTTTCTAAATGCTAATACAATACTTGTCTAAGAGTTTTTAGCTGTTGAAATGCAGCTATCACCCAATACCAGTTGTGTTCTCTCAGGCAAAGGGATCATGTATATGGGATCCTGAAGGCAAACGGTATCTAGACTTTCTCCCTGCTTATTCTGCAGTTAATCAGGTATAAAATGTTGGGAAATTGTGTTGTCATGTATATATTTGTTACTTGATGACTGAATTTGTTTCTATCTGAGCCACTACTGCAGCTTTTTATCTATTCATATTTCAATGTTCTTTCTTTTTTTCTTTTCAATGATTTTCCATTTGCCAACTTGCTTATTACTGTGATGATTGCTCTTTATTCTCTATCTCAAGGAAATGCAAATTCATAGAAGATGTAAGGCAGGAAATTTATTGATATTCAATTCAATCGAATTTATATGAATGACCAGTGCCCGTTTGTGTTTTTCATATGAGCTTTTATGGGTTTTGATTTCATAACTTCTTACTGTAGGGACATTGTCATCCAAAAATCATGAAAGCATTACAAGAACAGGTAGAAAGGCTCACCCTTTTCTCTCGAGCATTCCATAATGATAAATTTCCAATATTTGCTGAGCGTATAACAGAAATGTTCGGATATGACATGGTGCTGCCTATGAACACTGGTGTTGAAGGTGTAGAAACAGCTCTGAAGTTGGCCAAGAAATGGGGTTACAAGAAGAAGAAAATTCAGAAAGATAAGGTAAAGTTCAGGGAGATTATATTTAACACATACAAGGTCATCTCTCTATGTCTTAGTTATTTTAATTGCTGCTTAAACTGAAGAGATTTACAAATTGAGGCACTAAGTTCAGCCCAAAATATTTACTTGCCTTTGTAAGCAATGATTGGGTTAAGCTATTATTTCAATGCCCTTGCTAATGTATTTTTCAAGGATAAGAAGAATGCTTTGTAACTGCTGCTCATCTTAGCTGTTGTGTGGAGCATAGTTTTCACTTTGCATTGTTCTTTTCTTAAACTCGTTTAGTTATGGATTTTTATGTTGTCTGCTCATTACAAACAATCGGCATTCAAACTTGAATATGTTAATTGAAGAATATTGAAGAAAAACTATATGTTGCTGATTTGAAGAACCTTCTAGTTTTTGTTTAGATATTATCTTATTTTTCAAGTGTGACTTTCTTATTTTTCTGCTGGTTTTTACCTGGTGTTTTCTAGCTTATTCATCTGTTGCTCGCTGGTATGTTTGCCAAGTGTTTGTGTATTAGTTGCTAGAAAAGAATGAAAAACTAACCAAATTAATATAATTCTGTGTTTTCACTATTTACAATTATGTGTTTTCATTGTTTCTCTTACTCTCTGATTGTTCTTTCCCCTTTAATTCCAGAAAATTCTGATTCTCTTTTTTTACCATCTCCCTCATGCTCTCTGACTAAGTCTATTCTTCTACTCATGACGTACTCTACTACATATTCAAGATTTATATATTGAACTAGTGTGGATCATTCCAGAACAAGACAAAATGGAACTCCACTTATACGTGTATATGTATATATATATAAATATAATTCTATTAAAATTCTCATATATTTTAAGTTATGTTGCTCTTTTATAGACATTGCATGTGCAAATGTGTTCTAGTGCAAAGCCAACCATTCCAGACCACCACTACAAACTTCTACAGAGTTCAAGATCCATCAAGTAACATGTCCTTAAAATTTATGAATAGCAATAATGATTTTATACATTTATTATTATTAGGAATAACACTTTATAACATGTTGTTCTTGATAATATTAAATAGAGTTCATCATCACTTATTGCACCCTTCAAAGTCAAGCATACCTTTAAATAATATCCCTTGAGAGATTTTGGTTTGTTCATTTTTGTAATCATTAAAAGCAAAAAATTTAGTTGCTTTATCAAATTTTATGGATTGAAGTTATAAGCTAAAAAATAACCTTAAATACTAGGTATTAGTTAGATTATACCACACAAAAGAAAACATAACCCAATAAATTTATCTCTGCAACAAGTGAATTACAAGTTGATATGATTTACCTATGACATATTTTGAACTAATCTCTGCTTCTCTATGGAGTAAAATATACAGTGAGGCAGAGCTTATTCTATCTTCATCTGCCTACAGTTGTTTGCATCTACTGATCATTCCTCTTTCATGTTGTATCTATTAATTAATATCTCGACTGTGTTTTCTTTTACCAGGAACATTCTTTGGTTGGATGAATCCCCTTATGCAGCATGCATATCAAAGACCAATAACAGAGAAGGAAGTGTGGAAGTTAGATAGTTGGGATAGAACAGAAACACTGAATGCTAAGTATGCAGTCATTCGTACCTTATAGTTTCTTGTCAATAGAATTTAACTGATAAAGGTTACATCATTATTTTTATACCTTTTGCAGGTTCCAAGAATGTTGGGTTAAAGAATCTCAGAAGCCAAAGCCATGGCTGTTAAAAGCATTAAACAGTAGCCTTGGAGGAAGGTAAGCATACATATAAATATGTATTTGTATTATAGACTTTATAAGGAACAGACAATATTATTAAGTACATGGCTGGAATGGAATTGCATCAGTTGCTATGTTAACTTGAGTTTCTTATGATACTTTTTGTACATGCGTCTAATTCCCTTTTACTTTTTCTGTCTCTTGTAACTTTTTATATAGGTTTTGGTGGGGAGGCTTTTGGAAGGTATTGAATTTATTTATTTAGTTTTTTCCCCTTATCTTGTCTCATTAGTTCTCAGGCAAACCTCCATTAAGCTTTTTAAAATTGTTCATGGATTAGCAAATAATTCATTTGTAAGGCGCATACTGCATACCTAGACTTTAAAAGTGTATACTATAGACATTTGTTTTGCATTAAAAAAGAGCATTACAGAATTTTTTATGATCTGCTGTTGGCTGTGGCTTTTTTGCTGTTGTGGATATACTTGGGTCTCCATTACCCCTGTTTTTTTATGCACTACCATTCTAACTTTGGCCCTTTTAACTTTCAAGTGTCTCATTTTACCATTCTAATCATGTTTTGGCCCCTTATGTTATTGTTGACAAAAAAAATTAGGTATGGGGTAGTGACAATTCATATTTTTGTCATACTTATAGTATAATAAAAGGCCTTGTGACCTTTGTCAAAAAAAGTATAGTGTTTGGTTTCTTTGTTTGCTTTGGTGTAGTTGTGGATTTATTATTTTGTATGTGGTGTCCTCTCTTGGAAATAATTTCCATAGCATTTTTCTTGAAGTAATATGTGATGCTAGATAATAACAATAAAATATTTCTTTGTTTATTTTGCAAATGTGACAAGCGAAATAGAAAATGATACTTAATTTTGAAGGCTTTGTGTTGGCAGCTGTAGAATATTTTGTGCTGAAAGTAGTAACTTTTCAATATGTTGAATATTTAAGACTACTTGAATACTTAAAGAACATTTTGTTGTTGATGACAGTGTTGAATGTTTTAAACTAATTTGTGGATTGTTAATACAATGTTGAATGTTTTTACTTTTTGTTATTTAAAAATCAAGTTCATTTGATGATGCTAGTATATATTAGAAAGTTAATTTTCATTATATAAATAAAAAATAAAAATATAATAGAATAAATTAGTGTTATATAAATGAATATATAATGAGAATTTAAACTTATCTAAATATTAAAATAATACGAAAAATGTGTTATAATATCTATTACAATAACACTTTTTATAAGTAAAGAATTTTGTTATGCAAACTTCATTATATAACACAAAAAATGTGTTATACTAAAGTGTAGTATAACACAAATTTATAAGTATTCAAATGTGTTATATAATTGACTATAAATAATATAATTAAACACTTATCTATTTATTAAAATAACACAGAAAGTGTGTTATCGTTGACAGTATAATAACACATCTGTGTAACAATGATAAAGTGTTATGTAAAGTACCCTGACCTACGATAACATAGTCGGTCTTAACACATCAAAAAGTGTTATGATATGATTTGATAACACATTTTTGGTGTTATTAAAATCATTTTTTTCTTGTAGTGTCGCGAACAGTGAATTAAGAAAATGACAAGGTTGAAACCAAAGTAAGAAAATAACTCTCAAGAACACTGGTCTTTTTACGTGGTTCAGTGGCTAAAATCCACCTAGTCCACGAGTCTATATTATTTCTGATTTTCTCTCTCTATTTTGATAGAGTTTTGGTATTACAGAATAGTCATCCCCTTTCCTGTCCAATATTCTCAGTATTTATAGAGAAATTTCTTGGATAGGTTTGGGCAACCCCGTGAGTCAATCACGGATTTTCGTATTTATTACATTTATTATGGAATATTCCCATTTATAATAGGATATGATCTGATCATGAAATCAATAGACTCCTAATATATGGGGCATTAACTATCACAGACTGGCCATAAACGATCGTATAAAGTATCCGAGTCTTCGGGGATCCGCGGACATGCCATATGTTCAATTCACCTGAGCTGAACACACCGCCGAACTCGTATCATGGAGGCCATGCCTTATAAATACTATAAGCTCGCGCTTATCAATTTGTGAATCCCAAGCTCGTACAACCATCATGAAAATCGTGCTGTCTATATGGAACATACATGGACTCCTTGACTATTTCTTCCATGCATTTATTTGCCAGCTGCATACGATCTGAGGAAAAGACCCGTGCTGAAATTAGGATACACATCTTCTAATATTTGTATGGTGTGTTCTGACTGACCATCATTTTGAGGGTGAAAATTAATACTTAACTTTAAATTAGTGCCCATTTCACATTGTATACTTTCCCAGAACTTTGAGGTAAAAATCAATCCTCTATGAGAGATTATTGTCTTTGGAACTCCATGTAGTCTTACTATCTCTGCCACGCATGGCTTCTCGTTGTAAATCGTTCTTACTGGTAAGAAGTGAGCATATTTTATGAGTATGTCTATAATCAGCACACAGAGTCATGGTGCTTGGTTGTTCTTGGTAACCTCGTCACGAAGTCCATTGCTATATCTTCCCATTTCCATTCGAGAATCTCTAACGGTTGCAATGTTCCAGCAGGTCTCTGATGTTTGGCCTTAACTTGTTGACATTTATGGTATTTTGCTACAAATTCCGCTATGTCCTTCTTCATCCCCAGTCACCAGTACATTGTCTTGACATTGTTGTACATCTTGGTCGATCCTGGGTGAAGTGAATATGGAGTGGTGTGCACTTCTTTCATAATACTATCTATTAATTTACCTTTTTCTGCTACACACAGTTAGTTCCTATATCGTAGCATGCCTTCCTTTTTCAATGAAAATTCAACATTTCCCAAGCTTAGTAGTGCTACTCTCTTCTTAAGAAGAAACTCATCCTCATGTTGTTTCTCCTTAATTTCCTCCATAAGTGTTGACTTGATCGTGAGGTCAGCTAGTTGTCCAGTTCTTAACTCAATTCCGGACTTCTTAATATCAGCTTGTAAGTGTTGCACTATCCCCTTAAATGTTGATATTTTTTTGTAACTCTGTCTACAAAGTGCATCTGCCACGACATTAGCCTTTCTCGGATGATACAAGATCTCAAAATCACAGTCCTTTACTAGCTCCAGCCACCTTCGTTGCCTCATATTGAGTTCCTTTTGCAAAAAGAAGTACTTTAAACTCTTGTGGTCCATATAGATTTCGCATTTTTCTCTATACAGATAATGCCTCCAAATCTTTAGAGTGAATACAACCTCTACTAATTCCAAGTCATGGGTTGGATACTGCTGTTCATACTCCATTAGCTGTCTTGAGGCATATGGGATGACTTTTACGTCTTGCATCAAAATGCATCCAAGTCCTTGCTTCAACGAGTCACAATATACTACAAACATGCCCTTATCATTTGGGACGCATAGAACTGGGGCTGATATGAGCTTGTCCTTTGATGTTTTAAAGCTTTCTCCACACTTCTCTATCCATGTGAACTTTTGTTGCTTCTATGTTAAATTTTTTATAGGTGTAGCTATTTTGGAGAACCCTTCAACAAATCATCTATAATATCTCACCAAGTCCAGAAAACTTCTCACCTCGGTTGCACTCTTGGGTTTAGGCCAGTCCTTCACTGCTTCTATCTTGGCTGGATCTACTTCTACGCCATTTTTAGACACAATGTGTCCTAGAAATGCCTCCTTCTCTAGCGAGAATTCACATTTCTTAAACTTAGCGTATAGTTGATGATTTTTTAGTCGTTCCAACATCATTCGCAGGTGCTTTTCATGCTCGGATTTTGTCTTTGAGTAGATCAATATATTGCCTATAAAAACCACAATGAATTTATCCAAGTAGTCCTTAAATACTTGATTCATAAGATCCATGAATGCGGATAGTGCATTCGTTAATCCAAAAGACATTTCCAGAAATTTGTAGTGTCCATATCTGGTCCGAAAAACCATTTTTGGGATATCTTCTTCTCATACTCTTAGCTGGTGATACCCTAACCACAAATCTATCTTTGAGAACACCAGAGATCCTTGTAGTTGATCAAAAAGATCGTCTATTTGGGGCAAAGGATATTTTTTCTTAATCGTCACTTTATTTAGTTCTCAATAGTCGATGCACATCCTCATGCTCCCGTCCTTCTTCTTGACAAAAAACATTGGTGCACCCCAAGGCGAATAGCTCGGTCAGATGAAACCCTTGTCTAATAGCTCCTGCAATTGTATCTTTAACTCGGTAGGCACCCTTCTATAAATAGATTTCAAGATTGGTGTCGTCTCTAGTGCCAACTCTATTTCGAACTTGATTTCCCTACTTGGAGATAACCCTGGTAGATCCTCTGGAAACATCTCAGGAAATTTGCATACAATATGTACGTCTTTCGGTTCTAGCTACATCTCTCATGACTTGTCCACCACGTTAGGTAGAAATTTCTAGCAATAGCTACTAATTAACCGTTAAGCTTTGAGAGCTGAGACTATCGGTATTGGAGTTTGAGAAACTTCTCCTTTGTAGGTGAGTTGTTCTCTGCCTTCTGTTTGAAAGTTGAGTGTCTTACCCTTACAGTCTATTGTTGCCTCATGTTTTGCTAACCAGTCCATGTCTAATATTACATCATAATCCTTAAGGTCTAACTCGATCAAATCTACTGCTAACTCTCTTCCTTCGATTCTAATTACAACACTACGCACCCTCTACTATATAGTATTCTTTCCCCCGAGAGTAATTCTATGAAAAACTTATCTCTAAGTAGTTTGTATGGTTTATCTAAGCTATCAATCATATTCAGAGAGAAAAAACAATGCTTATCTCCTTAATCAAATAAAACATTACATGGTTTACCAGAGATAGTGATCTGACCTCATACTACTGTATTGCTAGTTTCTGCCTCACCTCTTGTAAGAGTGAAAACTCTGGCTAGTACTAGTTTCTCAAACTTCTTTTGGTTTCTCAATTTTGGTCAGTTCTTCTTGAGATGACCCTCTTCTCCACAATTGAGGCAACCTTTTATCTTATATCGACATTTTTCTGAATGCTTTCTCATGCAGTTTTGGCATTGGGGATATTCTACGTAAGGCTTTTTGTTTCCATTTCCTTCCGACGTAGTCTTTCCTTTCTTGTCAGCCTTTTGGTTTTGACCACCATCATGTTTCCTCTTGTGGTTATTTTTTTCGTACTTTTTCTTTTTAGCGTCCCTCATGGCCGCACCTTCTTTCAAGATTCTATCCTCTGACTGTTCGTCTTCCAATGTTATTTCCAATGTTTCTGCGTACGTGGTTACTCCACGAACTAGCTTCACGTCTCGGGCTATCATTGGATTCAATCCTTTTATGAATCTTTGAATTCTTAGCGTCTCAGTGGGTACCATGTCGGCTGCGAACTTGGCCAGTAGGTCAAATTTTTTGGCGTACTTCTTTTTGAACACTTGGACAAACTCATCCCACGTCATGACGTTCACATCTCGGGTTTTCCGACATGTTTGGAAATTCTTCATATATGGGGGCGGCGGCTACTCCTCTTCCTTTCCCTCTTCCCTGTCCTCTTTCTTGGCCATTTATTCTTTCAGGTCTTCTTGGTTCCTGCTCCATATTTCTTTTTTGTTTCCCCAAAAGAGAAAATTGTAAAAGCTAAGACAAACAAACAAGTAGAGGCTATAACTTAGCCTATTGTACTACTGTGTATTAGGTCAATCTATCTACTAAAAATTACCCTATTACAATTAAGTCCAACTCGAGTAAATGGGCCTTAACAATTGAATCATTCATGGATGAAGGTTGGGTTCAGTATGTCGTAGCCACTACTAAGGCCCCCTAACTTCCACTTGAACCCAAAATACAGGAATTTGAATCCTTGCCTTATTAATTGTTGTTAATTTTAATTAGATCCAATCTAATAATGCAAAGCAAATGAGCCTTCAGAAATAGGCTAACCCATAAGAGAGGAATTTAAACTTTACACTTTCAATTGAATCCAAATTTCATAACATTTACTAAACAATGAAAAATAACAAAAAATAACATGTTTTATTAAAATAAGAAATTATTTACAAACTAGCAAAAAATTTCCAAAAACATAACATCAAATAAAACTTAACGATGTGTTCTTATATTCATCTAATCTTCCACATTGGATCCTTCTTCTAGCATGTCCTAAGTGAAGTCCTCAAGTGAAAGGAACTTGACTAAGAAATCCTTCCCTAAGGCTATCTGGTAGGTGATGAATCTTTTCTCCTATTTCTCCATTTGGTAATATGACATCTTCGAATATTCTAAAATTTCATGCAAACCTATCAATAAATATGTCGTATTTATCTTCATTTGGTACATCATGATAAAATAAAACTTTGTTCCATGCTATCTTTAAACTTTGTTCTGCTAGCGGTAGTTTGACTGAGTGCATGAGAACTATGAACTTCTCATGTGATTTTAAAAGGGTTGTATGACTATCGATAATCTTTTCCATCTCCTTGTGAATTCGGTTAATTCTAAGAAACACATTTTCGAACTCATTCTCACAATGAAGGTCATGTATTCTTCTTATCGCCTTAAATTTTCTAACAACACTCAAGTCCAATGAGCTAAATTCTAAAATAACACAAGAGAAACATTACAAACATAATTAAAAAATGAGTATGCTTACTTGGTAGCAAGTTGGTCCTTTGTAGCTATCGTGTGTATTTAGTGATAACGTTCAAGACCAATATAGTCGTTGCTCTAGTACCACATGTAATGCCCTAATTTCTCATAGTATTATTGAGAACACAGTGTTGAATCATAAACATAAATATTGCTCTTTTATTTAAGAAAATCATAATAAGCAAAGGGATCCCATGTCTTTACAAAAATAAAATAATAGTCTTTAACAAAATAAAATGAGCAATATTATAAATAAAAGAAAAACTTAAAAGGAAATGCTTTGTATGCAAAGTCATAGGTCCGTTGATAATTTCTCAACTATATGGTCCCTAGGAATACATCATCAAGCTCTTAGGTCCCACTCGCCACCGACCTTTCTATCCTTTATTGTCTGCATACCAATATATTAAGGAGTGAGCTTCTAAGCCTAGTAAGGAAAATACAAACCAGAGTCATATAACAAGTAATCATAATAGACATGTCATAAATCATACAAAAGATCATAACAATGCTAACCTATACTAATCATATAAGATTGTAATATATTCTAGGTCATAACATAGGTCATAATCATAGGTCATAATAATCATAATAACAAGACAGGTATAATAAAAAGATAAGTGCTTATACTAGGGTGGCAATTAAGCCCCGAACATAAGTCCGTCATTCAATTTTAGGCAACCGATCCTACTGGACATCAACTTAGGCCTGTCACACAATTCTGAACACATTATGTCCTACCACACTTATCTTCTTATTGTACCTGAAATGTTAGGGTCATACATATCACAAACTAGGTCATAAACTAAACTACCTAATTTTCCTTACCTTGAGTGTGGAAATAAGAAGAAAAAGAAAGATTGCTTTTGCTATGGAGAATTGCCCAAAACCTTATATATGCCATAAAATATGTAAGATGAGAGACTTATAATAATAATTATAATTCCAAAATTTCTAAACCTTATAAGATCATACATTCACCTTAAAATCTCAAATCCTCCAAAATCTCGAGCCTCCACGAAATGTCTATCATCAGCAACAATGTATGGAGTGGGTCATAGGGTAATTTCAAGAATAAATTGTTTTTGAGAATCTTGGTATTTTGGCTATATAGGGTCTATAATGGCTAGAGTGTTTGAGGCTATTTACGAAAATAGAAGAAATAAATCCCGCGCATTATAAAGACTATAGTGATTTTGGATATGATGTGTTAATGGGGAAAAAATACGAGCGCTTTTGGGAGATGTAGACTTAAAAAATGGAGAGCACTTGAAGGCTTTGATTGTGTGAAAAAGTGAAATCGCAATCGCTCTATTTATAGGCTCACAACTCAACTTACTTCCTTAAATTTTTCCACCTTCATTCAACTAGTTTTCAAAATTCTAATCTCCCTCCCACTCCATAGTTTCGGCCAGCACTAGTGCTTACCTATTCCAAGTGCTACAAACTCACTTGTTGCCACACACACTCATCTAGAACCATAAGTAGTCAAAAAATTTCTTTTGTTCTTCTAAAAACTCTCCCACGCCTACACATGTATTATTTTAAATTCAAATGTTTTCAAAAAGCTTCAACTATCACCAACTTAGTTACTTAGTGTGACGCCTATCTTTTAAGTTCAAAAAAGAGTCAAAACCTAGCATAATATTATTTCACACGCTATGATTAGTTTAGTCTTCTATTTGGTTCTTCAAAATAACTATATTATTTAATAAATAAATTCACAAAAATTCGAGTAATAAAACTATAGAGAATTTCGGCCATACCCTTATATTTAAATAATTGGCATGCAATTTAATTCCTCATGTATATTCCTTAGACCACGAAATAATATGTACATTTAAACTATATTCTAATTTAATTAGAAACTTAAAACTATCCACTAATTTAAATCATATGTTAAAATCTTATAAGTACTAACTAAAATAATTATAACCGTCCAAATTATAATTACTTTCTAAATCATAAAATCATATCCTTAAAATAAATAATTTAGAGTTAAAGAAATCTTTTTAATTTCCGCCAATAAAACTAAACTATAAACTATAATAAAAACTAACATATAGTCATAATTAAAGAGAAAATAATAACATTGGTTATTACAGTGGTGAAGAAAAAATGTCAAAAAGGAAATAGAAAGGAATGAAGTGAGATACCTGGAATAGACAAAAGACATGTTGGAAATGAGGAAGAAGACATGAGAGAAACATGGGAAAGCCTGCAAAAAATGGAAATGATCACCGAAAAAAATGGATGCCCAACAACTGAGATTCTCTTAGAAAGGAAGAAATGTAAGAAAGAAAGGGTTAGATAAGCTATTGGGATTTGTGCCATCAAATCGTATTTTTGTATGAATGATTACTGTTAATTAAATAAAGTCAATAAATTTTTCATTCATATTTTTATTTAATTATACATGTCATTTATCATGAAAATCCAATATTATTGATGTGGAATTAAATTAAGTATATGTATATGTATATTGGTATATGTACAAGAGGATTTAATTCAAGATAATAATATAAAAATTTTCGTAATTGGTAAATAAAGTGAGAGCTTTATTTAACAAAGATTATGAGTATAGTCTATCTTTTATTTAAGATAGATTAGTTTATATGGGTTGTTACGTGTAGCGACACAAAAGAGATAGATGTGTTGTATATAATTAGATTTATAGAATAATGTTCATTAGAAGATTAATGAAACTAATTGATAAAGACATAATTATAGAGGTTAACAGACATTAAGACCTATAACTAATTATGAACAACTAGCAGAGGGTCATAACTCTTACATTGACTAAATCAATGGACGTCTTTTATAATTATAGCTTCTAATAATATAAGACTGTAGTTTTGAGAGTTCAACTATGAATTTCTAGTGGAATAATTCATAGTTAATAAATTAATTAATGGAACTAATAGTTAGTGAAATTAATTAAATAATTGGAGCTTAGAACTATGGGTCCATATCGTCCCCATACTAGATATATAATACAGAGGTATGATTCTGGTATTAAAAGGAAATAATTGAAAATAATAAAGTTTTATTTTTAATGTCACAAAATAATATTATTTATGAATTAATATTTAATGGAAAATAAAATAATATTGATAATTTAGTGAAATTAATTTTTATTAAGAATTAATTTGATCGTATTTAATTTTATAGTATGATTGTATACAACATAAAATAATATGATAATGGTCCAACAAATAGTATTTTATAAAGATAAAATACTACAGGACCGAAAGCCCTGCAATTGGCGCCAACCACTGTCCAAATAGACTATGGTCCATGCATAAGCCCAATGAAATTAGGGCTAGGTATTCTCTTTGGTTTTTCTGTAAATAGAACTTAACACCAACGATGGAGAAGATGCTATATGCTATTTTTCCAAGAGAGAAAAATAGTGAGCTTTGGTTCTCTCTATTTTATGAGAAGAGCACTCTTTCATGTGTTGAGATTCAAAAGTATGTTCTTGTGTATCCTACCAAATAGCATAGACATCCGTCTATCACCTTCTCTTTGTGCTAGCCATAGTATAGAAGATGACTGGTTAGGAAGTTAAGATACTATTTGATCTACAAGTGTTCTACATCTAGAAAAAGTATTTGTAAATTTCTATTTTATTAAGATTCATGTCACATAAGTAAGATTCAATTCTAGTTATGGTTAGCACAATGTTTCATTTTTATGCTTTAATAATTGTTATTATCGCACATAAATGTTATCTCATGCTTCTGCTATACTGTCAATCACATGATAAAAAACAAACATAAGATTATATAGCCAACTTCAAATAATCAAATCCCTTGGATGGAAAGTAAGAGAATGATCCAGTTTGTCTCGAGAAGATAGAGACTTAAATTCTGAATGACAGCTGCATGTCCCTCCTTAAAGACTCCTCAATCACATCAAAGGATGCCCACTCATCATCCTAACGAAATCCTGCTAGGATGACATGTGTCAAAAATAGTGTAATGAATAATGATTAGTCATATGTGCCAAAGAAATCACTCAAGAGATTGAGTGAGCATGAATCAGTGAAGTATGGACGCATTGAAAAAGGTTGTAATCCTTGAGAAGATGGAATTTCCTTGAAGACTAGGGTGAAAATGTTAGGCCCAAAATTATAAAGATTACGTGTTAGAATGCTAGAGACATTTACAGGAACAAACATCGTGTGAGATCTCAACACGACTAGACTTTAAACTTAGCTTGTGAGTAGGGAGAAACCAAGACAACAAACTACCCCTACACTTCTAAACAACCTCGTTCCCAAGTTTTCGTCAAGGGACCCCGCGAGAAGATAAATAAATCATCTCATGAGAAGATGTTCATAACACCAAGAAAGAAAGTGGTCCTCATCAAAGATGCAGTAGGAAAATTGACCACAGTTTTTTAGATTTGTACCCTTAAAATATATTTCTTCATGAACGATTATTGTTAATAAAATAAAGTTAATATTTTACACTGGTATTTGTATTTAATTATTGAAATTCCATTTTTAGTAATTACAAAACTAATTAAACTAGGTGAATTAATTAAGGTGCGGAATGGTAATTAAATGTTGAAACAGATTTCAAATCTGTCCAGATAGAATAAGAACTTGTCACGACTAAAACTGAACACAATAAAAAGACGATGCAAAAATAATAAAGAACACAACGAATTTTTACAAGGTTTAGAAACCATTTCGTATACCCTACTCCTTGGGGCCACACCCAGAGAATAAAACCAATTAATAAAGAACCACAAGTACAAAATATTGACTTAAATAAAACAAGACTCCCTCTTGAGATTTGCCACAACTTTGTTGTACTTCTCTTCACTAATCTTATTTTGATTGAAATGCCTAACCACTTGAACTCCCTTCATTGGCCAGCGAGTGCTTGCATCCTCCCAATGCAAGGCTTGTAAAAATCTTCTCCTGAAGACTATAAGAATTGTGTTCAAATTACAACTTCTATTCACTCATGAATGTTGTATAGACTCACCACAAAACTAAACACTCATTTTACTACAAGATCACACGAATACAATGATCTTGAATACAAACTATGAACTGTCACAAATATTACAATTCACTCACAAACTATGCACCAAAGAGTTCACTTTTTCTCAAGGCCTTAGAAACCTATTTATAGAGACCAGTTGGTGCTTAGAAAGATTGAGAAAGAATCTCCAATAAAAGCAAGAATATTTGAAGATTGTTGACCCTTGATTTAGTCAATGACATGGAGTCACGAAAAACGATAAGAAATATCAAAATGAATGCAAGCAAATAAAACGACACAATGATTTTATAGTGGTTCGGCCCTAGAGATCGGTAATAACCTACGTCCACTTAGTATTTTTATTGATGTAGACTACAAAACCTACGATCAACGAACTAGGGTTCACTAAGTTTCACAAGCACTGAAGTTGAATACAAAGAGTCATGTTTAAAAGCTCTTGTTCTCTCTAAATACAAAATATTGTGTATGAAATAAATGAATCCCACAAGTCCTATTTATAGGATCAAGGATGTACATATCGATCTATAGGCCGTCCTTAGCTTTTTTTACAAGCATAACAAAATAGTAATAGAAATAATGATATTTACATATAAAAGTAATCAAATATCTTGGGAATATCTAACTCATAACCATCCCTGAGTGCTTGCCTCGGTCCTACGAGAAGATCTAGTTGCATATGTCAACACATCTTCTTTTCCCGCTATTCAGTATATTCCCTATGCCTATCGAGCAGCTCAATTTCCTATCGATATCCTGGTCGTTGGTCGACCAAGTCTTCGTCAATAACCAATCACGTGCTTCCCATGTGCCTCTTAACCATGCCACGTCATCATGCAAATATTTTAGGGAAACATATGCCCCTAAGTTTATTTTAATGCGATCAATATTTAATAAACTTATTCAACTAGCTATAATGCTGACCTGTCACATCTGTCCGTACTTACTTTCTCGAAAAGGTAAGTAATCATTACCCTTTAAGTTCCCCAGACACGATTTGACGGTTTTGGCAATTCCCCATGCATCAAAATCCTATTCTCATCATTACTCACCATGAATGCCCCGAGCACTATAAATGTAAGCCCCTTCACTACTTTTTATTTTTACCCAAACTTTCTCTCTCTTCAAGAACACTCAGAAAAACCTCCAAGAATCCCAGACACTCCAGTGCGATCCGAGGCATCTTCGAGCAACTTCAAGAAAAACCTTCATGATTTCTTCTACAATCTGTACTTCAAGTAAGTTTTCAAACTCATCATCTTTTCTTCGTAGCAATTTTCATGAATTTTGGTCATGATTTTTCTGTGTTCGTAACTAGATTTTGAATGTTCTTAATGAGGTTTTGGGTAAATCAGGTTTAGGTAAAAAAAAACACAGACAAATACTATAATAAAATAGGTATTGTAGGCTATATAATGCACGAAACAATGTTTAGAAGGAATATGGGGTTTATTTACACTGATTTTAGCTCCAAAATCAAAGTGAAAAGTCAATTTTGGGATTTCGGGCAAACTGGGCATTTCCTGCCTATTTTCGGAGTTGAAAAGTGAAAAACTTTTCATATCCACTCTTTTAATCGTTTTACCAACGTGCTTGCATGTTTATTGTGTTTTTATCAGGATGCTGCTGGTCATATAAAAGTTTAACTTTTATACATAAGCAGCTCTATCCTTACTTTCCTTTGTCTTCTTTCTCTATTGGTTGTAGATTCTCACTTCCCCTTTCCTCTTCTCAGATATTCATGCGTGATCCCTGGGGAGGTGAGAGACCAATAAACATTGACCTTCTTGCTCTGCTGTTCGAGGATCAGGAACAACCTTCTCTTCCTTTTCCAGAGCCTTCAACACCACCTCTAATTCCCATGACCAGCCTTCCTCAAAATCCTCCAAAGAGTCAACCAAACATGGGTCGTGTCAAACACATTGCTCATAGGAAAAGAAAAACCATAAACTCACCTACAACCCAACCATCTGTTAACACTAAGGGTCCTTCGAACGACCCTCAACCATTGAATGTTCCACAACTAGAGATTCAACCTATGACTCGTCCACAAGAAGGCCCACGAGTAGAGGTACCCTGGTACATCACCCCTCCAAGCGTCATATCGACCAAGATGGTGGCAAAGTATACCAAGAAGTATAGGCTTTATGGGATTACTTTATATAAGAGTACACCTGACCAGAGGGCAAAGATGCCTTGAGGTGCCTATAGCATCTGGTCGAGGTACCACATAGAAGAAGGGGAAATTTTTCCCTTGCACGACTTTTTTCGAGGGGTAGCCAATTATTTCGAAGTCACCCCATTCCAAATAACTCCCAATGGATATAGAGTACTTTCATCACTCTATATCCTATATAATCATAAAAAGTGGCATGTGCCTACCCCTCACGAGATCAATTACCTGTTCGATCTCAAATCCAACCCCAACCAAAGCAACACGAGGTTCTTCCACTTTTATCACCAGGAATCCGGTCGCACATTTCTGAGTGACATAACTTATAAATCTGACGTGGGAAATTACTTCCAAGAGTACTTCCTCACGACTGACCTGGTCGCAGGCAAAATGGCCTTCACGCGAGGAGGTAAACTCTTTAATCTTTGTTCAAAATTCTTCTAGTCGCTTTGTATCTTTTCCTCGTTCTTTGTTGGTTTTCATAGTGC
The DNA here is from genome assembly GCF_963169125.1 of Humulus lupulus. Lineage (NCBI taxonomy): Eukaryota > Viridiplantae > Streptophyta > Magnoliopsida > Rosales > Cannabaceae > Humulus > Humulus lupulus. The sequence continues at coordinate 233,310,409 of NC_084802.1, read as the reverse complement.
CTAGGTCCATGGTACCAACTAGAACCCACTCCAGAGATGGTACCAACATCAAGGAGTTGGTTATGGAAAGCAATTTGAGGCTGGTTGGCCTTTTAGAGTCTCACCAATAGGTGAGGGAATCAACTGCGGGGATTGCCACTTGAGATGGCACTAAAGAACAAGAAAACCCCGAACAGCAACAGGATGTGTCATAACCCTAAAAGCGCCGACCAATGGGAGTGACCATTCGAGAGCCCAACTCCAACACTCGACCAGCCAATATCCCTCCCCAACATGGGAGGGGAAAACAAAAATTACCTAAATATGCTAGACCTATACTCAAATCCTCTGACAATAATGGTATAGATTTTTCACTTTTAGATACATTGCCCATCCCTTATCATCTATTTGATAGGGATGACAATTTTAATTTTTCCGACCAGTAGTTTTAGCTTGGACTTCTTCTAGGCAGATAGTGAGTGTAGCAGTAGTTCCTTAGATAACGTAGACACCAATAATTGTAGTTTGGATATACCACTTAGAATTTCTTTTAATTTGTTTCCTTATCATATAAAAATATTTCTTGACATAACTACTCATGTTTGTTTTTCTCGTACTCATGCAAACCGACGATGCATTTGACATCTATGCCTCTAAAGGAAAACCAACGAGCTCGAAGAAATCAAGGATAAATTTTTTTGGAGAAGCCAGTGGGGAACCTACAAGAAAAAAGGCTTGACCAGAAGACCCTCTAGCTTCCATTCCTTCTATAAAAACTACCCTCCTCCTCCTCCTCGCACTACGTCCTCCATCGACCAGGCGGGGACTTCTTTAGTGATGGAATTATTGAGAAATGCCTCTTGCTCAACAATTAATAAACTTCAGAAGATAGTCAAGCATTGTTGTATCCAATAAGCCTTTGCTTCTCTCCCTTCACTGAAACTCAGTCAGTTCCTTGCTCGTGGGCTCAACGAAGTCCTCAGCATGAGTTTCTTTTGTATTTTAATTTAGTCGAACAATATTTTATTAGTTCTAAAAGCTTTATCTTTCCATTGTTCACAAGGTATTCTGACCGTGAACAATGGTTAGCGTGGCACTTGGGAGATCGACTCAAAGCATGCTGAGGAGATCAAAGCATGGGAGGCCAATCTGAGAGCGTTGGAGGCCAAGGTTAAGACAGTTGAAGACAAAGATTCTTCTTTGTCCGAGGAGTTGAAGAAGAGCCAAAAATATCTGGCTAGGGTTGTTGCTGCTAAGGATAAGTTCAAGGAAGCCTTCGAAACCAACTACAAGAAGGCAGCCAAGCTGCAAGAAGATATGGAGGCAAGCATGAAGGAGGCCAACAGTCTGGAGGATCGAGTTAAGCTGCTCGAAGAGTAGAATGCCTGAAACATGGAGAGGTTTCGAGGAGCCACCTTCAACTGCTTTTACGTGTTATGGAAGAATAATCAAGATGTGGACTTTGATTACCTTCCTGAGCACGTAAAATAGGCTGAACTTGCCAAGTGCGCTGCTTGCCTGGAAGAGGAGAAAAATCTCCCAGAGTCTCCTGAAATTTCCTTAGCAACGAGCGTCAATGGATTCGAAGAGGAAGTCGGGACCTCTGTCGATCATCAACATCAACAGGACCCCCTACAGCTGCACAGTAATTATAAAAATTTTATGTAATTAGAACACCCGAACAAACTGTTCACGGTGTTAAGACAATTTGTTGCCTAAGGAAATTTTATTTACTTTTAATATTTTTAATTACATCCAAGCAGAAATTTCTAGCAGTGTAAAGATATTTCGTTTTGATATTACCATTGCTATTATAACATTTGCTCATATGGCCGAACCTAGCATAACACTTTATTATTATTTCATAAAATTAGCTAAACATTTTGAAAAGTGTCGTAGTATGCTTTCTCTTATTTTGCTCGTGTATTTACATATGTTTATCTTGGACAATCTTTGGCATTTATCACATTTATTAACAAATTCCATAGAATCCTCGATGATTGTGGGCTAGAAATATCCTTGTCGAAGAATCTTTTTTGACAACCTTTGCCCCCCAGTATGATCTCCAAAAAATCCTTCATGTACTTCTTGCATCAATTCCTTAGCTTTTTCCCTGGAAATACATCTCAATAAAGGCATTCAATATCCTCGTCGATATATAAATCCATCGAGTAGGATAAAACAAGCTGATTTCCTTTGTAGTGTCCTTGCCTTATTTTTATCTGTAGGTTGTTGGGAATTGTACCCTTAAAACAATTGTAGTTGACAATAGTTTTAATGAAATAAATGAATGAATTAAATTATTGTATATATGTAGCTTATATACTATATTATTGTAAATAATATTGAGTAAATATCAGAAAATCCCCAAATTAATCTATGTGGTCTCAATCTCATATTGGTATGAGAGGATCAAGATTGAGATAATGAACTTAAATAGTTCACAGTTAATATGAGAGGATCGAGATTGAGATAATGAACTTAAATAGTTCGTAGTAAAATAAAGTCATGGAATCTTTAGATTAATTACTACTAGTACGATCCACAACTATTATGAATATATGTGACCTAGATCCAGGTTACTAGTGTAGTAGGACACTTTAGTGGAGGTACTTTGCATGCTGAGAGTATGTAGAACTGGACCAAACGTGATTAATAGTACTTGTTTAAATACCATTTCTTAGTATTATAAAACACATCAACTGATGATCATACACAAACTGATCTTAATCCTAAAGTTACTATGAACTCTTATATATGTCATTTTATCATTTGATTCATGCGTTACGATTTGTCAGAATGATCAGGCTAAGAAGTATTGTTTTTGGGACTCAATGATGTATATGGCGGGGGACATAGCTTAACAGATATGGAATCTATATCTTCTAATAGATTGAATGATGATTCCCTATTGGGTTGGCTTTTCGAACTGAAAATGTTATTGACGTCAAATTCATAATTAGATTATGAATTAACCTTCACTAGTAAAGTCGACGGTACACTAGGAATCTAGATATAATTAAAAGGGTAAAACAGTAATTTTATTCCCACTAAATTATGAATCATCAATAGAGGATTAATTTGTATGTAATTATTATATCAATGGGCACTTTATGGTTACAATAAAGTACTCAGTAAATATATGTCTATAATTCTCAAGAGTTCAATATCATATTTATAGTGGAATAGTCATGAGATTAATAAATATGATTATTTAATCGAAGAGATTTGGTTAATAATCTTTTATTTATTGGAGCTTGGAATTATTGGTCCATAGTTCCCTAGGGTGGCTCTATCAACACTAATCAAGGTAAGAGTTGATACAAGGTTCAAACTGTGAATGAGCTATTTGAGAGAATATTTATTCTTATGTGATAATTGAAGTTGCATAATTTATTATTGCATTTTTGTAATTTTAAAAATTGTGTAGAAATAGAAGAAATTGATTATAATCAATTATTTTATTTAAGTGTGAATGGAAAAATATGGATAGTTAAAATTGGTTTTGAGTATTACATTTATTTAATTAATAATAAGATGATAATGGAAATTCAAATTTTGAATTTTGAATTTTGAAATTTAACTTGTTATCTTTTCCTTAAAAAGATGGTACCTTATTTAAATTTCTAATTATTAATTAATGAAAATAAAAACACATGAAAAATCAAATCCCATTTTCAGGAGATACTGCCACACGCATAGGGCTTGGACTGCTCTATGCGTGTATCACTACTGATGTGGTCAGTTATTGGTTTTTTATTTTATTTTTAATTAATTAATAAAACATTTTCAAAGGGATTTTAAAATGGAATGTAAGACTTTTTCTTTTATTATTATTATTATTAAAGATCATTATTTTTTGATTTATTATTTTTATTATGATAATAATGTCTATATATTCTACATGATGGAAAATAGAAACAACAAGTTTTTACAGAGAAGAAAAACTATCATATTTTTCACAAGAGAAAATCTCTTTCTGTCTAGTATATAATCAAGAGTCTCATGTGTTGAGAATACTTTTGATTCACAAAATTGATTCTTGTTCTCTATGTGCCCACCTACATCTTGAGGTGTAGAGGACGTCTAGGAAGATCTAGGTGTGAGTACTCTAGCGAGGATAGGAAGATCGAAATATATACGAAAAGATTCAATGATTCTTGATAGGCTACAAGAGGTAAATCATTTTGTATTATTTTTTACATATATATATATTATATTGATTAACATATTGCATATTAAGGGATCCTCATATAAAGTTTTTTATATGAAATTTTTTTGTTGTATACAATACTACCATTACCGCAATTTTCGTTGCGCACTAGGAATTGTTCCTAACACAGGTAGCCATCCCTATTCAAGATAGTGAATAATGGGAGTCATGCACTTGTCGAACAATTTTATTTCTAGGGTAGATTCTTCTACTTGAATGCTCGGAGCTGTCAAACGTTCGATCGGTACTATGCTCAAAATGTCGGCATCATTGGCACTTGCTAATTTGGCCAAGGCATCGACGTTCGAGTTCTGGTCATGAGGTACTTGCTGGAGAGTATACTTCTCATATTATGCTAGCAAGTCTTTTGCCTTGTTTAGATACGCGACCATCTTAAGACCCCTAGCCTGATATTCCCTAATGATTTGATTAACAACTAGCAGCGAATCGCTGTATATCTCTAATGACTTTATATTCATATCCTTGGCTTGTCTTAATCTTGCAAGCAGTGCTTTGTACTCGGCCTCATTATTTGAGGCAGTAAAGTTGAATCTTATTGCACAATGAAATTGATGCCCTTCGGGGGTAATTAAAATCAACCCTGCCCCTGAGTTGTGCTCATTAGATGACTCGTCTACGAATAGTCTCAAGGCGGGAGTTTGGTCTTGATCTTCAAGTTATATAATCAGCTTGATGGCTGGGAGTCCAGTGAATTCAGCTACAAAATCCGCTAAGGCTTGACCATTTATGGCTATTTGAGGTGCATAGGAAATTTCGAACTGCCTAGCTCAACTGCCCATTTTAGTAGTCGACCAGTGACTTCTAGTTTTTGCAAGACTTTCCATAGTGGCTGGTAGGTAAAAACAACTATGGGAAGAGCCTAAAAGTAGGGTCGTAGTTTTCTTGATGCTAGTATTAAGCAGTAAGCCAATTTCTCTATAGCTGGATATCGTAATTCTGCTCCCACTAGCCTTTTACTTTTGTACTATGCTGCCTTTTGAATGTTGTCTTCCTCCCTAATTAAAACAGCACTGACAGCATACTCTATTATGGCTAAGTAGACGTACAAAGTTTATCCTTCAACCGACTTGGACAGAATGGGTGGTCGCGACATATGGGCCTTAAGTTCCTGAAAAGTCTGTTCGCATTCTTCTGTCCACTCAATCTTTTTGTTTCCTCTGAGTAGATTAAAAAATGGAACGCACTTGTTCATACGCTTAGATATGAATATAGTCAGATTCGTGATTCTCCCTGTCAGGCTTTGTGCATCTTTAACTTTGGCTGGTGACTGTATCTCGATCAATGCTCGAATTTTTGTAGGATTGGCATCAATTCCTCACGAGTTTACTATGAATCCAAAAAAAATTCCTGATCCAACTCCAAAAGAACACTTGAGTGGATTAAGCTTCATCTGATATTTGTTCAAGATGTTGAAGCATTTCTGTAGGTCCTTGATGTGTTCACCAACTTTTCTCGACTTAACCAACATATCATCGACGTAAACCTCCATGTTATTGCCGATCTGATCTTTGAACATGTGGTTTACTAGTCATTGGTAAGTTGCACCAGCGTTTTTCAAACCGATGGGCATTACTTTGTAATAGTAAAGCCCCGTATCTATTTGAAAGATATTGTGTTCTTCATCACGTGGATGCATACTAATTTTATTATAACCGGAGTATGCATCCGTGAATGATAAAATTTCATGTCCTGATGTAACATCAACCAGCTGGTCGATTCTTGGAAGTGGGAAACGATCTTTCGGGCAGGCTTTATTAAGGTCTGAAAAATCCACACACGTCCTCCTTTTATCATTTGGTTTAGGAACTAGTATGGGATTAGAGACCCAAGATGGATAAAACGCTACCCTGATGAATCTATTTTTCTTCAGCTTCTCGACTTCTTCCTTTAAGGCTTTAGACCTTTCTTTGTTGAGCAGCCTTCTTTTTTGTTGCACTGGTGGGTGGTTTTTGTCTATGTTCAGGACATGGCTAATAACTGTTGGGTCTATAACAACCATGTCTTTATGCGACCAGGCAAAGAACTCCTAGTTCCTCCTCAAAAAATCCACCAACTTTATTTTGATCGTTGTCTCTAAGTTTTTACCGACTTTCACAACCTTGGTAAGATCTTTTTCTTCTAGTTTGACCTCCTCGAGATCTTCCATGGGTCCAATTCTTTCTTCAAAATCCCTAAAGCGAGGATCTAATTCTCTATCCTCACTTTGGGCAACACTCTATTTGTTGACTTGTTCACCTGATTGGGCTTGTGACTCGTTTACCACCAGCAACCTTTTTTCTGCTGTGCTCCTCGATTTTCCCCTTCTTGCCTTTGTGATTGAGGAGTTGTAACATTCTCTGGCACCTAGCTGATTTCCAAACACGCACCTAACTCCTGCATCAGTTGGAAACTTCCAGGCCAAATGCCAGACCGAAGTTACTGCTTGCAGATTTACCAGGATGAGTCTTCCAATCACAGCGTTATATGCGGACGGACAATCAACTACTATAAAAGTAGTGAGTAATGTCCTGTTCATGGGTGCCATTCCTACCATGATCGAAAGTCTGATTGACCTTGTTGGTGCTAGTTCTTCGCCAAGGAAACTGTAGATGGCCTGGTTGCATTGTTCTAAATCTTGCAATGATAGTTTCATTCTTCCAGTGAAGACATGTATAGAATGTTTATCGAGCTTTCAGTATCAACCAATACTCATTTCCTCATCATGTTGGAAATTTGTACATCCACGACCAAAGGATCTGAGTGGGGGAATCGAACATGTTGTGCTTGCAACTCAGAGAAAGTTATCAACTATTCCTCTGCTCAAGCATTTTTGGGAGTTCGCTCCTCGACGTTTAGCATCTCTATGTCCTGATCATGACGTAGGGTTCTTGCATATCTCTCTCTTGCTTTACGACTATCACCAAATATATGCAGTCCCCCATAGATGGTTAGCAAAGTACTAGCGACCGGAGCTGGCTGCAGAGGAGGTGAGCGTTGGTGTACATGTACCTACTCGTTGCCTCCGTTAGCTCTTTGTTGGGAATTTCTACCTACTCGTACATATCTTCTCAGATGTCCCTGTCAATAAGGAACTCGATCTTGTCCTTCAGCTGGTTGCACTCGTTGGTATCATAGCCATAATCATTGTGGAAATGACAAAACATGGTTGTGTCCCTATTGGATATGTCTTTAATGATCGGGGCTGGTCGCCTAAAGGGGACTGTGGTATGGCTGGCCTAATATACTTCAACTCAGCTATCGACCACGATCGTTTAGTTAGTGAACCACGACTCGTATCTATTCTTCTTAGGGCGCTTGTTATCAGATGTCGCCTACTCAGTGTTTGCCCTTTTTCCACCATTCTTATTATTACCTTTGTCGTTGTTGCAGTTGGATTTTCCAGACCCACTGTCGGCTTTGGTTGACTCTTCCTTCTTGCCCTAGTTAGCCTTTGGGGGCTTTCCTTCATTAGCGATAGCCTCCACCAGCTTGATGTAATTGTTTGCTCGATCCATAAATTCTTGAGTTCTCTTCACTCCATTTTTTCATAGGCTGCTCCAGAGGGGAGATTGGTGTTGCATTCTAGTTGTGATGGCCATCATCTTTCCCTCACCTCCAACAGTCTTGGCCCGAGCAACTGCTGGCATAAACCTCTATATATACTCTTTGAGAGACTCTCCTTCCTTCTACCGGAAATCGACCAGCTGATTGGCCTCTGTCGGATGTATCCGACCAGCAAAAAATTTTCCACAAAATTCTTTTACGAACATTTCCCATGACCTTATACTAGCCGGTGGAAACTTGAAGTACCATTCCTGGGCAGAATCAAATAAAGTAGTAGGAAAGATTCTACATCGAGCATCTTCGGATACCTTGTGGATATCCATTTGTATCTCAAATTTATTCACATAAGATATCGAGTCTTCTCTTCTAGTAAAATTGGGCAGCACTGGCATTTTGAATTTTCTTGGGATTTCTGCCACAGCTATTATGTTGACGAATGGGGTGCCCTTTTTACGTTCATATACTATATGGGACATCTTATTCCTGAGCAACTATAGCACATCTTGATTCAAGGCATCTATTTGAGCTTGAATAGCGTCGGGTATGGCAGGAGCTGTTGAAGCTGGGGGGAAGTACTCATCATGTCTTTCCCTTTTATCATTAAGTATGTACCTTAGATCATCATCCCTACGTCTCTGCTCGATGGCACCTAGTTGGTCAAAGATACTGGGTTGTTTGGGCTACCCCCAGCATTCTAGCTTGTTGGTCGGTTGTCCATCAGAGGAGGATTTTGCTGCCTGTTCCTTTCCTCCTGTTGTCGACCATTGTTTCTCCTATCATAACTAGAGCCTGCTTCATTGTAATCATGGTTGTCTCTCAATTGCGACTTGTGAGTGTGCGACCTGCTATACACATTGTTCCCTTCTCTTCTCCCTGGTCTGTCCCAGTAAACAAGTGGAGGCCTACGTTAGTCGTTGGGTCCCTAGACATTGCTCTATTGTGGGGTGTCCCGGACCACAGAGCCTGAGTCCATTTGTCTCCTTTAAGGACCCAAATTTCCTAATAAGGCTTAGGGCCTTGATTAGGGGGCCAGGATGGAAATTTTTGGAATTATGTGATTATATGATATTTATGTGTATCATCATGTGATTATGTGAGTTATATTATAATATGACTTGATATGCATGTTTAGGTGTATTAAATATGCAAGTTGACACAATTTTGTTTAATTGGGTAATTTTCATAATTTGGCCTGTTATGGGTATATTTGGCATATTTGTGGTATGTGTTTGGTACTTCATTATTATTTGGTTATGCTTGGCACTACAAGAAAAAAGGCTTTTAATAACACCATAAATGTGTTATCAAAACATACCATAACACTTTTTGATGTGTTAAGACCGACTATGTTATCGTAGGTCAGGGTACTTTACATAACACTTTATCATTGTTATACAAATGTGTTATTATACTGTCAACGATAACACACTTTCTTTGTTATTTTAATAAATAGATAAGTGTTTAATTATATTATTTATAGTCAATTATATAACACATTTCAACACTTATAAATTTGTGTTATACTACACTTTAGTATAACACATTTTTTGTGTTATATAATGAAGTTTGCATAACCTAATTATTTACTTATAAAAAGTGTTATTGTAATAGATACTATAACACATTTTTCGTATTATTTTAATATTTAGATAAGTTTAAATTCTCATTATATATTCATTTATATAACACTAATTTATTCTATTATATTTTTATTTTTTATTTATATAATTAAAATTAGCTTTCTAATATATACTAGCATCATCAAATGAACTTGATTTTCAAATAACAAAAAGTCAAAAGCATTCAACAGTGTATTAACAATCCACAAATTAGTTTAAAACATTCAACACTATCATCAACAACAAAATGTTCTTTAAGTATTCAAGTAGTCTTAAATATTCAACATATTGAAAAGTTACTACTTTCAGCACAAAATATTGAAGAGTTTAATTTTTTACATAATAACATGTCAAAATTTGAGTAGTAGCACACTCCTACAGTACTATTTGATAGGAAAAAAACATGCAATTGAAGTTGCTTCATTGTACCAGCCACAATGATTTGATCTTCACTTCCAATTCTAGCAAAACCAACACACTCTGTGTCTTCATTGCAGACTGCAACGCAACATAATACAACAACATTCAATGTTAAATTGATAAACTAAGTCTGATTTAGTTCTTTGAAATTCAAAGTTAAGGCATGAGTGAGTTATAGAGTAATAGTAGTTATCATTACCATATTCTACTTTTGCTTGCACAACTTCCAGGAGCTGCTCAATGGTAGTCTTTATTGTCATGTACCTAGGTGGTTCATACTACTTCTTCCCTCTAAAATTAAACAAGAAATACAGAGAAACACTCAGAACATGCATGCATTAATTTAAAGAGCATTAATTTAAAGATCCAACCCTAGGAAGCCACAAACAGAGAAAAACTCAGAACCTGCATGCATAGGAAGATCATGAAATTTCTAGGAAGTACGAAGCATAAATGTAGAAAGACAGCTCTGACGTACTGACCTGTTCAAAAAATAAAAGTGTTACTCAATTATCAACACATAAAAAGCATAGAACAGCAAGATTCAATTGCTACTACAAAAGCAGAAAACATAGAAACAAATGACCAAAACTCCAGACAAGAGAACTACATGTACCATTAAACACCATTCTACATATAAAGAGCAGGTTAATTGCTAAGGCAATTGCTAATACGCAGTTGCTGAACCAGCTGTAACATACACAGCACAAAGTTCGTACACACAAAGAAGAGCAACAGCTAAAAGTAAAAGAACAACAACAGCTCTTGTAGAAGTAAAATTCAGTAAAATGTGAGTGAAACTTTCTGAAGTCAGGTGGCCAAACATAAAAATAATATAATTCATCAACAGCTTCATCACAATAATGTAACAGAGCTTTAACAGGGCCAATTAACCATTTAATATAATTTCCACCTGAATGGACCCACTATAGTTTCTTATTGTTACTAAAATCACTCCCATAAAGAAATAATATAAATCAAGAAAAACAAAAAGAACAAAGAACATAGAGAGAAACTAATTTCAGAGGAAAAATAAAACAAATAAGGTCATTAAATACAAGAATTGAAACTTATCACATTTGAGAGTAAAGGAAACCAAGATACCAGACCTATGCAACTCAGAAGAAAAAGAAAGGGAAAGGACAATTCATACTAACTAATTTATCACCCTATATTCCATAAGAAGAACCAATATGAAGAAACAATTCATACAGTTTGTACTACCTTCTATCCCCATTTATTTCTTCTCTAACGACCTAGCAAGGTTAATTCCTTTCTGTAAAGTTCAATACAAACATTGCATTGATGTGTAAATAGCTTTGTCAAAATTCTCTTTGTGACAGGTAACCAACAGGGCATCAAGTATGGCATCCAAATTAACAAGTAGAATGTGAATATGGTTGTTAGAGGTCCTTTATGAAGCCCATGCTATTCCTCTTATTCTCCCAAAGTTTCTCTTTCTTTCTAAGTTGGAAGTAGGAAATGTGTTTAGAGTTAGGTTATGGGAAGTTTAATGGAGGGGCTTTTCTCTTTTTAAAATCTCTTTCCCTGGTATTTTCTTACCTTGGGGTGATAATATTTCTAAACTCTCTATGTAACACTACTGAGTTTTGCTTTTGCTGGTATTTTCTTATCTTGGGGTGATAATATTACTTTTGCTTTTGCTGTCAAATACCATGAGTATCACATGGACAACCAAGTAAAGTGAACAGCAAACTAAACTAAACCAAAGGCAGCAATAAGAAAGTTATATATGCAACTAGCTACACAGAGAACAGAGGACAAAAGATACAATAAGAAAGTGGAGATAAAAAGGCTAATGAAAGCAAAAGACAGATTCAAGCCCAAAATTCAAGCCTTGTCATATTAAACCATTCACAACCCCTTAATGAAAGTTTATAGTCCCTAAACACAGATTAAAACTAACTTGTGAAGATGAAAGAAATAACAAGAATGCATATTCTTCATCTTGATTATGTATTATACAGGTAGGGCAGGACAGGGCATACACGTATATAATTTATATATCTTACACCTCTATTGCTACATAAATGGCTACTAATGGTAATGCATAGAGGCAGAGGTACATGATTAGAGTGGGCAGAAGGGATCATACATCATCTTGATCATCTATACACAGCCCATAAAAAAAGCTGATTAAAAAAAAGCTATAATAATAACTCAATTTACTCATATATCTCACTTAAGCATTCCATCAAACAGTTATTATGCATAGGTTAAGCAAAGCTTAGTTTTATATAATAAAACCAGTGTAAGCAGTCAAACAAAACAAAACTTATAGATAAATTGACTCAAACATCAATTAACACAAATACACTATATACATACGAGTTTAGCCTACATCACTGCATTCTTTGACCGAACTTCGGTGGAGCTCCACCTTTCTGGGGCAAGACATTCACAACCTGCAAAAGAGAAGTTCAAAGTTAGCAAAATTACTAGTGGTATCAATCTGCATTTTTGCCAAACTTTACAATATTATTCACTAATCAACTGAAGTCAAATAAGGACAGACCTTCAAGTCACTAAATGTATTAGTAGCAGAGAAGTTCACAGAAATCGGGAAAAATACAGATGAGTCTGTTGGGGGAACAACAAACTCCATTGATCCACTGCAAACAATTCATCATACAAGATAACTATCACTTAAATTGAAATCAAATAAATTATTAAGTTTCAAAAGGAAAACAACAGTAAGAATTTCAGACCTTCGGTTCGAGTTGTCAATAAGTAGAATGGACCACTCCAACACAGAATTCCTTGGGTCGAACCTGCAACCAATAAAAAAAGCAAATTGATACGGAACTCAAATAAAATATAGTGCAACTCATAAACAATGCAAATGGATACTGACCTTGAACAGCATAGAGCTTGTAAAGTTTAGCAAAAATGCCAGTCATGATATGATAAATATCCTAAAATTTCATTGACAATGTATGATACCTCAATATGTGCTACTGACACGTCATTGAGAAAAAAGAGGACCCTAGAACATGGTTTGCTATTTTGTGTAAATAACAGTAATACTAATGTAATGGTTTTTTTATGATGCTATATAAAATGCTGATAGAAACTCAAACTAAAAAAAAGAAGAGCAAAACATATAATAGAACAAAAACAATAACCATAAAACAAAGACAATCAGATAAATAACCAAGAAACCAAACCCCAAAAAAGAACCCTTGGATCCAATATTGTGGTTCAGCTACCACAATTCCACACATAACAATTGTACAAATTACATTAGTAAAAAAAATAGAAAATTATGCAGAACATAAAAGGAGAAATCAAGGGTTAGCTACATAACAGAAAGTTAAAGTACAATGCAATATAGTAGTTGTGGCAACCATGAGCAATTGTTATATGTTATTTAATAGACGTCAAAGATAAATAGATAAACAAGAAAATATATATAAATATAACCCATTAATTTTTGGAGTTGATATAACATATATTTTCAAAGCTATTTTTGAAAGAAATGTGAATCTGGGTCACTAATGCAAAACAATAATACAACTAACAACCAAATAAAATGATCAAGAAAGAAACATGACTCAATCCAAACAAACCATGATATCATATATGGCATGGGGAAGAATATATATAACCCTATAAAAGACACTACAATCAATTCAACAAACCCAAATTTGAGACTAAGTGGCATGGCAAAGAAGATGCAGAAAGGTCATGTAAAATCCTGCTATAGAACCAGTGAAGTTCTCTTATTTTCTGAAATTAGTACTCAATATAAGGCAAGCATCTATAATCAAATATTAAAACTAAACACAATAAATGAGGGAAAATATGATCTAATATATGACAAGCACTTTCAACTTGCACGCATCTTAAATCTAGGCTCCCTTGGCAATATATAAGAATAAAAATATAATAGAAACATTAGGCCAAATGTGGAGTAGAAAAAACAAGAAAAGATAAATAATTGAAGTAAATCAGCAAAAGATATAGAATGGTGAAGTGAGAAAGCAAATATAAATTACAGAAGTCAATACAAAAACAATATTATATGGCTTAATATAAAAGGAACAAGAGTTCCAATTGGCCACCGACTTTATTAGTTAAAGAAAAGTAAAAAATTAATTGTCCTTAAAGAAAACTATGGTCTACAATACTCACTATTCTACCAAGAATAAATGCAGCTGTAGCACCAATTGTTGCACCAATAGAATGAGCAACGAACCCCAAAGGAAACCTAAATAGATAACCTCCACCAAGCTGTAAGAGAAAATAAATAGCACAAATAAAGCATTGATAAAAATAAAAAAATAAAAATACTAACAGATACACTTTCACACTTAAACCAAATAAGTTGACTAGACAGACTTTATTCATTCAGAGTTCTATTTTTTTTGGAGGGGGGAGGATCACTGAACAGACAATTACATACTTTATTAAACAGACTATAAAGGTCAAAAATAATGTCATTGTTTTAGCTCTGCAATAAGAATTAGTGACTTTAACTTACTGTAAATATTGACTTGTTCTACTTGCCCCACCTTTGCCCTCAACTCTCTGACATGGGAATATTGTTTTCTCAATAGATCCCCTTTTAGTAATACAACCAAAATTGTATAAAATTTAGCTAATCTAATTTTCAAGGAATAGAATTGAAGACACTATATATATGACAATTATTAGGCACTAGACAAGGAAACGTGAAATGGGGTAAGAGGTTATCTTAAATACCTTTGATCTTACTTGGCATTTAATACATAATTAGCTATTATATCTTATGAGGCACAATCTGTATTAGATATATTATATACTTTCCTGCAATATAATCCATTACATACTAAGTAATAATAACGCAAACATCCCCACCCAATCAATATCATCAATATCAAATTTCACATAAAAAAATTCAATAAAATGTATCAGCCATTCAACATTGTTGCTATTAGTCTCACATACCATCAATCCAAGTTCTGAAGTAGTGTTAGAAACATGCTCACCAAACTTAGCGTTTGTAGCAGCTACACAAATTTTGACTTTGATAAGATGTTCTTAAAGCCGAAAAGAAAAAGAAAAGCAATGTCAATCAACTTATAAGATAATGACAACATTAAATATATATACATAATATCCATATGTATACTATATTGCCAAATGACAATAAATATAACAAAAACACAATTAAATGATTCAAATACAACAAGATAAGAGAACTACATGCATTGTAGTGATTCTTCCTCATTTAGAGGTAATTTCTGCACTAAAGGATTCAATTTATTTGATGAAGACCAGAGAAAGAACAGTCTTTACAGCACAAAAGCTACAAAAATTCAAGATCAGAAAAGTATTTGATTAAATTGCAATGAAATAAATTAAATTTGTTAATAATACCTCCAACTTAACTCTTTTATTTAGGAAAGAGAGCTGAGCAAAGCATCCATATATAGGACCTAGAATCTTAATCAACAAGAATGTGCAGATTTTTTTTATAATCAAAGACCAAAACAGAGTGTAAATGGCACCAAGCAAACGAGATAACATATATACACAGAGAGCACTAACACTATTTTGACTAATTATATATAAATGTATCTTGCATTATACACAAAACCATGTGCTAAAGTTCCTAAGCCTAACGAGTATACACCAAAAATGAGTATTAGTTGACTTGGAATAATTACCAGCCAAACTAAAAGCAAACACAAAGAAGAAGAAAACAATGGTTGAAATACTCCTAAAGAGATGAGATAACAACAAGCTAATAACAAGATATAATACAGATTCTTTACGAAATAAAAACCATAAATGTATATAATTTGACAATCAAAATTATTTCAAAATATAATCTAAACAACAAGCTAATAACAAGATATAATTTGAGTTTCATGTGCTTCTACAAGGTTCCAACAACTATGCATTCCTTCCCTTCTTCTAATTCAGTACGTACTGCAAAACTCAACAGGAGAACAAGATTTATGAAAGCCATAGCTCGAATAGAGAGTTAAACATCAACAGAACTAAATAGAAAAAACCTACAAAGTAGTAATAAAAATAAGCCTCTTTATCAGCCTCTTTATGTGTATATATACCTCTTGTAAGTCTCAAGTTTCCTAGTCCAAGAAGGAAGGAAATAAAAAAGCCTCCAATCTTACAGGAACTGTGAAAAATCTTCCAGGCCTTAACCTTATGCTCCATTTCATTGCTTTAAATTCTGGATTGTGACGATTTGAAATCCCTTCATTTCTGAATATTCGACCAATCTCCTAAACTTTTTCAAACCCTCCAACCTGTCATCCATAGAGATTTAATTTTAGTGCAAAAGATTAAAAATAATATGGAGAGAAAAGTAAATGACGATAGTCGATTTTTTTTTTATAATGGGAACCAAAAACGTGCATGCAAGTGGAAAAGTTTGGTAGGACAAACCAAAAAGAAAAAAACAAAAATAAATTAGATGGATATGCAAATATGCATTGATCTTCAAGGACAAGATTATAAATGTCGACACTGAGAGTACTAAGTAGAAAAATACGCACTGTGCACATCTCTCTCTCTCGATAAATATATACATTTATACATATATATATATTGTAAGAAATGAGAACTTTAATAAACTAATGAATGGGAATAGTTATATAAACCAATAAAAAAAAAGTAAAATCTATAAAGAGGAGAAATTTGGTGTAGGCATAGAGACGGATAAGAATTTGTCTGTATGTGTTCTCTTGTACAGATATAAAGGAGAGCTCAAGAATTATCATTAAAAGACAAATGAATTTCTTATAAAGACTGTCAGCCTTGAGAAATCTACATTGGAAACAGCGAATGTTTTGTAAAATCTTTACACAGAAAAAACTTGCTTAGCAAAACAATACTGCCATGGAAGTGATAAAATCTGACATATACACACAAACTAATGAATAAAAATTAGAAAGCAGCTTCGGGAAAATGACCAAGTTAAACTGGAGAAATTACACCTTGGAAATACCAGAGGGCGGTTGAAGAGATTATGCATGTTAGTATAGCACTCGAAAGAAAATGAATATACTTTAAATCCTCACCAGCATCCTCTTCAAGTGGAGCTCTGTTGCTATCCTCAAATAAAGATCCCTTCCTAGCGAATTATGGTAGGTAACAAATGGTCTTGCTTCTGCTCCACCAGCTACTCCCTAGTTGATTAAGTCAATTAAAAACCAACCTTCAAATAGAAACAATACTAATGTATGTAAATTAAGGCACCAAAAAATTGTCATATACAGAAAAAGTAAAAACTATTCCTGGAAATGAATACAGTTAATCAAAATTTATAAAATATGAACCAAAAGAATTCCCAGCTAAGTATTTCAACAGTTCAACCTCCAGTCATCTTTACAATAAACTAGACATTATCTTTTTTTAAAATTCTAGAATAGGGTATTCTATAAGTTGTATCTTGGCCAAGAACAAAAGCTAAGCAATTGAACAAGCATCACCAGAAGTAACAGTAATCTTACATAAGAACTCAGCCAAACTATAAAGTCAAATTCCATTATAGAAATGCTAAATCTTAATATGAACCATATGACCATAAAACGGTTAGAAAATCCACAAACCTGTAGAACTGGAGTTTCAACTTCGAGAAATCCAAAAGATTCCACTATCTTGTGTAACTCTGATACAATCTAATCCACCAAAAAGAAAAAATAGCAAAACATCTTTAATGTATAAACAGCAAGATGCCTCAACCACTCTATCTAGGGAATAATATTGAATTTATATATGTATACTTCAAAATGCCCAAACTAGAAACAACTTGGTATACCATCCTTCTTTTGCTCAAGTTTTCAACAACTCCATAATTGCTAAATACATTCAACCACCGTAAGCACTCTAATATTTAGAGCAAATTTGTTCAAAAGAAAGATAAAATATCCATAACTTGCATAAATAAATTATCTCCTTAAGTGTTAATGCTGTTAAGGAACTTAATATAGAAATTATAACCCTGTAACCTTTTTTTAGAAAAAAAATAAAATCCAATGAACCGTGCTTCAACTCAGGAAAGGTCATTTAATGCTATTTTTTTCTATTCAAATACTTCATCAGAAGTGAAGTACACTTGAAGAAATCATGTAAGATAGTTCTAAGGTCCTCAAGTTAATAAAAATACTATTTCTGTAAGATAGCTTCACCCAGAAGTACCTATAAATTCAACAATCAGCACCTAATCGCAAATAGGTGCAAAAGATAAATTTTTTAGTACTTGCCTTTCTCAGTTCGCTTAATTGAGCCACTTGCACCAAGTATGTCACCAATATCAACAAGATTCTTAAGCTCGTCAAACTGATCACTTAAAAATCTCGCCTTTTCACAATAAAGTTGTTTCAAACATTGAACAACTTGAGTGAGGATTCTTCCATACTAAATGTGAGCAAAGATTTATAGAAAGTTTCTGAAGAAACCATCCCTACCCGCCAAAATTTACAAACTTTGGAAAAGACCCCATTTTTTTAAAAAAAAAGGTAACTAACTTATATATTTTAGATCAAGCATCCCATAAAATAGACATGCTTTTAAGAACTAAACCACCTAATCATATCTTATTATTATATTTTTTCTTTATTATAAGTATCCATCTAACAAAGTGATGGCAAGATCATTGTAAGGACAGAAAGCTGAGGTGGGGATACCTGAATTGTCCCAGACTCGTCTCTTAGAGTGAGAAATGCAAGCTTTCCAAATGCTCGACGAGCCACAAGTCTTCCGGCTATTGATACATTGTCTTGCTCACCATTCATTTCTTCGCCATTTTCTAAATTTTTATAAGTCTCTTGCAGCTGATTAGCAGAGTGAGTCCTGTCCCACTTATATGCATACGGTTCCAGCCCTTTGCTTCTCAATTCTTCTATCTACACAAAACACATCCACACAGACCTATGTTTATTGAGCAGTATTGAAATAACAATGTCCCTCTAACACACATTTCGCCGAACAGTTTATGGGCATTACTTATTGAAAGTAATTCAAGGAACAAATCTCAAATTCAAATTCAAACTTTTTCGGCAAATAACATTCTAGAGAATCCCAACACAATAATATGATTCAAAGAAGAAGAAAATCATATTTAAACATTTTTTTTAATAAAGAGAAATCTAATTAATATATACATATATCAAACTACCTCTCTCCCTTTCTTCTCAACCCTTTCTCTGCAAATTAACCAACCCTCAAACTTCAACATAGCTCTAAGCTTCAAACCCAGCCCCGTTTCCAGCCTCGCATCGTCGACCACACCAAATGCTATTACCTTTGTTCTTGTAGATGCTTCATGCAAAAAACCCCCAGCAATATGCAAAATCAAAAATTAATTTTGAAAACCACAGATTTTATAGATTCTATGAGATTCAAGCTGATAAATCTAACATCTACAACTAAATACTTACCTGGCTTGCCAAGATCAAAGAGAAGAACGAATCCAAGAAGCCCAACGACTGGAAACGGGTTGACAGAGAGAAAGAGAAAGACGAGAGAGAGAGAGGAGATTTGAGCGAAGGAGGAGATTTGAGGAGATTTGAGAGAGTGAGGAGTTCGGAGACCGTACCAAGCCGAAGAAATGGGTCTCTTCTTTGTGTCGAAATGTTGAAGGAAATGGGTCTCTGTTCTTTGTTGAAGAAATGTTGAAGGAAATGAAAAAAAGCTAAGTGGCGGGATGGCTAAATAAATTACCGCCCTTTTTTCATTAAGTTCCCAATATAATACTTTTTCATAATACTTTTTTATTAGTATTATATTCATGTGTTATGGAAATGGGTATTTGGTGTAGTGTGGGTTACTTAGCACGAGACAATCCTAGGAGGCAAGTCAGTGGGAAAGTCACAACGGGATCCATACTTGACTTGGAGTGAGTCAAGGGATATTTAGCACATTACCGGGATATTGAGTAATGGGAATAAATATTTGATGATAAATTGGGAGTTAGTGAGCAGGGGGAAATTCTCGGAATTTTGACTATTTTACCCCGGTGGGTGTTTTTGGGACCCCGAGAATTAGGATTTGCATGAGATTACTTAAGCTTGAAGTAACTTGTTAGAATAATAAAAGAACGTTTAGAACGCTCTCACTTCCTCTCGTTCCTTTTTCGACATCCGATCACATTTTTGAAGGAAGCTCGAGTTTTAGGACTCAGATTCAAGCAAGGATCGAGGCATAGCGATTCTAGGGAAGATTAGAAGCTTATTAGCCAGAGGATTTAGTTGGGAAATGACTTAATCGGAGGTAATCCAAGTTTTAAGTTATAATTTTTTAAAGTTTTTAAGCTTTGATAGGATTTTATGTTTTGATAAGTTTTTGGATGGATTGAGACTTGGGTTTTGTTGTTGTTCGATAATTGGGATGTTTGGGAACTTTGATTTTTGGATTTTGATATGTTTGGATAGGTTTTTGGAGGATTTGAAGTTGGAAAAAATGTAGGAAATGGCAGGTTTCGTGGTCAAGTTGTGACCTTGTTCCAGCAAGTCACGACCGGGATGAACCAAGAGCCAAGGAGGCTCTGCCTGGGGGGTGCGCCATGACTCAAGATGGGCCAAGTCACGACCCGCACTCTGAAGCCCAAGAAAGTGCTCTCTAACTTGGGGGCAAGTCGTGACCCTCAAGGGCAAGACGCGACCAGTTGTGCATTTTTTCCTGATTTGGCTTTTAGCCGTGGGAACTTAGTTCTAATTGCCTGGGATCGATCCTACTACCCAGTTGAGTAGGATTCGATGTCCAGGAGGCTAGGTTTGGGTCTGGAAGTATTTATTTACTCATTTTGATGAGGTTTTATATCATGGTTCTGACTCTGTTATCGCTAGGGGCTTGTAAACAAGATCGTGCTTGTGGCTCGTTTATTGGTAACCTGTGCTTGGACCAAAGGTAAGAAAACTGCACCCAGTATGTGATGCATGTGATGTATATGATACATGTGATTAGGGCATGGCATGAATATTGAATATGGAATTGATCAGAGCTTGAGTCTCTGTAAATGTGCATGATCATAATTATGCTAGTGAATGTTGAGTAAGCATGTTGAATGCCTTATATTTGGATATTTGACATATGATATATGTCTAGGTGCATTGTTTACTTGTGAGTGGTACTAACTCATTAGTCAGAAACAACACTAGTCGTATGGAATTGACCTATGAGTCAAGAGCGGCATCATCATATTGAACGCAGAGCCAAAATGATTAGATCTAATCAACATGAGCATTAAAAGCTTGACCGACCTTAAGGTCGAAGAAAACTAAAAGCGCTTGTCTGGTTTAAAGGCTAGTTACTTAGAGCCAGAACCAAAAGGCTCAGGTGACTGAAACGTCTCATGGCTCAGGGAGCGGATCCCCAGAGATGGACTTATTAGCCATCTATTCAGGGAGCGGATCCCCAGAGATGGACTCATTAGCTATCTATTCAGGGAGCGGGCTTAAAGAGGAACTAGGGTTAAACCCTATTTTTCCACTTAGATCGGCTGGTTGAAAATATTTATTGTAATTAACCTTTAAAATATATTTGGGATTCCAATGCATACAGTAAACATTTTAGTGAAACGTTGTATCTTTGACCAAAAATTTTAACCCTAAACTGTTAATCACACTTACTTACACGATTATAACCAAATGACTCGGTTGGCGAGTTTAGCACTGTTTAAAATGCACAACATAATGGTCCCTGGGTTGTAACGCCCTACTACCTTAGAGCCGTTACTAAGTGAGTTTAAATGTTCAATTAACTCACTAATCGAGGTTTTAAGATCAACGTGTAATTAAACCATAATCAGAATCATAAACTTGAGAATAAACCGTTCATTGAAAATTATAAGACATGTAACATTTGGGATCCCAAAAACATTGTTTAGAAATATTTACAACTCAAAACTAAGTTAGAGTCGACTAAACGACCAAATTCAAGTTTTGTACAAACATCTCCCAAAACACCCCTGGTCGTGGCAGCCAGACAGACCGGACATGTACGCGCCGCCCGTCCAGCTCGCCATACTCAAGGCTGATCGACTCTCCCTTTCCCTTTACCTGCACCATAGAGCACCCGTGAGCCGAAGCCCAGCAAGAAAACCCTCACAAGCAAATAATAAACATATATCAAACACTTCATAAAAAATCAAGCCAACACCAGGTCATACATGTACGGCCATGCCATCCCAGGCGCTTTACCAGGCCCTGGGTTCGCGGTCTAAACCGTAAGGATATCCCAGGTATCCCTCAGGGTCTTACCCTGGCAACTCGCACTCTGCATGCTAAATGCTGCTCCCGGCCCCTTGCCGTTCTCGGCCTTCGCCGTTCCTGGCCTTTGCCGTTCCCGGCCATCGCCGTTCCATCATTAATACATACACATAATATACTAAACAAGTATCATAACATACATAAATTCAATCAAAGGGCCATGCCCCGCAAAACAACCTTATAGGGGCCGAGCCCAGCAACACAATCATATTGGGCCGAGCCCTGCAACACAAGCTACAACCATAAAACTCAGCCCTCAACCAAACTTAACTCAAAATTCTAGTTCACATGCATCTTATAGTTCCAGCTATAATTCTACTAAAACTCAAGGGATTTTAAAGTTAAACTCCTAACCTCAGCTGGTGATTCCTAGCTTTCTCTTGCTCCTCAACCTTCAAAGCTCACCCACTTCAAGCTCCAAACCTTGGATTTCTGATTAGAGTCTCCCAAACTCATACACCAAAGGGAGAAATGCTGAACCGACCTAGAGAGGAAAAGCTGAGAGTTGTTTCTTTTTACTTAGTTCCAGCAGTTTCTTGAGTTATCTAAGTCTAATATTATCCTTACAAAATGACCAAGCGACCCCCTTAAGCTTAGCCTCTATCCTCAATTGACCCAAGGGCAATTTAGTCATCTATTAAGTCCCGCTAGGTCCTCGAGGCCAAAATATTAAATTTTCCCAATATTCTCTCCTAGACATTCTATCCTTGAATATATCTCCAAATATTTATTTTCATAACCCGATAACCCCAAAATATATCTTAGACCCAGTATACCCCTCGACTCGCCCCGAGTCGAATTCTCAACCCCGTTGTGACTTTTGGACTAACGGCTCCCTAGAACTGTCTCGGATCGTGCTACACAGATATATCACAAACATATCATATTTATCACATATTCACATAAATTCACATATTATAACAATAATTCACTTATTGCCCTCTAGGCACACTAATCAAGGCCCTACGCCTTATTAGCAAATTTGGGTCGTTACATGGGTAGTAGGGCGTTACATCTGCTGCTTCCTGAAGGATGTTGTCCCCTGCCAACAAGGTTCTGTTTGCCAGTTGTTTGACGTCTAGGGCTTCTGGGAGTTGCTCATCCCTATTCTATCTGTGATGCTGCGTATTATCTTGACCAGCACGAGAGGGTGGTTGCTGCTCGTTATTTTTGTTAGGATTCTCAGTCTACCTTTCCTGTTGAGCAGCTGGGTGTTATTCCGGTCGTCATGGACTCCTTGGGTATTGTGGATTTTTTAGGACACTTGGGATGATCCAACTGTGGATTTTGCGGAGGGTGAGGATTTGGTGGCAGATCTGGCTGAGAGGTTGGTGAAGGTGGAGCAGGTGGTTGTCCTCGATCCAACTAAATGGCTGACTCTAAAGCCGTTATAGCATCTCTGTGCCGACGATCCATGTCCGCCTGTCTTTCGTTAAACTATCAGTGTTGTCGGTAGATCTCCATCTGCTACATCACCAAGTTTCAGCCACATTCTCTTGATTAGCTTTTAGAGTGGCTAACTCTTCTTGCAACATTCCCAAATATGTTCACAAGGTTTCAGTGTCCATCTCCTCCTTTTCCAATTCCACCTGTGGCTCGTCCTACGCTACACTTGGTGGAGGTGGTGGATTTGGCACATTTCCAAATGTCTATCCAGCTTGACCCGCTCTCCTGGAGTTCTTCGCCATTGTTATTTTGAAGTTCTTGAGTTCAGCTCTCAATGAAAGCACCAAAATATTGGCCCTCAATTTAGTCAACGACGCAGAGTCATGAAAAACGATAAGAATTATCAAACTGAATGCAAGAACTAAAACGACACAATGATTTTATAGTGGTTCCTCCCCAGAGACTGGTAATAACCTATGTCCACTTTGTGTTTTCATTGATGTAGACTACAAAACCTGCGATTAGCGAACTAGGGTTCACTAAGTTTCACAAGCTCTGAAGTTGAATACAAAGAATTGTGTATAAAAGCACTTGTTCTCTCTGAATACAAAATATTGCGTATAAAATAAATGAATCCCACGAGTCCTATTTACAGGCTCAAGGATGTACATATGGGCCTATGGGTCGTCCTTAACTTTTGTTACAAGCATAAAAAAATAGTAACAGAAATAATGATATTTATATATAAAAGTAATCAAATATCTAACTCATAACCATCCTTGAGTGCTTTCCTCTGTCCTACGAGCAGATCTAGTCGCATATGTCAGCACATCTTCTTTTCCTGCTGCTTAGCATATTCCTTGCGCCTATTGAGCAACTCAATTTCCTCTCGATATCCTGGTCATTGGTCGACCAGGTCTTCATCAATAACCTGTCACGTGCTTCCCATGTGCCTCTTAACCATGCCACGTCATCATGCAAATATTTTAGGGAAACAAAGATATTCTTGACTAATGAAGATTTGCCATTTTTAGTTGATTCTGATCTAACAGACACAGATTTTTCGAGGACAGCTAATACCTGCATCAGATCAAAATTTTCAAGATAGAAATAACATTTAATTCCTTCAAATATTGTATTTCCTAAAGTTAATTATCTTGAGCAACACAAAAATCAACGGAGAAATATTCCAAAAATGAATTCGAATAAGCACATACTATTTTTTTTCTTTATAACACCAAGATACAAATTCCTTTCATAAAAATATTGTGAGAATATCAAACTAAATAAGTAATTATTTGAAAACCTTACAAATTAATCCAAGATATTAATTATGAAAATCACAATAAAAAGGAATTTAAAATCATATTTTAAATAAAAAGATATCTCTATAAAATTTGTCGATTTTAGGATTTACAATTTCCCCCTTTTGCAATTTTATAGAATTGGCATTTCTAATTTTTAAAAGCTCCTATAGAAAACAAGTTAGTGCTTAAATCCACAAGTAGTGAAAAGAGTCCTGAAATGACTCCCCCTGCAAAATATAACCAAAGCATATAATTAAAACAATAACCAAAAAAAATGACAAACGCAGGTTAATAATCAAAGCACCAAAAAATAGAGTACTCTCTCTCCCCCTCATTGTATAAGAAAATGCTACAGAAAAATGAAACGAAACCAAAACAAAGACACATTTAGTGTTCTTTTACATTTATTGAAAGCAAATAAAAGTAGATGGAGAGGAACTGTGACCATCATGGAGCTGGAGAGGTAGAAGCATTGATGATCGCCAAAGAATCCACAATTTGGCATTGAGTATCCTCCATGGCAGTGAACTGCTCGGAGAGACTGGTAATACCTGTCAAGACAGAAGTAAGAGCAGTCTTAACAGCAGGGGAGTCAAGCTCGACATCTTCAGACCCAGAAGAAGCCAAATTAATGCCCTTAACCTTTCTAGTTATGGTAGGAGCAATATAACCTTTGACCTCTTTGACAGTGTAGGTAGAACCAACCAAAGGAGGAATTAAAGTCTCATAAGACTTTTCAAAGGATATTGAGAATCCAACAATTTGTAAAATGACTTGAGGAAACATAAAGTGTTGACCCTTGCGCTTGGCACCGCTCAAAGACACTATCTGATCAAAGATAGCAACAACAAGATCAACAGTGACACCAGTCCCAATTTTGAGCAATAGGAAGGCCATATCTTGGGTTATGGTCGAGGAATAACCATCCCCTTTCTTCTAATGTAATCAATACCCCAAAAACACGATGTGGTGCAAATGAAAATTTTGTTCACTAATGAAGTGATGATGCTCATAAAATGGCATACTTTTCTCATTACCATTAAAAAAAAGTAAGAGAATGGGCTTTGAAAGAGGAACCAGAAGAGTGAATTAGGACACCTTTGTGTTTGGAGATTTTGGCAGACAATTCGAGAAAAGTCAATGGAATTTCGCCTTTCAGATCAGAGGCTACAGGATTGGTTTCTAATGGGTCTTCTTCAGATTTTGTTTCCTCTTCCAAATCTTCAAGAAGAGGATCTGCATGTGGTTCTTCAAGAACTGGCTCAGTTAGATATGGGTCCAGCTCAGGCATCGAGTCTTCAGTTTCAGGAGAGACATCCTCCAAGGAGATGCAAAGAGGAGGATTGATTTTTGCCTTCATTTTGAATTTGGATAAGGGAGTGGAATCAGAGATGGAGCTAGTACCTTTCTCCCGGGCTACTTTGGCCTTCTTGGTCTACTTTGTGCTAGCGGCTTTGGATTTTCACTTGCCCTTTGCCTTGTGTGTCAGTACATCAGGAGATAATGAAGACTCAAAGTCTTGAGCAAATGGATCGGTCTCAGCTTCGGTGGAGACAAATTAGAGATGGCTTGGGGTCGAAGAGGGCTTCTATTTGGCAGGACCTTCGGGTGAGGCGAGTGGAACCGCTAAGGATAGACTTTGCAGCACATTGAGGTCAAGAAAGGTCACGCATTTACTTGAGGCCCCAATTAATGGAGACCCCTCAGGACCTGGAAGGTCAAGGACATTTTTCCTTGTTGTGGTTTTGGGTCGACATCTAGATGAGCAGATACAACTAGGGGCAGTGAAGCAGCGACATGTGGGGTCGATATTGGAACTAGTGGAGTGATCGAGGGAATCATCTCTGGAACTGTCTCCTTCTGAGACTTCATGGCTGCTGAAAGGAAATTAAAAGAGAAACACACAAAGAACAACAAGACCATAACCTTAGGCAAAAGTTAGCAAGAAAGGGGAGCAAGAAAATACTTAGAACTAAAAATCCAAAGGGAATCCGAATATATAGAGATTTCAGTGAACATACGAGGCAAGTTCGAAAATGGGTAATTGATTTTTGTATGATAAATGCCAAAATATCTCCTTTTTTAAAATATATTCTCTCACACCTTAAAATTGGAAACTTTTACAAGATTTTGAATATAATGAGATCAAACAAATAAATTGTATTTATTTTTGTTTCAAATTTGATTTGTCTTTAGTACTCGATCAACAAGGAATTGAATTATTTTATTTTATTATACTTTTTTAAAAAATTGCTGAAATTAAAAGGTTAAATTGTCATACCATATGTGTCCATGTAAATACCAAGTCCTGTTCAAGAGAAACAAGATAATCATTTTCTTAAAAAATTAGAAAAATGAATTATAATTAGAATAATAAGTGATAATGATAACCATAATTAGAAAAAGAATATACCAATTACAAAAAAAATATTTTAATTAATTCATTATGTGTATGAGTCTTACAACATTCATACTCAGTCTAGTCAACAGGCATTTGTGTGTGCATGTGTAATCAATTTGGCGTTTCTTTTTGGCCTTTTAAAGCTAGGGTCATTGCCCATGTTTGGAAATTGTAGCCTTTTTCAAATTGTAACCATAATGGAGGCTATGACTCTTATACTGATGGTAGCCCTTTACACTGGTAGAGTATCCTCCAATATAATTGTTAATTACCTGGTACCAACTTACTCAGTGTCGACTTCACACATCAATATAGGTAGCTATTTTCAAGAATGGAGCTTGAAGAAGAAACTGGATTAAGGAATGCTCATACTAAAATGGACATAATAATTTGATCAAATATAAATTGGACGGTCTACAACTTTTTCAAATATAGTTTTTATTCCTAAAAAAGTATATAGTTCATTTTCCAAAAATTTAAGAAATATGGTCAAAAAATTTCTTCCAAACAGGACAAGATATTTACAGAATAACATATGCAAGGCAAGGTAATCAATTATTGGCAATTTCAAATAGAAGAAACCCCAAGGATTTCTTGAGGGAATCAAATTTGACTGCGTCTAAAGCTTTAGTCAAAATATCTGCAATTTGTTTGTTAGTCTCAACATATCCTAAAATCAGAGTTTTGTTTTCAACAAGTTCCATGATAAAATGATGACGAATGTCAATATGTTTGGTACGAGAGTGTTGAACAGGATTTTTTGGAAATATTAATAGCACTTGTATTACCACAAAAAATGGTTAAAGTATTTAGATCAAACCCATAGTCAACCAACATTTGTTTCATCCATAGAAGTTGAGTACAACAGCTTCCAGCAGCTACGTACTCAGCCTCAGCTATTGACAAGGAGATGTAGTTTTATTTTTTACTATGCCAGGAAACAAAATTGTTTCCTAAATAAAAACAACCACCACTTGTAGCCATCAGTGTTTCCTGCCCAATCTACATCATTATAACATACAAGGTTAGAGTTTGTTTCTTTGGAGTACCAAATGCCTAATTCAATAGTGTTATTGATATAACGAATAATTCTTTTCACAACAGTCACATGAGACTCCTTGGGGTCCCCTTGGAAGCTAGCATACACTCCAACACTATAACTA
Organism: Humulus lupulus; assembly: GCF_963169125.1. Lineage (NCBI taxonomy): Eukaryota > Viridiplantae > Streptophyta > Magnoliopsida > Rosales > Cannabaceae > Humulus > Humulus lupulus. The sequence continues at coordinate 233,282,115 of NC_084802.1, read as the reverse complement.
ATGTCTGAACGACTAACCGTTAAGTATAGAAGACTCCCAATCATACTCCTGTATAGAGTTGGATCGACTTTCGTCACATTCTCATCTTTAGATAGTTTGACAGTGGTTCCCATGGGATTTTTAGCAGGTTTGGATGCCTCAAGCCCAAATCTCTTCACCAAATTCCTGGCATACTTGGTTTGTGAAATGAAAATTCCCTCATCTGACTGCTGAGCCCTAAGAAAAAATTGAGCTCTCCCACCATGCTCTTCTCAAACTTTTCCTGCATTTGTTTCACAAATTCCTGCACTAGAGAGTTAGTAGAACCAAACACTATATCAACAACATATATTTGAGCTATCATAATATTGGTATCAACATTTTTTATCAAAAAGTTTCTTGTCTACTCCCCCTCTCTTGTACCCCTTTTAGACCAAAAAATAGGTCAATCTTTCATACCAAGCCCGAGGGGCTTGTTTCAACCCATACAATACTTTTTGCAGCTTAAAAACATGATTTGGAAAGTGAGGGTCCTCAAACCCTTTGGGTTGCTCAAAATAAGCCTCTTCATTTAAGAGTCCATTTAAAAAGGTGGATTTGACATCAATTTAGAATAATTTAAAACCAAGAACACATAAAACATCTAGCAATAATCTTATGGATTCAAGTCTTGCAACAAGGGCAAATATCTCATCAAAATCAATTCCTTCAACTTGAGTGTACCCCTGTGCAACTAGCCTAGCGTTATTCCTTATTATGGTGCCAAATTCACCAGTTTTTTTTTAATATCTATTTTGTACTTATAACATTAGTATGGCTCTATCTAGGGACAAGAATCCATACCTCATTTCTTATGAATTGATCTAGCTCTTCTTGCATAGCATTAATCCACGATTCATCATTTAAGGCTTCCTTCACATTTTTTGGTTCAAATGTAGAAGTAAAGCAAAAAAATTGAACCAAGTTTACATACCTCTTTCGAGTGACCATATTCTCTTCAAGATTTCCCAAAATAAGTTCAGAAGGATGATTCTTTTTTACTCTGGTTGAGGGTTCTTTTTTAATAGAGTCAGAAGAATTAACTAGAGTTTCCTTCTCTGTTTATTTAGTTATTGTCGCAACATAATCTATGTCTGATACATCATCAGCAGAAGTTCACTACTACAAAAATGGGCTTTCCCGACAGTTTTTAACTGTCGCTATTGAGCAATGACGACAGTCGACTAATTGTCGTATTTGCCTATGCCGACATAGGGGTACCTACACCAACAGTTAATAAGTATCGTCGTTGCTGGCTACACCGACAGTTAAGGTGTTGTCGTTGTTGGCAACACCGACAGTTAATAAGTGTCGTCGTTGCTGGCAACGGCGACAGTTAATAATCGTCGCCGTTACTGGCTACGCTAACAGTTAATAAGTGTCGCCGTTACTGGCAACGTCGACAGTTAATAGGTTTCACCGTTGCTGGCAACGCCAACAGTTAATAAGTGTCATCGTTGCTGACAATTAATAAGTGTCGGCGTTGTTGGCAACGCCAAAAATTGATAGGTATCGACGTAATATTAAATTTATATATATAAATAATAATTTTTCAATATATATTTTTTAAAACTTTTAATTATATTTTTAACAATTGAAGTTTAATATAAATTTAAATAAAAAATTACTCACATAATTAATTATTATTGCCATAACTTGTAAAAAAAATTATATTTATCATAATAAAAATTCATATATATACAACATTTATTCATACAACTGAAATATAAATAATACATCAAATCCCCATGAGACTAAATAATTCTCAATAAAAATTCATTATAATATTATAAATCTATAAACTTCAAAATATATAATACAACAAATCTCAACAAGACAACATAATTCTCTTCTCCAAATTACTGCAAACTCAATCATGTTTCTTTTCTTAATATTCTTCCTAATAAATCTATGCATTCACCTTAAAAGTCAGTCCTATGATATTCCCTGCACCAATGAATTAAAGACTTCAAATTATAATTAAATAGTATATCTTACAATAATATACTAATGAATAAATAAGAGAACCAACAATATAAATATGTAAAATTAGCTGATTAATCCCTTAGATATTATTAAACAAAAACTGACATTGTAAGAATGCCGACAAGGTTTGAGATGATTGGGAGACCAGTGACGTGAATTATAGTATACATATATATAAATATAATTAACCATAATAATAGCAGAAAGAAATATACAACAAAAACATATTTTTATATATTTATATATATACCAAAATCAATGTAAAAAAGTGAATCACAAAAAAGAACATAATTACAATAGTACACATATATACTCTAAATCTGAATAAACATAACAAAATCAAAGGTAAAGTATCCAACAAAAAATATATATACAGAATATATACTAAAATAAACAAATCTAAAAAAAAAATTAAGCACTGACATCAAAACACAAATATACCCTAAAGCTGATTAACATAACAAGATAATAAACAAAGTCTTCAGCACTAACAGAGTAAACACACAAATATGCCATAGAATACCAAATATAAAATTATATCACTACAACATTTCAGGCTATATATACCACTAAAAATTACATTTTCAAAAAGTGCTATTAATTTAGATATTGATACTGCATATTGGGTCGATAATATTATGTCCATATTAAGTTCTAAATAATTTTAAGTATTGGGCCTACCATTTGTTTTTTTCCATTATTTCTCTCTTAGCCTTAGATTCTCTCTCTCTCTCTCTCTCTCTCCTTTCCCTGCCCTCTCTCTCTCATCGGTGATCTTTTTCTCACTTCACGAAAATATCTCCTCCAATTCTCCGTCCTTTCTCCCGAGACTCTGGCACCGATGAAGCTCTTCTCTCCTATGCTGCATAAGATTTTCTATCTCTTTGGATTTGCGAGCCATCAGAGGTATCAATCTCCATCTCTCCTGTATTTGTGTGTATATATGTAGAACGTAGAGATTGATTGAGAATGGGCCATTCTAAGTATCAATCTCCAATTCATTGCTCTGTTTCTCTTTATGTATGTTATGCTCTTCATTTAGCTTATAGTTTTTACTTTGAATTAGATGTATTAATATGATTTAAGCATTATTGTGATTTGATTTTAGTGGAAATTGTTTATACTCTGTTTTCTTACTATATTATTTATGCTCTGCTTTCTTACTTTATAGTTTATGCAGATTGAATTGTATCATATATACTTAATTGATGCTATATTTATAGTTTAGTTGTTTTGTTTCTCTAAGCTGATTAATTGCTTGCAAAGTGTTTGATAAATTACCTCTTTCATTATTTAACTTACTTTCTTATTCTTATAAAGTTATATACGTATTAATTATGTATATGGATCAATAATCAAATATTTTAGAAAGTGATTTTCATTTCTCTTTATGTATTTTCTTGGTGAGATTTATGTATGAGTAACTTATTACTATGTCGTAGTGTATTCCTCTCAAGTTCCACATAATAATTAGGTGCGTTCCTGTAATTGATACAGTACATATCATATAATATTACAGCAAACATAAAACACTTTTCTTACAATGTCAACTCTTTTACATTCATTAGATTTGCCTATAACTTAAGGAATATTTTTGTAAAATTGTTGCCGTACACTCCAACATTACGGGATTATGGTTAACTTGCTTTCACGAAAATTATAATTGTGCTATGTAGGCTAACAGGCACACTATCATCATTGATGCATACTATTCATAATAGAGAAACAAAGACATGTATGGATTATGTTCAAATAAGTCAAGCTGAGACAATGTTCACCAATGACAAAACTTACAAAAGTCTTGGAAGGCGTCTATTTGATGTCTACATTCAGGTAAGTCAGATCAGAGATTGGATTGGTCTTCCATTGAAGTATAATAATATGTTGACTAATGTACAAGTATGTTCCAGGGAAATCTAGTGTTGAAGGATTTCAATACTGCCAATGAGGCTGGTGGGGTTTGTATTGAGTTTATAAAATAATGTTGCATTTGAGTGTGTGTGTGAATTATGTTATATTTTAGCTTGATTTCGTCCAAAGAAAAATGAGTTCATAAAAATGATGTTGTATTTATCTAAATATTTTGGTGCACAAAAGAATCATTTTATACTATTTTATTATTCCAAAAAGATATCTATATATGTATATATCATTATGTTTCCTAAAGCATCATCCTAATTTTTCGTGAGACCAATTTTTGTGAAATAAGAAGTGGTGAACTATTAGGCATGCACTTACAATCATTCACTAATATAAATATATATATATATTTATATATGTGTCAAGAGTACGACACTGCACTTTTGTCAAAACATTTTGAAACTCTATCTTCTTATTTAGTTATCTTTACTCGTTTGAAACACTTTATATATGTTTCTTTATAATGTTCTCTTTTTATATAAACACTTTAGATAAGAATTTTTTGTTCTTATCTCATATAATTGGTATTAATTTTAGACTATTTCAGTAAAAAAGAAAATATAGTACACCAGATAGTTGACAATTTAATTTTAGAGTTTGTGTATATTGGTGTAGACTTCTGCAGGAGATTATTTGGTGTGTCTATAATAATCAGGAGGTAATTTTTTCATAGCATTATTAATATTAATTGGCTAAAAAAAGGTTTAGTGCATATATTTTATCTTTTGAAAGTAAAAATCTCTTTCTCTTTCTTTATTAATATTATTGTTATGGCAAGGCTTGGCAATATTGCTATAGGTCTGTTCTATTTTGAATCAGTACTCATCAATATTTTTCAAAGCTCTTTATCAAATTTACTATCATTATATAATTGCATTGTCTTTGTTGTTTGACTATCATTTTGTTGTTTGAATACAGGTTAAAGCCATTGTGGCATAAACTTAGTTATTCCTTCTTTTTGGTTTATCCTTAAACTTTTAACTAAAATGTTGCTGTTGTTATGCTATATTCAATAATTGTGTGATTTTTTTGTATACCATTCAGAATAGTTTCTTGCTTTTTTTTTTGTAGGAATATTATTATAAGAACAAGTTTGTTGGGTTTATTAGTTATACATTGTTTAATATTATGGCATTTAGTACTATTAGTGCTTTAATGATGTTGTTGCTATTGTTTCATTTCTGACCCTTCCACAGATAGAGGGAATCAAATGGAAGGTCATGATACACTTTTTGGGCTCGGAAATAGGATTTCAAAGCAAATGGAAATAACAAAGCATCATAATATCTTTAGATCTCGTTGTTCACTTTTTGAGTGAAACATGAAAGTTTTTTCAAATTTTAGCTACACCTTTTAGCTACAAGTTTACCATGATGACTTTGATTCTATAAATTTACTTTTTGAAAGTTGTTCACTTATTAAGTTTAACATGTATTCAGACCGAGTTACTTAATATGATATTGATATTTTTGTAATTCTAATATATTTTTTCATTATTTTGTTATCAAGGTACAGAGTAAATTTTATTAAAATATAATATACATAAAAAAATAACAACCATAACCAAAAGTTATTATTAATGTATTATATAAGCACAAAATGTTATGAAAGAATGCATAGTCCAAAAGAATGAAACTTAGAGTCCAATATAACTATGAATTATCAACAAATATGCTAATAATGTCAAACTTTTGTATAGCACTTTATACTATTGAACCTAAACGTGATCACAAGAACCAAAAGTGATGCTCAATGTTATAAATCACCTCACCAAAGACATTAGACAAGGGACAAGAAGAAAACTAACATATATAAAACAAGAAGTACAAAAGGTTATCCTATATGTTTATGCCAACACACAATAAGTACATTCATACAAGTATGTGTTATAATCAAACCAATCAAATAAACACAATTCAATTATAGGATAATCATAGACAAGTCTACATAAAATCGAACAATATTTTCTTCATACTAGCAACCAACCATCTGCCAATATCAATTCAAACACACAAGTTTTCTTTCTTATCTCCGCAGCACACAAATTTCTCAGATCCTACTTCACTAAAACATACAAGTTCTCAACCTTCCGTTATTACCACAACACACAGTAACAATACCAGAACCTACTTCACTATGGATGAATATTTAAGATATTCAAACTCCTCTAACATTTGCATAGTATTAAAATAAAAGTTAGAGGCATACCTCTTGCAAACTGTTGAGTCAAATGCTCATCTTACTCTTTCATCTCAGCCTTGGGTTGAGTCAAATGCTTAGCTTGTCCACCTAAAATACATAGAAAACTACATCATAACTTAATTTATACTATTTTCAAAATGTAAAGATGGATTACACTTTTGACAGAAAACTAATATATATATACATATATTTATACCTACAATCTTTATAATATTTATGTGCATGTAGAAGAATCACCACCAACGATCTATATGTTATATATGTTGTAGCTAGAGTGATGATAAATATAACTAATGTTCCATATTTCAATCACATGTCCAACAAGTGCCCTACCATATCTCAAATCAAGTTTTCTTCAAATCTTCTTTACGCTGCTCAAGAAATGAATAAATAAGAAAGCTTTATCAAAGTGATTGTGACTTTGAGGATTATCCTTCATTTTTCAATTACAATATAATAACACATATACTAATTCTTATATATAACTAATTCTTTATGATTTCGAACCACCACACCAATACCAGATCGACCACAAGACTGAGAGATTGCATCATCAACATTGACTTTTAAATGTCATTTAGCTGGAGGAGTCCAAATAGGATGTAACCACTGCAGCTTTTGATCTTGAAATTGGAAAATTTGCTGAGCCTTTTTGTACTCTTCAATGTAATTCAAAGCCTAAACTGAAATTTCTTGAAAAGGCAACTTGAACTTCTTGTTGAAAAAAAAAAGTCTTTGGAAGTATCAAACTGTTGTGAAGCATTTATCAATAAGTCAAACAAATCCATATGAGGTTGTTTAAAGAGAAATAAATAAAACTCAGTATGTTTCCAAATTTTTTTTTGCTTTGGAACACTTACGTATTACTTGAGTGATATTTTCTATATTGGTGTTACAGTAAAAACAGATGAGAACATGAATAATCCTTCTATGCATCAAATTCATTCCTGTAGGCAGAGAGTTATGAATAGCTCTCCAAATGAAGTATTTTATTTTAGGTGGAATTTTTATATGCCAAAAGAAAGACTACCAGGATTTAATTCTAGTAGGGAGAAGACACAGAAGGAAGAGCAGCTCAGGAAAAGGATAAATGGTACCGTGCTTTTACAGAATAAACTCCAGAAGTAGTGTGTCCCCAAATTAAAGCATCATTCTTATTCAAACTGACTAGAGGAATGAAAACTAATAGATGAAGAAACATCAGGTGTAAAAAAACTCCTAAGCTTATCTATGTCCCGTGAGCCCGAGGGAGTTATAAAAAAACTAACTTTATCAGAATCGGGCCTAGAGTCAGTGGAATAAGAGAGATATCTGAAATTAGAAACTCAATAATCAATTAAGGTGGAAACAGTAGTACCATTCCCAATTTTCCAAATCAAGTCTCGCTTAAGTAAGTCTTTTCCCCAAATCAAACTCTTTCCAAGTATAAGAAGAATTTCGATCAGGCTTTGCATCAAGAAATGTAGAGGAATAGAAATACCTGCCTTTTAAAATACGACTGAGCAAAGAGGAAGGGTCTCCATGCTTGCTTAGCCAACATGACTTGATTATAATGAGAAATTGAACGAAAAACCCAAACATCTACAAGAGAAAATGGTTAGAGACCTAGAGAGAGAGCCGAGAGGTTAGATAGGTTTGAGAGATTGATAAATGAAATAATAAAAAAAACACAAATGTATGCATTGATTTCATATGGCGCCTATTATTTCATTTGCCACCTTTAATCTTGTTTTGTTCCAAAATTTTGTCCACGTTTTTTTACCACATATTTTAATAAACCATTATTAATGGCATTTGTTAAATTTTGTAATACTTTAATGTAATATTTGGTTAAAATTGTTGCAGTGTTTTAAAAGTTAATTAATACATATTTTTATAAATATATTTACATAATTCAGTTATTTTTTAATTATGTTTCTTGGTATTTTTTAATTTGGACTTTGGCAAAAGCTTTTAATAAATAGATACATTTTATAAATATAAATATATATTTACATAATTTAGTTCTTTTAAATTAAATTATTCATTAATTATATTTTTAGTTTTTTTATTTGAATTTTGTGACATTTTATGATTGTCGGTATTGGACTTTTATTAACTATCAGCGTTGGGGTCAATAGCGACATCTTTTAACTGTCGGCATTGGTCTCAAATTAAGTGTCGGCATTGGGGTCAATAGCGACACATTTTAACTGTCGGCATTGGGATCAATAGCGATACATTTTAACTGTCTGCATTGGTCTCGAATTAACTGTCGACGTTAGGGTCAATAGTGACAGTCAAAAGCAACGGTAATAGTTATTAGCTGTCGGCCTTGGTCTCTATGCCTACAATTTTTAACTGTCGGCGTAGAGTCCCGCTGAGCAATTATGACAGTCAACAGAGTTTTGTAGTAGTGCTTGTCGCCACTGAACAATCTTCTGTCAGATCTGGTATCCCTTTCTGTTGTTGAACATCAATGAACCTGTCAATTTCTTCCTTATGGTAGTGTTGGTAATAGTGTCCTTAAAGCAATTGCAGTTGACAAATATTTTAAATGAAATAAATAATTGAATTGAATTATTATATATATATAGACTATGTCCGATATTATGTTAATAATATTAAATAAATATCAGAAAATTCCAAAGTTCATCTATGTGGTCTTAATCTCATATTGGTATGAGAGGATCGAGATTGACATAAGAACTTGAAACAGTTCGCAGTAAAATAGTTTGGAATCTTTAGATTAATTACTGTTAGTACAGTTCGCTAGTATTATGAATACAAGTGACCTAAATCTGGGTCACTAGTGTAGTAGGACACTTTAGTGAATGTACTTTATATATAGTGATATATAGAACTGGACAAGATGTGATTTGTTCATATTTTTTTAAACACTATTTCGTAGTATTAATCAAACACATCAAATGTTGATCATATACACGATGATCTTAATCCTGAGGTTACTATGAACTCCTATATATGTCATATGATCATTTGATTAATGCGTTAACGTTTGTCAAAATGATCAAGGTAATAACAATTGTTTTGAGGACTCAATGATATATATGGCTGGCGACATAGTTTAACAGATATGGAATCTATACATTCTTATAGATTGAATAATGGTTCCCTAATGGGTTGACTTTTGGAACTAAAAAGGTTATGAACGCTCACGTCACAAACTTGTTGTGACACAACCTTCACTAGTAAAGTCAATGGTACACTAGGAACTAGATATAGTTAAAAGGGTAAAACAGTAAAACAATAATTTTATTCCCTTTTAATTATGAACCATTAATAGAAGATTAACTTTGTATGTAATGATTAACATTGAGAAGAATTTTATTCTTCGGGTCAAATATACAATTATATGATAATTGAGGTTGAATAATTAATTTGGAATTAATTATTAAATTTCGAAAATATATTTATTTATTTAAATATAGAATTTTTGAAATATATATAATAATAAATTAATTAATTATTTTATTTGAGTTGGAGAAAATAAAAATGGTAAGTCAAAATAGTTTTGATTTATTGATTTTTAAAAGATGATGATAATGATGATCATTGATTTGAATTTTGAATTTTGAATTTTGAATTTAAATTTGAATTATGGTTGTGATATTTTCCTTAAAAAGATAAATACCATTTTTTGTGAGAAGAATTTATTTAAATAAATAAAAGCAAATAGGAAAATTGTAATTTTCCCTGAAAGGGAATAATGCTGCATGAATGACACAGTCCAAGGACTATACCATGCGTGTATATGATACTGATAAAGTATCGGCATTGTTTTTATTGAATTTATTTAATTAATTAATAATTTGAAAATAGATATTTTTGAAATTTGGTAAGTTAGATATTACATAAATCAATTCCTATCATCATTATGATTATATTATTATATTATTATTGTTATTATGAATAATAATGTAATATGTAATCTATATATATTATGTGATAATAAGAGTGGTGATTCAGAAGAGTTTTCATAAAATTGTCAAAGAATAAATTCTTCATCTTCTTCTCTTATTATTCTAACATTTCTCAAACCATAATCCAAGTACTCGTGTCTTGAGATAAACTTGTGATTTCTAAACTACAAACCCTTATTCACTATGTGCCCACCCACATCTTGAGGTGTAGAGAACACTCGGGAAGATCGTGGTATGAGTACTCAAAGCGCTGGATAGGATGATCGTTATTTATACAAAAAGACTTCAAGGACACTTGATAGGCTTCAACAGGTAAATATTTTTTTTCTTGAATATTTGTATACATGTGCATATAATATATAAGTATGTGTGAATATATATATGTTGCATGATTAATGATATTGCATATTAATGAATCTTGTATGTATTCTTGAACATATAAACAGTTTATATGAGAGGTGATTTTTTTTTTGTAGTTTATCAACTGAGCCCACTCTGAATGTTTTTTTTCCAACATGGAGTACTCAGAAAAATCTTTCAAATCATCGACAACCATGTTAGAAGATTCCATAACTGTTTGGGTTCTCATGTTATAAACACGATAAGCCTACTACTATTATTGGAATAACCAAGAAAAACTACTAGATCGCTTTTGGAATCAAATTTTCCAAGATTCTCACAATCTCTAAGAATATAACAAAGGCACCCAAAAACATGAAAAAAAATTGACATTGAGTTTCCTACCTTTCCAAATCTCATAAGGAGTTCTATTTGTATCGAGACGCAAAAAAACATGATTAATTGTGTAGCAAGCAGTGTTAATTGCTTCAACCCATAATTTTTTTGTGAGTTTTTTGCTATTCATCATAACTTTGGCCATTTCCTACAAGGTACGATTTTTTCATTCCACTACCTCATTTTGTTAAGGGGTTTTGGATGCAAAAAATTCATGCAAAATTCCAAAAGATTTACAATATTAATTATAAACAGAATTTTCAAACACCTTACCATGATCACTTCGTATTCTTATGATTTTTCCAACATTGCAAAGTTTCTCAACTCTTAGTCCTGTACAGAGAGTTTTAAAAGCATCAAATGTGTCTGATTTTTCTCTTAAGAAATCTACCCAAGTAAATCTAGAAAAATCATCCACACAGAAAAAAATGTATCTACTACCATTAATACTTTAAACTTGTACATGACCCATGAGATTCATATGCAATAATTCCAACACATTTGAAGTATTAATATCAGATAGAGCTTTATGGGAAACTTTCAACTGTTTTCCCAATTGACATGATTCACACTTACCAGGTGATTCTTTACCCAGCTTGGGTATACCACAGATGAGACCTGTAATAGCAATCTTTTTCAAATTTTTGAAATTTATATGACTAAATTTTTCAGGCCACAAATCAGTATTATTAAAACTGGATGATGATGCATGATATGTGAATTTTTGTATGAGTGTGTAACAACATTGATTTACAACATTACACTCATCATGCAAAAAATTAACAAGGAAACTTTGGTCATAAATTTGGCTTATGCTAATTAAGTTAGCTTTCAGCCCATCAACAAGAAGAACATTTTTCAATTTTTGTAACCATTCAATATTTAGGGTACCTTTTCCTAAAATGTTTCCTGTCATCCTATCCCTGAAAGTTACTACTCCACATTTCAAAGATTTGAAGTTGGTGAGTATGCTGGCATTACCTGTCATATGTCTTGAACAACCACTATCAAAGTACCATGAACTAGATGCATGTATTTTATGACATGTAAAGGAAGTCAAACAAACCGAGTTATTTTTCTTAACCCACATTGTTTTTTTTCTTGAATTTCTTTTGGTCAAGAATTGATTCATTCTACCAAAGTGTTTAACATAATTCTTTTTAAACAAATTCAACAGAGAAAAACACTTAGGTCTTATGTTTCCTTTCATACCACAAAAATGACAAACTGGTACAAATCGTCCAATTTTTGTCTTCAGATAAATTCTCTTTAGTTGTAGATCTGTTGGAACAGATGACAACTGTGTGTTCTCCGAAGAGAGACTTATTCTTGCAAAAATGTTAGTTGTCACAACAGACGAATAATTCAAAAATTTTACAAAAACCGCTTTCATAGAAAATTCAACCATTAGATCCTAATCCACTGAACTCACCAGCTCTTTTTCCTGCAGAGAGAACATCATCCAAAATTCTAGATCTTGGATTAAGCATCTTGACACATTTTTGCATAAGATCAATTTCTTTACTCACAAAATTAATTTCATTATTTTTGGAAGCAATAATCAATTCAAGTTTTTTAATTTTTTCAACTGATTTCTTGTTATTGCTAGCCATTAATCGGTTCTCAGAGAAAACTTTTAGCCATTGATCATACATTATCTTGTAAGAATCTTTCAATGACTCCTCATTAAGTCAGATTCATCAGTGTCAGTGTAAGATTCTTCATCATTCTAAACAAAATTATTAAGGCATACCAAATCCTTGGAGTCATTTGAAGAGAAAAACATACATTTGTGAACAGAGGTTAAGGCAACACTATTGTCTTCCTTGTCACTCTGTTTAGAGTCTTGATCACTCCAAGTACCTGCCATGACTTTCTTTTTCTTTAAGGTATTGGCACGCTTGGATTGAATGTGTCCAAATCCATCACATCCCCTACACTGAATACCTTTTTTGTTAGTTTCAAAGGGTTTAGAAAAATTACCTTCTGGGTTTTTGAATATAGCATTTTTGTTTCCCCATTTTTTTTTTGTACTTTTGAAATTTTTTTATTAACAAGGCCATCTCATCATCCTCATCATTTGAACTTTCCTTCTTTTATATGGAAGATTTCAAGGCAATATTTTTCTCCTTGATTTCTTCTATTTTACCTTTTTGTTTGATTTGTTGATTCAGTACAAAAGTTCAAAGTGAACCCATCAATTCTTCTACTATTATTTTGTCCAGATCTTTTGCTTCCTCAATTGTAGTGAGCTTAGTTTGAAACCTGTTAGAAAGAATTCTAACAATTTTTCGGACCAAAACATTCTCTTCAAGTTTCTCACCAAGAGAAAAATATTCGTTAGCAATATCGACATTTTTTCATAAATTCCGGTGAGGGTTTCATATTCATTCATTTTCAAATTTTCAAATTTTGTTGTGAACATAACAAGCCTAGAATGCTAGACATCAGCAGTTCCTTTAAATTGGGTTTGATGGATTTTCCAAGCATCTTTGGCCAAAACAGATGAAGAAACTAATTTAATGTAACCTTCACCAACACCATTAAAAATAGCATGTAATACTTGATTATTATAACTATACAATTTATCTTCAACATTAGTCCAATCAAGGTCAGATTTTACCTTAGTTATGTCATTGCTTTCTAGTAGAGGTGTCCAACCACTCAAAATAGCTCTCCAAGCCTTTTCATCATGAGATTTGATTAAGGCTCTCATTCTAACTTTCCAATTTGGATAGTTAGAATCATTGAGAAAAGGGGAGCGAGTTTGTAATGACCCAACTACTCTAGACTTTGGACCATTAACGACAACTATACATAGACACTAATTCTTTTAATAAAACTTACGAAAACATACATTTGAAATAACATATCTTTATTAAAGGCTTAAAACTATATAAAATTCATAAGTAGGATATGGGATCCCATTGTTGTTAAAAGAAAAACATAACATGATTTTGAATAACTTGAATTACATAATAAAGTGCGGAAAAATACATATAAAATTTAAAAAGACTTCATCCTCGATCGAACTCTCGGTCCATTGACTCCATTCCGCCTCAACACACATCCCCAAGCTTCCAAGAACCTTTCCCGCCACTAACGCTATTTTCTTGCACATATAAACAAAAAAGGAGTGAGCCTAATGCCCAGCAAGGAAAATCTAACACATAAATCATATTCATAAAATTCATATCAACATATACTAAAACATATCATAACATATGTCACATATACTATAATGGCCATTATTACTTGGGGTCCCATAAACTAAACAAGTCATATGCCCATTAGATTAGTGGGGCTTGCTAGCTAAGCAAGTCATATGCCCATAATTTATTGGGGCTTGTTAGTTGTACAGGTCATATGCCCAAGTCTACAATCATACATATTATTGCATGTTACATAACACATAATCATAAGATAACATTTATCATAACATATAAATCATATAACATAACACATAAAATCCTGTCCTATTTTCCTTACCAAAATTACCGGGATATGAGAACAGGTTTGGGACCTTGGAACACTCCTAAAAACCATAAATGGAAGGGGAAGTATACTAAAGAGAATGAGATGAAAAGAATGGACGAACTATACCATTAAGAATATACTTACCAAAAACCTTATGTTCAAGATCTTAGATTTCCTAACCAAGAATAAAGAATAGCGTTAGGATGTTGAGTAGAAAACTATAAGAATTTTAAGGAAAACAATACAGAAATGGACTAGAGTTTTGGAATACCTTGAAGACTTATATGACCGATCTAAACCTTGAACCGAAATGAGCTATAAATCTTACTTCCCAAGTGTTTAGTAAGCTTATAATCCCCAACCCAAGTGTTTACACTCTCAATAATAACCTAGCAACTTACAACCTCTGAACTTAGCTTGATGAATGAATAAATAGCTGGGTACTAGGTCCTATTTATAGAGTTTAAGGATGAAAAGATCTTCATTTAACTTGAATAAAAATAATGGCTTTCTAAGTGAAAAATATTTGAATTATCGTTCAGCAGAGGCTGAAGACTCGGTTAGAAAGATGTTGGACTTATCAAGAGGTTAAAGATTTAGAATGGGAACATTTTCAAAAACTTTCAAAAATATAAAAAGGAGCCGATATATCGCCCCTTGTAGGCGATATATCGCCTGGGCTAGCATGCCCGAGGTGATCGTACGAAGTTTCGTGTTTTTCGTATCCCCGTGTTGCGATATATCGCCCCCTATAGCTGCGATATATCGGCATACACTGAATATTTAAACACGAAATTACACAATTTTAGCTTAATTTGAATTGAGTAAACAACCTTGACTAAGTCCTCTAACGTTTTCAAAGCTGCTGACAGACCCTAGGATATTCAAATATTACTCTTAATAAACTTATTCCTCAAAAATACTTAATTATCATTAAACATACACATGACAAGTGTTACTTTCTTATTGGGTCTATCTAAACCTTATAATATAATAAATATCACCATCAACATCAGTCATATTAATCAAACCTTAGGTTAAAATTAATATTCTTAAACTATAGGTTAAACTTAGAAAATCTACAAGTGTTACTATGAGTGTCCAAATAAATCCTGGTCTGAACCAAAGTCCATAGTCATAACAATAATACTACTATTACTATAATACTACTATCTAACTAGATAAGTAAAGTTCTTGGACTCTACAGAGTTATGGAACCTCATTCTGTTAAAAAAGACATTGGAAGAACAAGAACAACAAACGGAATAAACCAAGATCACACTCAGAAATGAGTGACCCGCTCTGATACCAATTGAAATTATTTTTTTAGTAATTACCAAATAAATTAAACTATGTGAATTAATTAAGGTGCGGAATGGTAATTATGATAGGAATAGTTCCTAGTGCGCAACGAAAATTGCGGTAATGGTAGAAATGTATACAACAAAAAAATTTCATATAAACAATTTTATATGATGATCCTTTAATATGCAATATATTAATCAATATAATATGTATATGTAAAACTAATACGAAATGATTTGCCTCTTGTAGCCTATCAAGAATCCTTGAATCTTTTCATATATATTTCGATCTTCCTATCCTCGCTAGAGTACTCACACCTAGATTTTCCAAGACGTTCTCTATGCCTTAAGATGTGGGTGGGCACATAGAGAACAAGAATCAATATTTGTGAATCAAAAGTATTCTCAACACACGAGACTCTTGATTATAGGCTAGAGAGAAAGGTTTTTCTTTTGTGTGAAAAAAATGATAGTTTTTATTCTCTATGTAAAAACTTGTTGTTGTCTTTCTTCTATTTTCTATCATATAGAATATACAAAAATTATTATCATAATAATATTAATAAAAAAAATTGATCATCTTTAATAATAATAATAATAATAATAATAATGATTAAATACAAAGTCTTACATTCCATTTCAAAAAACTTTTCAAAATGTTTTATTAATTAATTAAATAAAATAAAAAACAAATAACTAATCACCATCAGTAGTACTACACGCATAGGGCAGTCCAAGAAGCCCTATGTGTGTGGCACTCTCGCTGAAAAAATGGGATTTGATTTTTTCATGCATTTTTATTTTAATTAATTAATAATTAGAAATTCACATAAAGTCTCATTTTATCAAGGAAAAGATAGCAACTTAAATTTTAAATTTCAAAATTCAAAATTTGAATTTTCATTATCATCATATTATTAATTAAATAAATATAATAGTCAAAACAAATTTGCAGTATCCATATTTATCCTTTCACGCATAAATAAAATAATTGTTTCAAATCAATTACTTTTATTTCTGCACAATTTCGAAAATTGCACAAATGCAATAATAAATTGTGCAACTTCAATTATCACATAATTGCACTTTTATCCCAAAGAATAAATATTCTCTCAAATATTTCATTCACAATTTGACCCTTGTATCAACTCTTACCTTGATTAGTGTTGATAGAGTCGCCTCGGGGACCTATGGACCAATAATTCGAAGCTCCAATAAATAAAAGATTATTAACCAAAACTCTTTGATTCAATAATTATATTTATTAATCTAATGATTATTCCACTATAAATATGAGGCTGCATTCTTGAGAATTAAAGACATATATTTACTGAGTACTTTGTTGTAATTGTTATCCCCAAAATTTGAAAATGATGGCGTGGCAATAAAAGTGACAAGTGGCAAGAAATGGCTGGGTCAAAGGTTTTAGATTAATATGGTGATATTACTGGCATGAAAATTGTTTATCTAGTTTGGAAGTGATCTGTCCGACCTGGTAGAATTTCTGTCCGACTGGAATAGATTTTTGACTGACTAGTGAAGTGCTTGGCCGACCAGTCATCTATCTTGGCTGACCAGTCATCTGTCTTGGCCGACTAGTTATCTGTCTTGGTCGACCAATGAAGTGTGTGGCCAACTGGTTATCTGTCTTGGATGACCGGTGAAGTGCTTGGCCGACCAGTCATCTGTCTTGGCCGACCAGTGAAGTGTGTGGTCGACCGGTCATCTGCCTTGGCCGACCAGTCAAGTGCTTTGGCCGACCAGTCTCTCTTCAAGGAGTGAAGTTAGCCGACTAGAGAGATCATCATTATGCAGGGAGATTTCAGTACGGACTTCCGCTAGAATTAGTCGTACCCACGCGGGAATCCTTCATATTATCCCAAAGAAATCGCATATTGTTGTATTTTAAATTTTATTATTAATTAAATATCGTGAGAGCAACAGAAATATCCCGATTATGAGGGATTTCGGTTTGTACGATCCTGAGCCTATAAATAAAGAGCTCATGGCATCATTGAGAGGATTCGAATTCTGATTTTCCTGAGAGAGTATTTGTATTCTGAGAGAAATATTGTATTCTTTTCATTTACACTACACTTAAGAAACTTAGTTGACACAGGTTCATCTGATCTTGAGTGTAGATCCATAAATCACAACTCTAAGTGGATTAGGCTATTATCAACATATTGGGGTTGAACCACTATAAAAATTATCAGTGTCGTTTTTTCTCTTGAAGGTTTATTGTAGTTTTGACTTCTACTCGTCGTTGGCCAAAATCGTGGTCAACATTTTGGTGCTTTCATTGAGAGCCTGAAGAGAAGAAAGAGACAATTACCATATTATTATGGCCTCCAAGAACACCAATGCGGCCTCCAAGAAGCCAGGCTCATCTAAAGAGCCTGCAAGACTAGAAGGCCTGGCCCTCAAGACCATGAGACTGAGCCCAGGGTCTTTCTCAAGAAGATGACTCCAGAGGTTGAACAACTCCAGGAAGCCATATGGGGGCCTTCCAAGAGGAGATGGCGCAATTCAACGCCCGGCAGGAGTCATTTGCTGAAGAGATGGCTAGACAGAAAGCTGCATTTAAGCAGCAAAGACTGGAGATGGACGCCAGGAGCGAAGAGATCAGGCGACGGCAGGAGGAAGCTGATAGGCGACACCGCGAGGCTACACTCACTCTAGAGGCAGCTACGCAGTTGACCCAGGCCAATGCCCAAGCTGCAGCACGAGGAGCAGCTACCCAGGGAGCAAGAAATACAGATGCTGATCGAAAACCCACTGACAGACCAAATTCTCGAGGACCGAACAGAAGCGGGAGTAACCCTCCTAGTCGGGAAGATGATGGAGTCTGATCTGGCACTTCCTCGACTCAAAGGGGGAACTCTAGAACCCCCTCTAGGAGCCACCGATCAGAAACTTCTAGATCCGGGAGTCACCGATCGGGCAGTAAAAAGACTCCACCCGGGTAGGAACAAACCAGAACTCTTCGAGGTAAAGGAGCTTCGCACTTCAAAGATGGGAATGGTCGTGATGAGGCTGATAGTCATCACACCAACCAATCGAAGGAAAAAAGATGGCAACGACCAGTAAGGAGGAAAAGACTGCCCGACACAGACAGAAAGGCCACCACTGCATCCCAGCCAGTAGCACAGTGGGAAAGAGCACGTCCCGCGCGGTAAGCCTTCCGAAAAAACTCAGAGCATAGTGTTCGATCGATTGGGAAGACGTAACTCTTAGAAGGATTTAAGAGATGTCATTGCTGACAAAAGAAGGACTTCCCGGTCGAAGGGCGAGATCCGACCCGACCTGCCAGTCAAGTAGAAATACTTTATGTCAGTGCGCCAGATAGGAACGCCCGATCAGGCGGTCCAGACCTTGAGCCCTCAGCGGTCGTCCCAGGCATCCAGGCCCAGCTTGATGCGCTAACAGCTACAGTTCAAGGTATGTCGAAACGACCTTCTACAATCGATCTGGTAGACCACAGGAGTGGTAGCCCATTTTGTGCCTGAATC
Source organism: Humulus lupulus (assembly GCF_963169125.1). NCBI lineage: Eukaryota > Viridiplantae > Streptophyta > Magnoliopsida > Rosales > Cannabaceae > Humulus > Humulus lupulus. The sequence continues at coordinate 233,263,038 of NC_084802.1, read as the reverse complement.
AGAGCAACCCAGCCGCCAGCAAAGTATAAAGCACCGGTACTACCAGTTTATACAGAAAAGGCAGACCCAATAAGGCATGTTGGGATTTTTGAAGACCAAATGGAGCTGCTCGAAGTGAGTGATGACTATCACTGCAGAGTTTTCCCCACTACATTGTCCGATACTGCCCAAGAGTGTTATTGGAAATTCAAGCCAAACTCCATTACCTCTTGGGAGAGTTTCAGGAAAGAATTTTGTAGACAGTTCAGCGCTGCTCAAACTCTTCCCATTTATGCCAATCACTTGGCAGATATCAAACAAGGGAAAGATGAATCTCTCAAGAACTACATATAGAGGTTCGTGAGAGAAGCCAACCGAGCAACTGCTGTTGGAGATGAGGGGAAGATGGTTGCCATATCTTTTGGTATAATCTATCGACGTCCCTTGTGGGACAGTATTCATCGCAGTCCAATTTCAACACTACAACAATTTCTTGACTGGGCGGACAAATATATGAAATTGGATGACGCGATTGAGAAAGGAGAGAAAGGCCTAAACAATCTGGGCGGATCAACTGATCCTCCTAAGAATGGTGGAAATGGACAAAATGGTGGGAAGACACGTGGAAATAACGGGTCTGACCACCATGAGGAAAAGAAGGCTAAGTCGGGACCAAACGACAAGCCAACTAAGTATGAATCTCGGTTCACCAATTACACCACTCTTTCGGCCAGCCGAGCAGAAATATATCTGGCGAGTCATCAAGAGGTTCCTTACAGAAAACCCCCCACCCATCAGGAAGGAGATGAGTAAGAGAGACTTGAATATGTTCTGTCGTTTCCATAGAGATTATGGTCACGACACAAATGAATGCAATCATCTCAAAGACGAGATATATTTTCTCCTCCGGTCGGGAAAATTAAAAAAGTATCGAGCAGAAAAGACCCAAGGAGAAGGAAGTAACAATAATCCTGGGTTTAAGTGATAGCAGTCTCCGCCCTTGCAACCTGAGCCTGTGGACTTCACTCTAGACACTATATGTGGAGGTCCACATCTGGCTGGGGATAGCAACAAGGCAAGAGAGTGATATGCTCGAACGCTTCGACATGAGTTGGATGCAGCATCGACATCTGAGGTCATGGCTATAGAGGAGCGACCTCCAAAGAGCCCACGGTATGAAAGTGAGTCTATCACTTTTACTGAAGATGATGCACGGCATGTGAGATATCCTCATAATGACCCCCTCGTCATTACAGTCCAAATAGCAAACATGAAGGTGAAGAGATGTCTGGTCGACACGGGGAGCTCTGTGAACATTATTTACAAGTCATCTTTTGAAAGGATGAAACTATCCATTAATGACTTGAAGCCATGCTCTCAAGTCATTTCTGGATTTACTGGAGAAGGGTTGTCACCGGCCGGAATGATCAAGTTACCGATCACAACAGGAGATGCTCCTAAGCACGAGACAGTTATGATGGAGTTTTTGGTAGTCGACTATTTGTCAGCTTATAATGTGGTAATTGATCGACCACTACTCTAGGCCTTACATGCGGCAGTCTCTATATGGCACCTTTCTATGAAGTTGTCGACCATTGCAGGAATAGGTTGTGTCCAAGGCGACCAAAGAGAAGCTAGAGAGTGTTGCAATGCCTCGGTAGCTAAAGCACGAAAGGGAGCTAAGGAGAATAATATGGCTGTGTGTGTAGATAGAGAAGAAGTAGAGGAGATGGATGTCAACCAACAAAGCATTATGGTTGTAGCCAATAAGGAAAGAGTATTAGAAGATGTTAACCAAGGAAGCACTCTTGGTTTCAATAAGCATCAAGCCCCATCCGGTGATGAGGTCACCAAATAGGGCATTGCCCAAAGCGAGAGAATGGACTTTGATCCTCGCTTTAGGGATTTCGATAGCGAAGTGGGACCCATGGAAGAATTAGAGGAGGTCTCAATAGATGAGAATGACCTGACCAGAGAGGTCAAAGTTGGAAAAAAGTTGAAGTTTGAAGTAAAAGCACAGCTAGTAGAATTTTTGCGGAGGAATCAAGATGTCTTTGCCTGGTCTCACAAGGATATGGTGGGTATCTCACCAACTGTGATTAGCCACATGCTCAACGGGGATGAAAGCTACCCAGTAGTGCAGTAGAAGAGAAGATTGCTTGACAAGGAGCAAGCAAAGGCTCTTAAAGAGGAGGTAGAGCGACTAAAGGAGAACAAGTTCATAAGAGAGGCTTATCACCCCACCTAGGTTTCAAACCCAGTATTAGTGCCCAAGTCCAATGGGAAGTGGAGGATTGTGTGGACTTTACTGATCTGAATAAATCATGTCCTAAGGACTGTTCTCCTTTACCAAGGATAGACCACTTGGTTGATGCGACCTCTGGCCATGAAACTTTGTCTTTTATGGACGCTTACTCGGGGTATAATTAGATTAGTATGCACCCTCCCGATGAGGAGCATACCAGTTTCTGAACAGACATAGGGTTATATTGTTATAAGGTCATGCCATTCGGCTTGAAGAACGCGGGAGCCACCTACCAACGTTTAGTGAATGGCATGCTCCGTGACTTAATCGGCAAAAACATGGAGGTGTACGTAGACGATATGCTGGTAAAGTCAAAGGAAGCTGAAGGACATGTACGAGATTTGGAGGAATGCTTTGCAGTACTGAGAAAGTACAGCATGAAGTTGAACCCCCTCAAATTCTCGTTCGGAGTAAATTCTGGAAAATTCCTTGGGTTTATTGTTAACTCACGAGGAATAGAAGCGAATCCCGAGAAGATAAAGGCACTCGCAAAAATAAAGTCTCCAGCCAGGATTAAGGATGTGCAAAGTTTGACTGGGCGGATTGCTGCTCTAAGTAGGTTCATTTCCAAATCAACGGACAAATGTGTCCCATTTTTTAACTTACTTAGAGGAAGCAAAAAATTTGAATGGACGGAAGAGTGTGAGCAAGCTTTTCAAGCCATAAAGAAACACTTGGCTCAACCTCCTGTTCTTTCAAAGACAGTAGATGGAGAGGACCTTTTTGTTTATTTGGCAGTCACAGAGCATGCTGTCAGCGCTGCTCTAGTGCGAGAAGAAGATAAAATGCAGCATCCAGTATACTATGTTAGCAAATGGTTGATAGGAGCGGAGTCAAGGTATCCCGTGATCGAAAAGCTGGCCTATTGTTTAGTATTTCCATCTCGCAAATTACGACCGTACTTCCAGGCACATCCCATTAAAGTACTTATTGATCAGCCCTTACGCCAAGTCTTACAGAAGCCAGAGTCATCTGGTCATTTACTTAAATGGGTGGTTAAGTTGGGCCAATTTGAAATCAAATATCAACCAAGGTCCGCCATTAAAGGACAGGCTTTGGCGGATTTTATTGTTGAATGCACTGAGATTCTTGATATTCTCGACCGACATGAAAATGTGACTGTGCAGAAAGAGAATTTTCCTACTTGGCAACTTTTTGTTGATGGGTCGTCAAATGAACATCATTCAGGTGCGAGAACTATATTGATCACACCGGAGAAGCACCGAATTCATTGCGCGTTTAGGTTCGGATTTAACACTTCTAATAATGAGGCAGAGTATGAAGCCCTCCTAGCAGGATTGCGCCTGGCTAGAGATGTTCGTGCCCGGTCGGTTGAACTAAACAGCGATTCCCAGTTGGTGGTCTACCAAGTCTTAGGGGAATATCAGGCAAGAGGTTTGTGCATGGTGGCATACTTGAATAAAAACAAGGACTTGCTAGCACAATTCGAGGAGTATACTATTAAGGTGGTACCACGTGAGCAAAACTCCAATGCAGACACTTTAGCAAAGTTGGCTAGTGCAAAAGATGCGGAAACTTTGAACATAGTACCAGTAGAATACTTGGCAGAGCCAAGTATTAATGAACGGGAAGCCATGCCCATCACATTAGCTGACACTTGGATGACACCCATCATTACTTACCTTGAGCAAGGAGTCTTTCTAGATAATCGTAATGATGCCAAGAAGATTATGAGGCAAGCTGCAAGATATATTATGATGGATGGGGTATTGTATAGAAGAGGGTACTCTATGCCATTGCTTAGATGCATAGCAGCCGACCAGTCACAAAACTTACTGACCGAAGTGCACCAGGGGTTCTGCAGAGATCATGCTGGGGGGCAAAGTCTCTCCAAAAAGATTTTGCGGCAAGGATTTTTCTGGCCTACAATGAATGAAGATTCCATGGAGTATGTGAAGAAGTGTTATAAATGCTAGAGATTTTCTAAAGTACCTAGGGTGCCTCCAAATGTCTTGAAGCAGATGCAGAGTCCATGGACTTTTGCAGTGTGGGGAATTTATCTGATCGGGAGACTACCCAAAGGAAAAGGAGGAGTGCAGTTCGTGATAGTTGCTGTGGATTATTTCACCAAGTGGACCGAAGCTGAACCACTAGCAATGATCACCTCGAAGAAAGTGTTAGATTTTGTGGTTAAGAATATAACATGTCGTTGTGGTCTGCCCAAGAAGATAGTCTCTGATAATGGCACTCAGTTCGATAGGGACTTGTTTACTGATTTTTGCACTAGACATGGCATTACAAAAAGTTTCTCCTCGGTAGCTCATCCGCAAGCCAATGGGCAGGTCGAAGCCGTGAATAAGACTTTGAAAGATACTCTAAAAAAGCGTCTAGAACAAGCTAAGGGTGCTTGGGCGGAGGAATTTCTAGAGGTTCTTTGGTCATACAGAACTACTGCCCGGACAGCAACTGGTCATACTCCTTTTTCCTTGGCATATGGATATGAAGCCATGTTGCTTGTCGAGGTCGACCCACCACCTCATCGAAGAACCACGTATGACCAGGAGGAGAATCACCAGTTGTTAGCTAAATCTTTGGGCTTTGTTGAAGAAAAGCGAGAAAAAGCAAGCTTGAGGGTTGCTGCCCATCGGCAAAAAGTGGCCCGCTATTTTAATTCTAGAGTTAGAGATCGGAAGTTCTAGGTCGGAGATTTGGTCCTTAGAAAGGTGTTCATCAAAGACCCAGCAGCTGGAGTGCTAGGACCAAATTGGGAGGGACCATATCAGATTGAGCATGTCCTGCCACTCGGCAGTTACAAACTTTCTCGATTAAATGGAGAGCTGATCAGGAACTATTGGAATGGCGAGCACTTGAGGCAGTATTATCAATGAATACTGGTTACAGAGCAGTATCTTAGTTTCAAGTGTTTAACTTGTTATTTAAGTTTTTTTGTGAACTGGCCATTTGCTAAACAGTCATTTTATTTTTGAACAATTTTATTTTGTTTAGACTCGTAATTAGATATGCTTTGTCCTTATTTTTTACGAGTAATAAAAGAGATCATGCGCAGCGCGGTCAAATCTTGCTAAAAAAATTTCATATGTGTTGATTATTTTTACTTTGGCAGTGTTCAACTGTCAATGCATTTTAAAAAAAAAAAGTTTTATGAGAGGAAAAAATCGGGCAGTGTTCAACTGGTCGGTATCCATTAGATAAATTGCCAGCATTTAAATGGTCGAATATTTTTGTAGTGTTTAACCGCTGAAATATCCTCTTTATATTCGATGTGTTTCAAGAGTAATAACTGCTCGAACAAATTCGGTCAAGTAGCAAGTGATCAAGGATTTTTCGACCCTCAATCACTTGGGGGCACATAGGGTATACTGGTATGTGATTCAACACAGGCAATAAGAGCACGAGCAAAGATATTTGTTTTTAGGTTGACTTGTAAATTTTTGAAGTCAAAAAAGGTCATTAAGCTAACTTGTTTGACAAAGCATAAGTAACTTGGAATTTTTTCAAAATTTTAAGTTAAGAACAACTATTCGTGTGTAAACAAAACACTATGCTCATAAAATGTTAGGGCAATAAGAATGTGAGAAAGCATACTTAGTAGTGACTTATGAAATGTTTAGAATTTCTAAGTTAGAAAACTAAGTACTCATATGAAAATGTAAGGCATCTATCAGAATAAAACTTTTAAATGACTCAAGTCTAAAAAGTAAAGTATTCATGCCAACAGCTCGGCCAAACGAGGAAAGTATAATAACAAAATAGTAAGATAAGTGTCTACTAGTCGGATGAGGGGTTCTCTGGTCGGCTAAAGTCTTACTGGTCAGCTAAGGGACTCCCTGGTCGGCTAAAAGTATGGTCACTGGTCTGGTAAACTATTAATAGGTTGATCAACACCATCCTCAACATCGGTGACTTCCTCTGGTCGGAATGATAAAGCAGGAGAAAAAGGCATAACACCAGCAGGATTGGCTGCCTCCTCAGTGGCCTTTGCCTCGCACTTGGCAAGTTCTTCTGCCCTGGCCTCTTCTGTGAGAAAGACGAGGTTGAGGGGCTTGTTCAACTTCCACACCTAAAGAAGCAGTTGAAACAAATCTCTTCATAGCGAGCAAGATCGGCTTCCTTTTCTCGCTTTAGCTCCTCCTTCTCGCACGTCATTTTCTCGAGTTGATCAGCCAACGTCTTGTTGGTTTGAATTTTTTTCTTTATTTCATTGGCCAGCTCCCTTAGAGATCCATCCCGCTCGGCAATGCTCTTCTTTGCCTGTTCGACCTTGGATCGAAGATCCCTTTCAGATGAAGTTAAAGTTTCTATCTTGGCTTGGGCTTCCACCAGCTGATCATTTAAGACCTTGATTAACTCCTTATAGTCTACTGCTCGGTGCTGAGCATGACTGATAGTAATAAGTGACTGCAGTGGAAAACAGAGAGTTACTACAAGTAAAAACAATTAATAACGAAATGGGATGTCTTATGATAAAATACTTACACTCATCAGTTGGGCAAGACCCCTTTGCAAGAGGACTTCAACACTGAGCCGAGGCAAAGATTCAAAGGTTTGAATTGTTGAAGCATTGTGTAGAGTTTGGTCAAGCAATTCCTTCCCAATGTCACCAGCGATGCGAAGGGGCTCACTTAAGCCAACCGAGCGAGTAGGTGTTAAACTAGCAGAAGGAGGAATTGATGAGGGAGTCAGCTGCTGGATGGTGATGGGCTGGTCAGGTAATCTCCCCTGACTGGTCGATATTTTCCTCGCAACTTTGCTTGGAGGGTTTGAGCTACTTCCCTCCCCAGGTTTCCTCTTTTGGGCAGAGGTAGTGTTGAATTGCTTGAACATATCTGAATCTGCAAAAGAGTGAAGCACAAGATTTGTTAGTAAAAATTGCAACAATATGTAGATAAATAAAAATTTTACTACTACCAGAAAACTCTACAGATTTCATACAACAATTCTTGAAGAAAGTTACTTATAACAAAACATCAAACTATGGTTACTGAACCTGAGTTTAGAATTTGATCAAGAAAGTCATCCTCTTCTTCAGATGATGAGCTAAAATCTCTATGGAGCTCAATGGTCTTCCCTTTCCTAGGCTGTGTAGGAATGACACGTCTACGCTGGTCCTCTGGAAGGGGTTCCCTAATAATAAGGTCGCCTGGTCTACGAGAGTAGGGAGATGGTTCAGGAGAGAACTGATCGGTCACTACTTCAGTGTCAGCGTTTGACTAGTTAGTTGCGTTCGCTTCTTTAGTAGTGCTGTCTCCTATGATGTTTTGATTGCTTGGTAACAACCCCACCATCTAAAGATTGTCCACGTTGACCAACCCTTTTACATCTTTCTCCTCGGTAGACATGTTAGCCAGTTCTTCTGCTCGGGAACACATTTCCTTGGTTGGCAGAGGTTGGTCGAACGGACCTGCATGCGTGAAGGCCAGGTTGTTGGCCTTAATATCTGAAGTCAAAAAATACTCTGTATAGTATTTTTCAGGATTTGATTTATGTGCAATACCATGTAGGTATTTGATCCCTTTATGCCTATGGAATAAGTGGAAGAAACATGTATTTTTGTGGCTCAAATTGGTCCTAAAGTCGAAGAGGTAGTGCACTTCATGAGGAGTGGGTGGATCCCAGCCTTGAAAGAAGTATAGAATGTATAAAGCAGATAATGCCTGAATTCCATTGGGAGCTATTTGGAAAGGGGAGACATTGAAGTAATCCGCTACTGATTGGAAGAAAGGGTGCAGTGGAATAGTAGCTCCTGGAAATACATGGTATCTAGACCAGGCACAGTAAGGTCCACCAGGCTTGTTGGCTCTCTGATGAGGTCGTGGGCATATCACATTTTCCCCTTCTAGGCCCGAAGCTTGAATGTGTTTATCGATCATGCTGGAGTTAAGTTTGGAAGGTTTGGATATGAACCAAGCAGGTGTTTCATCTTCGTCTTTTCTTGGTTTTTGAACAGCCAATTATTGAATCTCAGTTGTAAATTTCTGGATATTCTTTCTCCGGGGTTTGCTAGTTTTTTGTATCTGGCGCGGCGGTCTTGAAGAAGCTATAGTCTAGACTTCACAACGTTCCACTACCTTCTGTGCCGCTCTACGAGCCACTTGACGATCTTGGTCTTGAGGAAGTCGGTTGGATTTTTTCACCCTCATTTGTGGATGTTGAAGCTGTTGATTCAGAAACTGTTCTTTGTGAAGGAAATATAAAGCTGATCGGGGAAGGATCTTTTTAAGGCGACGAAGGCAATCTTCGGGAGTGCGACTGCTAGGGGACTTGGATGAAGAGTCACTACTTTGAGGAGTGTCGCTTGATTGGGGAATTGAAGTGTCAGAGTTTGTATGGTTGTCGCCTCCCTTGTAGTCGAAGCGATTCATCTACAAAAAAATAGTATGGGGAGGTGAGTAACCAAACAAACATAAATCAATAAGTGCAAAGGAAAATATTTATTTACTACTCAGAAAATATTTTTCTGGGTAGTAAAAATATATTTTACTCCCCAGAATAAACATGTATGAGGGAAAATAAATTTTGATGCCTAAAATGTATGGGTCATTTTTTACAAGCCCAAAGGCTTGGGGGCATTCACATGTCCAAGCAGATGTGTGCAAATGACTGATCGATTTGGGCACTGATCCGAGTGGATGTATGTGCCCAAGCGGATGGGCGTGTCCTTCGAGTGATCCGCATGATGCCCGAGCGGACGGGCTTATGTGTCCGAGTGGATGGGCGCAGTGTCTGAGCGGAGACGTGGCATATCCGAGCGGATGGTGTTGTGACCGTTTGGCTGGGGCGTGTCTTCCAAGTGGTCCGCATAGCGCCCAATCGATGGTGTGCCATCCGAGCGAATGTATGTGCACCCGAGCAGCTGGGCGTATCATCCGAACACGTCCGAAGTTACCTGATTGGATGGGGCTAGTCCGAGCGGATGCAAGGCGTTCGAGCAGTTGACATGGTGTCCGATCAGTTGGGCATTGATCCAAGCGGATTGGAGGAGCGTCCACTCGGGTGTCGTGCGTGTCCCAACAGCCAGGGTCGGTGTCCGAGCAGCCATGGGCATCTCCGAGTGATTGTGTCCTTGCATCCGAGCAGGAGGAGGCATGCCCGATCGACTTAGGTATACGTTCGAGTGTCCCAATGGTTAGGAAAGTATGGCCGATCGGCCACGTACATGCTTTCCCAATATACTGTTTTCGAAGGGACAAATCTCAAAAGGCATGGGACACAAACACATTTTTCTTACTCATAGGACACTACAACAAAATCAAAAGGTGGGATTTGAAAAGTTCATGAAGTTCTAGGGATTTTATTTGCTCATCAAATACCCATAAACCCAAATATGCAATTTGGGGTGAAAATCATTTTTTCTTCAAATTTTCATGAAATTGGAGACAAAATTGATTTACCCATAGCCTAAACTACATCAAAATAGCCACAATTTGCATCATTCACCAAAGATTCATACACAAATCCAAGAGTATATTCTAAAGGGGGTTTCGACATACAAGGGTTTTAACAAGATTTAAGTTTTTTTTTTAAAAAAAGCTTACAAATGGAGATGAGGAAGAAGAGCTTACCCAAATGTCTTGAATAGGTGTTGATTTCTTGAAGGACCCTTGGATTTTCTTGAAGAAAATTGGAGCCCTTCTTGGAGTTCTTGGAGGATTTTGGCCAAGAGGAGGAGATGCTTTGGAGCTTTCGGCCAAGGTACAAATTGGGAAGTTTGTGAGCCTTTTTTTTTCTTTTTGCTTATGGATTGTGAGCACTTATGGGTCTATTTAGAGGGAAGAGTGGAAATTGTCACTTAACTTTAGACTCTTGAAATTCTCTTGGCTATTCTCTCCCCCATGATTGGGAGAAGTTAACTACAATGATCGTGGTCTGGTAAGACGTCGTGGTTTGTTTGCAAAGGCGGGAGAATGTGTAAAGTCAGTTTTGTCTTTTTTATACCGTCAGCAGTTGGAGAAAAAAGTTTATTATGTGAGTATATCATATAAACTTGGGGGGCAAATGTTATCCCCAAAATTTGAAAACAATGAAGTGGCAATAAAAGTGACAAGTGGCAAGAAATGGCTGGGTCAAAGGTTTTAGATTAATATGGTGATATTACTGGCATGAAAATTGTTTATATGGTTTGGAAGTGATCTGTCCGACCTGGTAGAATTTCTGTCTTATCGGAAAAGATTTTTGATTGACCAGTGAAGTGCTTGGCCGACCAGTCATCTGTCTTAACCGACTAGTGCAGTGCTTGGCCAACCAGTCATCTGTCTTGGCCGACCAGTGAAGTGTGTGGCCGATTAGTCATCTGTCTTGGCCGACCAGTGAAGTGCTTGGCTGACCAGTCATCTGTCTTGCCCGACCAGTGAAGTGTGTGGCCGATCGGTCATGTAACGCCCTACTACCTTAGAGCCGTTACTAAGTGAGTTTAAAACAGAAATTGTGCATTTAATTGACTCTAAGTGGTTTCTAAAACCAAAAGTGTGAATTAAACCAGAGTTTAAGGCTGTACTCTTCGAAAATGATTAGTTTCATTGAAAAAATTAAATGTAAAACATCTGGGATCCCAAAATAAGGTTTACAAAATATTTACAACTCAAAAATAGATTTACACTTGATCAGTTATCAAAAGAATGATTTAATACAGCCATATACAAAATGCCCCCAACCAAAGCAGTCGGGCAGGCCGAACATGTACGCGCCGCCCCCACGCTCTCCACACTCATGGTCGGTTGACTGACTCCTTGCTTTTACCTGCCACACGGAGCACCCGTGAGCCGAAGCCCAGCAAGAAAACCCAAATAGTACATAACATATGCAAATCATATAGCTGGCATAATTCACTGATAAATAGGAAAACCATCATAATAAACAAGTACGGCCATGCCGCCCCAGAGGCCTTACCAAAGCCTGGGGTTTCGGTTCTCACCGCGAGGATAACTCATGTATCCCTTGGGTCCCACCCTGACTATAAGCATCCCATGTGCTGTGTGTTACTTTCGGCCCCACGGCCGTACCCGGCCTACGCCGCACTCGGCCCCTTGCCGTTCATTTCATTATAATCACACATATAGTACATTCGAAATAATCATTCACACACATCATGATTCATTTAAGGTTAAACATTTGCACATAATACAATCTGGGGTCATGCCCTGCAATCACACAGTGGGGCCATGCCCTATTCTCGGGTGTTACGGTTTTCTTACCTGTATCCCGAGCTTTCCGATGCACCACGGTCACGAGCACGGTCCACTAGCATGAGCCTCTCCAAAATCCTAGTCACAACACACATAAAACACTTTTAATACTAACCATGCCCAAAACTACTTCCCGGGACCAATCCCGTACTCTCGGGACCTCTAAAACCTTAAAACAACACCCCGGAGACATCCCCTGAACCCCCGGAGCAAAGGCCTAAAATTGCCAAAAATGATATCCTGAAATTGGCCTTGTGCCGCGGCACCCAGCAAGTCAGAGGCTCCACGCCGCGGCACGCAAAAACTGTGCCGCGGCACGCCTTCGCAGGCCCAGAATTCTGGGTTTTCCTTCGCGTTTTCCCGAGCTTCAACCTCTCCAAATCACCCCAAACCAATACCTAAACCCCAAAACTCAAATCCAAACTTCATATGAACAATCTATCAACCTATAGACACTAGAATCAAGATCAAAACATCAACACACCCAAGATCCACACCTTTGATCTCTAATTTCAGCAACCAACCCAAAACTTAACAATGCTTAGCTTAGGCTTTAAATTCCTCAAATCAAAACAGAACCCAAACTTAAATGTGTATAAAACCCTTACCTCAAATGGAGAATTCACACAAAGCTTCCTTGATCTCCTCCTAGACTCCCACTTCTCCTTCTCTTCTTCTTCTTCTTCTTGCCCTAACCTTTCTTTCTTCTTCTTTTTCTTCTATTCTAATTTTATCAAACACTCAAATTCCCAATGCCCAAACCGTGCCCCCCTAAATCCCAGATGCAATTTGTCTATTACCCTTGCCAAAAGACCATTTTACCCCTTCTTCATAACCCTTCCTAACTAAACCTTCAAGGGCACTTAAGTCCTTTCACTTCTATTTCATTTCTACCATTTTCTATCTAAAACTTGTTACTCACAGCAGTTACAAATGGTTACCCAGGTTACCCAATTACCAATAACTAACCACTCATTCTCAACTCACTTATAAGATTCCCGAAGTACCCCTAGGCTCCTCCCGAGCCGGGTACAACATCCCGTTGTGACTTTTAGACTAACTGGCTCACTAGGACCGTCTCGATGCGTGCATCCTGATAATAACATCACACTCACATGGCACGATCACATAATACAATTATCACAGTTGTGCTCTAAAATGGCCAAATTACAATCATGCTCATTCTAAGACAATCAGGTCTACATGCATACTAATTCACATAGTCATGCATCTCAAATAATCAAATAGTCATATAACGTGCAATAAGTCATAATCATGCATTAAATTCATAAAAGTCACACACAGAATCCCATTATGCCCTCCAGGCACACTACTCCAGGCCCTTAAGCCTTAATAGCGAATTTGGGGTCGTTACAACTATCCCCTCCTCATGAAAATTTCGTCCTCGAAATTTACCTGAACAACTCGGGATACCACTCCCGCATATCTGATTCCAGTTCCCATGTCGCCTCTTCGACCTTGCTATTCCTCCACAATATTTTAACCAAGGCGATGGTCTTGCTCCTCAAGACTTTGTCCTTTCTGTCAAGGATCTGAATAGGCTTTTCTTCGTATGATAAATCCCGATCCAACTCCAAGTTCTCATAGCTCAACACATGAGTAGTGTCCGATACATACTTCCGGAGCATGGATACATGAAACACGTCATGAACCCCTGATAGAGCTGGAGGCATTGCTAACCTGTAAGCCACCTCCCCAACTCGTTCCAGAACCTCAAAGGGGCCAACAAACCAGGGACTCAGCTTGCCCCGAACGCCAAATCGTTTTACTCCTCTCAGGGGTGAAACCCTGAGGAATACATGATCACCAACCTGAAATTCCACGCTCCTGCGTTTCTGATCTGAATAACTCTTCTGGCGACTCTGGGAGGCGAGCATACGAGCTCTAATCTTCTCAAGTGCCTCATTGGTCCTCTGAACCATCTTAGGACCTAAATACCTTCTCTCCCCTGCCTCCTCCCAGTGAATCGGCGATCTGCACTTTCTTCCATACAGCATCTCATACGGAGCCACTCCGATAGTCGTCTGATAACTATTATTGTACGAGAACTCAATCAGAGGGAGATACCTACTCCAAGATCCCTCAAAATCCAACACACAAGCTCGTAACATGTCCTCCAGTATCTGAATTGTCCTCTCAGACTGTCCATCCGTCTGAGGATGATAAGCGGTACTAAATCAGAGCTGCGTGCCCATTGCCTTCTGTAGGCTCTTCCAAAACTTGGAAGTGAAAGTGGGGTCTCTGTCGGATACTATCGACGTCGGAGCCCCATGAAGTCGAACAATCTCCTTCACATAAAGCTCTGCATACTGTTCCACAGTATAAGTTGTTTTCACAGGTAAGAAATGGGCGGACTTCGTATACCTGTCCACAATCACCCACACCGAGTCATGCTGACCCACGGTCTTTGGCAATCCAACCACAAAGTCCATGGCAATATCTTCCCATTTCCACTCGGGAATCCCTAGAGGCTGTAATAATCCTGCTGGCCTCTGATGTTCCGCCTTAATCTGCTGACAGGTTAAGCATCTAGCCACATAGTCCACCACGTCCCTCTTCATGCCTGACCACCAATACAACACCTTCAGGTCATGGTACATCTTCGTAGAACCTGGGTGCAAAGAGTAGAGAGTGGTATGAGACTCGTCCAGAATCTCTCGCCGAATGTCTGGATCAATCGGAACACAAATCCGTCCTTTGTACTTCAACAAACCCATCTCAGAAATAGAGAAGTCCTTAGCTGCTCCAGTTAGGACATTCTCTCTACGTTCAACTAACTGGGGGTCCCTTCCCTGTGCTTCCTTAATCCTCTCGAGGAGCGTTGACTGAAGAGTAATGTTGGCTAACCTACCAACCACTAGCTCTATACCTGCTCTGGTCATCTCTCCAGCTAATCTGTCAGATATCTGCCTCGAACTATACAACTGTCCTGGGCCCCTCCGGCTCAATGCATCAACCACTACATTAGCCTTCCCAGGATGGTATAGGATATCACAATCGTAATCCTTTACCAGCTCTAGCCACCGTCTCTGGCGCATATTCAAGTCCTTCTGGGTAAAGAAATACTTTAGACTTTTGTGATCAGTGTATATCTCGCACCTCTCTCCATACAGATAGTGTCTCCAAACTTTAAGTGCGAATACCACTGCAGCTAACTCCAGGTCGTGCGTGGGATATCTCTGCTCGTACTCCTTTAATTGCCTTGATGCGTACGCTATCACTTTCCCAGCCTGCATCAACACGCATCCCAGACCCTGTCTAGAAGCGTCACAGTAGACCACAAACTTCTCATCATCTGTTGGCAGGCTCAGCACTGGTGCAGTAATCAACCGCCGCTTCAACTCTTTAAAGCTGTTCTCACATCGCTCTGTCCACACAACTTGGTCTTCTTCCTTGTCAATTCTGTCAATGGAGTAGCAATCCTGGAGAACCCCTCTACAAATCGCCGGTAGTAACCTGCTAGTCCAAGGAAACTTCTAACTTCAGGAACATTGCTGGGTCTAGGCCAATCTCTTACTGCTTCCGTCTTGCTTGGGTCGACCAGTAACCCATCCTTACTGATAATATGGCCTAGAAATGAAACTTGCGATAACCAGAACTCGCATTTGCTAAACTTAGCATATAACTTATGCTCTCTTAACCGCTGCAACACCAAGCGCAGATGATGCTCATGCTCTGACTCTGACTGGGAGTATACTAGGATATCATCAATAAACACAATCACGAACTTATCCAGATAATCCTTGAAAATTCTGTTCATCAAATCCATAAATGCCGCCGGGGCATTGGTTAATCCAAAGGACATAACCAAAAATTCATAATGCCCATACCGTGTCCGAAATGCAGTCTTTGGTATGTCCTCTTCTCTGATCCTCAACTGATAGTAGCCTGATCGGAGATCAATCTTCGAAAACACTATACTCCCTTGAAGCTGATCAAATAAATCGTCGATCCTAGGCAATGGATACTTGTTCTTGATGGTCAACTTATTCAACTCTCTGTAATCGATGCACATCCTGAGCGATCCATCCTTTTTCTTAACAAATAAAACTGGAGCACCCCACGGCGAGAAACTTGGTCTGACAAACCCCAAATCAAGTAGTTCCTGCAGCTGAATCTTCAATTCCTTTAATTCTGCTGGAGCCATTCTGTAAGGTGCCTTGGATACTGGCTCTGCTCCCGAAGCCAACTCTATGACGAACTCAATCTCCCGCTGTGTCGGCAACCTCGGCAGATCCGCTGGAAACAAGTCTGGAAACTCACAGACAACTCTGGTTTCATTCGGTCCCACTGCCGCCACCTTGGAGGAATCTACTATACTCGCTAGGAATCCTATGCACCCCTCCTGCATCAGGTCCCTAGCCTTTAGTGCCGAGATCAGAGGCACCCGTGGTCCATTCACCGTCCCCACAAACACAAAGGGTGCCTCGCCTTCCGGTTCAAAGGTCACCATTCGTCGCCTACAATCAATTGTTGCTCCATACCGCGTCAACCAATCCATTCCTAGTATTATATCAAAATCGTCCATATCTAGCTCAATCAGGTCAACAAATAATTCTCTACCGTCTACTACTACTGGTAATGCTCTAACCCACCTCTTAGAGAGTACCAATTCTCCTGTAGGCAATATAGTCTGAAAACCCCTAGCATACAAAATACTAGGTCTACACAGCTGATCAATCACCTTAGCAGAAACAAATGAGTGCGTAGCACCAGAATCAATCAATGCAGTAAACAAGGATCCAGCGCTAAAAATCTGACCTGTGACCACTGAGGGACTGGCCTCTGCCTCCGTCTGAGTCAAGGTGAAAACCCTAGCAGGAGCGAGGCTGTCACCCTGCCTTGGCTCCTCTTTCTTAGCCTGCGGGCAATCTTTCTTCAAGTGACTGGTGCTCCCACAAACAAAGCATGCCCTGGCCCGGCACTCGCCCTGATGCCATCGCCTGCATCGAGGACACAATGGAGAGCCCCTCCAGCTGTCATTTCTGCCCTGGCGGCCACCCACAGAACCGCGAACCCTCCTGTCAGAACCATAAGGAGCAAATGAATCTGGTGCTCTCCTCTTCTGCTCACTGGGGCCGCTGCCCCGACTAGGCCCAGAAGAAGAAGGCACTACCCTCCTGGTATCACGCCTAGCAGCGTTATCCTTCCAGATCTGATCCTCAGCCCTCTCAGCAGTGAGGGCCTTGTCTACCACTTGCGCATAGGTAGTCTCTGGAGCCATTGTAATACTCACGTCACGGGTGATCATTACATTTAATCCCCGTACAAACCTGTCCCTTCTGGCCGTATCAGTCGGCACTAGCTCTGGCGCAAACTTCGCCAATCTGTCAAATACCAGGGCGTACTCAGTGACAGATAACCTGCCCTGAGTCAGGTTGTTGAACTCATCCGCCTTCGCAGCTCGAACAGCTACGCTGTAGTATTTCTCGTTAAAAATGCTCTTGAATTCTTCCCAAGTCATAGTTGCAGTATCCCTTCGCTGCCCTACTACCTCCCACCATATTCGTGCATCATTTCTAAGCATATAACTGGCACAATCAACCCTATCCCTTCCTTCAACCCTCATGAAGTCCAGGATTATAGACATTGTACTCATCCACTGCTCAGCCTGCAGTGGGTCTGCTCCACCCTCAAAGGTAGGAGGTTGCTGTTTTCTGAATCTCTCATATAGAGGTTCCAACTTGTTCTCAGTCACAGGTTGAACCGGAGCCGGTGCTACACTCGGCTATGGTATCACAGTGGCTGGTGGAGGAGCTGGTTGCCTCAACTGACTAAGCTCTTCCTCTGTTTTCTTCAACCTAGCCTCCATCTCGGCTAAGATCTGCTGGCAATTCTGAGGAGCAGGTGGAGGGTCCTGCCCCTGGTTATCATCCTCGGCCTGAATGCCGCGGAGTCTCGACGATTGGCGAGGCATTACAACTAAATGCCTGCAATCAGTGACACCGCTCATTAGGCATGATAACAAGGTCCAATTTCCACCTCTCAATCTCAACAACAACCAAGATCAATCGACCAAAATGTCATACAAATATCATACAGCATACAACAGGCCTTGCCCTAGCATCATGCATATGTTATTTCAATCATCATGCTCATAACAATCTAGGCAGGCACACAAAGCATTAAACACATATTCAAGAATATATCAATCGACCATACCAATCAACCCTGAGTCGAGCTTTTCAATGGCAGCGTGCGTACATGTTCGGTCAATCTCCAGAACCAATAAACCTTGGCTCGCTCTGATACCAAGTTGTAATGCCCTACTACCTTAGAGCCGTTACTAAGTGAGTTTAAAACAGAAATTGTGCATTTAATTGACTCTAAGTGGTTTCTAAAACCAAAAGTGTGAATTAAACCAGAGTTTAAGGCTGTACTCTTCGAAAATGATTAGTTTCATTGAAAACGTTAAATGTAAAACATCTGGGATCCCAAAATAAGGTTTACAAAATATTTACAACTCAAAAATAGATTTACACTTGATCAGTTATCAAAAGAATGATTTAATACAGCCATATACAAAATGCCCCCAACCAAAGCAGTCAGGCAGGCCGAACATGTACGCGCCGCCCCCACGCTCTCCACACTCATGGCCGGTTGATTGACTCCTTGCTTTTACCTGCCACACGGAGCACCCGTGAGCCGAAGCCCAGTAAGAAAACCCAAATAGTACATAACATATGCAAATCATATAGCTGGCATAATTCACTGATAAATAGGAAAACCATCATAATAAACAAGTACGGCCATGCCGCCCCAGAGGCCTTACCAAAGCCTGGGGTTTCGGTTCTCACCGCGAGGATAACTCATGTATCCCTTGGGTCCCACCCTGACTATAAGCATCCCATGTGCTGTGTGTTACTTTCGGCCCCACGGCCGTACCCGGCCTACGCCGCACTCGGCCCCTTGCCGTTCATTTCATTATAATCACACATATAGTACATTCGAAATAATCATTCACACACATCATGATTCATTTAAGGTTAAACATTTGCACATAATACAATCTGGGGTCATGCCGTGCAATCACACAGTGGGGCCATGCCCTATTCTCGGGTGTTACAGTTTTCTTACCTGTATCCCGAGCTTTCCGATGCACCACGGTCACGAGCACGGTCCACTAGCACGAGCCTCTCCGAAATCCTAGTCACAACACACATAAAACACTTTTAATACTAACCAAGCCCAAAACTACTTCCCGGGACCAATCCCGTACTCTCGGGATCTCTAAAACCTTAAAACAACACCCCGGAGACATCCCCCGAACCCCCGGAGCAAAGGCCTAAAATTGCCAAAAATGATATCCTGAAATTGGCCTTGTGCCACGGCACAACTTTCTTGTGCCGCGGCACCCAGCAAGTCAGGGGCTCCACGCCGCGGCACGCAAAAACTGTGCCGCGGCACGCCTTCGCAGGCCCAGAATTCTGGGTTTTCCTTCGCGTTTTCCCGAGCTTCAACCTCTCCAAATCACCCCAAACCAATACCTAAACCCCAAAACTCAAATCCAAACTTCATATGAACAATCTATCAACCTATAGACACTAGAATCAAGATCAAAACATCAACACACCCAAGATCCACACCTTTGATCTCTAATTTCAGCAACCAACCCAAAACTTAACAATGCTTAGCTTAGGCTTTAAATTCCTCAAATCAAAACAGAACCCAAACTTAAATGTGTATAAAACCCTTACCTCAAATGGAGAATTCACACAAAGCTTCCTTGATCTCCTCCTAGACTCCCACTTCTCCTTCTCTTCTTCTTCTTCTTCTTGCCCTAACCTTTCTTTCTTCATCTTTTTCTTCTCTTCTAATTTTATCAAACACTCAAATGCCCAATGCCCAAACCGTGCCCCCCTAAATCCCAGCTGCAATTTGTCTATTACCCTTGCCAAAAGACCATTTTACCCC
This sequence comes from Humulus lupulus, assembly GCF_963169125.1. Lineage (NCBI taxonomy): Eukaryota > Viridiplantae > Streptophyta > Magnoliopsida > Rosales > Cannabaceae > Humulus > Humulus lupulus. The sequence goes on along the minus strand of NC_084802.1, from coordinate 233,243,655 downwards.
TTCTTCATAACCCTTCCTAACTAAACCTTCAAGGGCACTTAAGTCCTTTCACTTCTATTTCATTTCTACCATTTTCTATCTAAAACTTGTTACTCACAGCAGTTACAAATGGTTACCCAGGTTACCCAATTACCAATAACTAACCACTCATTCTCAACTCACTTATAAGATTCCCGAAGTACCCCTAGGCTCCTCCCGAGCCGGGTACAACATCCCGTTGTGACTTTTAGACTAACTGGCTCACTAGGACCGTCTCGATGCGTGCATCCTGATAATAACATCACACTCACATGGCACGATCACATAATACAATTATCACAGTTGTGCTCTAAAATGGCCAAATTACAATCATGCTCATTCTAAGACAATCAGGTCTACATGCATACTAATTCACATAGTCATGCATCTCAAATAATCAAATAGTCATATAACGTGCAATAAGTCATAATCATGCATTAAATTCATAAAAGTCACACACAGAATCCCATTATGCCCTCCAGGCACACTACTCCAGGCCCTTAAGCCTTAATAGCGAATTTGGGGTTGTTACAGGTCATCTGCCTTGGCCGACCAGTCAAGTGCTTTGGCCGACCAGTCTCTCTTCAAGGAGTGAAGTTGGCCGACTAGAGAGATCATCATTATGTAGCGAGATTTCAGTATGGACTTCAACTAGAATTAGTCGTACCCACGCGAGAATCTCTCATATTATCCCAAAGAAATCGCATATTGTTGTATTTTAAATTTTATTATTAATTAAATATCGTGAGAGCAACAGAAATATCCCGATTATGAGGGATTTCGGTTTGTACGATCCTGAGCCTATAAATAAAGAGATCATGGCATCATTGAGAGGATTCGAATTCTGATTTTCCTGAGAGAGTATTTGTATTCTGAGAGAAATATTGTATTCTTTTCATTTACACTTAAGAAACTCAGTTGACACAGGTTCATCTGATCTTGAGTGTAGATCCATAAATCACAACTCTAAGTGGATTAGGCTATTACCAACATATTGGGGCTGAACCACTATAAAAATTATCAGTGTCGTTTTTTCTCTTGAAGGTTTATTGTAGTTTTGACGTCTACTCGTCGTTGACCAAAATCGTGGTCAACAGTAACCATACAATGTCCATTGATATAATCATTACATACAAATTAATCTTCTACTGATGATTCATAATTAAGTGGGAATAAAATTAGCGTTTTACCCTTTTAATTATATCTTAATTCCTAGTGTACCATTAACTTTACTACTGAAGGTTAATTCATAATCTGATTATGAATTTGACATCAATAACATTTTTAGTTCCAAAAGTCAACCCAATAGGGAACAACCACTCAATATGTAAGAAAGTATAGATTCCATATCTATTAAGCTATGTCCCCAGCCATATACATCATTGAGTCCCCAAAACAATAGTTCTTAGCTTGACCATTCTGACAAACTGTAACGCATGAATCAAAGGATCAAATGACATATATAGGAGTTCATAGTAACTTCCGGATTAATATCAGTTTGTATATGATCATCAGTTGATATGTTTTATAATACTACGAAACTATATTTAAACAAGTATTAGTAAATCACATATGGTACGGTTCTACATACTCTCACCATGCAAAGTACCTCCACTAAAGTGTCATACTACACTAGTAAACCCGGATCTAGGTCACATGTATTCATAATACTTGTGGACCGTATTAGCAGTAATTAATCTAAAAATTCCATAACTTTATTTTACTGCAAACTATTTAAGTTCATTATCTCAATCTCGATCCTCTCATACCAATATGAGATTAAGACCACATAGATGAACTTGGGAATTTAATGATGTTTACTTAAAATTATTAACAATAATATAGTACATAATCTACATATATACAATAATTCAATTCATTAATTTTTTTCATTAAAACTATTGTCAACTACAATTGCTTTAAGGGCATAATTCCCAACAAATTAAATGTTGAAACAAATTTCAGACCTGTTGAGACAAAATAAGAACTTTTCACGACATAAACTGAACACAATAAAAAGGCAGTGAAGAAACAATAAAGAACACAACGAATTTTTACAAGTTTCAAAAACATTTTCGGATAACCTACTCCTTGGGGCCACACCCAAAGAATAAAACCAATTAATAAAGAATCACAAGTACAAAATATTGACTTAAACAAAACAAGACACCCTCTTGAGATTTGCCGCAACTTTGTTGTACTTGTCTTCACTAATCTGATTTTGATTGAAATGCCTAACCACTTAACCTCCCTTCAATGGCCAGCGAGTTCTTGCATCCTCTCGATGCAAGGCTTATAAAAATCTTCTCCCAAAGACTATGAGAATTGTGTTCAAATTAGAACTTGTATTCACTCATGAATGTGGTATTGACTCACCACAAAACTAAACACTCATTTTACTACAAGAACACGCGAATACAATGATCTTGAATACAAACTATGAACTGTCATGAATATTACAATTCACTCACAAATTATTCACCAAAGGATTCACATTTTCTCAATGCCCTAGAAGCCTATTTATAGAGACAAATTCATGATAAAAAAGGCTTAAAAAGAATCTCCAATAAAAGCAAGAATATTTGAAGATATTCTTGATTAATGAAGATTTCCTATTTTTAGATGATCCGACAGACACGGATTTTGCCGGAATAGCTAATACATGCGTTCGATCAAATTTCTCAAGATAGAAATAACAATTAATTCATTCAAATATTGTATTCCCTGAAGTTAATTATCTTGAGCAACACGAAAATCAATAAATATACTATAAATGAATTCGAATAAGAACAAAATATTTTCTTTAGAACACCAACATACAAATTCCTTTTATAAACATATTGTGAGAATATCAAACTAAATAAGGAATTATTTGCAAACATTACAAATTAATCCAAGATATTAATTCCGAAAATTACAATAAAAAGAAATTTAAAATCATCTTCTAAATAAAAATATATCTCTATAAAATTTGCCAATTTTAGGATTTACAATTATACATATCATTTAACATAAAGATCCAATATTATTAATGTGGTCTTGAATTAAGAATATGTATAATGATAAAAATACAAGATGATTTAATTCAAGATAATAATATAAAAGTTGTCCATAATCTCTAAATAAAGTGTGAGCTTTATTTAATAAAGATTTTTAGTACGGTCTATCTTCTGTATAAGACATAACAGTTTATCCGAATTGTTGAGTGTAACGACTCAAAGAGATAGAGGCGCCTACAATATAAATTGTATTGGATTGGGACATGATGAAAGAAATAACTTCTTATTATCTCTGTTAAAATATAGAAGTTTAACATTCATCAATCGATGGTCATTTGAGACTTGATCTCAATCCTGAAGTAAGTAATGAACTCTTATTTGTGCTTTTATGACTTTTGACTTATTAGGTAAGCTTCAATATTCCTACAACCGATTTCCTGATATCTTGGAGTCATAGAAATACAAGTTACTCGGAACATACTTCACAAATATGGAATCTGCTCTTTACTTAAACGAAAACATATTAGTTGTTCCTTTTAGTATCAATTCGGGGCTTGAACATAGAGCGCTCAATTTTTGTTAGAGACCATAAATGTTATTCTATAATTAAATTTATACAATAATGTTCATTAAAGGATCAATGGAAATAATTGATAAAAACATAATTAGAGAGTTTAACAGACATTAAGACCTAGCTCTAATTATGAACAACTAGTAGATGGTCATAACTCATGTAATGACTAAATCAATGGACGAATTTATAGTTATAGCTTCTAATAATATAATAAGATTTTAGTTTTGAGAGTTCAACTATGAATTTCTAGTAGAATAATTCATAGTTAATAAATTAATTAATGAAACTACTAGTTAGTAAAATTTATTAAATAATTTGAGCTTAGAACTATGAGTTCATACTGTCCCCATACTATCTTGATAACACAGAGGTATGATTTTTGTATTAAAAGAAAATAATTGAAAATAATAAAGTATTATTTTTAATCTTACAAATTAATATAACATCAAGAGAGTAGAAGACAATTGATGCAATTTCACATTATTTGCCAAGAGTGAAAAATAGAGAACTTTGTTATCTCTGTATTGTAAGAAGAGTACTCTCTCATCTGTTGAGATTCAAAAGTGTGTTCTTGTCTATCCTACCAAATAGCATAAACATCCACTTGCTTCTTCTCTTTTAGTGAGCCACAGTATGGGCGATGGTGAGTTAGGAGGCTAAGACGCTATTCGATTTACAAGTGTTCTACATCTAGAAAATGTATTTGTAATTTTTTATTTTATTTAGATTTATGTCGCATTAGAAATATCACATTCTAGTTATGTTTCCTAGAGTGATTCGAACCCGTGTTTTAATAATTGTTATTATTAAATTTAAATGTTATCTCATCATTCCGCTGCACTGTTAATCACATGATTAAAAACCAAGAATTGGTACCAGAGACCAGGTTGAGAACATGTGTCAAGAATCTAATCTGTATTTATTTTGAATGTATGAACACGTAGAGCACTGTTCTTATTTCTTATATATTTTGAATATGTTTTATGGATGTGATGAATATAATTGATCATTAATTATATGGTTCTCTTTCGTTTTGGTTTTGTTCTTAATTTTTTAATTAGTTTTAATGTACACCCATATTGTTTTATTGGGTATAGGTTCTTTGTAATTCCTTAAATTTATAGTTTTTAGAATTTAAATTATATTTTTGAATGAGATGTGATTCTATTAGATTGAAAACTAAAATCGCCAAAGATTACGTTGAATGATTACTGTAATCATTTTAAAAAAAATTATATGCGTGAGTGTTGTAAATGCAATCAAGCACCATTAGGTGCATAAAGTAGTGGATGATCAATTATTAAATTGATCTAAATTGATCAATCAAATTTTTAAAGCTTGCCGTGTGAACCAACTAATTGATCAAAGTCCCATGCGTTAGTTGCACTACAATTTGTGCAAGAAGGATTTTTTGTTAATTATTTAATTTAAATAAAAAATATATTTTAATATTTGATATTATAATATGTATGAGAAATATTTGGATTGTTAGTTAAATAACCAATCTTTTTGTTTAAGAAACAAAAAGATAATATTCTCCTCTTAAAAATAGGAAAATTGGTCATGGTTATCAAATTTAAATTTAAATTAATTAATTATTTTATTAATTAATTAATTTTAAAATTTTCTAAAATTAACTATATTAATTAAATTATTTAATTAATTTATTAATTACTAAATTATTTGTTAATTATTAATTTTAGGAAACAAGACATTTATGTCTTGATTCAAAATTAAGAAAGCGATTTGTTCATTTTTCTTAATTTTATTATTGGGAATATTTGACTATTTAATTAGTCAAATACCTTGTTTGTCAAACAAGATAATTAGTATTCTTTTTTAAATGAGAAATATTTGATTTATTTAAATCAAATATTTGTTTAAGAAACTACTAATAAAATTAATAATTAATTTTCATTTAGAGAAATGTAAATTTTTTAACACCTTAATTGGAGTCAAAATTTAGTTTATATATACTAATTAATTATTAATTAAAACATAATTTGAATAATTATAATCCCAATAATTGTAATTATAATAATAGTTTAAGAAACTATTTATTATAAATAAAAACAATTATGAATTATTTTTTCCCAAAATTTAATAATTGTTTTGGAAACTATTAGTTATTAATTAATAATTTATGAAATTATTATTTAATAAATGGTAACTACTTTCCTTTAGTTATTAATTGATAATTCATGAAATTATCATTTTAATAACAAAAGTTTCTTAAAATCTGAATTTTGGAAATTAGGTCATCTCATTTATAACCTAGGGTTAGGGTTTAAGTGTGCAATCCCAGAAGGGCCACAACAAAGGACGAAGCCCATGAAGATTACAAGAAGCTTTGAAGTCCAATGAATGCCTTGGTGTATTTTTGTAATTTGTTTAACAAAGAAAACCTGGTCAATACCCTAATGTTTAATTACATTGTGTTGTGCCCAAAAACACGAGCTTAATCGTCTTGTTTGCATTTTAGCTGGCAGACAGATAATGAAGACTATTCGACCCTTGGAGCTTTATATGATTTCTACGACGAGTAGCTCGAGTAAATCCCAGCCGTGATCAGACATTGAGGAGATCGCTAGTTCAAGTCAACCGGCTGTTGTTGACGCCGTTTTTCGTCAACAGTGAAAGGAGAGCACGTAAACAATAACTGATAATGGCCAATTAAAATATGACAATACTAACACATGATTTTTACGTGGTTCAGCAGTTAAATCTGCCTAGTCCACGAGTCTCTGTTATTAAACTCAAGATTATCTCTGAAAATTCTTAAGCATGAATTCTTCAGAGTTTTCTCTCAAGGTTCAGAATTTCGGTCCATTACAATGGCGCATGACCCCTCTATTTATAGAGAAGGCTGCAGAATACTATCCCACATATTTTGGGTAGTTACTCTTTTGTGTAAATAAAATAAATGGCTTTAAATGCCTATAATCAGATATAAAAGGAAACGTCCCCTGAAGACCAGGGGGCGTATAACTAACCAAATAATATCCCATGATATTATGGGATTTACAACAATAAATGCAGACTGCGTCTCTTGTGGATACTCAAAGTCATAATCATGTCTCTCTCAGGCCTTAGTCCCTCAGATTTCTCATCAGCTCTCGAGCTAATGACATCTCCCGAGGTCACATGTCTTTCGAGATCGTATGCGCGTCAGGGCTCGGAACCCCTGATCCGAGGTCGTTCCTGAAGATAGATGCATCTCGGAAACTACCTTTCGAGATCGTAAATATTTCGAGGTCACCATAATCGAGATCGTCTCAGTTTTGCAAGCTCGATATTTAATCCTGGAGCATACTTCAAACTGTACGAGTTCATTCGCCACGAATCCAGCTTTCGAGGTCACATTTAACATGGCTCGAAAACTGGGTACAACATCTTGCCCCCTCAAAAGTATTTGTTCGAATCCTAAGAGAAGGAAACTTTTGAACTACTTTCCTCGGGAACCATACCGTCATACACTTTTTGAAAATGGACACGCGTCAGCCAGGTATTGCTCATTTTTGGTACTTGAGTGCCTTGGAAACATGCCCATGATCATCCGTCTGCCACCTTTTCGGCGCCATCTTGTCATTGATCCCCATCCGTTGGATCTAGCAAGGATTTCATTCAACGCCCCGGATTAATCCCCCTTTTTCCATCTATATATACGAGACCCCACTCACCATCTTCTTTTTTATTTTCGTTCACCAGAAGCAAGAAAAGAAGAAAAAAAAAACGAAACCAGAGACCTTCCTATAAAGTTTCTATCCTGTGCATGTTTTCTCAGCCAAAGAAACAAAGAAACCCTGGTTTGTTCGAGTCCGTGAGTTCTTATTTGCAACCTCTCCTTCAATCGACAATCTCTTTGCAATCGTCATTATTGTGTAAGTATGCAATCTTTGTTTTCCATTTTGTTAGTTTTTGTTCATGCTGTTCTTGCTGTGTCTGTGTATGTACTAGTTTACATCCTTAGCATAATATGATAGGAGGTTTCTATCCGATAGGCTCTTGTGCTTTTTTAGACTCCCAACACAGAATTTACATCACTGGTTCATATCCAGTTTTGATGTTTGAGCAAGATTCCTATTTTCTGGGTTTTAAAATTTTAAGAGACGTTTCTTGTACACCAAGATTTCGGGTAAAAAACATTGGCCTTGACAAATGCACGAAACCCAAGGCTGCCTTTTCTGGTTAACTGCCACTTTTTTTTCCCTTGATTTTCGGGATTTTCAAAAAATTATCCACTCTCCTTCCTTTCTCGTGGAACGCACGTCCTGACTCTTTAATAAGGGCCTTAATATATAGCTTGTTTTGTTCTTAAACCCCGAGCTCGTAACTTCGAGCTCGCAACTCTTGCATGCATGGCCCTCACCATTTTTTCTTTCTCGCTAGATGTCACAGAATCTGGAAAGACGGTGGGGGTCGTTGCTGGCAATCCCTTATGAGCCAAAAACCCCGAGCCCAGAATCGCTGTTCACCTAGAATCAACGTCGGATAAGGGAGTACGAGCTTGCGCGCGAGCAGGAGGATATTCGAGCTCATTACCGCCGCCAGATAGACGAGGTCATAGAGGGGAAGAGGAGAGTTCTTCGGGAGGCCCTCTATCCGGAATCCAATTCTGGACCTAGGCCGATTCCCCTCGACCTTGCACTAAAGGTCACTATCGCATACCATCCAGGAGAGCTCCAATTTTCACTAATGGGGGAACCTTCTTCCTCGTAGCCGAGGAGAGAAATGTTTGAGGCCGAGCACTATTGGAGCTCGGTTACCACAACTAGTTAGATAACTGAAATCCTGGCTTTCCACGGCCTCAACCTGTCAGGCTCCTTGAAGTGTTGAGCTCCGGCTGACCATGAACGAAGCTGTTTCGCCCCTGGGGGCCATGACGCCAAGTTGAAGTACGCGGCGTGGAGCCAGGAACACATGAGGGCGGGAGCACTGTTTCCCTTGAAGTCTTTTTTCAAGGACTTCACGGATTTTGTTGGGTTGGCCCCGTTCCAACTCAACACCAATTCTTACAGGGTGCTGTCTGCCCTGAGGTCCTTATACCACGAGATGGGGTGGAAAGGACCTTCGCCTCAAGAGATTTTATATCTCTTTTGTCTGAAAAGTAACCCCTCCCGAGCTAGGGTAGGGGATGGCTTTTATTATCTCTCGAGCTATCCCAAGGAGAAGAAGGTCTTTGAAGATCTTCCCAATCATCCACCTGATTTCAAAAGGGCCTTCTTCTGGACAGACGGTCTGTCCCCGTCTCGACACTACTCGTTCAGGCGGATTCGTAAGTATTCTCGTTATCTTTATTTCTGTGCTCGAGATTTTAGCTCTTAGATCCGTACTTAGTAGAAATATGTCTTGTCTTTCAGCCAATTTTTAGCGTCCCACTCCTGACGAGACAATGAAGGAGCATAGAGAGACCCCGCTCCAACTCCCCCATGGCAGGAGGTCTCTCTTATACCTTTTACACGAGGATAGGCTCCGAAAGTGCGGACTTTTGGAGAAGGGCCAGTCCACCTCTGACTGGTCCAATAAAAAGTATGGAGTAGGTGCCTATGCCCACAGGCGTCCTCCCTCCGAGGAGAGAGGCAAGGCCCCTACTTCCAGTCCGTAGGAGGAGTCCTCCGTCGGGGAACGAGGCCAATGATGAAGCCTCGAGCCCAGATTCGGATGAAGGTAAAGCCCTCCATACCTCGAGAATGTGGTCCCCCACTCTACTAAAGCATAAGCCCAATAGGTTAGTCTCATGCCCACAGGACAGATACCACTTCTACATATGGAGTTGGGTAGACGACTGTGTTCATAGGTTTGATAGTGGGCTCGGGAAGTACGACACCATGTATACTACGGACGAGGTGTGGAACGGGATAGCTGTTCAGTACGGGACCAACGATTATAGGGACCTTTCGAGGTTATCACCCACCTATAGGGAAGGTCCTCCCCCTGCTTCTTCTGAAGATGGGGGAATTTCATGGTCCCCGAGCTCTAGTTCGGGGAAGAGTTCCAGTTAGGTCTTTTCTTTACCTGGTTTTCTTTTCTCTTTCCAAACTTATTATCATTGTCTAACTTAGATTGGAACTGCGCAGGTGCCATGGATCCTGATCTCGACGCTGTGCTTTTTAGCGATGGGGGAGCCGAAGCTCAGAAGAGCAAACGTCCGAGAATACCGCAGAGGTCCGACCGACCAACCAAGATCCCCAGACGCCACGAGACGACCCCAACGACCCAGACTACTGCGAGCACAACCGCGGAACCGACTGTCCAGGTTGATGTGTCTGGCTCGACCGCGCCCCTCTCGCTTCCTCCAACCGATACTCAAATAACAATCGGTCGGCCCCCGAAGAAACCTTCTGTCTCCAAGGTCCAGCTGCCGACGGCCCGACCTCATATTGAGGAGTTCGTGCTTGATGGCATTGCTGGGACCCAAGGGGCTATGCTCAGCTCGGATGTCCTCTCTCGAGTGGGTCAGAGCTTTTCAGGCTTCGGCGCCAACCATTGGGACCTCGTGCACAAGGCCTCAGACTGCAATACTCTTTATGATAAGAGTATCGAACTTACTATCGTGGTAACCTTCGCAACTCTCCTTTAAATGTTTGTATCTCAACTTGCGATCTAATTCGTTCTTCGTATTTCAGGCCCTTGTCGTCTCAGCACAACTTAACTATAAGTTGACCAACGAGGTACACACGAGCATGTCTCTGGCCCAAAAGTCGAAGGATCTCGAGCTTAAAATGGCTGACGAACTTAAGGACTCGAAGTCTGAACTTGAAAAAATGAAGACCCGTCTCGAGGAGCTGGAGAAGACGAATGCCGAGCTTGAACAGGCGAAGACTCGTCTTGAGAAGGCCAATGCCAAGCTCGAAGAGGAGAAATCTGCCACCTTCGACATCATGGAGAGCGAGAAGGCCCGCCTCTTGGACGAGTATAAGGAGCAGAAGGAGAAAGCGGTCGACCAAGCCATGTACAAACTTTGGGCTGATAATGCTGACCTCGATACCAGCTTCCTGGGCCCTCTCGAGGCCAAGTATGTTGAGCAGTGGAATGCCCGTCTTGAGGCAAGTGAAGCTGCTCGAGAGGCTGCTCAGAAGGATAGTCATGCTATTCGTCCTGGGGGGTCCGGTGCTACTGATGCTGAGAAGGCCAAGGAGACTCCTCTTCCTTAAATCTGATCTCGGGGAAATCATTTATTGGGGTTGCGTCCCCTTATTTTTGTAACTATTTTAATTTATGTCCATGGGGCTGATATAATTTCTTTAAATATTACTTATATATGCTTTACATTTCTTGGCTTGAAATATTTTGCACATTTTTTATGGATGAATCATTTATGTTTATTTATTCATACAAACATATTGTGGATTTAGGTTCGAAGCTCAATGCATTCATGCACAGTTTGTTCAAATCATCCGCTTCCGACCTCGTTATTTTTCAAAGTCGGATATTACTTTAACCATGAATCGAAAAGTACTTATATGGCATGTAATGTGAATGATTTGGTTATATCTTTTTTGCTTAGTCACTTTTCCTCATCCTCAGTCTTTGCTCCAAGGTTAAGAGTTCGAAACTATATATATATTTTTTAAGACATTCCAGCCTCGTTCTCGATTTATCTCGAAGTAGGTTTAGGTTCCTACTTATCATTGATTAGTTTTTTGGCTGGTTTGTTCCAAACCTGTTGAGTTTGCACATTTGGTTAATTCTAAACGTTTTCTGTTTTTGATAATTCAGTTATGTCCGAACTATCTAAGCTCGCGCATCTGGTTATATCCAAATGCTTCATATTTTTGATAACTCGGTTATGTCCGAATTATCTAAGCTCGCGCATCTGGTTATATCCAAATGCTTCATGTTTTTGATAACTCGGTTATGTCCGAACTATCTAAGCTCGCGTATCTGGTTATATCCACATACTTCATATATTTTTTATTTTTTAAGCCGATGGTATATATACCAATGATGCCCCCTTAATATCCTATGAGTGTGACCATAGGTTATTAAATTAAGAGAGATTGCAAAAATAAAAAATAAAAAGAGATAATATACTGAACGAAATAAATCTTTATTTGATGGTAATCAAAAGACAAACAAACTAATACAAATAGAAACTCATGGTTATAGGCAACACTTTTCCTACACTACTGATAGTAAGGTCTAAGGTGTTCGCCATTCCATGCTCGTGGTACTAGGCTCCCGTCCAATCTCGCAAGTTTGTACACACCAGGCCGGATGATTGACTCTATCTGGTACGGTCCTTCCCAGTTCGGCCCGAGCACTCCAGCTGCTGGATCTCGAGTTGCCAAGAATACGCGTCTCAACACCAGATCTCCCATTTCGAACTTTCGATCTCGAACCCTCTTGTTGAAATATCTGGTAGTTCGTTGCTGGTAGGCAGCATTTCTCAGCTGAGCCTCTTCTCTTTTTTCTTCAATCAAGTCTAGGGTTTCTTCGAGCTGAGTGTGGTTTGAACTTTGATCGTAAATCTGAGTTCGGAACATTGGGATTTCTACCTCAATGGGCAGCATTGCCTCGCAGCCGTATGCTAGAGAGAACGGGGTATGTCCTGTTGAGGTTCGAGCTGTGGTCCTGTATCCCCAAAGGACTTGGGGCAATTCTTTGGGCCACCGTCCCTTTGCTTCCTCCAACTTTTTCTTTAAAGAAATTTTGAGAGTTTTGTTCACAGCTTCGACCTGGCCATTCGCTTGAGGGTGAGCCACTGATGAAAATCTCTTTATTATACCATTCTTTTCACAAAAGTTGGTGAACAAGTTACAATCGAACTGGGTTCCGTTGTCGGATACGATCTTCCTCGGCACTCCGTATCGGCACACGATGCTCTTTACAACGAAATCAAGGATCTTCTTTGAGGTTATAGTTCCAATGGTTCAGCCTCCGCCCATTTTGTGAAGTAATCCACGACGACTACAACATATTTCACTCTGCCTTTGCCAGTTGGGAGAGAGCCTATGAGGTCGATGCCCCATACCGCGAAAGGCCATGGGGATGTCAACATGGTCAGCTCGGATGGTGGGGCTCGGGGTATCGTGGCGAATCTTTGGCATTTGTCGCATTTCTTCACATACTCGAAAGAATCCGTTTTAATGGTTGGCCAGAAATATCCCTGGCGTATGATCTTCTTGGACAGGCTATGCCCCCCGGTGTGGTCTCCGCAGAACCCTTCATGAATTTCTTCAATGATTTTCTTAGCTTCGGGAGGGGTTACACACCTAAGTAATGGCATGGAATATCCCCTTCGGTATAGCTTTCCGTCCAAAATGGTGTAACGGGGAAGTTGATACATCAACTTTCGAGTCTGGTTCCGATCTTTTGGAAGAGTTCCATTTTCGAGATAATCAACTATCGGGGTCATCCAGGTCGACTCTGTTTCGATCATACACACATATTCCTCTTCTGGCTCGTTAATGCTAGGTACTGATAGGTGTTCTATGGGCACAACATTCAGCTCTTCATTTTCGGCGGATGTGGCGAGTCGAGCTAAGGCATCGGCATTTGAGTTCCGTTCTCGGGGAACCTGTTCGATTGCATAAAACTCGAAATACTCCAATGCGGATTTTGCCTTCTCCAGATAAGCTGCCATTCTAGTGCCACGAGCCTGATATTCTCCTAGGATTTGATTAACCACGAGCTGGGAGTCACTGTAGCAGTGTATAGCTTTAGCTTTGAGCTCCTTTTCTATACGAAGTCCTGCGAGTAAAGCCTCGTTATTCGATGCTTTAAAGCCAAATCTTAGGGCAGAATGAAATCTGCTTCCTGCGGAGGTAACCAAAATGACCCCTGCCCCTGCTCCATTTTCATTTGACGAGCCGTCGACGTAAAGTTTCCACAGCTCGTGGGCCGTGGTTATTACCTCGTCGTCGGTTATACCCGTACATTCCACTATAAAGTCCGCCAATGCCTATGCCTTAATGGTCGTTCTCGGGTGGTAGGTGATCTCGAACTTTCCGAGCTCAACAGCCCATTTAAGAAGTCGACCTGAAGCTTCTGGTTTAGACAGGACTTGCCTAAGTGGTTGACCAGTCAGCACATGGATGGGATGTGCCTGAAAGTAGGGGCGGAGCTTACGGGATGAATGAATTAGACTGAGCGCGAGTTTCTCCATCAATGAATATCTTGATTCTGCCCCCAATAATCTTTTACTGATGTAGTAAACGGGTCTTTGCACCCTCTCTTCTTCTCGGACGAGCACTGCACTTATCGCGTGTTCGGTAGTTGAAAGGTATAGGTACAGTATTTCCCCCATTTCAGGTTTTGACAGGATGGGTGGTTCCGCAAGGTGCTTTTTGAGCTCTTGAAAGGCTAGCTCGCATTCCACCGTCCATTCAAACTTCTTACCTCCTCTCAATAAGTTGAAAAATGGAAGACCACGATCTGTAGATTTCGAGATGAATCTGCTTAGGGCTGCCATCCTGCCAGTCAGACTTTGGACGTCTTTATGCCTTCGAGGTGAGGGCATGTCAATCAGGGCCTTGATCTTGTCGGGGTTAGCCTCGATTCCACGAGAGTTTACAATAAAGCCCAGAAACTTTCCTGAAGATACCCCAAAAGTGCACTTCTGAGGATTTAGCTTCATGTTATACTTCCTGAGCTCGCCGAAGCACTCTTCGAGGTCATCAACATGGTTCTTGTTAAGTTGAGACTTGACAAGCATGTCATCAACATAAACCTCCATGTTGTTCCCTATTTGCTTTGAAAACATCATGTTTACGAGCCGCTGGTATGTGGCTCCAGCATTCTTGAGCCCGAATGGCATGACATTATAGCAGTATAGCCCTTTATCCGTGATGAAGCTCGTATGTTCTTGGTCGGGGGCATGCATGGGAATCTGGTTATATCCAGAATAGGCATCCATGAATGACATCAGGCTGTGCCCCGCCGTGGCATCCACGAGCTGGTCAATCCTTGGTAACGGAAAACAGTCTTTTGGGCAAGCTTTGTTGAGATATGAGTAGTCAATACAGGTTCTCCACGTCCCATTGGGCTTTGGGACCAACACCGGATTGGCTACCCAGTCAGGGTAAAAGGCATCCCTAATGAATCAGTTCGCCTTCAACCTGTCAACCTCCTCCTTTAGCGCCTTCTTTCTGTCTTCGTCCAGCTGTCTTCGCTTTTGTTGCTTTGGGGGAAAGCTTTTGTCTATGTTTAGAGCGTGGCTTGCTACATTTGGGCTTATCCCTACCATGTCTGAGTGTGACCACGCGAAGACATCCTGGTTTTTCTTCAAAAAACAAATTAATTGCTATTTTGCCTCGTCTTGGAGGTGTTTTCCGACCTTCACCTTCTTCGAGGGATCAGTTTCCTCGAGCTAAAATTCTTTGAGCTCCTTTAAAGGTTCGAGGTCAACTTTCTCCTCAATCCTCGGATCAATCTCCTCGTCAATTTCTAAAACCGTTCCGTCTTTGTTTTTTATGATAACAAGTGCTTGAGCGTTCGTTTGTTTCTTTCCCCTCAAGGAGATGCTATAGCATTCCCTCCCTGCCAATTGGTCTCCTTTTAATGTCCCGACTCCGCTAGGGGTCGGGAACTTAAGGGCCAGATGCCTTACTGATGAAACTGCCCCCAGCCCGACCAGGGCGGGTCTCCCGAGCAGCACATTGTAGGCAGATGGTAAGTCTACTACCACGAACTCCATTATCTTGGTCACCGAGACTGGATAGTCTCCCAAGGTCACGGGGAGCTCAATGGATCCCATACAGGCAGTTCCTTCTCCTGAAAAGCCGTACAAAGTAGTTGCACATGCTTTCAGGTCGCGAAGGGAGAGTCCCATCTTCTCGAGGGTTGCTTTATAAAGGATGTTGACTGAGCTCCCATTATCTATGAGAACTCGGTGGACCCTTTTATTGGTCAACTGAAGAGTAATGACCAGCGGATCATGATGAGGGAACTGAACATGGGAGGTGTCTTCCTCGGTGAAGGTTATTGGTTGTGTTTCAATCCTCTGGCTTTTTGGTGCCCTAGGTTCGGGTTCATAAGGAGACCCGTCCCCTGTCTTCAACTCGTTAACATACCTCTTTTGGGCATTCCTGCCCCCTCCTGCGAGATGAGGCCCTCCCGAGATGGTTATTACATCCCTCCATTTATCGGCGGGGGCCTGTCTTCTTCCCGAGCTCGGGAGTTATTGTTTTGTGTCGTCGGAGGCGCGGCTACTCTCTGGCTCACGGCCGCCTGACCAGTACTCTGGTTTTTGACATATTGCCGGAAGTAACCTCTCGAGATCAACCCTTCGATCTCGTCCTTCAGTTGTCGACATTCATCGGTTGTATGCCCGGTGTCTCTGTGGAATCGGCAATATTTACTGGAATCCCTCTTGGATTTTTGATTTCTCATCGGGTCTGGGCGCCTAAAGGGGACCTGGTTTTCATTAGCCAGGTATATGTTCTCCCGAGACTCATTGAGCTCGGTGTATACGCTATACACGGAGAAATACCTCTCCCCTTTCTTTTTCTTTCCTCCCTCAGCTTCGGGGTTACTTCCTTCGTTCTTTTTTCTCTTGGAGGGGTTCTCCGTGGCAGGCTCTGGAGCTGCTGGGTCCGCCGAGGTTGAGGCAGAGTTGATGTTTATCGTTGTAGTTTCGGACTGGGGAGTCGCTTTGAGCGTCAACCTCGCTTCCTCTACATTGACAAACCTCTGCGCTCGTCTGTTAAACTCGGTTATTGACCTTATCGGTTTCCCTTGCATGTCGTCCCAAAGGGCACTTCCCGGTAATATACCAGCTCGGATAGCCATTAGGTGCCCACTGTCATCTACGTCCCGAGCTCGGGCGACTTCTAGATTGAATCTTGTTAGGTAACTTTTTAGTGTTTCGCCCGGCTGTTGTCGGACGTTAGTTAAGGTGGATGCTTCTGGTCTGACCCCCATCATTGCTCTGAACTGCTTCTTAAAGTCTTTAGACAACTGCTCCCATGAGGTTATTGAGTGTCTCTTATATTTTTCGAACCAACTTTTGGCAGGTCCTGCCAATGATGTTGGAAACAACATGCACTGGAGCTCGTAACCCACGTTACTGGCTCTCATGATAGTGTTGAACGTGCTCAGGTGACTATACGGGTCGGTTTTTCCTTCAAACGTTGGGACGTGAGGGATCCGAAACCCTTGAGGAAATTGAGTGTTGGAAATATGGGGAGCAAACGACTCGAGCTCCTCATCAGAGTCCTCATATCGACCATTTCCTCGTTCATTCTTTAAAAGCCTAAAGGCTCTTTCGAGCTGATCGATTCTTTCTTGGACTGGGTCAGTAGGAGGTACTGTCTGTAATTGATTGTCATTGATCGTGATTCCAGGCTCGCGTCTCCGCTCGGGGTCTCTACGCCTATTCAAGCGATTCCTCAAGTCAGGATTCGTTTGGTCACCATTACCCCAACTCTGATTCAGGTGGTCTCGCAGGTCGTGACGATTTTTGCGGCTTCCGATATTCTCACGACCTCGGTCATGCTTACTGACTGACCTGGTATCTCCGGAATCTTCACTGGTAAAACTCATTGCTTGGTTATTTCGTGATGGATTTTTCCCACGTCGCCTCGTCTCCGCAGTGCGAGACCAAGACGTCTGACTTTTCTCAGACGGGGCGCCTCTCCACTCCTGGAAAGTCTCCCTGTTTCCTTGTCTTTCCCCCGCACGCCCTTCATTCTGATCTCGAACGGGTTGAGCGTTCCTGCGGGGGGGCGAAGGATATCTTATGGGTGACGGAGGGAACCATATAGTCGACGGTGGCTGCCACCCTTGTCGCGGCCTAGAGGGTCCGGAATTCACCCGAGATGGGTCGGTCGCATTTGGTGCGCTCCCAGGTACCTGAGTCCGAGCCTCTGCAGGGGTTCGGTTATTCTCAGTTCCTACAGGCACTTCCACAGGCGGGTTAGCCGGGGCCCGAGCCCGAGTACTCCTCTGGGGCCTAGGTGGAGCGGATGGCTCTGCTGGTGCCGGAGGTTGAGTCGGCCTTCTTGTGGCAGCATCTTTTCGTGGACGCCCACGGGGTCTCTGGGGAGGAACATGCACGTCCCTTGGAGGAGGGACTTGGTTTTCGCGTAGAGGCGGGGGCTGAGCCACCTGCGCCTCTGTGGCTATCCTTGTCAACTCATTCCGTTTGTTGGCCTCTGCCAACAGCTGTTTCAACTGCCGGTTTTCAAGTTCCACAATAGGAACGTACCGCTCAGGATTGTAGTACATATCCTCATCTCTTGGTGGAGGAGGTGGTCCCCGGTAATCAGAAGACCCACTTCTCTCTTCAACATCCGGATTCTCCATTGGCTGTTTTCCAGGACGTCTTGGGTAATTTTCTTCAGGTGTGTTCTGATTGTTTGTGGCCATGATTTTCTCAGGGATGAATGCTTAAGGCTCTCAATGAAAGCACCAAACTGTTGACGCCGTTTTTCGTCAACAGTGAAAGGAGAGCACGTAAACAATAACTGATAATGGCCAATTAAAATATGACAATACTAACACACGATTTTTACGTGGTTCAGCAGTTAAATCTGCATAGTCCACGAGTCTCTGTTATTAAACTCAAGATTATCTCTGAAAATTCTTAAGCATGAATTCTTCAGAGTTTTCTCTCAAGGTTCAGAATTTCGGTCCATTACAATGGCGCATGACCCCTCTATTTATAGAGAAGGCTGCAGAATACTATCCCACATATTTTGGGTAGTTACTCTTTTTGTGTAAATAAAATAAATGGCTGTAAATGCCTATAATCAGATATAAAAGGAAACGTCCCCTGAAGACCAGGGGGCGTATAACTAACCAAATAATATCCCATGATATTATGGGATTTACAACAATAAATGCAGACTGCGACTCTTGTGGATAACACTTGTGGATACTCAAAGTCATAATCATGTCTCTCTAAGGCCTTAGTCCCTCAGATTTCTCATCAGCTCTCGAGCTAATGACATCTCCCGAGGTCACATGTCTTTCGAGATCGTATGCGCGTCAAGGCTCAGAACCCCTGATCCGAGGTCGTTCTTGAAGATAGATGCATCTCGGAAACTACCTTTCGAGATCGTAAATATTTCGAGGTCACCATAATCGAGATCGTCTCAGTTTTGCAAGCTCGATATTTAATCCTGGAGCATACTTCAAACTGTACGAGTTCATTCGCCGCGAATCCAGCTTTCGAGGTCACATTTAACATGGCTCGAAAACTGGGTACAACAACTGTGATGGAGGACGATTGACAATCCTTAGTTCACCTAAGCCATATCCTGAGAATCTCTATGTTTAAGTCACCATATCCTATAAACTTCCAGCTCGCGGAATGCATTCAACTCGCCAAAAACGCTTAGAATGCACAAGATGGAATTCCTAAAGACTCGGAGATGTTACACGAATTAATAACATGATGTAACTGTTGTAACCTCTGCCTAATAACATATAATATCAGGTAGTTAATGCTTTTATTACATTTATTTGTACGTTTTGGGAGTTACACAAGCCTGAACATTACTCATGAATCTCATTACTTTTTTATTTTAATTAATTTTGTGCTTTATTGTATTATTAATTGTTAAATGTTAGGAAATTATTTTTAATTGTTTGGTAGAAATTATGTGAATTTAGTTTGTTAATTGTTTTATTAAATTATTTTAAATTGCAAGTTCATGAGTTTTGGTTGTGTGCACCAAGGTACATGGTTAATAATGATAGACTTGAACACTTAGGTGTGTGCATGGGCATGGTTGCATGGTGAGAATACAATAGTTTTTCCTATGCATAATTATTTATTTATTTAAGAAATTAAAAAGAAAATAAAAATGGAAGAAATAGAGAGAGGGTGTGAGAAGAGTGGGAAAGGAAGAGATTTCATTTCCCATTAAGTTTGAAATTTAAATAAATGAATTAGATGTCTTTTATCTATTTTGGGTAAAGACAATCACTAAGTATTAATGTGGATATTTTTGTTTGGTTGTCTTTGATTTGGTGAGTAAATGAAAATGTGGAAAGGAAAACAAAAGGAGAGTGAGGGAGAGTGTGGACGACAGCCACAAGAATAGGGAAAGAAAATTGATTTTTTTTTCTAATTATTCACTTGATTGGGTCAAGGCCTTTATTTCCTTGATTTAGGAAAGGGATTTGATTAGTTTCCCTTTCCATTAGCCTTGATTGATAGACCTTAAGGGAAATGAGGCGGTGAACAATGAGTATTGGAAACTCATTGTGGCTAGCGTGCAAGAGAGAAAGAGAGAGAGGGTGAACTCGAGAACTAGAGAGAGAAAGAGAGAAAGAAAGAGAGAGAGAAAGAGCGTGAGAGTGAGGAAGAAAGAGAGAGAGAGAGAGAGAGAGAGAGAGAGAGAGAGAGAGAGAGAGATTTACAAGAAGGAGAAGAAGAAGATGAGGGGTTTAAATTTGTGATAGGTATGATTTTGTTTTTTATTTTGGTTTATTACACTAAGCATGTTTCTTCTCCTTATTACTAATTTTTTTTTCTCTTTCTTCTTGCTTGTGGTTCGAAAATGGTGGTAGGGTATTCAAGGTGATTGTACTCTAGGGTTCTTGTCACTATTGTGTTCTTTATTCTACAATCAAGAGAGGTAATGGATCCACTCTTATTTTTGTGTTTGATTTGTTGTTGATTATGGTTTATGGTTTTTGAATATGGATTGATATTGACAAGGAATGTATGTTGATCTCATGTTATTGGTGTTGTTTTGATCTTAGAATTATGAACATGGTGGTTTTGAAGTTGTGACACCTAGGGTTTTCCTATGTTATGTTGCTATGATTTATTTGATTTTAATGATTTATGTAAAAGAATGCAAAGATGATGGTAGATGCATGTTAAGGTTTTGGTTTTAATCTACTAATATATGTTGATGATTGTCTTTTATATTTTTATGCATGAAAAAGATTTGCTGTTTTTGGACTATGTAGGTTTCGGCCTAAGGACATTTTTAACATGTTTGGTTCATTTTTTCTGTTTTGTTGTCACTTATAATCTTAGAAACATGTTAGGTTATTTTTAAGATTGAAATTGGTATTAAGTTCTTTACAAATGTTAATTTGGTCTTGTATATACAGTTTTGATTCTTGAAGCTTAAACTAAGTTTTATTCTTGGAATGCATGAGATGGTAGAAACATGCTAGGGAATGGTGTAAATATGATTAATATGTATTTGTACATAAATATTACTTGCTAATTTTATTTATTTATGTTGTTGTAATTGATTTAGGAATTTAAAATATACAAGTTTTTCCCAAATTAATATTTTATAACAATTGTAATCGAAAGATAATTTTTCTATCATTTTAATGAGACTTTTTAACTAATTAAAACATGTAGTTTTTTTTATTGTATTTTATGAAAGAAAATATGGTTTATAATTCAAGTATGTGATTTTAATTAAATAAAATGCTTGATGGAACTTTTGGTTATTAAGAGAAAATGTCCTTTTAATTAAGCTAAGTAAGATGTACACTCCAATAAATTAAGTCTTAGATTTTATATATGAAAAATGTAATTTTTCCACACTTTATTTAATTATTTTCACACTATGCAGTTTCTTTTTTATGATAAGTAATTTTTTTTTTCTAAAAAGCAATCAAGAAATTCATTTAGTCATTATAAGTAACTACAAATTTTGGCACAATCTTTTAATTGTTATTTAAATAATAGATGAGATTATTATTTCATGAGAAATTAAAAGGCTAAATGAATTATTTTAGAAAATTAAATTTTGTAATAAAGTTTTCAATGACAAATATGTGGTTAAAGAAATGATGAAGTAATAACTAAGTGGTAAATAAATTATGCGTGCTGAATTTTTTAAGAAAAGGTAATGAGATAAGCATGTAGAAATTATCGACTTTAAACATTAAATTTTAAGAACACTCTCACGTACGCATGTTACACACAAATGTATATTCATGTTAAAAAAATACGCCTATTAATAAAAAAATATGATTGTTATTTTGTAACCATGAAGGATTGATGGGTAGAATTAGCATTATTCTTTTATAATTTTATGTGAAATTATTGTATGTTTGTAATTGTAGTGTAACTTGTGCCAGATGTGCATGGCCCATGCACGGGTGGGGTATGTATGTTGGGCATGAGTATTTGTACGTGATTTTAAAGACGAACATTTGATTATGATTATAGGCTCGTCGTGACATTTTCGTACTTTATCTTTCTTGGACCTGAGGGAAGGAAGTTAGATAGAATTATATATGTTTTGTGCTATGGAAAGTGTAAGATCTATGTTTTGATATGTCATGATAAGCCAAGTGTTATGAAAGGTGAAATCCTATGTTTGATATGTTATGATAAGACAAGTGCTATGAAATGTGTCATTTCTATGTTTTGATGTGAACTGTGACGAATGTGCTTGTAAGATGAATGAAAAGAAAATGTTGCTAGCGTGCTGAACGCGACACAACAAAAGAGTTATTGAGGATATGATGTAACTCAAAAGTGCAGATGCACTGAGGTTACCAAGGACCTGAGATCCTGTCTACCTCATAGAGGAGGTCTTACAGGCCTATGTTTCTACTGGTTACCTAAAGATGTGACATGGACAATAAAGGTGCCATGCTCACAAAGAGTATGTTTATGATGTGTAATTGTGTTGTATGAGTGTGATTAAGTTTATGATTATAATATATGACTATGAAGATGTTATGTTTTTCCCTGATTTGCGATACATGTCCCCTTGCATTTTCTTTGATTTGGTTGTATTGTTGTACTTCCTTACTGGGCTTTTAGCTCACCCCCTTACTTTCCCCATTACCGGTAAGCAATAGGGTTTCTCACGCGTTGTGATGTGGGGAGTTTCGACGTCTGAGTATGTATGGTGTGGGGGTGTCTATGAACGTACAACAATCAATATGAGCGCCAAGAATAAAAAACCTATGTTAAATATTTTATTTTTAATTACGTTAGTGGGACTTAAACTTTTATTTTATTTTTATTTATGAATATTTCATAAAGAGACATTATTTTATTTTTCAACTATTGGGCCCAATATGCATATTTTACTAAGGCCCCATTGAGATTTTTCTTAAAATGGTATTTTTCTATTGACTAAGAGTTGAATCACATTTTATAAAAGAATAAAATTAGGGCACGCTTTACAACTTAGATGTAAACAGTCATGAATTATGTCCATTGATCCCCTATAAATAGAGGACAAATGGACACAAAAAAGGGATCGAATTTTGTATGCAAAAACTCTGCCAAAATTGTCTTAAACAATTTTTCTAGAGATCCTAGACTCATGAACTAGGTGAATTTTAATCACTGAACCACGTAAAAGTTGTTGTGTGATATTTATTTACGATTTCTTAAAAAGCCTAATTATCTATTTCGAACTTCTTAGTCTACTGTTGCAGAAAAACAACGTCAACAGATTGTGCTTTCATTGAGAGATCAAATAGGCTTATCAATATCTTATGCAATTTTTTCACTCAGTCAAAATGGTGGTAACATGATCGATGCATGACAACGAGTCAGAGAGGCATGTAGCTCATGCGTAACAAACTAGGTTACACAGGACCGGTTGAACTGGAGAATGCTCAATTGAGGAGCCTTCTCGCCCACACTAACAGGCGTATTGATGGGATAATGTCTCGACTACCCCTTTCTGTAACCGAGCATAATGTCGGAAGGTGATCAAGTGGGTCCCATAAGAATAGGTCCCATAAGCATAATTGCACTAATGTCACTCGTTATGTCCGGACCTTAACTCCGAGCTCCATGTTGTCAGAACGGAACACCAGGAATGACCAGCCCGCGCACAATCACATGAACAAGTAGACAACTCATGTTTCCTGAGCTCACCGCAACCAAATAGGGAGAGTAGGGACTACTTCAAGGCGAACAGGAGTCTCCTCGAATCCTCCAACACCAGTCCGACCGAGTGGTAATGTACAAAAATATGATGAAGCTTTACCACCAGTTCGAGACACTACGGTGGATGATGGGTAACTTAATTGGTACTCCTAGATGGATGGCAGGCGGCCTCATCGATAAGGCACCCACCATCACCGAGTCGTCACCCAACACCTCTACGAGCACAAGGAAACACACCAGCTCATAGAAATAACTGGAGAAACTCTGCCAACAGAGAGGTTACCTATGTTTCACTGTCTCGGGATACCAAAATCTGAGTTCGTGCGAACGACCAAATTCAACGACCTCACTAGCGGATGGTGAGATTTGCTGAAGGCAGCATTTGGACGAAGAGCCATCATGAGAGAAGGTCAGAAAGTGTTCATAGTACGCACTCTCAATGATAGGAGGCATACCTAAGAAATCATCTGAACTCAGCTTAAACTTGCTGGTAAATGGTTTACCATATGCGCATCGAAAAGCATGAATTGGTGAGCCCAGAGATTTCAAAACACAAATTATTTAAACAATATTTAAATAAAAAATCCATTAATATGCAAAAATTTACCAGTTGTAGAATAATCAAGAATCCTTGCTATCTTTTAGTACCTCCTATGAACATCCAATCCAAAGCAGCTTTGTGAATATGAAGACCAAGATCTTCCAAGATGTATCCCTCCACCTCAAGACGTGCGTGGGCACGTAGAGTAATGGTGGGAAAATTTCTAATTCAAAAGATGTACTCAACTCATGAGATCTTGGAATATTAGGTCTGAGACAGTTTTCAAGGATAGAGAAAAGATTACGTTATATTTTTCTCTCTTTAAGCTCAGAATTTTCTCTCTGTTAAGTGTATTATGAAACAATTTCTATTTGATAGATTTATGAAAAAAAATTAATTAAATTCAAAATTCAAATTATAAACCAATTATTAATTAAATAAAAGAAATATCAAGATCTATTCTTTGACCTTGTTACACGCCAACAATAGTTGGCGTGTAACATATCATTGATTTCAGGGATGTGTTCCAAGCACTTTCTTTTAATAATTATTTAATAATTATTTATTCAAAAAATATCTAAACCCAATTACTTATCTTATCAGATTAATTACAGAATAAATATCATTTCAAATTCAAATCCAATTTGAATTATCAAAAAATATCTTTTCACATTATTTAAATAAATAAAGCTAATTAATTCGAAATTAATTATCTTAATTATTTAAATATCATTTTCAAAATTGCAATTAACTTAATAATATAATTTAAAAATTCATTTTTAATTAAAATACCAATTTCAAAAATTTCTATATTAATTAAATAATTTTTCTTAATTACATATTTGACCCTGAAGAACAAATTTATTCCAAATATGTAATTTCCCTGATTTTTTCTAATTTCAACTCTTACCTTGAATAGTGTTGATAGAGTCATCTCGAGGACCTATAATTTCAAGTTCCAATAAATTTTGATTATTAATTAAAACTTTTTAATATAATAACCTTAATTTATTAATCTCATTAGTATTCCACTAAAAATATTAGACTACACTCCTGTGATTATAGCAATTTATTTATTGAGTATTTCGAAGTATAAAAAGTGTCCATCATTTTAATCACTACATAAAATTCAATCCTCTATTAAAGGTTCAAAATTAAAGTAAGAATTAATTACCATTTAAACTATTTAATTATATCTTGTTTC
This sequence comes from Humulus lupulus, assembly GCF_963169125.1. Classification (NCBI taxonomy): domain Eukaryota; kingdom Viridiplantae; phylum Streptophyta; class Magnoliopsida; order Rosales; family Cannabaceae; genus Humulus; species Humulus lupulus. The sequence continues at coordinate 233,218,533 of NC_084802.1, read as the reverse complement.
GTTAAGGACCATTAACTTTACTAGTGAAGGTTAATTCATAAACGGATTTATGAATTTGAGATCAATAACCTTTCAGTTCCAAAAGCCAAAGCTTAAGAGAACAATTATTCAATTCCTCTAAAAAAATGTATAGATTCCATATCTGTATATTATTTCCCCAGCCATTTACATCAATGAGTTACGAAACAAAAGTTTCAGCTTTAACGTCCATTTCCCATATCTCATAATCCATGCAAGTAGCTATAGAAAAGAGTATACAAATGGATTTAAGCATGGCCACAGGAGAAAAGGTTTATTCATAATCAACCCCTTCTTGTTAGCCCTTGGCTACAAGCCTATCTTTGATAGTTTCCACTTTCCCATCTGTTAATCTTTTCTTCTTGAATATCCATTTGCAACCAATAGGTTTAACATTTTTAAGAAGATTTTCAAGAGTCTAGACAGAATTGGAATACATCGATTCTATTTCCAGGTACATGGCATCTTGCGATTTTTCTTTGTTAGAATCTTTCATTGCATCTCCATATGTCAAAGGATCATCTTTGTTTATGTTAGACACAAGCATTTGAGCTTAGTGTTCATAACGACTTGGCTGCCTGACAATCCTCCCACTACGACGAATCTCTCTTTTGCTCTGACTAGAACTTGTGGCTCCCTCTTGTCGTTGTTTATTGCGAACAGTTGGTGAACTTTTTACTTGATTCGAGACCATCTCCTCGAGTACAACCTTATTGCGAGGCTTGTTGTTGTAAATATAGTCATATTCAAGAAAAAATAGCATTTGTTGATACAAATGTTTTGTTTAGGACTATAGAATATACCACCCCTAGTCTCTTTGGAATATCCCACAAACATGCACAATTCAGTGCGAGATTCCATCTTTCCACTATTTTCTTTTAGCACGTGGCTAGACACCCTCAAATACGAAAATTGTGTAAAGTAGATTTAGTACCATTTCACAATTCTAATGGTGTCTTCTTGATAGACTTGGTTGGAATAATATTCAATATGTACATTTCACATTGAATGACATAGCCCCAGAATTATAGTGGCAATGATGAATAGCTCATCATTGATCTAACCATGGCTAATAACGCCTTGTTCCTTCTTTTTGAAACACCATTTTGATGTGGCGTTCCAAGTGTAGTGAATTGGGATTGAATTCCATGCTCATGCAAGTGGTCCTCAAATTTATAATCCAAGTACCCTCCTCATCGATCAGATCGAAGATCTTTTAGTGATTTACCTAATTATTTTCCAGCTTTAGCTTGGAATTCTTTAAACTTTCCAAAAGATTCAGATTTCTTTGGCATCAAATATAGGTAACCATATCTTGAATAATCATCAATGAAGGGGAGGAAATATTCAGACCCTCCTCTCACTTGCACATTAAGTGGTCCACACACATCAATGTGTACAAGATGAAGTCGTTCTATGGCTCTTGAACCTTTTGCAAAGAAAATTCTTTTGGTTATCTTCCCTTTCAGACAGGATTCACAGACTGGAAGAGAATCAAAAATTAATTATTTTTAAGGTCCCTCCTTTGCTAGTCTGTTAATTCTATCCAAACCAATATGCCCCAATCTCAAATTTCATAGATATGTTTAACTATTGGAATCAGTCTTTTGACATTTAATAGACCTTGGGTTTGCAAATTTATACATTTCAGAGTTGGATATAGATCACTCTTTTGCCTTAAGTTTATACAACCCATCATCGAATTTTTCATGACATATTTCAATACCAGATCATGAGATAACAATCGAATTATTATTGAAAGAAATATTAAAACCTTGTTCATGCTACATAGAAATAATAAAGTTCCCAATTAATAATCACATTACCAATCATAAACTAAAAATTTTCTAAATCATTAGTTTTTTGTTCTAAATAGAAATCTAAAGTCTCTAAGAATAGCCTAAAAAAATTTAAATTGCTCATAACAAAATTAAAATTCTAAATAAAACTAAAATCAAACTCCATCTCTATCCAACATCTGGCGCACAGTTAAACTCTTTGTGGAAATATTCTTAACCAGCGATGAAGAACAAACAACACAAATATGGTTAGTTGCATGTGTGAGTACAATAATCACTAGAAAAATATATGTAAATCATATTTACCTTGGTTTATTTCAAACGATTAGACTTAGCAACTTCTTCAGCTTCGTCTATTATTGAGTGTCATATTTCATAGGCGTTTTCGATATGAATATATTTTCCTATCACTTCGTCAGTCAAGCTATAAACCAGACAATAATGAGCCAAATGATTGGACTAACTCCAATCACTATATTTTTCATGTTCTTCATAACCATTTGAAAAGGATGGAACTGATTTGGGCTCTTCAACAATCGCATTCATTAAAATTTTATTTTTGAGAACAATCATCATTCCCAAAAATAAACAATGCATGTCATTAAGATCAAATGTGAGAGTTTCGAGGAAGACATCAAGGTTATGATTAAGAGATGGATTGATTGATTAAATAAATAAATAATATCATAAAATGAATTTAGCACATATATGTATATCAATAAGTTTTTGGGATAGTAAATATGATGCACGAACGCAACAAATTTAAATAACACATAAAAATAATTATTATTAATTACATGATCAATTAATTTGAAAATTAATGGACCAGCCTTAGGGTAGGTCAGACTAATCTAAGATTAATTTCGAGACAATTCTCAAATTCATAAGTGAAAACTTAAAATCAACTATTTTCTCTTTTGACTTACGAACAACCGCTTGTTTGGTCAAGATTAACTAGTCCGCTCGAAAGCCTAGTTAACCTTTGTGAGTGTAACCCATTATTTTAGATTAATGACTTAACTCAAGAGTGTACCTTAGGGCCAGTTGTTGTGAAAACTCCAACACGCAAGTATACGTATCGTCTTTACAAGTAATAACTCATGTAAGTGAGATCGTTCCCATAAGGACTGTAACTAAGTACCAATTAATTGAATTTTTGTTTCTATTTGGCTATTGAAAAATGGATTGTTTAAACTAAATAATCTAAGCAATAAACAAATAATGAAACAATAAACAAGATTCAATCAAGAAATGAAATGTAGGGAAATTAATTTCAATTGCTTCCACTTCCTATTTCAATAATGCAAACCAATTCTTCTTCTTCTACCTAATGTGATAGCAGATTATAAAATTACCTACATTCTGATTAAGACATATAGATTCTAAATTATATGGCACTATCCTACATTTCTGAGGCATAACACACATAATCAGCATTAAGTAATAATCCTAAGCTACACAAGCCACACAAATCCTCTCGTTTTATGCCAAAACCTATGTTTATTCAATTAGAGCATTCTCAACACTCACTTTTAAGATTTTTTTATTGAAATCATAAATCATGCATTGGATGGCCAATCAAATACATGTAATAAACACAAATATGAATAAATCACACATCAATAGAAGAAAATATCGAAATTGCATTAATCCATAGAAAGCTTCAGACAATCTCCATTAAAAACCTAAATTGGAGTTTAGTTCATAATCTCCATTAAAATGTTCATAATCAAATCCATGAAAGACATAATAAATTCAGAAAATAAAGAGCAGAGAAGAAACTAGATTCGGGGTTGTCACAATTGCTCCAAAGCTTGATCTCCAATTCTCTCTTTGTTGTTCTCTAAGTTCTCCCAGAGGCCCCCTCTGAAAATCACGATTTCTCTAATTAAAAATGATGACCTCTTCATTTTTCTGCCCTATTTCCAAAAATTCCCTTCAATAAGTGGAAAATTCGTGAACCGTACGGACGACAGCATTGTGGCGCCACTCAAAAGTTGGCACTTCTCGGCTTTCTGGAAAATGGGTTCTAATTGGAATTTAGATTTCCACTTCCAATCTGATTTTTGACCTCGCCACAGCTGTAATGGACACCAGCGCCACGACGCAAATTCTAGCGCTGCGACCCAAATCTTGCAATGAACACTTTTAAGCCCGGTTTAGCACTTGTTTTCCACATTCAATTCCATTTGAACCATTCTTGTGCTTAAACCTAAAATCAAGAAAAAAAAGCGTAAATCCGCCCCCACAAACACACAAACACAACAATAAAACATGAATCAAGACACTTAGAAAGTAGGCTAAAAATAGCCTTACATCAATCAAACTTGAAACACATCATTCAATACTATTCTTTAAAGAAGTTAGCCTTGAATAATAACACTGTAATGCCCTACTTCCTTAGAGTCGTTACTAAGTAAGTTTAAAACGTGCAGTTAACTTGCTAATCAAGGTTTTAAGACAAAAGTGCAGCTAAACCATAAACTAAGTCACATAATTTGAAAATATATCCATTCATTGAAAATTATAAAGCGTTTAACATTTGGGATCCCAAAATACTGTATAGAAATATTTACAACTAAAAAATATAACTAAACTCGACTAAATGACAAAATTTAGGTTTAATACAAACATCTCCAAAAAATACCCCTGGCTGTGGCAGCCAGGCAGGCCAAACATGGATGCATCGCTTCACGCTCTCCGTACTCATGGTTGTTCGACTTTCCCCTTGCCCTTACCTGAACCATAGAGCACCCGTGACCCGAAGCCCAGCAAGAAAACTCCACACAAGCAAATAACATATGCGTATCCATCATTAAACACATAATAAAACTGCCAACAAGCTAAACACATACGACCATGCCATCCTAGGCGCTTTACCAGGCCCTGGGTTCATGGTATACACCGTGAGGATATCCAGGTATCATATAGGGTCTCACCCTGGCAACTCGCACTCCGCATGCTTAACGCTGCTCCCGGCCCCTTTGCCATTCCCGACCCTCGCCGTTCCTGACTCTTGCTGTTCATTCACATGTATGCACACATAGCATTATTAAACAAGTACTTAAACATGTATTACCATAATCAATGGGGCTACGCCCTGCAACACAAACATATAGGGTCATGCCCTACAACACAAACTATAGGGCCTCGCCCTGCTGTACAGGTACAATAGTTTTCTTACCTGTGTCCCGAGCTTTCTAAGCATCGATGTCCCGAGCACAGTCCCCTAGTCTAAGCCTCGCCGAAAACCTAGTCAAAATGCATCAACAACATCCATCCATCCATCAAGTTCTAATCGACTAAATAGCTTTGGGTCATAATTCTAGTCTCCAAGACCTTGAATTCTATCAATCTGGGTGATAAAATCCATCACGAGCCTTAACTTTTGGATTCCCAAGCCTAAAACCTCATTGAAGCCCAAAAACAGACCAAGTGTTGCAGCCCCATGAACCCATGCCGCGGCTCGCCTCAACCAGAAACCCCAACCCCAAAATAGGGCAGGGGCGCTGTGGCCCAAGCTAGGGTGTGCCACGGCCCAACCTTCTTCCTGGCCACCAAATTGTTCTAGAGGGCCGCGACTCGGCAAGAAAAATGCCACGGCCTGACCCTTCGAACCAAGAAAAATCCTCCATTTTCTCCACCAAATCCAAGCCAATTTACCCCAAAATCAACCCAACGTTTCAAATTAATCATCACAGAAGTTCTACTACAGTCTCAGCAAACAAACCTAACAAGAATTAACCCCAAACCTCATCTAAAACTCAAGAATGATTCTTCATCTAACTCACATGCATAACTATGAAATACCAGCAGAAAACTCAACATAACTCAGACAATTAAGTGCTAGAATCCTTACCTCAATCAGATAACTTGGCCCTGAGCTAACCCTCAATCACAGCCAGCTTCAATCCCTTAAGAGCTAAGCTTGCCAATTTTCTGATTCATCAAAATGTTCAAACTCAAGAGAGAGAAGGGAAAGAACCGAAGGAGAGAAAGAGAGAGATACTTGGGTCGGTTTCCCTTAGTTTCTGAATACTTCTTTTGTTTTATTTAACTTAAGTCTCTAAGGTTAACTCAAAGGCTCGGGGTACCAAAAATGTCCCCGAGGGAAAAATGGTAAATTTCACCGATACTCCCTCCTAAACATTCTAACTTCAATTATATCTCCAAATATTTATTTTCATAACCCGATAACCCCATAAAACGTCCAATGCTTGAAATACCCCTCGACTCGCCCTGAGTCAGGTATTCGACCCCTCTTTGACTTTCTAGCTAACCGTTCCCTAGGACTGTCTCGGATCGTGCAGCACAGATATATCACAATAATTACATATATGCCCTCAACGGCTAAAATTACAAACATGCCCCTAACGACCAAACAGGGCCCACATGCATATTTAATTCACCTAAACATGCATTTCTAATCACATATTCATCATATTCACATATTATAACAATAAATCACTTATTGCCCTCCAGGCACGCTAATCAAGGCCCTAAGCCTTATTAGCAAATTTGGGATACTACAACTATCCCCTCCTTACAGAAATTTCATCCTCGAAATTACCTGAACAACTCGGGATACCGCTCCTGCATATCTGATTCAAGTTCCCATGTCGCCTCCTTAATCTTGCTGTTCCTCCACAACACTTTCACCAAGGCGATGGTTTTGCTCCGCAAAACTTTATTCTTCCGATCGAGAATCTGAATCGGCTTCTCCTCATAAGATAAATCCTTCTCCAGCTCCAAATTCTCATAGCTCAGTACATACATCGAATCTGATACATACTTCTGGAGCATGGACACGTGAAAAAAATCATGAACCCCCGATAAAGCTAGAGGCATCGCCAATCTGTAAGCCACCTTTTTAACCCATTCTAGAATCTCAAAGGGGCCAATAAACCTAAGGCTCAGCTTGCCCCGAACACCAAACCGTTTCACTCCTCTCAAAGGTGAAACCCTAAGGAACACATGATCACCGACCTGAAATTCTACGCTTCTACGTCTCAAGTCCGAGTAACTCTTCTGGCGACTCTGGGAGGCGAGCATTCGAGCTCTAATCTTTTCAATTGCCTCATTGGTCCTCTAAACCATCTCAGAACCTAAGTATCTCCTCTCACCCATCTCATCCCAGTGGATAGGTGATCTACACTTCCTCCCATATAACATCTCATACGGAGCCACTCCGATAGTTGCCTGATTACTATTATTGTATGAGAACTCAATCAAAGGGAGATACTTACTCCAAGATCCCCCAAAATCCAACACATAGGCTCGTAACATGTCTTCCAGTATCCGAATTGTCCTCTCAGATTGTCCATCTGTCTGAGGATGATAAGCAGTACTAAACCGCAACTGCGTGCCCATAGCCTTCTGCAGACTCTCCCAAAACTTGGAGGTGAAGGTGGGGTCCCTGTCGGATACTATCGACCTCGGAGCCCCATAAAGTTGAACAATTTCCTTCACATATAATTCGGCATACTTCTCCACAATATAAGTTGTCCTGATAGGTAAAAAGTGGATGGACTTGGTATACCTATACACAATCACCCACACCGAGTCATGCTGTCCCACGGTCTTCAGCAAACCAACCACGAAGTCCATGGTGATATCTTCCCACTTCCACTTTGGAATCCCTAAAGGCTGGAATAACCCTGCTGGCCTCTGATGTTTAGCCTTAACTTGTTGATAAGTTAAACACTTGGACACATAATCCACCACATCCCTCTTCATGCCCGACCACCAATACAAAGCTCTCAAATCTTGGTACATTTTCGTCGTACCTGGATGGAAGGAATAGGGACTGGTATGTGATTCATCCAAGATCTCTTGTCAAAAATCAGAATCCATCGGAACACAGATCCGACCCTTGTACTTCAGTAACCCCATCTCTGAGATAGAAAAGTCCTTAGCCACTCCTACTAAGACATTCTCTCTGTGCCCTCTCAACTAGGGATCCTTCCCTTGCGCCTCCTTGTTCCTCTCAAGGAGTGTAGACTGAAGAGTGATGTTGGCTAACTGACCAACCAACAACTCTATACCCGCTCTAGTCATCTCCTTAACTAGCTTATCAGATATCTGTCTCGAACTGAACAACTGTCCTGGGCCCTTCCGACTCAATGCATCAGCCACTACATTAGCCTTCCCAGGATGGTATAGGATATCACAATCATAATCCCTTACCAACTCCAGCCACCGTCTTTGGCGCATATTCAGATCCTTCTGAGTAAAGAAAAACTTCAAACTCTTATGGTCGGTGTATATTTTGCACTTCTCACCATACAGATAATGTCTCCAAACCTTAAGTGCAAATATCACTGCTGCCAACTCCAGATCATGCGTGGGATATCTCTGCTCATACTCCTTTAACTGTCTTGATGCATAGGCTATCACCTTTCCAGCTTGCATCAATACACACCCTAAACCCTATCTGAAAGCATCACAGTAAACCACAAACTTCTCATTGTCCGTCGGCAGACTCAACACTGGTGCGATGATCAGACGCCGCTTCAGTTCCTTGAAACTATTCTCACACCTGTCTGTCCATACATACTTAGTCTTTTTACTTGTCAATTCTGTCAACGGCGTAGCTATCCTGGAGAACCCCTCAACAAACCGCCGATAGTACCCTGCCAATCCCTCACTGCCTCAATCTTACTTAGGTCAACCAGAATCCCCTCCTTGCTGACAATATGACCTAGAAATGTCACTTGCGGTAGCCAAAACTCGCACTTACTAAACTTAGCATATAACCTATGCTCCCTCAACCACTGCAATGTCAAACGTAGATGCTGCTCATGCTCTGTTTCTGACTGAGAGTGCACCAGAATGTCGTCAATAAATACTATCACAAACTTGTACAAGTAGTCCTTGAAAACCCTATTCATCATATCCATAAAAGTTGTTAGGGGATTGGTTAATCTAAAGGACATTACCAGTAATTCATAGTGTCCATACCTCATACAGAAAGCGGTCTTTGGGATGTCCTCTTCTTTGATCCTTCACTGATGGTAGCTTGACCGGAGATCAATCTTGGAAAACATTGTCTTTCCCTGTAGCTGGTCAAATAAATCGTCGACCTTAGGTAGTGGATACTTGTTCTTAATGGTTAACTTGTTCAGCTCCCTGTAGTCAATACACATCCTCAGAGATCCATCCTTCTTCTTGACATACAACACTGGAGCACCCCATGGCGAGAAACTCAGTCTGATGAACCCCAATTCCGATAACTCCTGCAATTGAATCTTCAACTCCGTCGGAGCCATTCTGTAAGGTGTCCTTGATACTGGCTCCGCCCCTGGTGCCAACTCTATGACAAACTCAATCTTCCGCTGTGGTGGCAACCCTGGCAGGTCTGCTAGAAATAAATTTGGAAACTCACATACCAATCTGGTCTCACCTGGTCCAACCGACACAACTCTAGAATTATCCACAACGTTCGCTAGGAATCCTATGCAACCTTCCTGCATCAGGTCTCTAGCCTTCAGTGTTGAAATTATAGGTACCTGCGGTCCACTAACTGTCTCCACAAATACAAAGGGTACCTCCCCTTCTGGTTCAAAAGTCACCATCCTACGCTTGCAGTCAATCGTTGCCCCATACATCGATAACCAATTCATCCCTAGAATTATATCAAAGTCATCCATCTATAGCTCAATCAGATCCACATACAACTCTCTACTGTCTATCTCTTCTGACAATGCTCTAATCCATCTCCTAGAGACTACCAGTTCCCCAGTCGGCAACAAAGTCTGAAAACCCCTAGCATACAAAACACTATGTCTACATAGCTGACCTATCACTCTAGAAGACACAAATAAATTAGTAGCTCCTGAATCAATCAATGCAGTATAAGAAGACCCAGCACTAGAAATCTGACCTGCCACAACCAAGGGGCTAGCCTCCACCTCAGTCTGAGACAAGGTCAACACTTTAGCAGGAGCGAGACTGTCGCCCTGCTTCGGTTCCTCTTTCCTGACTTGTGGGCATTCTTTCTTAAGATGATTGGCACTCCCACAGATAAAGCAGGCCTTGATCTTGCACTCACCCTAATGTCACCGTCTGCACCGTGGACACACTTGAAAACTCCTCCAGTTGTCACCTCCACCCTGACGGCCGACAAAAGCACCCCATGCCCTCCTATCCAAACTAGGAGGAACAAAAGAGTCTGGGGCCTCTCTCTTCTACTCACTGGAGCCACTACCCCGAATGGATCCAATAAGAGGAGGCATCATCCTCCTGGCATCGCGCCTAACATCACTATCTCTCCATATCTGATCCCCGGCCCCCACAGCTGTAACGACCTTGTCCACCACCTGGGCATAAGTAGTAGTCTCTGGATCCAAAGTAATCTTCACATCACAGGCGATCATAACATTCAACCCCCGCAAAAATCTATTCCTTCTTGCCGCATCAGTCGGCACCAAATTAGGCCCAAACTTCGCCAACCGATCAATTCTCAATGCATACTCAGTAACTGTCAACCGGTTCAGAGTTAGGTTAATAAACTCATCAACCTTCGCAGCTCGGACTGCAACACCGTAATATTTCTCGTTGAAAAATGTTTATGAACTCTTCCCAAGTCATAACTGCAACATTCCTTCTCTGAGCCACTACATCCCACCAGATACGGGCATCCACTTTGAACATGGAGCTGGCACAAGCTACCCTCTCGTTCCCTTCCACCCTCATAAAATCCAAGATGGAGGAAATCATATTCATCAACTGCTTTGCCCGCAGCGGGTCCGGTCCACCCTCGAAGGTGGGAGGATGCTGCTTCCTGAACCTCTAATACAAAGGTTCCCACCTGTTCTCCATAACAGACTGAATCGGCACTGGCGCCACAACCTGCTAAACTGACAACCTAGTGGCCTGAAGAGGGGCTTGTTGCCTAAACTATCAAAGTTCTCTTCCTCTGTTTGTTGCAGTCTTGCTTCCATTTCGATAAACATCTGTTGCCAATCCTGTGGGGCAGTTGGAGGGTCCTAACCCTGGTTGTCATCCCCGGCCCTACTGCCGCGGAGTCTCGATGATTGTTGAGGCATCTCAACAATATGCCTGCAATCAACGACGTCGCTTATCAAGCATGATAACAACATCCAAAACCACTTCCCAATTCACATCAGCCAACCATAAAGACAATCCACATAACATACAAATAACATATTACACTCAACGGGCCATGCCCTGGCATCATGCATATGTTAACTCATTCATCATGCTCTATATAAAATAAGCAAGCAAACAGGGTAGCTAAGCACATATTCAAGCTTATAATTCAATCATTACCAACCAACCCTTAGTCGAACTTGTCACTGACAGCGAGCGTACATGTTCGATCAATCTCCAAGAACCATAAACCTTGGCTCGCTCTGATACCAAGTTGTAATGCCCTACTTCCTATGAACCGTTACTAAGTGAGTTCAAAACGTGCAGTTAACTCGCTAATCGAGGTTTTAAGACAAAAGTGTAGCTAAACCATAAACAAAGTCACATAATTTGAAAATATATCCATTCATTGAGAATTATAAAGCGTTTAACATTTGGGATCCCAAATTATTGTTTAGAAATATTTACAACTCAAAAATATAACTAAACTCGACCAAACGACAAAATTTAGGTTGAATACAAACAACTCCCAAAAATATCCCTCGTCGTGGCAGCTAGGCAGGCCAGACATGTACGCGTCGCTTCACGCTCTCCGTACTCGTGGTTGGTCGAATTTCCCCTTGCCCTTACCTGCACCATAGAGCACCCGTGAGCCGAAGCCTAGCAAGAAAACTCCACACAAGCAAATATCATATGAGTATCCATCATTAAACACATAATAAAACTGCCAACAGGCTAAACACATACGGCCATGCCGTCCTAGGCGCTTTACCAGGCCCTGGGTTCGCGGTCTACACCATGAGGATATCCCAGGTATCCTATAAGGTCTCACCCTAGCAACTTGCACTCCGCGTGCTTAACGTTGCTCCCGACCCCTTTGCCGTTCCCGACCCTCGCCGTTCTCAGCCTTCGCTGTTCCCGGCTCTTGCCGTTCATTCACATGTATGAACAAATAGCATAATTAAACAAGTACTTAAACATGTATTAACATAATCAATGGGGATACGCCCTGCAACACAAACATATAGGGTTGTGCCCTGCAATACAAACTATGGGGCCTCGCCCTGCTCTACGGGTACAACAATTTTCTTACCTGTGTCCCGAGATTTCTAAGCACTGATGTCCTGAGCACAGTCCCCTAGTCTGAGCCTCGCCAAATCCTAGTCAGAACGCATCAACAACATCCATCCATCAAGTTCTAATCCATTAAATAGCTTTGGGTCATAATTCTAGTCTTTAGGACATTGAATTCTATCAATCCGGGTGATAAAATCCATCACGAGCCTTAACTTTTGGATTCCTGAGCCTAAAACCTCCTTGAAGCCCAAAAACACAGTAAGTGTCGCGGCCCCATGAACCCATACCACGACCCGCCTCAATCAGAAACCCCCAACCCCAAAACAGGACAGGTGCGCCACGACCCAAGCTAGGGTGTGCTGCGACCCGCCCTTCTTTCTGGCCACCAATTTGTTCTAGAGGGTCACAGCTCAGCAAGAACAATGCCGCGACTCGACCTTCGAACCAAGAAAAATCCTCCATTTTCTCCACCAAATCTAAGCCAATTTACCCCAAAATCAACCCAACGTTTCAAATCAATCATCACAGAAGTTCTACTACAGTCTCAGCAACAAAACCTAACAAGAATTAACCCCAAACCTCATCTAATACTCAAGAATGATTCTTCATCTAACTCACATGCATAACTCTGAAATACCAGCTGAAAACTCAACATAACTTAGACAATTAAGTGCTAGAATCCTTACCTCAATTAGATAACTTGGCCCTGAGCTAACCCTTAATCACAGCCAGCTTCAATCCCTTAAGAACTAAGCTTGCAAATTCTCTAATTCATCAAAATCTTCAAACTCAAGAGAGAGAAGGGAGAGAACCGATGGAGAGAAAGAGAGAGATACTTGGGTCTATTTCCCTTAGTTTCTGAATACTTCTTTTGTTTTATTTAACTTAAGTCTCTAAGGTTACCTTAAAGGCTCGGGGTACTAAAAATGTCCCCGAGGGAAAAATGGTAAATTTCCCCGATGCTCCCTCCTAAACGTTCTAACTTCAATTATATCTCCAAATATTTATTTTCATAACCCGATAACCCCATAAAACGTCCAATGCTCGAAATACCCCTCAACTCGCCCTTAGTCGGGTATTCGACCCCGCTGTGACTTTCTAACTAATCGCTCCCTAGGACTGTCTCGGATCGTGCAACACATATATATCACAATAATTACATGTATGCCCTCAATGGCTAAAATTACAAACATGCCCCTAATGACCTAACGGGGCCCACATGCATATTTAATTCACCTAAACATGCATTTCTAACCACATATTCATCAAATTCACATATTATAACAATAAATCACTTGTTGCCCTCCAAGCACCCTAATCAAGGCCCTAAGCCTTATTAGCAAATTTGGGACGCTACAAACATAGTAAAAAACCTTCCTTAGGGAAACGCAAAAAAAGACACCTCAAGGCCCATTCCATGAAACATCGATAACTAATAATGGAGACCATAGGAGTTATTGTTATGCCTTATGATGTGACTCACTATTTTAGAATATGTGTTTTCTCAAAACATCAGTTGCTTTTTAATTAATTAAATTAATCAAATTTATTTACCAAATGATATTTTAGTAATTACTAATCTCATTAAGCATTTCATCATTAAAAAAGATTTAATCAAACTACTAAATAAGCCCATAAACTATCTAGTCAATAAATGCTCTAATTATTAAGAATATCATTTGCCTATTTAATAAAATTAATTATCAAATAGGTCTTGAAATTAACACTTAAAATTAATTTACTGCTTTGTTCTAGATTAATCTTGATTAATTATATGATTCATTAAATGTATATAATCAAATAGGATTTTCCTAATCCAAACATGTTTCTACTGTGTCGGTAATATCTAATCAATAAATACTCTAATTATTGTTATGAGATGCATACTTTAATTAGATATTGTGTGGGTAATATGATATATTCAAATATTTAAATAAATAAATAAATGCGAGCCTAGTTCTTTGGGTATTTCTAGAAAAATTACAACACTTGCGATAAATTATAAAATAAAATAAAAATAAAACCAAGGCATCATGTAGAATCTCCATCTCCATCTTTTGGGCCTTCTATTATTTTTATGCCATTAAGCCCAATTTTAAATTATAAATGACTTCAATAATATTTGAACAATCTTTTAAAAGTATTGATCTTGGCTAATTAAAGCCCAAAAGGTCATTTAGGTCCATTTTTTGGCCACTAAATTCAAAATTTAATTAGAATTTAAAAAAATTCCAATTAACAATATTGGGCTTAGCTCATAAATTCAAGGAAACCATCAACCACCCTAGGGCTCGGATAAGGAGCCAAGTGACTAGAGTTTGCAATTTGGAGCTCAACTTCGTGGGGCAGCTCTAAGAGCCACCAACTCACCAAGCCGCAAAGGACATGCGCGACTGGCAAGTGCGTGAGGAGCACGGTACAGGCGAGTTGGCAAGGGCACGCTGGCAGGTGCGCAAGGGCGCTGGAGCTAAGGCGTAAGGGTGCAGGGATCAGGCGCACAAGGGGCGCATGGCTCAAGCGCTGGGTGCGGCTGGCATGCTGGGAAATCGTAAGGCTTAGGTGCCTGGTGAGCAGTGTAACGTCAGAAATTTGCTAATAAGACTTAGTGTCTTGATTAGTGTGTCAGGAAGCCTAATTAGATTTATGTGCGAATTATGTGAAATTAATTGAATATATGTGTGATTATGTAACATACGTGATCTATATGGTGATATGAATATATATATATATATGCATGTTTATGAGTATTAAATATGCATGTGGGCCCATTTTTTGTTAATAAGGGCATATTTGTAATTTTGACCCGTTGAGGGTATAAATGTAATTATATGCGGTATATGATTGAGACCACATTATTATGTGGATATATTTGAGATATTTGACTTGAGGCTGTCCTAGAGAGCGAGTTAGCGATAAAGATACAATGGGGTCCAATACCCGGCTCGGGGTGAGCCTAGGGGTATTTTGGGAACTTATTGCGTATTTGGGATTTATCGGGTAATGGGAAATTATTTGGTGATTAATTGGGTATGTCGAGATTAATTGGGAAGTTATAATGTTTTTTGAGGATTAGCAGTAAATTTGGAAAATGACGGTATCGCCCTTGGGAGCATTAATGAGTAAGGCTTTGATTTAGGGGCACTTTAGTCTTTTAGTGTTAAGGGATAGACTTAGGCAGCCTTGAGAAACAACCAGAAAACAGAAGGAGTCAACACCCATCTGCTCCACTCTCTCTTTCTCTCTCACATTTTTCTCCCCTTTCCTTGAATCTTGGTTGAGGCTTGATCTAGTTGAAGGAGTTTAGCTTTGGAAATTAAAGGTTGGAGGCTAGGATTTGTTTGTAGCGACCCGGATTTTCAAGACTCGATAATGCAGAAATATAAATGTTTTCATCTAACAAAAAGTCTCAAAAACCTGTATAAAAAAAAAGCTTTTTAAAAAGTCGTATGGCCATACTTAACATTTAATTACAAACATATTTTTATAAAGAGTAGAGTGAGCCTCGTTTAGGAAAATTACACAACATTTCCAAACATAAAATGGCTTCCCAAAAGGTCGGTCCACATGTACATTTGCAAGGTAGATTCTAGCGCTCATTGCTCTGCCTTGCCCTTGTTCTTACCTACAACAGGAAACAACTAGATAAGCGAAAACGCTAAATAAGTTCAACTTTAAAACAAAAGCATGCAGAGAATTAGGGTTCCGGATCCATCCGGACCCTACACAATCAATTTCAAGAACGCAAAGCGTCCTGGCAAACTTATGGTCATGCCTGATAACCAATGACAAATTATTTCATATAACCAGAAAAATTCATGCACTCACAAAATCTCAGAACATGCAGATATATTATATCACAACTATATCTTATCAACAAATATATATCCCTGCACTCAGAAAATCCTAGAGCAAGTAGATATAATATATCACAATATAATTTGAGACCAACGCTCGACAATTTCCAACAATTCGGGCATAACACGCCCTCCAGCATAAATGCTAATCTGCATGAGAGAACCGAGTCTCAACACTAAGATCTAGCCAATAAATATCCCCATCAAGGGTAACTATCGTGTTACCTAGGGCATCACTACTTATCCAAGAGTGTAATCGAATTTACACGGTTTTACAGAGACTTCTATGTTAATCAGTGGTGTTGGTGAGCAGTTGCCCCTAGGGTGTTCAGCCTCACTCAAACTTGGCAACCCCTAGTATCTCTAGGCACTCTCACTGAATGGCCAATATTCACGCCTGCTATCCAGGAATAACTTATCAGAGAACTTGCCCGGGTTCTAACCGTTCACTAATTAAGTAAGCATGAGGGCCCCTAGGTCCCATTCATTTTGGCGCCCCTAGAATTAACCAGCAATCCTCACCTCTTGGCCACTCGTCGCAGCAATGAACCGGACATAATAAAATCAACCGGTGTGACGGGGATCAGCCGTTTAAGATATGACGGATATCTACTGTTCATATTTTCTAAATCAGCACTCACTAGTCTAACGTCTCTAAGAAACTTTCTACGACAGTGTATATATGTGCATGTGTCCCTATACAAACATACAATACAATAGTCGTTTCATGTTGCAGCCACACAATATAAGTTGACTTACCTGGAGTCCTTAGCACTCAGTAGGTTTTCACCCTCCAACGTTCAGTCTAGTTACTCTAGCCAATATTGTAGTCATCCATACAGTATAGTCGGATTAATTATGACACTCATAATTCATTATTATTATTTTTGGCAGTTTGTTCATTTTAATAAAAATCATTTGTTTCGGGGAGACCTATCCTATGGTCTCGATACCTAGGCTCGGGTACCACTAAAAAGTCTTGTTTTTTAGACGCATCGCTATTAACCCGTACTTTCAACAAGTCAGTTAAATATATGGAAGATTTTAGCTGGTATTATATCCAGAAAATACTAATTAATTCCTTAATTATTTTTAAAGAAAATAAACTCTTAATTTTCCTTTTATTTTTCTTAAGTTTTTAATCTCTAAAAACCTTTTTAAGAAAATTGCCTAATTTGTCTTAATTAAGAAAACCGTTAAAAATTTCCCATCTTGACTAGTTAATCTTTCCGAAGTCAATTATTCAAGTTTACTTACTAGAAAAATAATTCACTCAATTATTTTATCAAAAGATAGGATTTTAAACCCTCTTTTAATTTATTAACTTATTAATAAATAAATTCTTTTATTTTTTGAAAGAATAAAAATTCTTTAATAAAAAATAATTCCCACTAAACTCAAAGCGGTATTTTAGGTCAAAATACGTTTTCAAGATTTGCCAAGTTTTTATCTTGCAATAAGCAAAATTTTACATTTTACTTTATGTTCCAAAATCTCATTTTTACACTAAGTGTGAAAACCCTATTTTTTACATTTTTAACTACATTCATTGTTAGGTCATAACTTGAAATTTACTTACCCAATTGTTACCAAAATTTCCCAATTCCATTTTTAGTATGCCATTTAGGTCTTTGTAAAATCTTAGGTCAAAAGGAGCATTTTTTATTGGTGAAATTATTTTCCAACAATGAGGTAAAAATGACCTTATTTTCAAGTCCTTATTTTTTCCAAACTTTGACATTTAATAACTTTCAAACCGTTCAGTATTTTCTTACCAAATTTTATAGTGGAATACTAGGTTATGCCAATAATATGTCCAACAAATTTTAGAAAAAAATGGGTTCATTTTCCCTATACAGTGGCTGTCCAAACTTGGTCCCGAAATTAAGAATACGAAAAAAATAGTTTTTTACCTAAACTTTGAAATAGCATAACTTACTCATTTTTAAACCTTTTTGAGTGTTTCAAAAGCTCAATTTTATGTACTCAATATAAAAAAAAATCACAGTACAATTAAATTTTACAAAATCAATATATATTTGACGCTTGACCCCTTGGAAGTCACAACTCAAAACATGTATTTTGTTTTAAGGTTTCCAACAAAACCCTTGAGGGTTTTGGTCCCTATTTTCAAAAATCAGCACACAAGCATCATAAAAATTATAAAACAATTACCATAACCTTATTACATCACCAATAAGAAACTTTAAGCATTAACTATACAAAATAATGCTTAAAACTAAAAATCATACAATAACAACCATAAAAAGTAAACTTTTTACCTCTTTGTTGTTCTTGCTTAAGGTTTGGATCTTCCTATTAGCTTTGGCTCCTTCAAAACCTTAACCAACTCCCCCCAAACACATATATAATCAGCTATTGAAAAATCTATGGTTAAAACTTTACAAGGGTCTAGTATTTTGAAACTTTACCTTAGGGATACCCTTTCTAGACCAAGGCTTAGCTTCCAAACCTTCTTAGTGTCCTTGAGGTTGGAGATGGGGAGAAAACTTGCCCTTATCCCTAATATTTAAAATGAGATTTAAAATTTAATTAATTTTGTTCACACCATTTAAAACCCCACATGGCCGGCCACCTCTTCCTATATATGCATTTATATATTTTTTTTAATTTTTTTTATAAAGGTGAATCAATATTTCCTAAGAAGAAAAATTCAAATTCACTTTCTATAACCTTATTCACTCTTATTAAGTTTTAAAAACAAAACTTAACATATAATAATTAAATTAAATGTCTCTCACATTTAATTTAATTAATCATACAATAAAATTTAACCTAAGGTCCATTCATGGAATAAAATTCCCCATTTCGGTAAAATTAAGAATTTAACACAAAATGCCCTAAAATTTCCATTTTCCCTTATGTTTATTATTTTTTATCAAACTTTAATTTTTATGAATGTATTTTATGCCCGAAATATATTTGCCATAGTTTTTTTATTTTATTTTCTGTGATTTTTACCCGATCAAGGTTTTTGTGTCGGTCCAAGATTGAAAGTCTTATCTTGACTTTTAATCAAAAAATTCATAATTTGGCTAGCAATAACTCATGGAAATAAATTCCAAAAAAATATAATATTATTTAAAATAATATTTATAACTCGGGGAAAATAAATCCCGAACCAAGTCGTTTAAAGGTACCCAAAACGCAGGACGTTACATTGTTGGGGTTCAATTCAGGGGTCAAAATTACTATTGAGGTAAGATTTATAACCTGATTTTGCTGTGAATTTTTTTTATTAGTTTAGGTTTTGACTAAGTTTTTAATGCTAGCTTTGGTTATTGAGCTGGGGGTAAGATTGTGGTTGGTTTATTGGGAAATTGTGATGCCTATGTTGTGTTGATGAGAGTTCTAAACTTAATTTTGGATTTGGTTTATGTTTAGGGTGAGTTTCAGTGATTTTAGTTTCGAGAAAATGAAGGATAAGTGTTCCCCCTAGGCCTTTCAGTTCATGCGCGCTGCGACACTCTAAGAATAGTGTCGCAACGCATGTCCAAGAAATGGACTTGGGAGGCTCTTTGACTTGTACAGGGCTGCTCCACCTCCGAAGAGCGCCACGACTCAAATAAAGAATTTTGGCCAATTAGGGCTTTTAAGCTTGGGAACTAAAACCTAAAGGCTCGTGAAGGATTCTACTACCCGTTTTAGTAGAATTCGAGATCCCGAAGGCAAGAATTTTACCTGGAAGCTCTTAAATAGTCTAAATGATTGATGGTTATCCATTATTGCATTGTGACTAGGTTATACCACTAGAGCTCGGGAATAAGGAACATGCTCGGGATCGCCATACCTTATCCGCTCGGGACTTGAGGTAAGAGAATTGCACCCTGGTTGTGGTCGGGGCTCGGACCCCTGTTATTGGGTATGACTGTGATTATAAATGTGATTACTCGTCTGGGCATGCTTGTATATGCTACATTTGAGTGTGTGTTATGCAATTTATATGTTTGAGTATGTCTATCCTAAAAGCTCTACCTAAGGGAGTCGGGGCCGACAACAAGCGTGCGGAACGTGACTCGGCCTAAGAGATCCGGGGTCGACAATAAGACCTAAGAACTTGGCCTAAGAGATTTGGGCCTGAACGTCACTTAAATAAACATAAATGTCATTTGCACTTGTCTAACCGCATTGGTTTCTAAATTGGATTATGTTTTTCTTGAGCAGATTTCTACTGCTAAGTTTATTTTTCATATACTGTTGGTCATTTTATTCTGTTGATTTAAGTTTTCTTGCTGAGCCTTGGCTCACGGGTGCTATATGGTGCAGGTAAGGGAAAGGAAAAGGTGGACCAACTGTGAGTTGGAAAGCTTTAGGGCGGTCTGTACATTTGCAGCGCTCGACCGCCACGGCCGAGGGATCAATAGGGACTAGAGCCAAAACTTTGATTTTTCCGCTTAGGCTGGCTTACATTGTAATTATTTTTGGGAGTTGGAAATGCCTTGTAAACACTTATTTTTGGGATCCCATTTACAGACTCAAACATTTTAATGAAAACAACTATTCCTATGATCAAAATCTTTAAACCCTAATCTAGTAATTATCCTTAGTTACACATTTATATCCAAATGACATGGTTATCAAGTCCTGCACTATTTAAAATACAAAGTGTAATGGTCTTGGCTATCCAGGGCATTACAATGTGGTGTTAAAGCGGTCTAGGTTTAAGGGTTCCTAAAGACTGGTTGGGCATGTACACTCGCCTCTAAAGACAAGCTCGACTCAAGGTTTGGTAACTATATATGTGATTAAATGTTTAACTGCTCATATGAAATATAAATGCCTTATCTGCTTGTTTAATAGGAAGCATGAGATATACTGATAGGGCCTGGCCCTTGATTGTGATGTGTACATGGAAAGGCATGCTTATTAGCATTGCTATTTTATGTTAGCACTATTGGAATGTCTGTTAGCATTGTGATTGCATATTTTTTTTATTGTTGGCATTGGACCGTAGGGTGACTTTTAAAAACCTGTTATCATTTCCTGATCAGTCGAGTCATTGATTGCAGATATACTTGGAGAGTTATACCTCCAAGGTGATTAGTTCGACTAGCCAGCGCTGAGATTGAGGCTAGAGATGATAATTAGGGTCAGAACCCTCCGCCAGTCCATAAGAATTGGCAGCAGATGCTCGCTGATATGCAAGCTAGACTTCAGAGTTAAGAGGAAGAGATTCCCCTACTGAGATAGTAGGTTCCACTAGGGAACGCTACACTAGACTTGCCGCCTGTCGTGGTACCAACCGTACAGTAGCTTGGGATTGAGAACAGGTGGGATCTGATGTACGAGAGATTCAGGAAACAACATCGTCCCATTTTTGAAGGAGGACTAGATCCACTTAAGGCTGAACAGTGGATGAGCCTGACTACCTCCATCCTGCATTTTTCAAGGGTAATAGGTAATGATAGAGTGGCTTGTGCCACCTTTATGTTCCAGGATGATGCCCGTATATCATGGGAGGTGGCATCCCAGCTTGAGACGTTTCTACCATGAGTTGGGATGAATTTAGAGACTTGTTCAACTAGAAGTACTACAGTAATGTTGTTAGGGCGGCAAATGTGAATGAGTTTATCTTTTTGGTGCAAGGAAGTTTGACAGTTATTGAGTATTCCCTGAATTTTGATAGGCTGGCAAAGTTTGCACGTGATATAGTGCCTACAGATGCAGCCAGACAAGGCAGATTTGTTCGGGGGCTGAATACTATGATAGCCCAGGATGTGAGGATTACATCAATTCCTAGGGATATTACTTATGCCCAAGTGGTTGGGAAGGCCCTCACAGTAGAGGAAGCAGAGAACAAGATTTGGAGGGAGAGTGTTGCACGACGCGATGTTCGTAGGGTAGTGCCTCCATTTGTAGGATCTGGTAGACGTGGTAGTGAACAGAAGAGGACGACCCCAAACACCTCGACCAATGTTGGTCCTGATAGAAGGGTTGGGGTGTCCAGGGTGGCCGCCAGGGTGGCAGTGAGACAAGGAGGAGTTACCCAGAGTGTGCTAGGTGCAGGAAGCGCCATCTGGGTGAGTGTCGGGCGAAAGCATGTTACTTGTGTGAGGTGGTTGGACATCTCAAGAATGGCTGCCCGAGCTCGAAAAAAGAGGAAACAAGGAAGGAAGACACCTGGACTCTAGCTCTAGTGTTCCCCCTAACTCAGGCAGAGGCTGAGGCTAGTCCCTCGGTGGTGACAGGTCAACTTTCTAGTGTTGCACTCCATATACTGTATTGATTGATTCTGGTGCTACACATTCATTTGTTTTTAGCAGAGTGATTGATAGATTGTGTAGGCCTTGCGATTATTATACTGCGAGGTTTGGGACTTTATTGCCTATAGGGGAGCTGGTAGTTTCTAGGAGATGGGTTAGGTCATTGCCAATGGGGGTGGACAACAAGGAACTATCTGTAGCGTCCCAAATTTGCTAATAAGGTTTAGCGCCTAGATTAGCATGCCTGGAGGGCAATAATTGGTTTAATTATGTTAATATATGAATTTGATGATTATGTGATTAGAAATGCATGTTTAGGTGAGTTAAATATGCATGTGGGCCCCATTCGGCTATTAGGGGCATATATCTGTAATTTTAGCCTGTTGATGGCATAATTGCAATATTTGTGTATATTGTGATTGATACCATGTGTGAGTGGTGATATATTTGTGATGCATGATCCCAGACGGTCCTAGGGAGAAGTTTAGCTAGAAAGTCACAACGGGGTCAAATACCCAACTCGGGAGGAGCCTAGGGTTATTTTGGGAATATAATATGTGTTCAGAATTTATTGAGTAACAGGTAAAAGATTAGTAATTATTTGGACATGTCAGAATTGAATGGGGATTTATAGGAATACTCGGGGACTTAACGGGATTTGGCAAATGACTAAATTGCCCTTGGGTTACTTAAGGATTGGGGATAAGTTCAAGGGGTATTTTAGACCTTTGGCAAGGAATAAGCTTATGTATAGGCAGCTGTGATTCTAGGGTCTGGTAGAAGAAATCAGAAGGAAAGAAACAAAAATAATCCTCAGCTCTTTTCCTCTCTCTATCTCTCGCTTTCTTCCTTCCTCTTTGGATGCTTGAAGGCTGAGGGAATTCTAAAGGATCTAAGCTGGGAATTGAAGTCTAGGGGCTGGCAGAACTTGGGAAGGTAGCTCAAGGGTGTGGATATTGAAGAGGTAAGACTTTAGTTATGACTATTAGACTGTGGGAATATAAATTATAGACTTAATTATAAGTTTAATTGATGTTTGAATTATGAGAATTGGGGTTTAGGCTCGAAGAGAACGCAGGAAGAATGGTGATTTTCTGGGTTTGGAGGCTCAAGTCGTGGCCCTGTTCTTCAGGCATCACGACCTGTGTGTGTCGAAGAGGCTGGAAGCCTCTGTCTGTCCAGGCACGTCGCAGCCTAAGGATTGGAGCGCCGCAGCCTGTGTCCCTCAACAGAGAGGCATTTTTCCTTTGACTTGAGCGCGTCGTGGCCCTTAAAGGGTTGGGCCACGTCCCAAATTCTAAATATTGATTGTTTGAAGGTTTTTGGCTCTGGAACCCAAAAGTTAAGGCTCGGGAAGGATTTTACCACACGGATTGGTAGAATCCAAGGTCCTGGAGGCTAGAATTATATCCAAAAGTTATTTATTGGATTAGAGCTTGATGGATGGCTATTGTGAATTCGTTGTGACTAGGTTATCAGCGAGGCTCGAGTTAGAGGACTGTGCTCAGGATCGCAGTGCTCAAGAATCTTGGGACACAGGTAAGAAAACTGTTGTATCCGTAGAGCAGGGCGTAGCCCTATTGTTTGTATTGCAGGGCATGGCCCTATGTGATTGGACTGCAGGGCGTAGCCCTATTGTTTATGTTTAGTATATGTTTAAATATTTGTTGATATTATGCTATGTATTGCATATTGTGAATGAACAGTGAAGGTCGGGAACGACGAAGGCCAAGAACGGCAAGAAGCCGAGTACGGAAATGGGCCGGGAGTGGCGCTAGCACGCGGAGTGCAAAGCCGAGTACGACAAGGGCCAGGACAGCGTTGAGCTCGTAGAGTGCGACCCATTAGGGCGAGACCCCCTTCGATGCTGGAGTCATTGTCACGGTGAAGATCGCAAACCCAAGGCTTGGTAAAGTGCCTAGGACGGCATGGGCACTATGTTTTTAGCTTGTTGGCTGTTTTGTTATTTGTTGATTGATAGATATGCATATGTTAATTATTTTGTGTTGAGTTTTCTTGCTGGGCTTCGGCTCATGGGTGCTCTATGGTGCAGGTAAGGGCAAGGGTAAGGTCGACCAACCATGAGTATGGAGAGCGTGGAGCGACGGGTACATGTTCGACCTACCTGGCTGCCACGGACAGGGGTATTTTTGGAAAATGCAATGTATAGACTTGAATTTGTCACCTAGTCGACCCTAAATGTTTTTTGAGTTGTAAATATTTTCTAAACAGTAATTTGGGATCCCAAATGTTTAACTTTTAGTGTTTTCAATGAATGACTACATTTTTATATTTAATGCCCTTAAAGGACCTTCAACATAGTTTAGCTACACTCTTAATCTAAAACCTCGATTTGCGAATTAATGGCATGTTTTAAACTCACTTAGTAACGCTCTAAGGAAGTAGGGCATTACATTATCAGTGGACTTGATTGAGTTGGGTACGGATGACTTTGACATGATTCTTGGAATGGATTGGTTAGGTAGGTATAAGGAAACTATAGGCTAGAAGAAGAAGACAATGACCTTTGAGCTTGAGGGTGAGGACCCCTTCGTTTTTGTTGGCATTGTGCCTGGACCTCCCATTCCCATGATAACAACATTGAGGGCTAGAGACCTATTACAAGGAGGTTGCATAGGATTCCTAGCTGGTGTGGTGGATATCGCTAGGGTCATGCTAGTGGGGCCAGAGGAGACCAAATTGGGGCGTGAGTTCTTAGATGTGTTCCCTGAGGACTTACCGAGACTGTCATTGCACTGGGAGATTGAGTTCTTCATTGAGTTGGCACCATGTATAGAACTAATGTCAAGGGCCCCATATAGAATGGCTCTAGCAGAGCTGATGGAGTTGAAGGTACAGTTACAGGAATTATTGGACTTGTGATTTCCTAGACTGAGTTTTTCACCGTGGGGCACTCCGGTTTTGTTTGTGAAGCAAAAGGATGGGACCCTTGGAATGTGCATATATTACATGGAATTGAACAAGTAGGATATCAAGAACAAGTACCCACTACCGATGATAGACGACCTGTTTGAGCAGTTACAGGGTAAGACTGTATTTTCAAAGATTGATCTTTGATCTGATTATCACCATTTTAGGATCAAGGATGAGGATATTCCGAAGACGGCCTTTCGCACGAGGTATGGGCATTATGAGTTTCTAGTCATGTCATTTTGGTTGACCATTGCCCCAACAAAATTTATAGATCTACTGAACAGGAGGTTCAATGATTATTTGGATCTGTTCGTGATTTTCTTCATCGACGACATCCTGGTTTACTCTTGTTCAGAGGCGGAGCATGATTAGCATCTCCAATCAGTACTGTAAAGATTGAGGGAGCACCAGTTGTATGCCAAGTTCAAAAAGTACGAGTTTTTGGTTACCGCAGATGACATTCCTTGGTCACATTGTCAATAGAGACGAAATTAAGGTAGATCCAGCCAAAGTAGAAGCAGTTAGGGATTGGCCGAGGCCAAGGAACACCTCAGAGATTAGGAATTTTCTTGGGTTAGATGGGTATTATCGACGATTCATGGAAGGATTCTCAAAGATTTCTACACCATTGACAGAGTTGACATGGAAGAACTTGATGTTCGTGTGGTCAGACAGATGTGATAATAGTTTCCAGGAGTTGAAGCGATGGTTGATTACTACTCCGGTGTTGAGTCTTCCTTAAGATGAGGATAATTTTGCAGTGTACTGTGATGCATCGAGACTAGGCTTAGGATTTGTGTTGATGCAGACTGGGAAGGTTATTGCCTACGCATCGCGACAGCTGAAGGAATATGAGCAGCGGTACCCTACTCATTATTTGGAGTCAGCAGCAGTGTTATTTACACTGGCGATACTATCTGTATGGAGAAAAGTGCAAGATATACACCAATCACAAGAACTTGAAGTTTTTATTCACCCAGAAGGACTTAAATAAAAGATAGAGAAGTTGACTAGAGGTTGTAAAGGATTATGATTGTGAGATTCTTTATCATCCAGGGAAAGCCGATGTAGTGGAAGACGCTTTGAGTCGGAGGGGCCCAGGATAATTTTTTGGTTTGAAGTAGATATCTAAGAAATTGGCAGAAGACATGACCATTGCAAAGATAGAATTGGTAGGGGACTGGTTGGCAAATATTACTTTGCAGTCCACTCTCTTGGAGAGAATAGAAGAGGGCTAGATGAGGGATTCATAGTTGATGAAGTTTAGAGAAGATATGCTAGCTAGACTAGCTAAGGACTATTCCATTACAGAGACGTGTTTGTTGAGATACAAGGATTGGATTTGTGTTTCGATGGACATGGGTATCAGATGAGAGATCCTTGATGAATCTCATACCACACCATATTCATTACATCCAGATACCACGAAGAAGTATCAGGATCTAAACTCATTATATTGGTGGCCTGGGATGAAGAAGGACATGGTCGACTATGTGGCAAAGTGTCTAACCTATCAGCAAGTGAAGGCTGAACACCAGCGGCCAGAAGGGTTGTTACAATCTTTGGGTATTCCCAAGTGGAAATGGAAATATATTACTATGGACTTCGTGGGAGGCTTGCCCAAGACAATGGGGCAACATGAATCATTATGGGTGATAGTAGACAATTATACCAAGTCAGCTAATTTTCTGCCAGTGAGGACAAACTCTATTCTGGACCGGTATACAGAGCTGTATGTGAGGGAGATTGTACGTCTCCATGGGGTTCCAAAATCTATAGAATTAGACCGGGATCCCATTTTTACCTCCAATGTTTGGGGTAGCCTGCAGAAGGCTATGGGAACTCAGTTGAAGTTTAGTATAACCTATCATCCTCAGACAGACGAACAGTCTGAGAGAATGACTCAGATATTGAAGGACATGCTTAGAGTTTGTGTGCTAGATTTTGAGAGATATTGGGGTAAGTACCTTCCATTGATTGAGTTTTCATATAATAACAGTTATCAATCAACGATTGGAGTTGCTCCATATGAGATGATGTATGGAAGGAAGTGTACGTCACCCATTCATTGGGATGAGATGGGAGAAATGAGGTATTTAGGTCCATAGATGGTTCAGAGAACTAACGAGGCTATTGAGAAGATCCAAGCTCAAATGCTCGCTTCACAGACTAGACAAAAAAGCTATGCTGACCCAAAGCGTAGGGATGTGGAGTTCCAGGTAGGGGACCACATATTTATGCGAGTTTCACCACTTACAGGAGTGAAAAGGTTTAGAAATAAGGGCAAGCTGAGCCTTAGGTTTGTAGGACCTTTCGAGATCCTAGAAAGGATCGGGTAGGTAGCCTATAGATTGGTGCAACCCCCGTTATTATCAGGGGTTCATGATGCGTTCCACATCTCAATGCTTTAGAAGTATGTGTCAGATACAACCCATGTATTGGGATATGAGTATCTGGATCTACAGACGGTTCTATCTTATGAGGAGCGACCAGTTCATATCCTAGATAGAAAAGACAAGGTTCTAAGGAACAAGATGATTCCTCTAGTTAAGGTTTTATGGAGGAATAGCAAGGTAAAGGAAGCAACCTGGGAGCTGGAGTCAGTTATGCAGGATCAGCGTCCCAAGTTGTTTAGGTAAATTTTGGGGATGAAATTTTTAGTATGAGGGGATAGTTGTAATGTCCCAAATTTGCTAATAAGGTTTAGTGCCTTGATAAGTGTGCTGGGAGGGCCTAATCTGATTTATGTGCGAATTATGTGAAATTAATTAAATATAAGTGTGATTATTTGGCATACATGATCTATATGGTGATATTAATATATATGCATATTTATGTGTATTAAATATGCATGTGGGCCCGTTGTTTTGTTAATAAGGGCATATTTGTGATTTTGACCCATTGACGGTATAAATGTAATTATATGTGTTATATGAAAGAAGCCACATTATTATGTGGATATATTTGTGATATCTGACTCAAGGCGATCCTATAGAGAGAGTTAGCAAAAAAGTCACAACGGGGTCCAATACCCGGCTCGGGGTGAGCCTAGGGGTATTTTGGAAACTTCATGCATATTCGAGATTTATCGGGTAATGGGTTGTTATTTGGTGATTATTTGGGTATGTCAAGATTAATTGGGAAGTTATAGTGTTGTTTGATGATTAGCAGGAAATGTGGAAAATGATGGTATCGCCCATGGTAGCATTAATGAGTAGGGCTTTGATTTAGTGGCCCTTTAGTCTTTTAGTGTCAAGGGATAGACTAAGGCGACCTTGAGAAACAACCACAAAACAAAAGGAATCAACACCCATCAGCTCCACTCTCTGTCTCTCTCTCTCATGTTTTTCTCCCCCTTGCTTGAAGCTTGGTTTAGGCTTGATCTAGTTGGAGGAGTTTAGCTTTGGAAAGTAAAGGCTGGAGGCTAGCATTGGTTGGGGTTCAGTTCAGGGGTCGAAATTACTATTGATGTAAGATTTATAACCTAATTTTGTTGTGAATTTTTTTTGATTAGTTTAGGTTTTGACTGAGTTTTTAATGCTGCCTTTCGTTATTGAGTTGGGGTAAGATCGTGGTTGGTTTCTGGGGTAATTTTGATGCCTAT
Source organism: Humulus lupulus (assembly GCF_963169125.1). NCBI lineage: Eukaryota > Viridiplantae > Streptophyta > Magnoliopsida > Rosales > Cannabaceae > Humulus > Humulus lupulus. The sequence continues at coordinate 233,189,912 of NC_084802.1, read as the reverse complement.
GCTGTGTTGTTGAGAGTTCTCGAGTCAATTTTTTCTTTGGTTTATGTTTAGGGTGAGTTTTAGTGATTTCTGTTCGGGGAAAACGCAGAAGAAGTGTTGGGAATTCTGAGCTTACGAGGTCGCGCCGCGGCATTGTGCTTGGAACATCGTGACCCATATGAACTTAGAGGCCTAGGGGGTGGTTCACTGAACCACATTAGCATCGCGGTGCTGGGGGTCGCGCCGCGACGCGTGTCATGGAAATGGACTTGGGAGTCTCTCTGACTTGTAGAGGGTTGTGACGCCTCTGAGGAGCGCCGCAACTCAAATAGAGAATTTTGTCTAATTAGGGTTTTTAATCTCGCGAACTCAATCCTAAAGGCTCGAGAAGGATTCTACTACCCGGTTTATTAGAATTCGAGATCCTGAAGGCTAGAAATTGACCTTGAAGCTCTTAAATAGACAAAATGATTGATGGTTATCCATTATTGCGTTATGAGTAGGTTTTGCCGCTAGGGCTCAGAAATAGGGATCCTGCTTAGGATTGCCATGCCTTATCCCCTCAAGACTTGAGCTAAGAAAATTGCACCCTGGTTGTGGTCGAGGTTCGGACCCCTGTTATTGGATATGAATGTGATTATTAATGTGATTACTCGTCTGGGCATGCTTGTATATGTTGCACTTGATTGTGTGTTATGCAATCTATATGTTTGAATATGTCTAACCTTAAAGCCCAGCCTAAGGGAGCCGGGGCCGACAGCAAGCGTGTGGAATGCGACTCGGCCTAAGAGAGTCGGGCTCGGCAATAAGACCTGAGAACTCTGCCTAAGACAGCCAGGCCTAAATATCACTTAAATAATTAGAAGTGCCAGTTGCACTTGTCTAACTGTATTGGTTTCTAAAATTGGATTATGTGTTTGTTGAGTAGATTTCTAATGCTAAGTTTATTGTTCATATAGTGTTGCTCATTTGCATATGTTGATTTAAGTTTTCTTGCTGATCCTTGGCTCACAGATGCAATATGGTGCAGGTAAAGGAAAGGGGAAGCTGGACCAATCGTGAGTTGGAAAGCTTTAGGGGTGGCGTGTACATTTGCATCTGCTCGACCGCCACGACCGATGGATCAACAAGGACTAGAGTCGAAACTTTGATTTTTCCGCTTAGGCCAGCTTACGTTATAATTATTTTTGGGAGTTGTAAATGCCTTGTAAACACTTATTTTTTGGATCTCATGTACAGATTCAAACTTTTAATGAGAACAACTATTCCTATGATAAAAATTTGTAAACCTTAATCTAGTAATTGTCCTTAGTTACATGTTTATATCCAAATGACTTGATTAGCAAGTCCAGCACTATTTAAAATATACAGTGTAATGGTCTTGGCTATCCAGGGCATTACACGCAAGCAACAAGTGCCGAGGAGGCTACTAGGGGACCGGGGCTAGATTTACTCTTTTGCGAATAATTTTAAATGCAGAAAATTAAATTACAAAAAATCCTACGCCCGATATGGCTTGTAATTTTGCAAATCTAGAAAAAATAAGATCAATTCCTATACCCAAAAAACCATATAATTAACGATTCCTAAAAACAAACATTCATTAATTCATTACATATTACAATAATATAAGAATGCATATTATACCCACACAGAAATTAATGTATGTAGAGATTAATGATCGCTCTGATACCAATTGTTGGTAACTAGTTTACCATATGCGCAGTGGAAAACACGAGATGGTGGGCCCAAAGATTTCTAAAAAGAATTATTTAAACAATCTTTATATAACAGATCCATTAATATGGAAAACATTAATCATTGAGAAAGAAAAAGATGAGGATTTATTAGTTGTAGAACAATCAAGAATCCTTGCTATCTTTTAGTACCTCCAACGAATATCCAATCCAAAGTAGCCTTGTGAATACTCAGACAAAGATCTTCCAAGATGTATCTCTTAACCTTAAGATATTTGTGGGCACATAGAGTAATGGTGGGAAAATTTCTGAATCACAAGATGTATTCAACTCATGAGATCTTGCAATATTAGGTCTAAGACAATTTGCAGCGATAGATAAAAAAATTAAGTTAAATGTTTGTCTCTGTGAAAAGCTTAGAAATTTCTCTCTAGAATATTCTCTCTGTTAAATGTATTGTGAAACAATTTCTATCTAATAGATTTATAAAAGAATTAATTAAATTAAAAATTCAAATTATTAAATAAATAAAAGAAATATCAAGATCCATTCTTGGAGAGTTGGCCTGTAACACATCCCTGATTTCAGGGATGTGTTCCAACCACTTTCTTTTAACTATTATTTAATAATTATTTATTCATAAAATATCTAAAGTGATAACTTATCTTATCAGATTAATTAAAGAATAAATATCATTTGAAATTCAAATCCAATTTAAATTATTAGAAATATCTTTTCATATTATTTAAATAAATAAAACTAATTAATTCCAAATTAATTATCTTAATTATTTAAATGTCATTTTCGAAATTGCCAATTAATTTAATAATATAATTTTGAATATTATATATTAATTAAATAGAAATTTAAAAAATTGTTATATTAATTAAATAATCTATCTCAATTACATATTTGGCCGTGAAGAACAAATTTCTTCCAGATATGTCATTTCCCTAAATTTTCCAAATTTAAACTCTTACCTTGAATAGCGTTGATAGAGCCATCTCGGGGACCTAGAGACCTATAATTTTAAGCTCCAATAAATTTATATTATTAATTAAATCTCTTTAATATAATGACCTTATTTTATTAATCTCAGTATTATTCCACTAAAAATATGAGACTACACTCTTGTAATAAAAAGTGTCCATCGATTTAATCACAACATACAATTCAATCATCTATTAATGGTTCATAATTAAAGTAGGAATTCATTATCATTTAACCTCTATAATTATATCTTGATTCCTTAAGTACCATTAACTTTACTAGTGAAAGTTAATTCATAAACTGATTTATGAATTTGAGCTCAATAACCTTTCAGTTCCAAATGCAAACCCTTAAGAGAACAATTATTGAATTCCTCTCGGAAAGGTATACATTCCATATCTGTATATTATGTCCCCAACCATTTACATTGAAGAGTTCCCAAAACAAAAGTTTTCAGCCTGATCATTTTGACAAACCATAATGAGTGAATCAAAGAACTCATAGGACATACACATGAGTTCATAGTAACTTCAGGATTAAGATCATTTTGTATCCGATCATCTTATTGATATGTTTAATTTACACTTATAAAGTAAACGATATTATTAAGTATTAATAAAATATCAGGTCTCATTCATGTATAACCACTTTATACAAAGTACCTCCACTAAGATGTCCTACTACAGTTGTAATTCAGATCTAGATTACATGTATTCATAATACTAGTGAACCGTACTTACAGTATTTAATCCAAAGATTCCATATAACTTTGTTTTACCGCAAACTGTTTAAATTCGTTCCCTACAATCTTCATCCTCTCGTACCAATACAATATTGTTGTCACAATAACGAATTTGGGAATTTTCTGATATTCATATAATATTATTCTATCAATAATAATAAACAAACAATATCTACTAAAATTTATTTCATAAAACATTGTTCAATACATATGCTTCAAAGGGCACTAATCCCAACAAAAGTTTCTACTCTAACCATCAGTCAGACTTATGTGATCATTTAAATGCTCAACAGAGATAGCAAGCTCGTAACAACGATCTGAGTTATGCTTAGATTAGGGAAAACCCTTCAATGATGCGTGATGATGGGAATGTCCCAATAAACCAAGCTTAAGTTTGGAGGGACGATAACCTGAATAACGTGCAGCCAGGATGGGAGCTAATAATCAACTCCCACACAACCCAGTAATGAGGGATCCAACCCTTGAGCGGCTTTCCATAATGGAGGAGCAAATGAGGTAGCTTCTATCAACTTGAAACCAAGATTATTGCAATTCTGACGAGGATCTTGAGCCTTTCACTCCTTATATCGCTACAACTTTGTATCCAATAGGTTTTAAGATGCCATATATGGCTACTTACGATAGAACTACCAACCCGTCAAACCACATTGGGGCTTTCAATACCCTGATCAGAGCCCATAATGTTAGTGTCGATCTGCGCTACGTGTTGTTCCCAACAACTTTGACAGGAGGAGCCAAGCTATGGTTTGGCAAACTCAAAATACATTCAATCACCTCCTGGCAAAAATTATCGTCAGAGTTCAAAAAGCAATTCGGGGCGGAGGCCGATTCCTTCGCCAATATAAAATAACAACCGGGTGAGTCTCTCAAGGCTTATGGAAACTGATTCACAAACATAGCAGCTTGAGCTAGAGACATTGATGACAGTGCTAAGCTCATGGAAATGCGATCAGGGATCATCGTAAGTGGTGAGTTATGGAAAGAACTCCAATGGAAAGGTGTAAAATATATAGACGAGTTTCTGGCTCGAGCTCAAGAATGGGTTAACCTCGAGGAAGTCGAATTCGCAATAGCCAAAACTACTCTAATTTCCACTCAGCACGTTGTAGTGTTAGCAAATACTGCAGGTATGACTCAACCCGCTACCCATAATAACCAGGCGGGAAACAATAACAAAAGGAAGGGAAGTAATGAAGGCAATCACGCAAGGTCCAAGAAGAATAAAGCTAGAGACAAGTACGCCTCGATAGTCATCGCATATATCGACCCGACGGATACATAGGAGAACATATATCTAGAAAATTGTGCTCGCCTTCCGTGGAAAAAGCTAGAGTCCATGAGGACTCAACGGGAAAAAAGAGATCCAGCCAAAATTGTTGTTACCATAACGACATTGGCCATAATACTGATGATTGCCATCAATTGAAGGATAAGATCGAACTCTCATTCGGGCTATATCATTAGCACAGTATGCACAAGATCGGGAAGCTCATAACTAGCAAATCATGCAAAATCGACGACCATCTCAGGGAAATCCGGTGAACCCACCACCAGCTCTTCTAGCTCCGAAAAATCTCCTCATCCCTTCTCCTGTCAAAGGAAGGGATGTCTCCACAATCACAGGCAGACCCCACTTGGCCAACACGAGTAATAGGGCCCAAAAAAGGTATACCTAAGAGCAGAAGACCAATGATGGCGCAGTATTCACTCCCAAGCAGCGCTTATCGAAATAGCAGAAAGTGGACAAACAACTCATCATTTTTACGAAAGAAGATACAAGCCATGTCTAATTCCCACACAATGATCCACTGGTCATAACCTTTCAGCTCACAAACAAGAGAGTTCGAAGAATCCTGATTGACAATGGGAGCTTCGTGAACATGCTATTCAGGTCCACTCTTGAGAAGATGGCACTTTCAGTGATAGATTTGAATGCTTCCTCCACATATTTATATAGGTTCTCAGGAGAAGGACTTGTAACCATTGGAATGATCGAGCTCGTTTTAACCATTGGTGATGAAAAACGAGCTATGGCGAAGATGCTCGAATTCATTTTCATAGATTGTCTGACTACCTACAACACCATTCTAGGGAGACTAGCCTTGATAGTGTTCACAGTCATAACTTCTGTCTTCCATTTGGCCATGAAGCTTCCCTCATCTGCTGGGCTATGCATGGTAAGAAGGGACCATCTCACTGCTAGAGATTTCTATAACATTTCTATGAAGGGAAGATCACAACCTGGGTAGCAAGCCATTGTTATAATTGAGGAAATCGAGGAGCCCCAGACAATGGTAGTCATCGAGGGGATGGAAGAACCTCAAATGAAAGAAGTCAAGGTTTCTTAGCAAGACAAAATTGACCCACATATATGCAAAGATCGATTTGAGCTCCAAGCATTGAAGGAGCTAGAAGAGGTAATTCTTGATCAGGAAACAACCTCAAAGGTTGTAAAGATTGGGAAGAACCTCAGTGCTAAACATAAAAGAAATTTGATCGAGCTTTTGAAACCTCAATGTCTTCTCTTGGCCACATGCCGATATGGTGGGAATTAGTCCTAGTGTTATCATGGATACACTGAATCTAGACGAAAACATACTCGCCAAGCAACAAAAAGTGAGGTTTTTGGGAAAAGAATAGGGAGAAGCTCTAGAAGAACAAGTGGCTTGCCTCTTAAAGTGCACATTCATTAGAGAGGAAAAATATCCAATATGGATAGCCAATCCCATTCTGGTTCCAAAACCCAACAGAACGTGGAGGACCTGCATCAACTTCTCCGATCTAAACAAGGCTTGCCCAAAGGATTGTTTTCCTTTGCCAAGGATTGATCAGCTCGTAGAAGCTATGGCTAGTCACTAGATCATGTCTTTCATTGATGAATCTTCTGGATATAACTAGATCGCGATGAACCCTACAGACCAAGAGCATACCAGCTTTATCATTGAGCAAAATGTATATTGCTCCAAAGTCAGCCATTCGAGCTGAAAAATGTTGGAGCTACTTACCAAAGACTTTTAAATAAGATGTTCATTGACCAGAATGGGAAAAACCTAGAGGTGTACGTTGATGACATGCTCGTCAAGTCAAGGTCCGCCAACAACCATGTGTCTGACTTGGAAGAATGTTTTGCCGTACTAAGAAATTACAACATGAAGCTGAATCCCCAGAAATGTACCTTCGAGGTTTCATCGAGGAACTTCTTAGGCTTCATCATTAATTCAAGGGAATTGAAGCTAACCTTGAAAAAATCAGATCGTTGTTGGATATTCCATCGCCTAGGTCATGAAAAAAGGTCTAGAGTTTAATTAGAAAGATCTCCACCCTCAACTGGTTTGTGTTGAAAACTACCTAGAAATCTCTCCCCTTCTATAATTTTCTAAGAGGAAATAGGCGGTTTAAATGATCTGATGAGTGAGAGTAGACATTTCAGGATCTGAAGAATCACATAGATGAACCTCCCATCATATCGAAGCCCGTGAGTTGGGAGGCTTTATATCTCTATTTGGTTGTAACCGTGAGTGAGGTCAGTGTTGTTTTAATTTGAAAGGGAGATCGAAATTAGAAATGAGTATATTACATTAGTAAGAGGCTTCTGGGAGCTGAGTCTCAATATCCTCTGATCGAGAAACTCATGTTTTGTCTGGTCGTAGCTTTGAGGAAGATTAGGCCTTATTACTAGTCCCACACAATATACGTCCTAACTGATCAACCTATAAGGCAGGTTTTGCAAAAGTCTGAAGCATTGGGACACTTACTAATGTGGGCCATCGAACTCAACCAATTCGAGATTTTTTATAAACCATGAACAACTATAAAGGGCAAGGCCCTTGTTGTTCTTGTGGCCGAGTGCACCAGTTTTCAAGACGAGCCCATGAGGGAACCTGTACAAGAGTTGTTGAAACTGTTCGTCGATGGATCTTCAAATGAGCATGGGTTAGGAGCTGGAGTAATTCTTATCATGTCTAAGGGGCATCACTTTCACACAACTTTTAGATTCAAATTTGGCACCTCTAATAATGAGGCTGAGTACGAGGCATTGCTGGTTGGAATATGGATTGCCAAAGAATTAAAAGCAAATGCAATCCAGTGTTATAGCGATTCTCAGCTTATGGTAAACCAGGTGTTGGGAGAGTTTCAAGCTCGCAGGATAAAAATGGCACTTATTTGGCCAAGGTAAAAAGTGAACTATAGTAATTTGTGTTTTACTCCATAGAGAAGGTCCAGGGCGAGCAGAACACAAATGCGGATGCCCTTGCTTGGCTCGCCACAACTAAGGAGGCAGGCACATTGAACTTGGTCTCGATTGAGTTCCTTGACAGGCACGACATAGATTAAGAGGAGAAGAAAATTTAATGGATCCAAGAAGGGTCGACCTGGATAACTCCAATCCTTGAATACCTCACCACATGAAAAATTTCCGAGGATAAGGATGCATAGAAGCAATTGTACCAGGTCCCAATGTATGTTTTGGTTGAGAGAATTCTTTATAGGGGAAGTCATTCCATGCCACTACTCAGGTGTGTTCTGCTAGAAGAAGCCCAAGCTATCCTTAAAGAAGTCCATAAGGGATTTCGTGAAGACCACGCTGGGGTGCAAAGCTTCGCTTTAAAGATATTGAGGCAAGGATATTTTTGGCCTACCCTGAAGAAATACTCGGCATCATACGTGCAAAAATGTGACAGTTTCCATCATGTTTCTACGATAGCTCGAGCTGGACCTGTGAGCTAACCATGATTTCCTCACTCTGGTCGTTTGCCATATGAGGAATAGACTTAGTCAGATCATTACTTACCAGGAAAGGAGGAGTTTGCTATGCTCTGGTTGTTGTGGACTATTTCACGAAGTGGACCGAAGCAGAACCATTAGTGACAATAACCTTGAAGAGAGTACTCGATTTTGTCATAAAGAACATAATTTACTGTTTTAGACTCCCAAGGAAGATCATGTCAGATAATGGCACCCAATTCGATTGCAACCCCGTTCAAAAGCTTTTGTGAAAGGTACGAAGTAATTAAGAGTTTCTCTTGTGTAGCATATCCCCAGGCTAATGGATAGGTCGAGGCGGTGAATATGACCATCAAGACAAGTTTAAAGAAGAGGTTGGAAGAAGCTAAAGGATTATGGACCAAACAACTCCCACAAGTGCTTTGGGCATACAAAACTTCTCACTGCACCTCTACTGAGCACACACCAATCTCACTAACCTCCGGAAGTGAAGAAATGCTCTTGGTCAAAACATTAGTGGCCTTGCATAGACAAAAAAGTTATGACCAGGAGCAAAATCATGTCTTACTACAAGCGCCCTGGATCTAATTGAAGAACATCGAGAAGAATCACAAATACAACTCGCACATTATCAATAAAAGGTATGGATGCAAAAATTCCACTCCAAATAAAGACTGCCACTCGTGTCTAAAGCTCCTAGATAATGACGCAGCACCATGTTTTTTTTTTGGTCAAGAAGAATAGAAAACTTCATTGAATAAAGAACAAGTACAAACAAACAGCCCAGTTAAACCTCAATTAGAGGCACCAGCCGAAACAAAAAAAACCAGCAACTAATTACAAAGAATATGCTTCATGAACAGCTGATCTTGAACCGAAAGTTGGTGTCTATACACTTTGTAAAGCCTAAAATTAGTTGTGAATTTAACATCTTGAACTAAACTCATAACAGATGAGGAGTAACAGTCATATATACACCTATTTCTATTCTTCCATAAGCCTAAACTTTGTAAATGCGCAGCACCATGTTTTTCGCAGGTCTTTGTGTCTACAAAATGAGCCTTTGGCGTATCTTGGCACTAAGGCCTTAATCTCGCCCAATTAGCTAAGCTCCCTGTACCACAAGAGTAAGTTCGCGAGGACCCTTGCGCCTATATGCCTCACGAGGACCTTGCACCCATGTGCCTAGCTTGGACCTCATGCCTATGCTCATTGTTGGGACCTCTAGCTCATGTGCCTTACGGACCACCGCACCTGTGCGCCTCGTGGACACTCACGCCTATGCACCTCGCTGGGACCTCTCGCCTGTGCAACTCATGGACACCCACGCCCATGTGCCTCACTGGAAACCCGCATTTCTGCACCTCGTGGACCTCCGCACCTGTGCACCTCCCAGTTGCCCAGTGTACGCCACGAGGCCCTTGCGCCAGTGTACGCCATGAGGCCCTTTCACCCATATGCACCTAGAGGAAGGCCTCAGTCGTGCTTCCAAGATACCCACCTCGCGTGCAATGTTTAGGTGTCACTTGGGCAGCAAACCACACTTTACATACCTCACGGCCTTGCCTCGTATCTTGTTTATGCTTAGTAGCCAGGATCCTCCCTATGCATTCCTATGACTTGGACATTTGGTGTAAATCACATTGCCTTTTTGTACTCAGAGGGAACCCATACACTCTGCACATCCAGTAGTACGATAAAGAAAGGGACAAGTAGTACGATCAAAATGCCTCTATATAGGTACATATGGGTCACCAAGGATTAAGGCACTGACCAGTCATCCACGCAATAGAAGTAGTGACAGTACAAGAATGGTATGTGGTTAAAACTCCACTACCACATTTCTGACATTCATACCAGACAAGTGGTGGTGGTACGACATAGTACAAGGCCAGGAGCATTACCTGTAGCTCTCTAACATGTATAGGATCTGACCACAACTCCTCCAACAACACTACAACCTGCACCACAATCACCTGTAGCGTCAGAGTACCTCCTTGTCCCCTTGGGACCACATGTACCATGGGCCATTAGAGCCCCTCTATAAATGGCTGTACACCCCATGTTCAAAGGGGTCAGAAAATCATTCTAACTTTGTGTTGGGGTTTTATGCCCTAATTAAAACCCAATTACTGTGTAATCTCATTTTATTATAAATAAAAGAATAGAAATCATTTTTTGACTTGGTCAATTACTTTCTTTATTTTCATGATTATTTGTTTAATATAAACTTCTATTAAATCCTGAGCATATAGCTAATCGTATTTATAGTGACGTAATCACAGTGGAATATAAATATAATTATATGTTCAAACATAAGTTAGTCCTATGATTAGTCAGTGCACCGGATTTACACTGACTTGCCAATCTACGTTATGATCCACTTACACATTGTAGTGTTATGTTCTTTCCAGAACATTGGCAAAGTAGATAAGACCGGATGTATTTGTTGCATCGGACTGGATCGATATTGACAGCAGATAGGATAAGTAAGCATACAGTTAATATCTATTCTAGCCATATCATATAGTTGACCATAGGTCAATTCAAGCTCAATTCCTGAGTGGTTGGTATTCTAACTGATGGTATTATTTGAGTTCTTTGACTTGTTCATTACCAGCTTACCCTACGGACTAGCCCATACTTACATCTTGGGAACTCGGTAGTATAATTGAGTGGGAGTGTTAATCATAGATATGAACATCTATAGCTTCTGATGAAGAAGTAAAACAATGGTTTCCTATTAATTTTGTTCAAGGTACTAAATGATAGAGATCTCATTTCAGTAATTAATATTAGTTTACTATAATATCATTTACAAGGAACTAAGTGTTTTAAGGATAAAATACAATGAGGTGTAAAACAGTATTTTAGTCGCATCTCATTGTAGACCGTCTATAGAGGATTGGGTAACAATTATGGTTGTAAGAAATGATAATTAATAACATATCTATATTAGTTATAGAGCATTCTATGCATTCAAGAGTGCAATTCTTAGTCTTTAGTGGAGTCATGATGAATTAGTAAGTTAGTAAATTTATTTGTTAAATTTATGATAACTTATTGGAGCTTGATTTCATAGGCCCATGGTCCCCACTGTACTTTGAATAAAATCATCTAGATAATCTCAATTAATTGATTTAATTATCAATTAAAATTATCAAAGTTGACCAAGTAAATTTTTGATAGTTTCACAGAGTTATACAATTTAGAGAAGAAAATAGGTTTTAGGACAGATTTATTAATTAAGACAAATTGGTGTCTAAATTAATAAATAAGTTTAAATCAAAGTTCAAATTATAAATAATTAATTTGATAAAGGATTTAAATAATTATTTAATTAATTAATTAGTAGAAAATAATACAGGCCTTAATTTGAAGTCTAACGGGCTTATAATTAAATGGGAAATTTCACGAGCCATGATAATTTCGATCTAGTGGTTGATATTACCTATTATTTTATTGATTTTATAATTAGATAAATGACCTAATTGAGCCTATAAAAGCAATGCTAAGTGAGAGTTGAAAAAAAAATTTGAACGGAAGAACTGAACATCTACTTTTGATGCTCTAGGTTTTTAGATTCCCTCTACAACAAAAAATCTTTTTCTAACCCTCAATTTTATCTTCTCTTCTTCTTCTTCTTGTATCTATCTCATATGTTGAGAATTTCCCACTCTAGTCTACGTAATTCTAAGGATACTTTGGAAGAATGTGAAGAAATTTGAAGATCGATTCAGTTTCTTGGTGATACCCTGCGACGGAAAGGATTCAAGGGTTAGAGAAACTGAAGGAAAGACTAATACATTCCGCTGCATATAATGTAAGTGTTCTTATCATTATCACTGTTTGAATTCAATTATAGAAATATGTTCTAGGTGGTCTTATATTAATTTTTTTAATATAAGATTTACAAGAAAATAAACAAGATCATGTATAAGTTTCCCTACACTTTGTTCCAAGAGAAATTCAAGTTGTTTTCTCCATTTTATTTCAGCAACTATTTTCTAAGTCTCTTGCTAAGTTCTTGAAGTTCTTCATTAATAAGCTCTATACTTTGATTTTTCTCTGACCTAACATCGTTGATGAGTTCTCACCATCAACAATTTGGTGTCGTCTATGAGAAAAATAACTAACAAAATGTAGTTCTTCCATTAATTTATGTAAGGAAACATGCCAAGGCGTTCAAAATTCCTACAAGACCACCAAGAAGTGGAGGTTCACCTAGACAGAACCCAGCTAAGGGCGTCCATGAGGATCCTCCCCTGCCGACGAATAAACACTACAACATTTTTGAGTATATATTACGGTAAATAAATGACATATATTGAAAGTGTTATTAATAAAATAAGTAACTACGTCCCACACAACAACAAAAAACACGGTTTCATTTATAAAAAAAACACGGAATAAAAAAAAAAAGGCTGTACGCGCCAAAATGAAGCGGCAAACTTAATATCACGAAAATAAAATGAAATCATCTGAATCCCCATCCTCATCTAATCTTCTAAATCCCTAATCCACAACCTAAATTATTCCCAGCCGCCTCCTATGCCCATCCCGTAAGTTCTTCATTCCTTTGAACCGCTGGAGCACGAACCCAAAAGCAACTCCTTCTCCCACAAGCCTCGACAGTTTGAGATCTGATCTAGTTCCCAAAAAGAAATTCTCTTTCAAGAACAAAGCTCCGAAGAAATACCCCAGCCTTGATTCAAACAGAGAGAAAGAGGCTGAAATTGTCAAATCTAAGAAAATGGGCTACACGGTTCCGGATTCGCCTGGGTTTCGAAACAAGACGGGTGAGGTTTTTGTGATTAAATTCAATGGTTCCGAGATTGGTGAGTTTACAATTTCGGACCTTGATTCTTGCGAGGTGAGGTTAATTGGTTGTGTTAGAGCATTGGTTGTTCACAGGCTTCGAAATTGTCGAGTCTATAGAGGTCCTGTAATGAATTAAATTTTGTTCGAGCAAGTTGAGGGGTGTGTTTTTATAATGGCATCTCATCAGATTTGAATTCATCATGCCAAGGCCACTGTTTAACTCGGCCACCAACCATGCAACTCCATTGCTCCTTCTAAGCTCTAGTACGCCACAGTTTAACAAGTACCAAAAAAATCTCTTCTTTTTTATCTTTGTTTGGGTCAAGCATATTGCTTTAGAGTATTTTATCATGATTAAGTCTTCTTTTTCATGCATTAATGTTGATCAAAGTGAAAGTTCTGTACAACCCAGAAGGGATTTTGAGTTGAGATTACGATTCTGATCTCAAGATAATAGTCAGATTATGGGAGTTGGGGTGCTAAATGCCTTTCTGTTCTGTTAGCCCCTGTTTTGGTTAAACAATTGGGCACATAGTATTATAGATATCTGGAATTTGGGGGTGGCCTTTTCAAGCCTATAATATAGGATTTGGTAAATTGGGGTGCTGGTCTAATTTGACTTAGTTCTGGTCTTAGCTAACTTCCAGAGCTCAAATACCTTCTGAAATGCCAAATGGCATTCTATTAGTACCTTCACTAATTATCCTTTAGGAATTTAGACGGATTCCACAATTTTATCTTTGTGTGTGGTTTTAGATATGTAAAAATTTTACGAGTTTATCTTTGTCTGTGGTTTTGTTAAAATACTTGGTGAGTTGTTACTGCAATTGTGCCATAAATCAGCAGCTTGCCAAAAAAAACTATATTAGTACATTTAGCTTATTCATTGTTCCAACTACGTGTGGCATGTTCATATGTTCTTCACAGGGCCCATTTTGAAGAATATGTGTCTCTAATTATCTCTGCAAAATCTAAAGATTGGGTGAAAAAGAATTCCTTGGTATGGTCTTTTTTGCAGAAGAATTCTCTGTTGTGGTCTGGCAGTTAAAGTTTGACATTTTTCAAGGGAAGAAGGTATTTGACTGAGACTCGGGTGCTGGTGGGAGAAGGAGTGGGAGGAATTCTCTGAAAGGGTTGGTTAATTAACATCTGTAGACACCAAGATGGAACAATTGCAAGCAAGGAACTGATTCAAACAAGTTTATGTTCCCAGGTATTTTGTTGCTTTCTATTGATTATCTTGCAGTTGCAAAGTCTGCAGTTGTGAGTTTCGATGCTTTCATACTCTTAAATTTTTCTTCCTGTACTTCTGGTGGCCTTTTGACCTTGTTTTGATGTAGGCATGTGTTAATTTCAGTAACATGTGTGTATAGATTAGTGACTCCTACTTCATTTCTATGATGTATGTGGAGCATTGGTGTGAGGAGAATTTCAGGAGCCTAACACTGGGTAGTCCAGGTTTTTCTGACATTGAAATGGTTAGTCGCTAAAGAAATACTATGTCATATACCCTTTTTTATTGAGTATCAGATGATCTCCAAAATATTTTGTTTATAAATTGGTGCAGCATAATTTTTATTTTTTTTGAAACAAAACTACTTGTATTATTACTTAAGAAAAATACAACTAAAGAAGGAAAACTCCATCAAAACAGAAAGAAAAGACATGGAATCTAACTTTTATTTTATGTGTGTATTTTATGTTTGTGTATTTATGTATATATGTTTAACTTTACCTATTCTCTGGTTTGATACCATTTCTCTAATCTGTATTATTTGTTCTTTTTGCTTCAGTTACCTCAACATATTGAGATACTTGTCTCAGCAGTCACTCATATCAATGAACCTGACAGCTTATATGGGATCATTTAGTCCCACAAGGTAAGTAATACATGTATACTTAGCTTTGAATTGTAGTTAAAGGTAAGTAATACAACTGAACAAGCTTTGCTATAATAGTTTTGACCATCTAGATTGGTTTTTTTTTTTCTTAGAGATTGTTGTTTTGAGATTTACTGATTTGTTAGTGATTTATCACACTCTTCCCAAAAAATTAACTTCTTTTACCTTAATTGTCCTTGTATGTTCAATGTGCCAAGGTTATGTGAAAATTTAAAACCTTATCACCTGTATTTTGATGGACATCTATGAAAGAGGAGTGAAAGTTTGCTGTGCTCAACTTTCTTGCATCTGTCATTAACCTGTTGTTATAAATTCATGAAATAAGCATGTACTCATGGTTGTCCCTTTTTTTTTCTTTTTCTTAGGGGTGATATCATTATCAGCTGACCTCTCTAGTGAAGTATTTACCATCTGTCTTTTTGGTCATCAATTATTTTGCAGTATGAGGCTGCTTAACGTGCTGGAAACTGGAATTTTTCCTTGCTTTACATGGGAGATAATTCACAGAGTGAGCAAACTAAAAGTGGCCATTTCGATGAAAATCTGCACAGGTACAATGATGAGTTAAGATTTCTTTTTTACTTGAGTATAATTCTACCATCTATATAGTAAAACTTCTGGGGCATAGTTTATCTCTACTACAGGTACTTGCTCCACTATATAACTGAGATGGTCATACTGGACTTGAGGCTTTTTATTATTAAAGAAATATTTCTTTCTTTTCTTAAAACGAAACTGCCTTGTATATCTTATAGAATAAAATGTAATACAACCAGTACATATATATAGGGTTTATACAACTAATACTCTTAATTACAGAATAAAACGTAATAAACATAATTAACTACAAATCCTATAAAAAAGGAAATAACAGCTATATAATCATTGATTTCCTCTTACTTCTTTCCAAGAATACTTTGGTAACATGCTATTATCTAGCTCTCAAAGTCAATTAGAAAACTTTTGCTTGTTATTGTCTTTTTATATCTGGCTCTCAAAGTCAGTCAGTTAACTTTTGCTTGTTATTATCTTTTATGTTATATACTGCTGAAATTCTATGATTTTTAGTTGAAAGGATTACACATGACATTGTCATTGTTGTAATTGTTATTCCTCAAGAAACTAACAAGTGTGCTTACAGATATTTCGACTGGTTTCCCTGTGTTTCACTCTATCAGATAGAAAAGATATCATAAATAACATGCTCAGCACAAGCAATGAGGTACATAACAAATGAAAGGATTGTCTTTTTGTTATATTTAAGATATTGAGATACTAAAAGTTTAGTGTAAATATTCTGTATAGCTAACTAACTAGTTATGATCTCCATTTTCTTATCAGATCTTTGAAAATTTTACAAATTGTAGTTAGTTAAATATAAAATCATATAATATTCAATATAAAATCATTTCCTGCTGTTGAATTTGTTTTATTGATATATTGTTAGAGTGCCAAGAACCACACATTTGGCTCCAAATAATGCAAAATATTAGATTGGATTGGATGTGGAGAAATTATTGCAGAAGGCTATTTTATTTCAAGTGACCCAAAGGATGACGTTCACCATGTTCCTCTTGGGCCTAGTGCTATGAAAGCGGGGATAGATTTTGTGAAAAAGAATGATGCATTTCTGTGGAGGCCTTCAACAATTATGTCTACTATAGAAGATACTATAGGTAGTTTAATTGCATGGCCAGCTGATAAAGTCATAATTAGGTAATTAACCTTTTTTATGTACTCTTTTAGTTTACTATTAACTTTAAGTTGAAGCATTAATTATTTAAATTTTGTTGTAGCTAAGCAAATGGACTCACAACAAAGACAAGTGCACAAAGGATGATGAATTGAAGGATGGAGCAAGTTTCATGCATGGTTTACTTCTGTGTATCTTGTAATGTTTCTGTTTTTCATTTTTGAAGTAAAAATTGTTCAAGTTTATAAAACTTTATTATGTTATGCTTTCAAACTTAAGTTAGAACTAAGATCTCATGAAGTAGACACATTCATGGTTTGAATTAGTTATTGTTTAATGTAATACTTATGGTTTATCAAACTATTGAGAATTACATTTTATGATAAATTTTGATTTTTTTTATCAAAATACAATAATGAAAATATTTTAATTAAAAAAAAACCTTATAAGTATCCTCATCACAAAAAAATTTAAAATATATTATCCAGACTAAAGTAACAAAATTTTATTACTGGACTTTTAATATGTTATGATTTTGAAACATATTATAAGCGTAACAAATCAGTATGATTTATATAATATAACAAACTAAAAATGCTATCAAAATAATCAAATGTAACAGTTGAAAAGTGTTATGCATAAAGTATAAGATTAAACTTCAAATTTATAACCAAATACTCTAACTAAATGTTATTATTTGAATATTATAGCAACTAAAAAGTGTTATTGAATAGTTTAAGATAACATCGAACATAACATTCGAATACTGTTATAGAAAAGACAGGACTTTTAATAACAGGGGCTATGTTAGCGTTTTCAGAAGCGTTATCAATACTCCTGGTTAGCAGTTTTTAAGTGTTATGAATACTGTTTTTTCTTGTAGTGAGAGGTGCACCGAAATTTCCCAAAGACAATGGGAGGAGGAAGAAGTATCATACCCTGCAATTCATCCTACATCAGACCCTGCAGCATATGCCACCGCTCCAACGAAAGGTCGTATAACTCACCCTCTGCCACGACCACTAGTGTCCCCAAGTCCAAATCATCAAGACCCGGGTCCCTCCAAACAGAGACATGGTAAGTGCCCACGAGTACACTTAGTGAGTTCAAGTTCCCGAACTCATTGCTACGAAGATGAATTACGTGATGCAGGCCACCATGGAGAACATGCAAGAGGTACTCAACGACCTGTTACACAGAAACTCTGATGCTCCCCTCTTTGAGCATAAATAGAGGGAACATGTACAAGGAGATACCACCATACTTGTGGACGGTGGAAAAATGCGACTCTCCACTAGTGATACCCCTTGCTTGAGATGAAAGGAAGATTATATGCCAATGTTGCGATTTTGCGCGAACCTCACCTATGGGGAGGTGCGAAGCCAAGACCACCTCCAAAAGAGATTCACTCGTCTTAAGGGAAAATCTTAACCAGAGTGGGTCTAAGGTAAGAACCCCACCCCCCCCCCCCCCCCATAACTCCCCTAGAGGATACAACTAAAGCAATGGTTCGCTCTGAGAACCTACGGGGCTCCTTGAACAAAAGGAGAAGGGAACTAGACACCGAAATCCAAAGCCTTCGAAGCAAGATGGCCATTGCATCTGGGGGGTATGGAGGTGACGATGAGTTCGACTATGAATCGTCCTTCACAAGGAAAATCCAGGTTAAGCAACTCCCTACCAACTTCAAGGAGCTTCACATGACTCCGTACAAGGGCACTACAGACCCTAAGTATCACTTAGACGCTTTCAACAACTTGATGAAGTGAAGGGGAGTCCATAGCAGGGCAAGGTGTTATTGTTTCATTATTACACTCAAATGAGCTGCATACAAGTGGTTCAAGAGGTTAAGGCTAGGAACCCTCACGTCATGGCAGTAGTTCTCTGGCAAATTTCTTCAATAGCACCACGTGGTCTGTGATTATGTTATGCCATGTACCAGCCTCACTAACATAAAACGAGGTGAAAGTGAAATCCTTAAGATCTATATCCATAGATTTAATATAGAGACATCTATGGTGGAATGTTCAACTAAAGCATAGCTCAAGATGGCTATCACAGACAGAGTTCGTCTAGAGAGCAAGTTATGAGATAACATGGTCAAGAGAGAGGTTACAGACTTAGATGACTTCTTTGAAAGAGCACAAAAATATATATATTTGTGGAAGAGGGCCATGAGAACTTGCATGCTAGGGGAAGCAAACCATCTTCCAATCCCCTTTCTACCAATATGTTTGGAGACTCCACGTAAAAGAGAACATTGTGATAGAGAAGTCACTGATCAAGTTGAAGATTGGAAGAAGTCTACAAGAAGACCTCAAGAAGAAGCTAGTGGAATTCATCAAGGATAGCCTCTGATAAGACTCCCTTTATTTGTGTGGCTTATGAACCAAAGAAGTCACCTCAATTGGCCTCCACAAAGTGGTAGTAGTTTTTCTTTATTTGAGTTATGCATTGTAAGGAATCAAAAGTTTCACTATAGTTGTCCTCATGTAGATGTAATTTATCTTGGTAGGGTCTATAGAGGTGACCTAGCTGACCCAAGGATGTAACATGACAATGACATTGTGCCTACTCTAGCACATTTCCTACTATCACTAATTTTAAGAACCTATCTTATATATTACATCTCTTATCTCCAAGGACACTTATGTGACTCACATACTGCCATTGTCAATTGAAATTGTCAAAGTGTATTGGAAAGAATGAAAAATAAAGTGTTTGGAAAGATAGATCCCATCAACCACTTGGGAGGTATTATACCCAACCTCACTAGGCCCCTGACCTTGTACAAAATAGGTGCCTAATCTTGTAAGCCTCACAAGGTTCTTCGCCTTTTGCAAAATAGGTGCCTAGACTCGTGAGCCTCAATAGGCACCTAGCCATGTGCAAAATAGGTGCCTAGCCTAGACAGCATCAATTGGCGCCTAGCCATGTGCAAAATAGGTGCCTAGCCCCGTGAGATATATATATATAACTACTTATAATATATGAGCAGTGAACCTTAAAAGACACCATTTCAATCTATAAGGACTAGCTACCCTTATAGAGGCTAAGAAAGTCAAAAGGTCCCTCAAAAGTGACTTTCTTACAAACACACCGACCCTACAAAGGATCCGCGTCATATAAGACAAAAGGGGAGCCGAAAGAGATCCCTTAGTCTAGATCAACCAAATTGCCTAACCTAGGGAAAACGGGGCCCTAAAGGAGGTCTTTTAAAAAAAAACTCCCTCGCAATCAATAAAAGGGCCTTGAAAATAGGCCCTTGCGAGGCTTCACAAGTACCATCTCCCTATAAGGGTCCCAACCCAAGGGGAGTTCACATCAAGGACAAAAAATGATCCTCATAATAATCCTAGGTCAACCAAAGTAACCTAGCCCAAAAAGGGTCTTAAAGAAGACGCTTGGGTCTCAAAGAAGATGCTTGCAAAGATAATACTATACATAATAACGAGAAGGATGCTTTTAGGTCAAAACTAAAATGTCAAAAGTGAGTGCATGACGAATATATATATATAAAAGGATGGAAGGTACCCAAAGGTTCTACACATCCTTAAAATAAACCAACGTGCATAAACAAGACATCAAGTGTGTTTCTTCAATGAGGAAGTATTGGTAGACTTCGCGATCGAGTTGACCTGATACTCTAATAGTTAAGAAGAAGCCAACAAGACGAAAGGACCACAAGAAAGAATTGTTAATGCACTCTTCACTCTTAAATCTGACAAGCGTGCATGCAAACCACCCAGGGAAACATCTTAGGAGAGCACCACATGCGAACTCACCTTGTCTAGACGATACTTCTTTGGCCCCTCCGGGTAGTGTGCCTCAAGCTCCTTCACGCGGCCTGATGTTTTGTACAACAATGATACCTGTGGGATCTGTACAGAGGAATGATTGGCATTAATTAAGCTTTCAAGATGTCCCGAGGATCACCACTTATGAAGTATGTTTTTCCATATCTCATAAACAAAGAAACACACATATATCTTGCATGTCATAAAGATGGCACAAAAAGAGTCTACAAGTACGCTTAAAGGCCCTCTCATAGACAGGGAGCAAGTGTGGATGCCAAAATTTGACACCAAGTAAAGACCTCAAATCGTGTCCAAAGCTCCTAGATAACCATATGACACTGTGTTTCACGCAAGTCTTTGTGTTTACGCAAAGTGAGCCTTTGACATAACTTGGCCCCAACACCTTCATCTTGCAAAATCAGCTGACCTCCTAACCCACAAAAGTGAGGCCATTACACCTAAGCGCCTCATAGGGACCATGTGCCCATCCATCTCGCAGGTTGCTGTAACCCATGCGCCTCACTGGGACCTCGTGCCCATTCGCATAGCTGGGACCTCGCGCCCATGTCCCTTGCTGAGACCTCACGCCCAGGTGCCTCAGAGATCCCCGCGCTTGTGCACCTTGTGAACCCCTGTACCTATGCGCCTTGCGGACTCACACACCCATGCACCTCGCTGGGACCTCGCGTCGGTGCGCCTCGTGGACACCCACACCCATGCGCCATGTTGGGACCCTTCACTTGTGTGCCTTGTGGACCCCCACGCTTGTGAACCTTGCAAACCCCCACTCTTGTGTGCCTCGCTGACCCTTGCGCCTGTGCGCCTCGCGGAACCTTGTGCCTTGTAGACCCCTGCACATGTGCGCCTCGAGAAACCTGACGACTGTGCGCCATGCGAGGCCCTTGCGCCTGTGTACGCCGCAAGGCTCTTGCAACCATATGCACCTAGAGGCATTCAAGATATCATCCTGTCATGCAATGTCGAGGAGTAACTCAGGAAGCCAACCATGCTTTACATACCTTACAGCCTTGACTCGCATCTAGTTTATTGCTTAGTATCAAAGATCCTCCTTATGCATTCCTATGACTTGGACACTTGGTGTAAAGCAGGATGCCTTTTTATACTTAGAGAGCACCCATACACTTCGCACACCCAATGAGTATAAGTGGAAAAATTGTCACCATACTTAACTGAGGATAAAATAGGACAAGAAGTATGATCAAAGGTCCTCTATATAGGTACATACTGGTCACCAAGGACCAAGGCACAGACTAAGCATCCATGTCATATAAGTAGTTACAATACAAGAATGGTATGTGGTTAAAACTTCACTACCACGCTCTTGACATTCGGATCAAACAAGTCATGATGGTATGACATAGTACAAGGTCAGGAGCGTTACCTGCAGATCTCTGACATGTATTGGATCCGACCACCACTCCTCCAACACCACTACCACCTGCACCACTACCACATGCACCATGATCACTTGCAGCGTCATAGTACCTCTCTGTCCCCTCGAGACTACATGTACTATGGGCCATTAAAGCCCCTCTATAAAAATTTCCTTACCCCATTTGCAAAGGGGTTGGAAAATTATTGTACCTTTGTACCAAGAGAAATATAAGTTCTTTTCTCCATTTTTCTTCTGCAACTATTTTCTAAGTTTCTTGCTAAGTTCTTGATGCTCTTCATTTATAAGCTCTATACTTTGATTTTTTGTACTTAACATCGTTGATGAGTTCTCACTGTCAACAAAAGTTAACCCAATACTTCAATTCAAAAGTGAAAGAGAGGAGACTCGAGCTGGGAGATCTATTGCTTAGAAGAGTATTTCTAGCAAATAAAGATCCTAAAGATGGTGTCCTAGGCCCAAACTAGGAAGGACCGTATCAAATCATATAAATTATGTGAGAATGCACTTTTAGATTAGCCCGATTAAGTGGAGAGCTAGTTCCACGAACTTGGAACACTTTGCATTTTAAGAATGATTACCAACATTTAGGTTTCTTTTAAACTCGTTTTTATGTTGTGAGGATTATTTATAGAAGTCATTTCTTTTAATTTTCCTTTGAATTAATAAAATAATGGTTGTTGTGTAGTTTAAACATGGTACCTGATTCTTCTCAATTCTTGTATAAGCTCATTATGTAAAAGCAATCTAGAATATTCATAAATTCTAATCGCTTGGGGGCATATACCTTTGATAGTTAGTCAAGTCTTTAAAAAATTTTGTAACTTAGAATTTAGAAATTCGGCAATTTTGCGGCTTGTTAAAGCTTGAGTTTTCAATTCTAAATCTGAATATGAACTAAGTTAAGCAAGAAAATTCGAAGCAAAAGAAAATAAAAACCTGGACTAAACTAGGTACGAGGATTGAATACTAACAAGTACGCTATTAAGCAATTAAAACACTGGATACGACCAGGTTTACGATCTAAAAATCAATTGGTCAGCTATTCAAGCATGAAATTAAAGGTTTCAAACACAAAGAGTATAAGGGAATATATAAAGGTTTGAGTCAAGTAAATTTAGAATGAGGATGAATAACTTCTAACAAAGCCATTCAAGAAAATTGTCTAAGCCTAAAAGATCTAATTACAAGGGATAAAAGGCACCCCCCCCCCCCCCCCCCCCCCCTAAAAAAAACGATAATAGATAAAGTCTTCTCAACTTTTATCTCTGGTGACTTGCTCATGAGAAGAGACCTCATCCCCCACGACATCTCCACCAGCTCCCGAGGTTGTATCCACTGTTTTCGAAGGCTTCTTCACAAGACGATCCTGGAATTTGGCGTGGTACTGCCCCCACAGCTCCACATCTAGGAAAGAGAAGTAAACTTCCTGGCTGAAGCACCATACTTTGTAGAACATCTCCTCCATGGTCTTGGAATGGTGGGCTTCATAGCCATCCACCTTTGGCTATAGCTTGTCGATCTTGCATTGAAACTCACCAACCTTCTCCTGGAGCTGGTCACGGCCAGATCACTGATATCGCCTTCTGAAAAATGGTCAAAAGAGGGTTAGATAAACTCCAATTAAAATTAAAAAATAAAATGTAAAAGAAGAAGATCCTACCCTCCGAGATACAGGTGGAGACTACAATAATTAGTTCCTAATTATTGATCGGACCAGCTATGTGAGGAATATATAACTCTTGGATGACACAGGGTGAGGGGGACTTTAACAAAACTACGCCAGGCACCATTTTAGAGTCGAGATAATCGTCTAAGCTCGGATCGTACTCTGGTTGCACCCCTTGGAAGACAATTTTGGGGCTTGGAGCGACGAGCACCTGAAGGCAGGCACTTTCCTGCCACTAAGCTCGTACTTCATAGAATTTCTTAATTTGTGAAGTTCGCTCCATTCCAACTTCCCCCAGTACTTATTGCCTCTTAGCGAGACTTAAATATTTATTTCTTAAGAATGAGTGGGAGGCCCCACTCCATAGGACATCCTATTCTTTTTCTGCCTCAAGGCCAACCCGGACACTAGAATCATGGGTGATGGTTTCTACTACCTCACCAGATTACCCAAGTATCATCGATCTTCCCAGCCATTCAAATGACTACAAGGACCAATTCTCCCCACAATTATGATTTAGAGTATGCTCATATCCGTCCATTAAATAGATGACTGTTGGAAACGAAATAATCCTTTTTATATATATATATTTTGTATGTCCCATTTTTTATTTTCTCTGAAGAAAGAAGAACCCACCCCCATCATTGTTATTGTAGTCTCCTTTTGAGCCCGCAAATGGGAGGGAGGAATCTCCTTGACCTTATTTTGAGTTGTCGTGGAAGCCTTAGCTCGAAGGTGGCCTTCTTCAAAAGTCTCTGTCTCTTGACAGTAGGACCTGAACTCCCCAAAGCGGCGGCTAGATCACTCATATCGCCTTCTACAAAATGGTCAAAAAAGGGTTAGATAAACTCTAATTAAACTTAAAAAATAACAAGTAAGATAAGAAGACCCTACCCTCCAAGCTAGATGAGGAGACTACAATAAATAGTCTGGATTATGGACCGAGCTAGCTATGTGAGGAATATCTAACTCTTGGACGACAGGGGGTGAGGGGGACTCTTTAAAAACTATGTCGATCTCTGTTTCAAACTCGAGCTCATCGTCTAAGGTTGGATCATACTCTGGCTATTTGGAGATGGGAGAAAACTGGCCAAGGTCCAAAGGGATCCCAGGTCGGATGTTCGCACCGTACTGATCAAATATGGAGCTTGTAATATGTAAAGTATTATCTACAACTATGGTCATATTGGGGAGGCTAATGTCATGACGAGGGACTAAGAGATCAACACATTGTTGGATGGTAACATCCTTAGCTTGGTCCTTATGGTGTCTAGTAAAACCTTCCTTGGATCATGGTGAGCTAACATATAGTTTGTAGCAACTTAGTTAATATCATTATCATTGTTACCTTGGTCAGAGGTGTCGGTTGTTGCCCTCGACTCTTCCTGACTTGAGTCACTATCTAGACGACCCCGAGAAGGGCGTCTGCGCACCAATTGCACTACCTCTTCTTCTTCAGCCTCTTCTATAATACCCAAGGGCCTCTTCCTAGGAGTGTCCCGAGGTCAAAGCGCCAAAGATTGGCCTTCCGTTATCAGCCTGTATGCCAACATGTTGTCATCAGTTATTACTGCTCGCCAATTTTTTTTTTTAGTAGGATCGAAAGCGAGTGTCTTGTATGTGCCTTATGGACAATGGAGGCCTCAGCTCTCTTGTAGATAGCTGCAAGAACAAGTAACATAATCAGAATAGGAAAATACTATAAGGCAGACAAACATTTACAAAGTTTACAATAGTAAGAAGCCAAGACAAAGACACTTACGAGGTAGGTTGAAATATCGATAGTTATAGGTCCTGAACTCGTTTGACATAAATAACTAGTCCTTGTAGTCATTTGGATGGCTGGGAAGATCGATGATACTGGTACTTTTGGGGAATCTGGTGAGGTAGTAGAAAGCATCACCTCCGGTTCTAGTGTCAGGGTTGGCCTTGAGGCAGAAAAAGAATAGGATGTCCTCTAGAGTGGGGGCCTCCCACTCGTTCTTAAGAAATAAATATATAAGCCCTGCTAAGAGGTGATAAGTATTGGGGGGAAAGTTGGAATGGAGCTTACTTCACAAAATTGAGAAAGTCTGTGAAGTATGAGCATAGTGGAAGGAAAGCGCCTACTTTCACGTGCTGGTCGCTCCAGTCCCCAAAATTGTCTTCCAGGGAGGGGGTGCAGCTCCGTTCACCTTCACGAGAAGGACATGCATAATTTTTTTGAATCTGTCTGGATTCCATGGTCCTTCATTATTTTATTTACATGGGACATTGAATTTATTCTAGAGACTACTCTCTCATCCTCATAGAAACTATTAGTGTTAACCTCGATCTCCCTCTCCACCACTGATCCAAAGTGGGGATTGGGGGTTTCCGCGACCTGGTGACTCTTGGAAGTAGAGCCTACTATGTTCTTGTTCTTTTGGTTGCTAATTTTTTGAATTAATTAAGCTTTATGGGTACAAAGCTGGGCTAAGTGCTAGAGGAGACCTAAGGATATAACTCTAGATACGGATCATGAAAGGGCTTGTCATGTTTAATAACCAGATGAAGGTCCCTTCAGAACCTGACCTAAGTCTTAAAGGTTATGGTTTGCAAGTTGAAGTCCTTACGAGCTAGAGTAGAATTAAGATCCACGCATGCCCCTAAGTCATACGCTCTAATATCAAAAAGCGATGTCACCTCGAAAATCACATATCAGAAATCTGGTTTTGGGAGGCAGTTTTAATGCAAAACCACCCAAGAAACGTGACTCCTAAGCTACCCAATTTTGAGGTTAGAAATCCAAAATTTCGGCCTAAATTTTTCTTAATTTAAACGTCAAAACATAGGAAATGCCCTAAAATTTACCTATTTTTGTCACTCTCTCAAACACTTTCGGCTAAATAAATGTATATTGCCCGCTTTCCTTCACAAAACAAGATCATACGAGCCTAATTGAAACCATTGATATAACTAAAATGTAAAAGAGAGAAAAAAGAGAAACTTCACAAATGCACAAAAATATGTAAAGGAGTTCAATAAAAATACTTACAGTTATGATTGAAGAAGGCTTGAAGAATCAAGGGGATTGCAGAACTGGAACAAGATGACTTAGGAGAAAATCGCCACATAATTGGAGAGTTTCAGATAAGAAGAGAAAAATGGGAATCTTTTTTAATGCGAAGGTAGGATAAAATTAAGTGGCCCTATGTATAGGCCAAGCCTGAGAAAGAATTAGAGTCATACGATCATGATAGTTCGAGATCGAAGGGCTAGAATTGAATAAACCAAATGGTGGAAAAAAAATTTGACAAGACAACTGTCACTGTACTCGAAACTCGAACACATGCCTGTAGAAATCGAACGTGTGTCTCACACTCAAGTGGGTTGGTGGGAACATTCCCCATGGAAAAAGTAGAAAAGTCCATACTATGTGTGTCAGGAATGACATCATACAAGAGCAGAGGCTTGGGGGGGGATGTTGTACCCAAAAACACAAGCTCAATTGTCTTGTTCATGGTACAACTAGCAGGTAGATAATGAAGATTATTCAGCCCTTAGAGCTTTATATGAGTTCTACGTCAAGTAGTTTGAGTAAATCCCATCTGAGATCAGACATCGAGGAGATCGCTAATTCGAGTCAACTGGGTGTGATGGAGGACAACATGCAATCCTCAATTTGCCTAAGCCATATTTCGAGCATCTCTGTGTTTAGGTTGCCATATCCTATAAACTTTCAGCTCGAGGATTACATTCAACTCGGGGAAAACGCTTAAAATGCATAGGATGGAATTCCTAAAGACTCGGAGATGTTACACAGATAAATAAGACGATGTAACTGTTGTTACCTCTACCTAATATCGTATAATATCAGGCCGTTAATGCTTTTATTACATTTATTTGTATGTTTTGGGAGTTACACAAGCCTGAATGTTACTCAGATGTAAACGGTTATGATTCTGTCCATTTATCCCCTATAAATAGAGGAGAAATGGACATAAAAAGGGACTGTATTTTGTATGCAAAAAATCTGCCAAAATTGTCTTAAATAATGTTTCCACAGATTCTAAAGAGAATAACATAGACTAGTGAACTAGGTGAATTTTAATTACAGAACCACATAAAAGTTCTTGTGTGATATTTATTTACAGTTTCTTATAAAGCCTAATTATCTATTTCGAAATTCTTAGTCTACTGTTGGCGAAAAACCGCATCAACACATTGTATGATTGGTAATGATGATATGATCACTTCACAAGTCATATAGAATAGGAGTGCCCACTCATTGCATCATTAAAACGACATGCTATGTGAATGATAATTTTGATAATTAACATGTCTCCTAGGATAGAAAAGTAGTATAGTTCTATTTCTACCATAAATGGAAACAAATAATGTGAATTAGATTCAAGTAGTTAAATTAGATAATATCACATTAATAGCATGCATAGATTACCTCAATATGTTTTAGGGTTATAAATGAGTTTAATACCTAGGAAAAACATAGTTTAGAATTAATTATTAATAGTTAGTAATAAATCTAGATTTGATAATCTTAGAATTTTAAGAGTTAAAATTTTGATTTCATAAGTGATTTAGATTGAATATTTAAATTTAGGTAATAATCACTTAGTAATTAAAATATGAGATATTTTAATAGAAATATTTTTATTTCTAAAAATAGTGAGTGGGTGAAGCTTACAAGACAATATAACCTACGGTGTCTACTATTGGTTGAGAAAAGTTGAATCTAGTCAGAGCCTCGAGATAACTTTGCTTTCTTCCTCCCTATCGAAAGGTGTTTTGGCTAGGATTTTAACAGGTAAACCTCTTTGCGATAGGGTATAGAGATGTATTCCATGTTTGGCCTATCCTATCAATGACACTCATGAGTTAGTCAAGAAACATGAAATAGTAAGTTACACTCACAAAAAATATATCTACCCTAGTTGGATATATTTTTTTTTTACCAAAATAACGGTAATTTCTTATTATAGAGATATGAGATATTTTTTAATATGATAAAAATTGACAGCGTCTCGTTTTAACTAGCAAGTATTTGATCTATCCTATTGACGACAGTTACCTGTGTTGGTTATCTCATCATTGTACTTATATGAATAGGTTTTTGTAAGCATGCATCATGTTTATTTTTTATTTCATTGTACGAATACTATGATTTATGGTGTATGAGTGTATGGTTGTATTTATTATTTTTCTTTTGTTTAATTGCAGTAATAGAATGACTGGAAGGAAACTCTCTTACCTTCATTCTTGCTAATAGCAAATTAACTAGTAATATTAAAAGGTGGAAAAATAACAAGAATCTAATTCCAATGAATGAGCACACAACTCAGAAGCCTAGCATTAACAGAAGCCTACAATGGGAATTTTTTCCACTGCCATACAAATGGGTATAGTAAGAGGAACTGTAAAAGGAACCTTGAGGAGTTAAAGAATAAGAAGGAAAGTAAATCTGATTTATTGGACACTAAGGTCTGCTTAGTGGGAAATAATTGTTATACTTGGGTAGTTGATTCAGGAGTCACTAATCATGTTTATTCTGATTTGCAAATGCTTAGCTCTTGGAGAGATCTCCAAGTAAGGGAGTTCACATTGAGAGTGGGGTTTGTTATAGCCAGAGCAGTGGGAGAAGCACAAATTTATTTTACTGAAAATAAATTTTTATCTCTAATAGACATCTATTTTATTCTTGATTTCAAAAGGAATTTAATTTCTGTTTCAAAATGTTTAGAACAATGCTATTCTATTTCTTTTAATAATAATTATGTTATTATTTCAAGAAATGGTTCGCATGTTTGTAACAGAAATCTAGAGTAAGGTTTATATGTGATAAGGTCTGAAATGTCTTCACTACTCAATACTGAAATGTTCAAATCTGAACAACCAAAGTCAAAACGACAAAGAGTACTTCAAGACAATACTTATCTTTGGCAACTAAGACTAGGTCATATTAACGTAGATAGGATTCAAAGACTAGTTAAGGATGGGCCTCTAAGAGAGTTAAACGTCGAAATTCTATTGGTTTGCGAATCTTGTTTAGAGGGAAAAATGACCAAAAGACCTTTCTCCTCTAAAGGTGTTAGAGACAAAGAACCTATCGTGTTAATTCACATAAATGTTTGCGATCCAATGAACATACAAGTTCGAGGTGGTTATGAGTATTATGTCAACCTTTATTGATGACTAGTCAAGATACAGTTACGTATACCTGATGTAAAGGAAATCAGAAACCTTTGAAAAGTTCAAATAATTCGAAGCCGAAGCTGAAAATTAGTTAGGCAAAAACCTTAAAATGCTACGATTAGATTGAGGGGAGGAATACCTTAACAAGGAATTCAAAGATTTCTAAATAGAGCATGGAATTGTTTCATAGCTCAGTGCACCAGGTACTTTGCAACAAAACAATGTTGTAGAAAAAAGGAATAAGACTCTGTTGGACATGGTGAGATCAATGTTCCGTTACTCATCGTTGCCCCTATCATTTTGGGGATATGCTTTACCAACAGCTGCATTCATCTTAAAACTAGTTCCATCATAGTCTATAGCTAAGACACCCTAAGAATTGTGGACAGGTCGCAAACCTAGTATGAGGCATGTGTGTATATGGGGATACACAACACATGTGTTAAAAGCTAAGATCGGGAAGTTGGAACCTAGATCTGAAGTTAGATACCCTAGATTTTATGATTGATTAAATACATTGTGAAATTGGTTAGGCACGAAGAGGTGTTAAAATAATAACAGTTTCACTAAAGTCAACATGTGAGAGTTAACTTGTGGTATAGGCATCTATAAATTATCATTTTGGGTCTAAAGTGTTTCTTTGGAGTATATCAGAACACCCAAAAATTTTGGAGGAATTTGGGTATGTATCGAGAAAATTTTTGGGGCGCCAAGTCAGAGAGACCGAAGTTGCATGGCCTCTGGGAGGCGATGCATCGCTGGGTACATAAATCACTATATAGATGATGCATCGCCTGCATGGTGGCGATGCATTGCCTGGCAGGCGATGCATAGCCTAGGTGCAGGTGACGTGTCGCCTAGGCAGTAAGGTTTTACTCGAGGAGTTACTTGGTGATAAGTTCACACCACAACCGACTTTGGAAGTTGAAACAGAACATATCACAATGCCAAATAAGGATATTACAGTAATTCGTCGTAGTGGGAAGGTTATAAGACAACTCGTTCGTTACACTAGATTCGGAGAAGCATAATTTGCAATGTCTGATGACAATGTTGATGACCCATTGACTTTCAATCAAGCAATGAAGGATCTAACGTCCCAATTTCCCTAATAAGGCTTAGTTCATTTATTAGGGGGCCATGAAGGCAATAATTGATTTAATTGCATGATTATGTAATGATATGCATGATTATATGAACTGTTTTGGTTATATTATAATAGGACTATATGGGCATGTTTAGGTGTATTAAGCATGCATGTGGGCCTTTTTCTTATTAGAAGGGCATTTTCGTAATTTGGCCCGTTGAGGGCATGTTTGTATGTATGTATATATATGTATATGTGTGTGTGTGTGTGTGCATATTGATTGAGACCACATTATTATGTGGATACATGTGAGTTATCCGGTAGGAGACGATCCTAGGGAGCAAGTTATTGGTTTAGTCACAACGGGGAGAAATACCCGGCTCAGGGCGAGCCAAGGGGTATTGTGGGTGATCTGGAGAGTCACCCAAACTCATTGTAGTGTGAGACATACATTGAAAGAAATAGCAATATTCCAGGTTTAGCGGAATTATTTGGGGAGATTTGGGTATAGAGCGGGATTAGAGAGAGAAAATGACATTTTTGCCCTTATGGGGTGTTGAGAGAGAAGTGGGTTGAGTGGGGCCATTTTGGTCATTTGGGAATGTTTAAATATAAGGGTTCAGCTGAGTTCATTAACTCAGAAAAACACAAAACCTCACTCTCGTTCTCTCTTTCCCGTTCTCTCTTTACGCTCGTTAGCGTTTTTGAAGGAAACTCGAGTTTTAGAGCTCGGATTCAAGCGAGGATAGAGTCATAATGATTCTAGGGAAGATTAAAGGCTTGATAGCTTATGAATTTAGCTGGAAAATGGAATTATCAGAGGTAATTTGAGCTTAGTTTCTGTTTTCTTTAAGTTTCTTAAGCTTGATTGAATTTTATGGTTTTGGTGAGTGTTTTATTCGATTTTAAGTTGGGTTTTGCGACTCGTGATGTACTGATGATATTCTGGGACTCAGTTGTGGATTTGGTACTAATTTTAGGGTGAATTTTAATGGAATTAGCTCAAAGAAATTTTTTGCAAAACTGGGTTCACTGGGTTGCACCGCGGCCCTGTTCTTGGGGTGCTACGTCCCTCATGAACCCAGAAGCCTGGGCGGTTTCCTGAACCGCCATCGCGCCGCTGCCCGTGTCCAGAGAAAAGAGGATTGGGCTCTCTGACTTGAGGAGAGCCATGAAGCTTGTGAGGGGCACTGCGATTGAAATGAGAAATTTTGGCCAATTTAGGTTTTGGGTGGAGGGAACTTAAACCTAATGCCTCAGGAATGATTCTACTACCAGGTTTACTAGAATTTGAGGTCCTAGAGACTAGGAATCGGTCCAGAAGTCTTTATTTATTCGATATTGATGAATTTCATTATTATGGTTGTGACTAGGGTATCGCTAGGGCTTGGAACAAGATCATGCTCGGTGGTTGTGGTTAACCAATTTGTTATTGGACCAGAGGTAAGAAAACTGAACCCAATATGTGATATATGTGATCAGGGCTTGGCTCGGTTGTTAAATATCTATTTGATTAGGGCTCGGGCCCCTGTGAATGAGCATGGTTATGATTATGCCTATGATTGCTTGATTAAGCATGCTTGAATACCCTGTATGTGAATAATTGTTAAATGATGTATGCTTGTTTACATTATCTGATCGAAAAGCATTTACTTATAAGTCAAGGGTAGCAATAGCGCACTGAGCGCTATTTGATATGGTTAAGCCTAATCAAGAGTGTGATATATGCTTGACCGACCCTATGGTCGTTAGAAAATTAAAGCGCTTGGTACGCTTGGCAAGCTCTATGGCTAGTTATACAAAGGATAGGGCAGTGAGCCCCGGGGTGACTCTATAGTCCCATATCCTAGGGAAACAAGCCCCATATTACTTAGGGCAGCGGCGTTGGGGTGACTCTATTGTCATGTATCTAGGGCGACGGGCCTGGGTGTGACACTGTAGCCACTTATCTGAATAGAATGCATGCATGAGTATAGGTTTATTACTGTTAGGCAAGTTTATTATGATTTTATGATATTTTATTAACTGCTTATGAGTATGTTTAAGTTTTCTTGTTGAGCCTTGGCTCACGGGTGCTATGTGGTGCAGGTAAGGGGAAAGGGAAGCTGGACCAGCCATGAGTTGGAGAGCCTCGGTGGTGACATGTACATATGTGGCTACTCGACCACCATGGTCGGGGTTTCTCAGAGGAACTAGGGTCAAACCTTATTTTTTCGTTTAGGTCGGCTGCTTGTAACTTTTGAACTGTAATTATCCTTTTAAACGTTATTTTGGGATCCCATGTATGAACGTAAACATTTTAATGAAATGGTTATTCCTTTTGACCAAAATTATTCACCCTACTCTGTTAAACACGTTTAGTTACACGTTTATTGCCAACAGGCTTGTTTAGAGTAACTAACACTATTTAAAATACACAGTGTAACGGTCTTGGCTATCTAGGGCATTACAAATGATCTTGATAAGGAACAATGGCTTCAAGATATGAAACTCAAGATGGAGTCCATGTACTCCAACTCAGTCTGGGAACTTGTAGATCTGCCTCAAGATATAAAACCCATTGGGTACAAATGGATATACAAGAGAAAGAGAGAAGTTGATGGGAAAGTAGAGACTTTCAAAGAGAGGCTACTAGCTAAAGGTTACACACAGAAATAAGGTATGGATTATGAAGCAACATTTTCTCCTATGCCCATGCAAAAATCCATCAGGATCCTCTTATCCATTGCCAATCATTTTGACTATGAGAATTCACAAATGGATGTCAAAATGACTTTTCTGAATGGGCACCTTGATGAAAGGATCTTTACGGTACAACTAGAGGGTTTTATAGAACAAGGCAAAGAGCAAAAGGCTTGCAAACTGCAAAGATCCATTTATAATCTTAAGCAAATTTCCAGATCGAGGAACATAAGATTTGACAAAGCTATTAAATCTTATGTTTTTGATAAAAAAAAAAGTCAACGAGCCTTGTGTATACAAGCAAATTGACAAGGTCAAAGTGGTTTTTCTAGTTTTATTACATAGATGATATATTACTCATTGGGAATGATGTGAAGAATAAAAGTGTGGCTAGCCAACCAATTCCAAATGAAATATTTGGGGAGATTCAAGCTACGTTTGTGGGACATGATTAATTCGTGACCGCAAGAAGAAGTTGCTAGCACTATCTCAAGCATCGTATAAAGATAAAATACTTGTAAAGTATACGATTCAGAACTCCAAGAAGGGAAACCTCCCATCTTGTCATGGTGTTCACCTCTCAAAGCACCAATGGCCTAAGACACCCTAAGGGGAAGAGGAAATGAGACATATATCTTATGCCTCTACAGTAATAAGCATAATGTATGCAATGTTATGTACCAGACCTAACATTTGCTACGCTATGGATAAACTAATCGTACTTTATTGTGGCAACATCTCCGAGAGAATAGAGAAGCCATAAGACAGATAAGCATATAGAGCGTAAGTACCACCTCATAAGAGAGATAGTACATAGAGGGAATGTAATCGCAGGAGATTGAATCAACAAACAACCATGGTAATCAATTTTCGAAGACGTTTCCTTCTACAAGTTTTGATAGTCATTTCTTAGATCTAGGATTACATGACATGTCTCATCTTCTTTAGGGAAAGTGGGAGATTGTTGGGATTTGTTCCCTTAAAGCGTATTTTGACACAAAGGGATAGAGGTATCGTATACAATATAGATTATATTGGACTGGGACACGATGATAAAAAGAACTTCTTATTATCTCCGCTAAAATATAGAAATTCAACATTCATCAATCGATGGTTGTTTGAGACTTGACCTCAATCATGAAGTAAGTAATAAACTCTTATTTGTTCTTTTATGACTTTTGACTTATCGGGTAAGGTTCAATATTCCTACGACCGAATTCTTGTTATCTTGGCGTCATAGAATTACAAGTGGTTGGGAACATACTTCAAATACATGGAATCCGCTCCTTACTTAAATGAAAGCAGATTAGTTGTTCCTTTTAGTGTTGATTCAAGGCTTGAACATAGAGCGCTCAATTTTGGTTAGAGAACATAAATTTCATTCTATAATTAAATTTAAAGAATAATGTTTATTAGAAGATCAATAGAACTAATTGATAAAAACATAACTAGAGAGGTTAACAGACATTAAGACCTAGCTCTAATTATAAACAACTAGCAGAGGGTCATAACTCATGCAATGGCTAAGTCAATGGACGACTTTATAGTTATAGCTTCTAATAATATAAGACTGTAGTTTTGAGATCTCAACAATGAATTTCTAGTGGAATAATTCATAGTTAACAAATTAATTAATGGAACTAAGATTTAGTGAAATTAATTAAATTATTGAAACTTAGAACTATAGGTCCATATTATCCCCGTCCTAGCTCGATATCACGGAGGTAAGATTTTGGTATTAAAAGGAAATAATTAAAAATAATAAATTATTATTTTTAATCTCACAAATTAATATTATTCATGAAATAATATTTAATGGAAAATAAAATTATTTTGTGAAATTAATTTTTTATTGAAAATTAATTTAATCATATTTAATTTTGTAGTATAATTGTATACTACATTAAATAATATAATAAAAGCCCAAAAAATAGCATTTTATAAAGATAAAATACCATAGGGCCGAAAGCCCTGTAGTTGGTGCTAGCCACAGTTCAAATGGACTATGGCCCACGCATAATCCTAATGAGATTAGAGCTAGGTCTTCGTTTGATTGTTATATAATAATAGAGCATAGACATCCACCTGCCTACTTGTGTTATTTTCCACAATTTCATGTTATTTTCCAAGAGAGAAAAGAAGAGAACATTGTTCTCTTTGTATTGTGAGAAGAGTACTCTCTCATGTGCTTAGATTCAAATGTGTATTCTTGTGTATTCTACTAAATAGCATAGACATCCACCTGCCTACTTCTCTTTGCGCGAGCCATAGTATGGAAGATGGGGGTTAGGAGGCTAAGACGTTATTTGATTTATAAGTGTTCTACATCTACAAAAGATATTTGTAATTTTCTATTTTATTCAAATTCATGTCGCATTAGAAAGATCTCATCCTAATTATGGTTTCTAGAATGATTTGATCATGTGCTTTAATAATTTTTATTATTGCATTTAAATGTTATCTCATTCTTTCGCGCATTGTGAATAACATGATCAAAATCAAACAAACTTCTAGAACCACTATGACACTATGCAATTATACAACCACTACCGCCACGCCTCCAAGCAATAGTACAACAGGGAGCATAAGCCGACCACCACTACCTATGCAAACCTACTGCAAGGTCATAGTGTCGATAAAAGAAATGTATGATTGTAATTTTCTATTTTTCTTGGGTAATGAGTAAAGGGAATTAATGTAATTATATATACACTGAGACATCCCTATAAAAGGGAGGAATACCACCCTTAAAAAGGGGTTCGTACATTTTTTTAGGGAAAGGTCATAGAAATTCAAATACAAGTCTTCCTTTTACACAAAAATTTCCTTGTCCATTTTTTATAGTTACATTCTTATGGCGTGAACTTTATCTTTTTTGTGGTTAAAGTCTACTGAACATGCTTTATTGTCTTTCCCTTTACTAAATTCATATTTAAACTTAGTTAATAATTTTGTTGATCTGTGTTTTGGGCAACAACTAATTTATGGTAAAACCACAAAAATTAAACACAAATCTCAATAATAGAAATAAAACCCACACAAATTTTAATTGGTTTGGCATGAATGAATTAGACCTACATTCAGAAATCACTTTTATTTATATTTACTCAAATACTCAAATACTTAAGATCAGAAAAACTAGAGTGAATTGAGTTTCCCAAGCACACAATTCTGTTAAAGTTTGACATAGTTTTTGTACAATAATCTCACTTTAGAAATAAATACATAGTGTGGCCTCATATTTATAAACTCACCTGTTGTACATTTTAATATAAGTTACATAACAATTCTCCTAAAAATATGTGTGGGGCAATTTGTCATTAAATTATAATGAGCAAGCATGAAAATCCAAATGAACTAATATTATTTGAATAAAGCTGGTCTTTACACATCAGTTTGATTAGTCCCTCGATTAGCTCCACTCGTGGATTAGCTGCCTTGAGTCGACCAACTCCTTCATTGTACATACCTTGGTCATGCTATCAGGTACTTCGAGTAGACACATTCTAACACCCCGTTTATATGTAATGACCCAACTAATTCTAGATTTTGGACCATTAAAACTACTTATACATAGACACTATTCTTAAAAAAACATACATATAAAATAGTCATGACTTTATTAAGACTAAAGTAGAAGTTTAAATATTTATAAATGCGGGTTATGGGATCCCATTGTTTGAAAAATAAAACATAACTTAAATCTTAAATAAATTCATTACAAAATTAAGTGCGGAAAACACATAGAAAACATAATTAAAAATAACTAAAAACAACTTCGTCCTCGAATCATTCACGCAGTCCACCAAATCCATTCTCCCTCAATACACAATCCCAAGCCGCCAAGAATCTTCCCGCCGCCTAACTCTTTTCCTGCACATATAAAACAAAGGAATGAGCCTAATTCCGAGCAAGGAAAATCTATTAAAATCATGAAACATGAACATAAACATAAACATAAACTATAAACATATTATAACATATTCCATATAAGACTATACTAATAATGGCCATTATGACATTTGATAAACCATCTACGTCCCCTGTCTAATATTTGAGGTAGGTTAGATCACATGTAGTGTATGATAACCCATCTACATCCCCTGTCTAATATTTGAGGTAGGGTAAATCATAACATAACATATTAAAACATAAACATATCATAACATATTATACATAACATAATATAAAAGCATAACATATCATGCAAACATACAAGATCTAGCCTATTTTCCTTACCAAATACCGGGATGTGAGAACAAGGACAAGATTTTGGAACACTCCTAAAAACCATTAATGAGAAGGTGAGTATTTCTAAAAGAAGGAGATGAAAAAGAAATGAATCTAAACCACCAAGAAGATACTTACCGACAAGAAACCTCAAGTTCAAAGAACTTAGATGCCTAACCAAGAATGGAAAATATTGAGTTAGGATTTGAGTAGAGAAAAACTATAAAAACTAATGAAACATACAGAAATGAACTAGGAATAGGAATACCTTTGAATGCACTATAACCGAACTCACCTCGATATCGAAATACACTATATTGACCTTACTTCCCAAGTGTTTAATAAGCTTAAGATGATAAAGCTTATAACCCCAACCCAAGTGTTTAACACTCTAAAGTAAACCTAGCAACTTGAAGGCTCTGAACTCAGCTTGAAGAATGAAAGAAATGGCTGGGTACTAGGTCCTATTTATAGAGTTCAAGAATGAAAAGATCTTCTTTTAGCTTGAATAAAATAATGACTAATTAACTTAAAAACATTTGAATAATTGTTCAGCAAAGGCTTAAGACTCGGTCAAAAAGATTCTGAGGCTTATCAAGAGGTTATGGAATAAAATAAGCTCGGTTTTAAAATTGTTTGAAAAACTTGCCCTAGAGCCGATATATCGCCCATGGTAGGCGATATATCGCCTGGGCCTATATTCCCGAGGCTCGTCGAAGTGATCGTGCGAAGTTACGTGTTTTTGTATTCCCCAAGTGGCGATATATTGACATACGCTGAAATATTATATACGTAATTGCACTTTTACAGCCTAATTTAAATTGAGTAAACAACTTTGACTGAGTCTTATAACGATTTCAAAGCTGCTGACAGACTCTGGGGTTTTCAAATATTCCTCTTAAAAAACTATTCCTAAAAAATACTTAATTTCTTAATAAACATGCACACGACAAGTGTCATTATCTTATTGGGTCTATCTAAACCTTATATATAATCAATATCATCTTCATAATCAGCTATATTAATCAAACCTTATGTTATAATTAATATTATTAAACTATAGGTTAAACTTATAAAATCAATGAGTGTTGCTACGAGTGTTCAACTAAGTCCTGGCTTGAACCAAAATCCACAGTAAATAAACATACTACAACTATTACTAGCTATTACTACTACTACTACTATCTAACTAGCTAAGTAAAGTTCTTGGACTCTACATTATAATCACGCCATTATGTATTCAGACTGTATTTTTCTTCTGGTTATAATTGTGTCCTAGGTAAATGCTCAAGCGTGATTATAAACAGGTGTTTAATTATTGTCTAGTTGAAACATATCTTGAGCATTCACGCCTTCCATTATAATCACGCTTGATCAATATGTTTCTTCTGGTTAACTCGTGTGTTAAGCTCTTGTAATTACTTATGTACCTTCTCATGAGATGAGGACTTACCGACTCTACTCATATCTTGAGCATTTACCTACTTCATGTCGACTTTCCCCCTGATCACGGAATTGGAAAATTTTTCTAACTAAACTACTTGTCGTTTTGTTTATGCTAAAATCATGAATAACACTTTGTTATTATCATACAACCAGGGGCAGATGGAGGTGTACACGTGCCCCCCTCATTTGTTTTTAAACATGTATATACATATAAGATATAACTAAAAATCAATTAAATAATGGTGTGGGCCCCCTCATCTTTAAAAAAATAAGAAATAAAACAAATTATGAAAGTCTCAGCACACACAAGGTACATGCTGTAATTATAATTTAATTTAATTTATATAGTTAAAAAAATGTGATTCATAAAATCCAAATAATAAAATTGTTGTATATATTTTTTATTGTCTGTGATAATTTTTTACAATATAATAAAATCATTTACAACTAAAATTTAATACATTATAAAAAAACCAAATGTACAAAATAGTTTTATTATCTCATTTATGTTATTTTATCATTTATAAGTAAACTACTAAATTTAAAGTTATAAATTTTATACCAAATAAATAAGATTTTACATGTATTTAGTTAGTATTTTTAAGTCTAAAACTAAAACTAAACAAAATCTAAAAAAAAAGTTAATTTTTTTTCATAGCTTTAATATTTATGAATTCATTTGTGTTGTGTTTTTTCTTTTATAAATTACATATATTTTAGATTATTTGTGTGTGCTTAAAAAGTAAATTATTTGATGTTGTTTATTAGTTTGAAGTTTAGTTTTCATAATAATTTAAATTTTTGTATTTTTTATGTTGATTTATATATTATATATGGTGTCTTCTAGTTTTAAAATTAAATACCTTTTATTTCTAATTTCCTTTAAGAAAAAATACATGTTTACCCTAAAATTGGAGATGATGATGTGACACATATAAATAAAACGTGGCAAGGCTAGGTATTGAAT
Organism: Humulus lupulus; assembly: GCF_963169125.1. Taxonomy (NCBI): domain Eukaryota; kingdom Viridiplantae; phylum Streptophyta; class Magnoliopsida; order Rosales; family Cannabaceae; genus Humulus; species Humulus lupulus. The sequence goes on along the minus strand of NC_084802.1, from coordinate 233,149,880 downwards.
TAGTCCATAATGGTTGGTTTCTAGGTGCTAGTCGTTTATGTTCAAGGCAGCAGAAAGAGTTGCTTTAGTCAAGCAACAAGATGGAGAGTATCACTTGAAGATCATTGCTCAAAGGGTGTCTAATCGACAACAATGATCTGCTCGATAATGTATTTGTGATACAACTTGCTCGAAGGACGCTCTATTCAACCAGAATGACCTAAATCTTAGGAGATATTTATGTAACCGATATTTAAATGTATTTTTTATATTCTTTTATTGTGTATTCAACTGTAACAAGCCCACATTATGTGTGTAGGGCATATTTCATGCTTGTGAGGCCCATGGCTAGGTCCATGGTCCTCTAAGAGACTCTATAAATAGAGATCTCTCACAGTTATTCGCTTTGATGCACACTTTACATACAAAATCTCTATCGAATTGTATTCTCTCTCAGGCTTAGGAAACTCAGTTTAATCTTGTTCTCCTAATCATGAATCTGAAAGCTTTTTTATTAGTAAAAGTACAAGTGGACATAGTCATTACCAACTCTTGGGGTCGAACCACTGTAAATTCTTTGTGCCGTTTTACTTGAATTCAGCTCATTTATTATTTACTACCATTCAATTTAACTCGATGTCGTTGACCAAAATGCTAGTCAACATTTTGTTCCTTTCACTGAGAGCTGAACTCAAGGAAATCTTCGTTCACCAATATGAATCAATGGCTATAACCACTAGAAGCCAAAGTTAGGAACCACATGGGGGAAACCCAACTACTAGACCACATGACTGCCCCTCGATCAAAAAATTCCCCCCTCTATATCCTGGCCAGTAAGTTACTCCGCTTGGTAATCTGCCTCCACGAGGAGCAATGGGCCACAATGAGCCCCACGTGGATTTAGGGGAAGATCTTAACCTTGACATTGAACAACTAAAGGAAGTCGTGCGACAAATGTTGGAGCAGTTTGTTGCCATGCATGAGAATCAGGTAGTAGCCGAAGCCCAGAACAAGCAAAGACAGGACTTTCAATCTTGGATGGATCAGCGACACCGTGCCCTTGAAGCTCGGCAAGAAGAAGTTGATCGTCCTAATAGTGAAGCAGCGATATTACTATAAACTATCTTACAACAAACATGAGCTATGGGAAGTCGATCAAAGAATCCCAAACCTGAGGTCACGGGCCGAGTGAATGCTGAGACTCAAAGGCCAGCTGGTCAGGTCCCATAACCCATTCAACCAACAAGATCTTGAGATCAGGTGGTTCCTCCTAGGCAAACTCGGAGCAATCGCTCCAATAGAAAGTACCGACCAGTACAACCAAACCAGATGCCTCAAGATGAACAGATTTTACCTAATTTCGGTCAAGAGGAATGCCATAATAGGAAACTCTTTGCCTCCAAGCACTCATCCTTGCGAGGAGGAATTCCTCGTAACCCACAAAACCAATTCACTGGACAGTCGTTACATAGAGGAAATCCTCCTCACCGGAAAAATCCATGTGCTGGTAACCCATTCTGACAACCAAGGAATGACCGACTAGAAATTCATAATCGAGGACAACACCCTCGACGAAATCCCTCAAGGGGACATAACAGTGGTCATTCTCCAAGAAGATATCGGAGAAGAAATGACCAAGAGGTGAGTAGTAGTAATCGAACATCTTACCTAGATGGCTATGATGATGATAAAGGAAATAGAAGATACTACCAACCTCAAAACAATCAGCACTATAATGATCATGCCAATGATGGAAAACCTAGAGGACAGTTTGTTCCTCTGAGGCCACATGTGCCTCAGAACATTCCTGCTAGCAAAAATGTGCAGCCTGAAAGACCGTTTGTCCTACCAAGGCAGCTTGAGCAGCCCAATTGTCCTGCTAGATCACCTCCTGGTGCCCCTCACGCTGAAATCCAAAATTTTGGAGGACGACGTAGAGAAAACAACATTTTTAGCAAACTTGGTAACCAAGGAAATGACTTACAGAATGTCCTCGGCCAGCTTAGGGAAGACAACAGGTTGAATGTTGTAGGGCCCGTTGCACCAGCAATTCCAGCTGTTGTTCTAGCAGCTGCTCCTCTGGTTGCTCCTGCCATTCAAGCACAATTTGATGCTTTAACTAAGATGATTCAGGAGTTAACAACTCCGAAGCCTATTGACATTGATTTAGAGAGAAGGAAAGACTCTCATTTCTCTGATCTAATAAATGCACTTATAATTCCTCCCAAGTTCAAGATGTCTACTTGGAAGACGTATACTGGCAAGGAAAATCCAATTTCCCATGTGAAACAACTTTGAGATACAAACAAATCTATAGGGTGTTTGGGATGATGTCTAGTGCATGATTTTTCCTACTACTCTGGCTTACTCTGCTCAACAATTGTTCTTCAAATTAGAGTTGGGGACCATTAATTAGTTGGATGCATTTGTGAGACTCTTCTACTCACAATTCTTCGTTGATCGATCAAATGGACTACTCGAAGTTGTTAATAAAACTCTAAAAGACACCATGAAGAAATGACTTGAGAAAGCAAAAGGAAACAAGTATGACATATTGCCAAAACTACTATGGTCATATCGCACAACTGCTCGAACATCAATTGGTCATAACCGCCAACAACTTGCAGAAACTCTTGACATGATCAACGAGCGACGAGAAGAATCACAACTATGAGTAGTTGCTTGCCAGCAAAACACTGCTTGATATTTCAACTCTTGGGTCAAGAATAGAAAGTATGCAATGGGAGATTTGGTTTTGAGGCAAGTGCTCCAAAACACTCAGGATCTTGCATCGGGAGTATTGGTGCCTAATTGGGAAGGACTGTATCAAATGGTAGATATTTTACAACCAGGCACATATAAACTTGTTCGATTAAACTGTGAACTAAGTGCAAGATACTGGAATGGCAAACACCCTCACAAATATTATCAATAATTTGTTGTTCAAAACATCTGTATAGCTCTACTCGTAAGGCATGAATTTGCCCTTTTTAGAACAACTAATGCATTCCTAGTTTTTAATTATTTTTGGTTGTAAAGGCACGATTTTGCCCATTTTTTTAATTATCAATTATTTCTCAGACTATTTGTTATTATCTGGTAGAAAGACACGTTTATGCCCTCTTTAAACAACTAGTTATTTATAAGAATCATTTTCAGATGCTTTCTTTTTAAAACATTTGTTGCTCGCATAATATTTTTAAATTTAATAAACACCATTCTTGTTCATTTTATTATGAGTTATTTACGAGGGAGTGTTTCTAACACATTCAATATTTGCCAAAGATATTGTTATTTTAACAAGTATTTCTTAACATGTATAGTTTTTTCTATGTATACTATTTTTTTATGTTTGACGAACAACGAATTTTGTTCGAGCAGGACTGATTGTTTGGTATGTGACCAAGGACTTTAACCTCCTCAATCACTTGGGGAGCATATAGAGTATACATAATCAAATATAAGAAAAAGATTAAAAATCACGATTGAGTATTACTTAGAAAATTTTCAAATTTATAAAGTATTGTGCTTTGTTTATTAAATCGAATAGGGAATTGAACTTTACTTACTCAAGCAAGCTAAAAATCATATATAGTGGTCAAAAGTTATATCTAGTTAAAATTAAATGAGCATCATAGTGTATATATATGAAAGAAAAATATTATAAGTACTCGTGATTAAACACTGCTCGAACAACCATTGTCTATACAATCCAAACATGTTTCTTGGGTGTTTAAAAGAGAAAAAAAAATTAAAATGTAGAGTCACTGTCAATCAACAACCTCTCCACGCTCTTGGTCACCCTTAAGATTTAAGGAGATTTCTGCCTCAAGAGTTTCTAGAGTTGCAGCCTCAGCATCTTCAGCGACCGCAAGCAACACACTTGGCAATTTCTTTCTTTCAATGATAAGCAGGAAAATAGTCGAAATTGGCCTCCTTATTGTTCTTCAAGAACATAAAGAAGTAGTTGAAGGGGAAATTTTTAAACTTAGCCTTGGTCAAAGCAAAATCCTGTTCAAGGCTTCGCACTTGCTCTTCATTATCGTTCAATTGTTGGTCGCGTTCAACAAGGAAGCGGGCCTACTTAGTCTCTTTTTCCTGTAGGACCTTGATGACTTTTCTTTTTCTACTTGATTTCAGTGTTTTTACCTAACAGCTCTTTTCCTATTGCCCCAGCATCCCTCCTTGTTCTCTTTTGCATATTTCAAAACTTCTCCACCGAGGCCTTCATCTTCTTAAGCTCATCAATGAGTGCCTTTTCTTGAGGTCGAGTGTGAGTAAGAGTCATAACACCCTACAAAATTTATAGATTATATATGAGCAAAAGTTATTGATTGATCATACGAATAATGAAAAATACTTATCAATAACACCTCCGACATAGCCCGACCAAAGGCCTGATCCACAGAGGCTTCTTCGAGGGTCGCAAACGCCTCGACACTTAGGCGATTATGAGATAGCTCGGCTGTTCGAGTACAGATTTCCTTGGCGGATGCTTTGAGGCGTTGAAATATTGTTGAAGAAATGTTGGGATCAACCGTCAAGGCTACTGAAGAGCTGGTCGTGGGAGAAGGATTTTGGCTTGTTTAAGGAGGAGTGTGGCTTGTATAATGAAGAACTGCTAGAGTAGGAGGAACTTTCCTGGGCTGCTTTGCTGCAGGCTGATCTTTGCTCGACCTAGCATCAGTAGCTTTCCTTTCTTGAGCTTTCTTGGTCGAGGCACGAGGGGAGACCGAGGTGGAAAGATCGAACACTTCAGAGTCTGACATAGCTGCAAACAATGAGCAAACATGTTAGAAAATACAAAGAGGTACAAAAAAAGCGAGCAAAACATATAGAAAGTATGTTTGGTACCTATATCTATACTATTGCTCGAGAAACAGATTAAAAAATAATAACGATTCGACCATGAAAGATCTTCCTGGAAAGCATTAAAAATCTCTACCTCTGCTTCCTTTCCGAGCAAGTCAGAAAAGGAAGAGAGTGAGTCAAAAAGTCTATACCTACACTTAGCTACTGGTGAAGTAATACTATATTTTAAGTTATTACATGGAAGGTTGTCATCGTCGTCATCAGTGGAAGAGAGGGAAAGGTGTAACACCCTGGATAGCCAAGACCATTACACTGTGTATTTTATAGTGCTGGACTTGCTAATCAATCCATTTGGATATAAATGTGTAACTAAGGATAATTGATGGTTTAGGGTTTAAAATTTTGATCATAGGAATAGTGATTTTCATTTAAAAGTTTGAGTCTGTACATGGGATCCTAAAATAAGTGTTTACAAGGCATTTAAAACTTCAAAAGTAATTACAACATAAGCCGACCTAAGTGGTAAAATTATGTTTTGGCTCTAGTCCCTGTTGAATCCTCAATCGAGTAGCAGCAAATGTACACGTTGCCCTTAAAGCTCTCCAACTCATGGCTTGTCCAGCTTTTCCTTTCCCTTACCTACACCACATAGCACTCGTGAGCCAAGGCTCAACAAGAAAACTCAAATATACATATTCACACAAGCAACATAATATAAACAATAAGCTTAGCAGTGACAACCCTGTTCAACAAATACATAGCCTATCTTAAACAATCAACGAGTTAGACAAGTACGGACAACACTGCTAATTATTTAGGTGGCGTTTGGGCTAGCCAAGTGCATATTGCACTCCTAGGTTGCCCTAGCCAAATGGTTTGCATTCCACACGCTTATTGTCGTCCTCGGCGCCCTTAGGCCGAGCTTTTAGATTAGATATGATCAAACATATAGATTGCATCACACACAATCAGATGCAGCATATACAAGCATGCCTAACTAGATAATCACAAGGACAATAATAGTCATATTCATTAAAAGGGGTCGAGCCCCGATTACAACCAGGGTGCAACTTTCTAACCTCGAGTCCCAAGTAGATAGTGTATGGCAATCCCAAGCGCAATCCCTACTTCCGAGCCCTAACGATGTAACCTAGTCACAACAAAATAATGGACAACCATCAAGCACTTAGACTATTTAAGAGATTCAAGGTAAACTTCTAGCCTTCAGGATCTCGAATTTTACTAAATCGGGCACTAGAACCCTTCCCGAGCCTTTAGGTTTGAATTCTTGAGCTTAAAAACCCCATTTGGCCATAATTCTCTATTTGAGTCGCGGCGCTCTACAAGTCAGTGGGAAAAATTCCAAAGTTCCCTAGAGATGCGCCGCAGTGCAACCCACCTAGCGCCCCAGCGCTAAGGATGTTCAAAGAACCGCCCTTAGCCTCTGAGTTCTTGCGGGCCGCGATGCTCGAAGAACAGCACTGCGGCGTAATCCCATGAACCTAGAATTTCCAACATTTTTCCTCGAGCCCAAATCATCAAAATCCACCCGAAACGTGAACCAAAGCCATAATTGAAACCCAATACCTCAATACTACACCTAAGAAAACTCAAGCACACCAACAACTAAACCAAAACTCAATTACAGCTCAAAATTCACTCCTTGAGTTCAAAACTCAAGAGCACTAAAATAAACAAGTCAGAACCTAATTAAAATAGAATTGAAGCTTACCTCAACTAGAATCACTGCTGAAAGTGTTTGTTATACTCGATTCTAGGCTTCCTAAGGTCCCTAGATAGCTAAGGTAGTCCAATGCTAGGGAAAAGACCAAAATGTACCTAGCCTTTACCTTGATTCCTTCACGCCCCCAAGGGAAAAATCGTCTATGTACCACATTTCCCGCTAAGCCTCAAATAGCACTAAAAATTCATGATTAATCCCGACATACCCAAATAGTCACAAAATAACTACCCATCATTCGATAAATCTCGACTACGCTCTAAATCAATAAAATATCCCTAGTCTCGTCCCGAGCCGGGGACTTGACCCTGTTCTGACTATTTCGCTAACTCGCTCACTTGGATAGCGTCGTGCTGAATATCACAAATATATCCACATAATAATGTGGTCTCAATCACATAAGACATATAATTACATTTATACACATAAACATGCACAAATATTCATATTACCATAAAATTCTAATATGCCACGTAATCACACATATATTCAATTAATTTTACATATAAATCCAATTATGCCTTCCTGGCACACTAATCAAGGCACTTAGCCTTATTAGCAAATTTGGGACATTACAACTATCCCCTCCTACTGCAAATTTTGAGGAAGAAATTTAACCTGAACAACTCAGAATGCAGATCTCGCTTAACTAGCTCTAGCTCCCAGGTTGCTTCCTCGACCTTGTTGTTCCTCCATAAAACTTTAACTAGAGGAATCGTCTTGTTTCTGATAACCTTGTCTTTCCTATCTAGGTTCTGAACTGGCCGCTCCTCATAAGATAGAGCCGTCTGTAGCTCCAGATACTCATATCCCAATACATGGGTTGTATCTGACACATACTTTTGAAGCATTGAGATGTGAAACACATCATGAACCCCTGATAATGACGGGGGCAGCGCCAATCTATAGGCTACCTGCCTGATCCTTTCTAGGATCTGGAAAGGTCCTACAAACCTAGGGCTCAGCTTGCCCTTCTTTCCAAACATATTTACTCCCCGTAATGGTGAAACTCGTAGAAATACGTGGTCCCCTACCTGGAACTCCACGTCCCTACGCTTAGGGTCGGCGTAGATTTTCTGTCTGCTTTGTGAAGCGAGCATTCGGGCCCTAATCTGCTTAATAGCCTCATTACTCCTCTGAACCATGTCAGGACCTAAATACTTCATTTCTCCCATTTCATCCCAATGAATGGGTGACCTACACTTCCTTCCATACAACACCTCATATGAAGCTACTCCAATCGTTGATTGGTAGCTGTTATTTTATGAAAACTCAATCAAAGGAAGATACTTACTCCAAGACCCCTCAAAATCTAGTATGCATTCTCTAAGCATGTCCTCCAATATCTTAATCGTCCTCTCAGACTGGCCATTTGTCTGAGGATGATAGGCGGTACTGAACTTCAATTGAGTTCTGATAGCCTTCTGTAAGCTTCCCCAAAACAGGTTGTACTGTATGAAGGCATACAATCTCTCTCACATACAGCTCTACATACTGGTCCACGGTATAGTTTGCCCTCACTAGTAGAAAAATGAACAGACTTGGTATATCTGTCTACTATCACTCATACTGAGTCATGTTGCCCCACTGTCCTAAGTAAGCCTCCTACAAAGTCCGTAGTAATATATTTCCACTCGGGAATACCTAAAGGTAGTAACCACCTTGCTGGCCACTGGTGTTCACCCTTCACCTGCTGACAGGTTAGACACTTTGACACATAGTCGACCAAGTCCTTCTTCATCCCATGCCACCAATACAATGACCTTAGATCCTGATAATTCTTTGTGGTGCCTGGATGTAATGAATATGGTATGGTATGAGAATCATCAAGGATCTCTCGTCTGAAACCCATGTCCATCATAACACAAATCCGATCCTTGTATCTTGCAAGCTCATCTCTATAATGGAGTAATCCTTAGCTACTCAAGCTAGGATGTCTTCTCTAAGCTTCATCAACTGTGAATCACTCATATGGCCCACCTCTATTCTCTCCAAAAGAGTGGACTGCAAGGTAATATTGTCCAACCCGACCACCACTAACTCTATCCTTTTTCTAGTCATGTCTTCTGCCAATTCCTTTGATATCTGATTCGAACTAAACAACTGTTCTGGGCCCTTCTGACTCAAAGTGCGTGCCACTACATTGGCTTTCCCTGGATGATAAAGAATCTCATAGTCATAATCCTTTACCAACTCTAGCCAACGTCTCTGTCTCATGTTAAAGTCCATCTGCGTAAAGAAATACTTAAAAATCTTATGATCGGTGTATATCTCACACTTTTCTCCATACAAATAGTGTCGCCACACTTTTAGTGCAAATAAGAACGCTGCCAACTCCAAATCGTGAGTATGATATCGTTGCTCATATTCCTTCAGTTGTTGTGCTGCATAGGCAATGACCTTCCCAGTCTGCATCAGCACACATCCTAACCCCGGTCTCGAAGCATCGCAGTACACCACAAACTTATCCCCTTCTGAAGGAAGAGTCAACACCAGAGCAGTAATCAACCATCACTTCAACTCCTGGAAGCTATTCTCACATCTGTCTGACCACACAAACTTCAAGTTCTTCCATTTCAATTCTATCAATGGTGTAGCAATCTTTGAGAATCCTTCCACGAATCGTTGCTAATACCCTGCCAAACTAAGGAAACTCCTAACCTCTGAGGCGTTCCTTGGCCTTTTCCAATCCCTAACTGCTTCCACCTTTTTTGGATCTACCTTAATCCCATCTCCACTGACAATGTAACCAAGGAACGTCACCTGTGCCAACCAAAACTCGCACTTCTTAAACTAGGCATACAACTAGTGCTCTCTCAACCTCTGTAATAATAACCGAAGATGCTGCTCATTCTCTGAACGGGAGTAAACCGGGATGTCATCAATGAAGACAATCACAAATTGATCCAAATATTCCTTGAACACCTTGTTCATCATGTCCATAAATGATGTTTGGCATTGGTCAATCAGAATTACATGACTAAAAACTCATAATGCTTGTACCTCGTGCAAAAGGTCGTCCTTGGAATATCCTCATCCTTGATCCTGAGCTGGTGATAACCATATCGAAGATCAATCTTTGAGAATACTGTCTTACCCTGCAACTGAGCAAACAGGTCGTCTATCCTCGGTAGTTGGTACATGTTCTTGATAGTACTCTTGTTCAACTCCTTATAATCTATACACATCCTCAGGGTCCCATCCTTCTTCTTCACAAACAAAACCGGAGCATCCCATGGTGAGAAGCTCAGTCTGATAAATCCTAGATCCAGTAATTCCAACAGCTCTACATTCAACTCCTTCAGCTCTGCCAGAGCCATTCTATATGGTGCCCTCGACACTGGTTCTGTACTCGGTACTAACTCAATAATGAACTCAATCTCCCAAATGCAGTGGCAGTCCCGATAAGTCCTCAGGGAACACTTCCAAGAACTCACACACCAACCTGGTCTCCTCTGGTCCCACCAGCATGACCCTCGTGGTATCCACCATGCTGGCTAGGAATCCTATACAACCTCCTTGCAATAGGTCTCTAGCCCTCAATGTTAACATCATAGGCATACAGGATCCATGCATAGTGCTAACAAAAATGAAGGGGTCCTCGCCCTCGGACTCAAAATTCACCATCTTTTTCTTGCAGTCTATAGTCGCCCCATACCTGGCTAACCAAATCACCCCCAAAATCATATCAAAAATCATCCATACCCAACTTGATCAAATCCACTGATAGTTTCCTATTTTCCACCATCACTGGTAACGACCTAACCCATCATTTAGGGTCTATCAGCTCTCCAGTGGACAATAAAATCCCAAACCCCGCAGCATAATAATCACAGAGCCTACAGAATCTATCAATCACTCTGCTAAAAATAAATGAATGTGTAGCACCAGAATCAATCAATACAGTATATGGAGTGACACCACTAGAAAGCTGACCTATCACTCTGAGGGACTAGCCTCAGCCTCTGCCTGAGTTAGGGAAAACACTCGAGTTGGAGTCAAGTTTTCTGCCTTCCTTGGTTCTTCTTTCTTCACGCTCGGGTAGTCTTTCTTTAGATGTCCAACAACCCTGCATAGATAGCATGACTTCGCCTGAATTTTGCCCAAATGGCGCTTCTTACACCTGGCACGCTCTGGGTAACTCCTCCAAGTCTCATTGCCGCTCTAGCGGCTGTCCTGAATACCCTGGCCCTTCCTATCAGGACTTGCAGTTGTTGAGGTGTCAGGGGTCTTCCTCTTCTTGTCACTAGGGCCCCCGCCCCTACCAAATCCTACAAATGGAGGCACTTCCCTCTGAACATCACGTCATGCAACACTCTCCCTCCATATCTTGTTTCTACCTCCTTAGCTGTGAGGGCTTTCTCATCCACTAGGGCATAAGTACTTTCCCCAAGTACTGATGTAATTCGGACATCCCAGGATATCATAGCGTTCAGCCCCCGTACAGATCAGTCTTGCCTGGCTGCGTCTGAAGGCACTAGATCAGGTGCAAACTTAGCTACGTTGTCAAATTTCAGAGCATACTCAATGATTTCCATACTACCCTGCACCAAACTGGTAAAATCGTTCACTTTCGCCGCTTTAATGTCATTACTATAATACTTCTAGTTGAACAGATATCTTAACTCATCCCAACTTATTGTGGAAACATCTCGAGTCTGGGATGCCACCTCCAAACCATATACGGGCATCATCTCGGAACATAAAGAATGCACAATCCACTTTTTCATTACCTCTCACCATCATAAAATCTAGGATGGAGGTAGTTAGGCTCATCCACTGCTCAGCCTTGGGCGGATCTGGTCCTCCCTCAAAGGTTGGTGGATGTTACTTCTCGAATCTTTTGTACAGCGTCTCCCACCTGTTTTCAATCTCAGGTAGCTGTACAGCTGGTGCCACGATAGGTAGAATGTCTGGTGCATCATTCCCTAAACGAATCTCTTCCTCTTGACCTTGAAGTCTGGCTTGCATACCAGCAAGTATTTGCTATCAGTTCTCAGTGACTGGCGGAGGGTTCTGACCTTGGTTATCATCTCTAGCCTCGATCTCTGTGCCAGCTAGTCGAACTGATCGCCTTGGAGGCATAACTCTCCAAGTATATTTGCAATCAACGACTTGGCTGATGAGGCAATGATAACAGGTTTTTAGAAGTCACCCCACCTCCAACATCAGTAATAAAGCAATTATATGAAATCACAATGCTAACAGACATTCCAATGATACTAACATACAGTAGCAATGCTAATAAGCATTCCTTTTCATGAACACATAGTAGTCAAGGGTCATGCCTTATCAATATATCTCATGCTTTCAAGTAAAACAAGTAGATAAGGCATTTATATCTTATTTAAGTAGTTAAACACACATAACAACATATATAGTCACCAAACCCTATGTTGAGCTTGTCTTTAGTAGCGAGTGTACATGCCCAGCCAGTCTTCAGGAACCCTTAAACCTACACTGCTCAAATACCAAGTTGTAACACTCTGGATAGCCAAGACCATTACATTGTGTATTTTAAATAGCGTTGGACTTGATAATGAAGTCATTTGGATATAAACATGTAACTAAGGGTAATTAACGATTAAGGGTTTAAAATTTTGATCATAGGAATAGTAATTTTCATTAAAAAGTTTGAGTCTGTACATGGGATCCCAAAATAAGTGCTTACAAGGCATTTACAAACATAAGTCGGCCTAGGCAACAAAATTAAGTTTTGGCTATAGTCCTTGTTGAATCCTCGGCTGAGCAGTTGGAAATGTACACGCTACCCCTAAAGCTCTCCAACTCATGGCTGGTCCAGCTTTCTCTTTCCCTTACCTGCACCACATAGCACCCTTGATCCAAGGCTCAGCAAGAAAATTTAAATCAACAGATTCGAATAAGGAACAAAATATAAAAAATAAGCTTAGCAGTTACAACCCTGCTCAACAAACACATAGTTCAACTTAAACAATCAACGAGTTAGACAGGTTGCCCTAGCCAAATGACCCGTGTTCCGCACGCTTATTGCCGTCCTCGACGCCCTTAGGGTGAGCTTTTAGATTAAATATAATTAAACATATAGATTTCATAACACACAAGCATAGTCATATTCATTAACAAGGGCTAAGCCTCGATTACAACTAGGGTGCAGTTTTCTTTCCTCGAGTCCCGAGTAGATAGTGTACGGCGATCCCATGCGCAATCCCTACTTCTGAACCCTAACGGTATAACCTAGTAACAACAAAATAATGGACAACCATAAAGCACTTAGAATATTTAAGAGCTTCAAGGTAAACTTCTAGCCTTCGGGATCTCAAATTGTGCAAAGCCAGGTAGTAGGACCCTCCTCGAGCCTTTAGGGTTGAGTTCCCGAGCTTAAAAACCCCATTTGGCCAAAATTCTCTATTTGAGTTGCGGTGCCCCCCCACAAGCGTTGTTGCTCTCTACAAGTTCGAGAGCGAAATTCCCAAGTTCCCTAGACATGTGTCGCAGTGCAACCCATCCAGCGCTGCAGCGTTAAGGTAGTTCAAAGAATCACCCTTAGCCACTGAGTTCTTGCGGGTCGCGACGCTTGAAGAACAGCGTCGCGATGCAACTCCGCGAACCCAAAATTTCCAACATTTTTCCCGGAGCCCAAATCATCAAAATTTACCCCAATCGTGAACCAAAGCCACAATTGAACCCCAATACCTCAATACTACAACTAAGGCAACTCAACCATAACAAAAACTAAACCAAAACTCAATCACAACTCAAAATTCACTCCTTGAGTTCAAAACTCAAGAGCACTAAAATAAACAAGTCAGAACCTAATCAAAACAGAATTGAAGCTTACCTCAATGAGAATCACGACCCCTTAACTAAACCTCAACCAATCCCAGCCTCCAGCCTTGAAATTCTTAGGCCAAACTCCTATAAATGATTCAAATCCCAACCAAGCTTCAAGAGAGAGAGAGAAACGTGAGAGAGAGAATGAGTGGACTGCTGAAAGTGTTTGTTCTACTTGGTTCAAGGCTTCCTAAGGTCCCTAGATAGCTAAGGCAGTCCAAGGCTAGGGAAAAGACTAAAATGTCCCTAACCTTTACCTTGATTCTCTCACGCCCCCAAGGGCAAAATTGTCTATGTACCACATTTCCCGCTAATCCTTAAATAGCACTAAAAATCCTCGATTAATCCTGACATACCTAAATAATCACCAAATAACTACCAATCATCCGAAAAATCCCGACTACGCTCCAAATAACTAAAATATCCCTAGGGTCGTCACGAGTCGAGTATTTGTCCCTGTTGTGACTATTCGTCTAACTCACTCACTAGGATCGCCTCGTGCCGAATATCGCAAATATATCCACATAATAATGTGGTCTCAATCACATAACATATATAATTACATTTATACCCTCAACGGGTCAAAGTTACAAATATGTCCTTGTTAACAAAAATGGGCCCAAATGCATAAATATTCATATTACCATATAATTTATATATGCCACATAAGCACAATATTCAACTGATTGATCATATAAATCAAATTATGCCCTCCTGACACGCTAATCAAGGCACTAAGCCTTGTTTATGAATTCAGGACATTACAAAAGGTCTAGGGGATCCTCGATTAGTACTTTTTTTCTCTCCCCTCTAACTTCAGGGGTTGTTGTGGCCTAGGCATGAGGAGCATCGCCATGCTCCCTAATACATATTCAACATGTTCTTCTCCTTGTAGGAGTAGGGGTCGATTGGAGGCTTCTCGTTTTGCCCCGTTTCTTTACCGATTTCCTACTTGGTGGATTTCTCATTAGTGGCACTCTCTGTGGTAGTGTCCTTAGTGGTCTGGTGAGGCGGGAAAAGGCCAACCAGTATGTCTAGTAGATCGACCATGCCCTGAGTAAGAGGAGGTCATTCCCATGGGCCTAAAAAATGAAATAAGAATAGCTAGATACTAATCTTAAGAAGAAAAAAAAGGAAAAAATAAGGAAAAGAAATGAGGAAGGGCTCGTTACCTCCTCACTGGAAAGTTAGGTTTTTTGCGATCAGTTCGATCGTCAGAAAGTATTCCTTGTAGTATGCACCCACAATTCTTCTAAATGTGGGGTCTATCAGGAACACTTTGTTTGTGTCCCTGTGACAAAAATAAAAGAATCCAGGGCTTTTTTGGCTTGTATTGGATTTGAGCTCAAATAAGCAGTGGACCTCGTGGGGGGGGGGGGGGGGGTTGGAGGCTCCCATTCACGGTGGTGGTATAAGATGAACAATGCATAATTCATTAACTACCCATTGGGAGCGATTTGGAATGGAGCAATGTCAAAATCCTCTGCTATTTTTCTAAAATACTCGTGAAGTGGTAAAGTGGCACCGACTAATATATGGAAGCACGAACAGGCATTGTAGGCTTAACTAGGTTGGTTGGTGTGCTGTTCAGCTCGTGGGGTAACCATGTTAATCCCTGAATACCATACCTTTTAGGGTAGCTCTCCAAAACACTGCTCGATAATGTACTTGTTGCAATTGTGTGCCAAGTAAATTTTTTATTCTTTCGAGGCTTTAGTTTTTATCGGAGTCATATTATGTTGGTTACCTCTATAGCTGGCTCAACCCTCATAGGCTGCTTGTTTTTCCATGGCGGCTGATTGTTATTCTTGTTGGTCGCCTTCCTTACGACTTACAGGTCTTGGGATGTCCTCTGGATGATGGCTTGCTTTACTCTAGCCATATCTGGATAACAAAAAAGCAATTGTTACAGCATGATCAACCATGGAAGGCTTGCTCATTTCTCCCCCATTGGTCGAGATTCTGACCGGAAGAGTTTCAATATCATTAGGATGAACAATGTATGACCAATAATTTCCTTATTCATTGGTTCAATTCATCAAACTTGTGGTGATAAACCTGGTCGGGGTTAAAATGAAAATGATATTGATGATTTTGAATCCCTGGTCAAAAGGATAATTTAGGATTATCTTGGTTGTAATTTGTTTCTGGTCAATTTTGATAAAAGTCATTGACCAGCATTTGGAGTAAATCAGGGCCTATGAAATAATCACTTCCCTAGTGATTGATTACATACATCAGGTAAAAAAGTTAAAGGGGAAGTTAGTCAACATATGATTGGCTTAAAGTAATATGATGCTCGAATAAACACTATGGTTTATTCAATCAAGATGAAAGTTGGATTCGAAAGGTAGTGAAAAAGTTTTTCACAAACTTTTTCACTTACATTGTGGGTGGAAATTTCCCACCATTTATGCACATTCTAAAAATAAAATTTTCTTTGAATTCTATGATTTTTCCTAGTATTAAGTATGAATTACGATATCCCCAAAGCCTAGAGTGTTGGAAAAATATTTTCTGAGTGCGCAGAGGAACGCGATTTATGGCTCTAACAGATTACAAAAAAAAAATTATATATAAATTTTTTTTATATATACGATCCTATGATTTATATATATATATATATATATTATTCTAGCAGAAGAAGATTTACCTCTTGAAGCCTATCAAGTGTCCTTGCTATCTTCTCGTGTAATTTTGAGCATCATATCCATGTGTGTAAGACTCACACCAAAGTCTTCCAGATCGTAATCACAACACAACAGGACGTGTGTGCGCACGTAGAGATTCAATAGGACAGTCTAAGACTCGCTTGATATTCTCAACACATGAGATAAATGGAGTTTCGGTAAGGTGAAAGGGTTGAAACAATTTATTTTCTCTCTTTATTTTTCTCCCTAAGAAAATTTTCTCTATTTTAGTGAGGCTGAATATCACGACCTAAATCTTCTTGAGAGAAACATCATAATATATATTTATATTAGTCATCTAGCGTTTTATTAATTAAAACAATTTTAATTAATTCAATTAAAAATAGATATTATCTATTATTATATTCAAAATATAATAATTTAAATTAAATTGATTCAAAATCAATCTAACAACTCAGATAAGATATCTGACTTATTTCAAATAAATTACCTAAATTTAAATTTTTAAAATTTAAATATTAAATTAATTTCTCAAACTAATTTAAAATAAGATAACATAATTAATTCAAAACTAATTATTTAATTTATTTAATTAAAAATTACGAAAATTACAATTAATTAAATAATAAATACATTTTTCATAATTATATCATAATTACGTATTTGTCCAGAAACTAATTTTCTTAACAAATATACCCATACTTATTATATTATTGCTCTTACCATGTACAGTGTTTATAGAACCGATCCGAGTACCTATAGACCTATAATTCCAAGCTCCAATAAATTTTGATTATTAATTAAAGTTCTTTAATATAATAATCTTATTTATTAATCCCAATATTATTCCACTAAAAATATGGGATTACACTCTTGTAATTATAGACTTATTGAGTACCTTATTAAGTGTCCATTGCTATAATCATTTCATGCAATTCAATCCTCCAATAATTGGTTCATTATTAGAGCTAGGTGAAATTAATGTTTTACCCCTCTAATTACCTCTTTATCCTTAAGTGCCATTAATTCACTAGCGAACAATTAATATATAAACCTTTTATAAATTAGAGGCCTCAAACTGTTGAGTTCCAGAATTAACACTTAAGGAAGCCATTATTCAATCATGTCCCTAGCCTTCTACGTTGATGAGCCCCCAAAACAAAAGTTTTTAGCTTGATTATTTTGACAGACCATAACAAATGAATCAAATGACCCAAATAACATAAATAGGAGTTCATGATAACTTTAGGATTTAGATCGATTTTCATATGATCATCGAGTGATATGATTATAACTCTTTAAGGTAAATGGTATTTTAATAAAGAGTTAAATACATATCTGGTCCAGTCATATACAATCTTATTGTATAAAGCACATCCACTAAGATGTCCTACTACACCAATGATCCGGATCTAGATCACATGCATTCATAATACCAGTGCACCGTACTAGCAATGTTTGATTAAAATTCCATAACTTTCATATAAATTGCGGAGTATTTAATTCATTATCTATAATCTTAATACTCTCATAGCAATACAAGATTATAGCTAGATTAATGAATTAGGAATTTTCTGATATTTATCTAAATATTATTCAATAATAATAAACATTAATTATATATAAAAAGATTTATTTTATAAATTTCATAAATAATGAACTACTTTCATTGATTTAAGGGCACTATGCCCAACATAGAGTGCATTTTCCTACTTCCCAAACATGAATTTTCCCGAGAAAAGCAACAACTTTTCAAGAAAAATTCCATGTTCCTATTGTTTAATCACGAACACTAAGAAAACGATTGAAAATTTTCAAAATCATCACAAATTTTGCAAAGATAAAGGTAAAAGAATTACAAGTGAGGGATCGAGAAACTTACTTGAATGTTGATTTTGAAGGAGAAAATGCTGAAGAACAAGTCATAGATTCCAGGAATCAAGAAAGGGAGTTTCAGGTTTTAGATGTTTCTTGGAGAAAATAAAAAATTAGGATAAGATGAAGGAAGCGAGGGAAGAAGGAAAGGCATGACTATTTATAGCCTTCCCCATATGTGAGTAGCTGACGTCATCAAGGTAAAAGGTCATCATTATTTTCAAAATGATGTGAGGTCAGTAGCATGGGAAACCAAACAAATCATTATTAGTGCCTAAAAAGTGGCGCCAGTCTGCCTTGGAACCATAAAATCGTAATTTGATTTATCAAAATGTCATCAATACTTCAAAATAATTGTACTGCCTTTATTGACGTATGAAAATTTGAAAAGGTACCTGTTGACCCACGAATCGGCAACCAACACCGAGTCAAATAAACTATATGAAATGCGAACCGAACTTGAATATAATAAACGACACAAAATTTTTATAGTGATTGGCCCCCAAACTGGTAATAACCTACATCCACTGAGGACTTTTATTAATGTAAAATTCCCAAAACCCCCGATCAGATGAATTGGATCAGTTAAGTTTCATGAGTTCAAGAAAGAATACAAGAGCGTGTTTAAAAGCCCTTAGATCTATGAATTCTTATGAAGTTAAAAAATTACAGCGTAAGAAAAAATTATTCACTAAGTCTCTATTTATAGACATAGGAATGTACATAAATGGGTCGTGGGCCTTACATAATTTGCTTAATAAATGGATATAAAATAATACAAATTAATTGACTATTACATAAATATCTCTTCTTTAACTAATTCTGAGGATTCTTTGTGTACCAGAGAGAGCTTGATCAACAAGTACCCCCACTATGCTTGTAGACCTAATCAGTACGAGAAGACAAATACTTCTATCTGGTCGAGGGTCGACCAGGTATTCATTGAGTATGCTACCATGTGCCTGCCATGTGTCATATTCTTGTTCCACATCATCATGCTAATTTTTAGGGAAACATTTGCCTCCCAAGTTTATTATGATGCGACCAGCATCAAATAAACATATCCGATCAGCAATGTCTAACATGTTACTTCAGCTATATTTTTATTTCATTGAAAAAGTAAATAATCATGATTTTACGTTTTCCAAGAAAAAAAATTGACGGCTTCACACTTCCCCATGCTTTGAAAATCCCTTTTTGATCATGGCTTCTCACCTACCTTACTCGAGTATATATAGCCCTTGACTTCTTTTTTCACTTTTCTCCTTAGTTTTCTCTCTCTTCAAGAACACTTTAGTTTTCTAAGCAAAACTCAACATATCCGAGATCAATCCAAGGTATTCCAAGTAATTTATGAGCGATTTCTTTGTCAATATTCACTCCAAGTAAGTTTTCGCAATACTTTCCTAAGTATTTTAGGAATTTTCTCACATGATTGCCCTGTTTTATGAAATTGTAACTGCTATTGGAGTCCCAGAGAGGTTTGAAACTTTTTGGTAATTATTATGTCTAATTCTAGGGTTTGAAGGAATTTTAGATAGTGTTTATGAACATAAAGACATTAGATAGGCTTTAATACGGTATCGTAAAAGGTTTTAGGTCAAAAATCGATGTAAAAATTTGATTTTTAGGTTCTAGAAAAAAATGTGGGTTTTCCAATTTTCATTTTTCTAGAACAAACTTTTCATTTTTCACTTTTTGATCTGTTACATTCACTGCTCGCATATTATAATCAATTTGTTGTTAAATACTGCTAGTCAGCTAAAGACATAATTCTTATCCACGAGTAGTATTTATTTTCTTCATAGTTCTATTCATTCTATTGGTCCTAGATTCTCACTTCCCCTTCTTCTTCTCAAATATTCATGGAAGCTTATTGGGGAAGTGAGAGGCCAATAGGCGACAATCTCTTACCTTTGTTGTTCGAAGACACTGAGCAGCCTATTCTACCAATATCTCAAGTTCCTCCTCGGCCAAATCCATCGACTAGCTTTCCTAGGACAAACCCTTCTACTAGCCGTTCTAGATATAAACCAAAAAAATGAAAAACTCCAATGGCTCAAGTAAATAAAGTTTCTCAAGAAAGAAAAAAGACTAGATCCTCATGTTGGTCAATATGCAGCCAATGCTGAAGGTTCTATAGCCATCCCTCAGCTAGAAACCACTGAGCAGGCTTCTGAGTTGTTCCTTACCCACAACCTTATCAAAGTTGGCATAAACAAAAAGGATGTACCCTTGTACATTGCCCCTCCTAGCGTGATCTCTAGTAGGATGGTGGCCAAATATCCCAAGAAGTATAGGCTTACTAGGATAACCTTACACAAGTCCTTAGCCAACTAGAGGGCCAATGATTACTTTAGGGGGGTCGCAAATTATTTCGACATAGCCCCTTGTAAAATAACCCTGAATATATATAGAGTATTTTCAGCACTTTATATCCTTTACCGTCATATGAGATGGCTCAAACCTACTCCTCACGAGATAAATTACCTCTTTGATCTCAAGTCAAACCCTAACCAGAATAACATAGGGTTTTTCCATTTCTACCACTAGGAAACCACTCGCATCTTCCTCACAAACACCACCTACAAATCCAATGTAGGAAAATACTACCAAGTGTATTTTTTTACAACTGATCTGGTCGTGGACAACTTATCATTTACCTAGGGAGGTAATTTCTTCTTATCCTAATATTTTCTCTTTTACTGGTCGCTCTTTTATGTCTGTCAAAATTTTCTCCATCAATTTAGACCCATGGTATTGACCAGAACCTACCCAAGCTATGATGTTGATGGCCACCATCTTGGCCAGTTTGACACCTATCGAGAAGAGTGTCAAAGAACGGGTCACAAAAAATAACCTTAGGCTGGTCAGTCTCCTTAAACCCCATCATCATGTATAGGAGTCAATCGCATGGAGTGCCACTGGAGAAGGCACTGGGGATAAAATCCCCTCTGACCAGCCTCAAGACGTCTCCCAACCGCCTAGGCATTGAGCAATTGGGGTCAGCTTCAGAGAGCCCAGTGTAATTCCCCGACCAACGCCAATTCCTCCCAATCATGGAAAGGGGAAAAAAAAATTGCCCAAACACCCTGATGAGTCAGAAGACTCATCTAAGGATGAAAATGGTATGAATTTTTCTATACTCCTTGCAATGTTTCCCATCACAAATAGCTTGTTCGAAAGTGACAGTAATTTAATTTCTTCGATTAGTACCTTTAATTCATATTTCATTGAGGCAGATAATGCATGTTGTAGCTGTAGTAGTTTAGAAAATGTAATGACCGATATTCGTAGATCAAGTATTTTCAATAGAATTACACGCCATACTTATTTTTCATTATTCTTATGTGTACTTAACTAAGTGTGTTTCTTTTACAGTCTTGCATGCCCCTTAAGCCATCAAAATTTATGCCTCAGGCGGTGCCATTATTAGCACACAAAAATTGAGCAGAAGAGAAGTTTGGCATACAAGTGGGGATCCTCTAGCTAATAAACTCAAATAGGCGACATCCCTTGATTAGAGAAACAACTCCACCCCTTTCAAAGACTATTGCTCCTTTGCCTTCCCCTCAGCCAGAGTCCTCCACCAAGTAGGCAGGTGGACCCTCCGTCAATGAGATGTTAAGCAATGCCACCAGCTTGAAAATTGACAAACTCCACAAGGTAGCCAAAAGCAAGCTAAAAAAATAGGTGTTTGATTCTCTCTAAAATTTGAAACCCGACCAGGTGCTTGGTCAGAGTTTTAACGAGTTCCTCTGAGTAATTTCATGCTTTCATTTAGTGTTTGCGACTCGATATTTTTTTACATCTGTTCTTTTTATATATATATATATTTTCCCTCAACTTTATGTTGTTTGCAGGCCCTCCTGAATTTGAACAATGGATGGAGGCACGTTGAAGAGGAGAGTAAGAGGTTTTCTAAGGAGCAGAAATAGTGGGCCACTGAGCAACAGACTGCAGCGGACACTATCAAGAATTAGATTGAGGAGATTAAGAAGACCAAGGATGACTTGGACAAGGAAATTCAATCAAAGAAAAAACACAAAGCTGCATCCAAGACCAACCACGATGAGGTGGTCAAGCTGCAGGAGGACCTTGTCACAAGTAGGAAGGAGTCTAACGAGCTTGAAGAGAAGGTGAAGCAGCTCGAGGAAAAAAATGTGAGCAATTTGGAGCAATTCCAAGGTGAAGTTTGAAACTGCTTCTATGTGTTATGGAAGAACAATCAAAATGCCAATTTTGATCATCTTCCTGAGAAGATAAGTAGAATGAACTTGCGAAATATGCTGCTCGCTTAGCCGAAGAGAACAACCCTCTTACTTCTCCAAAAATATCCTTGGCCATAGGATCTGATGGGGGAGAAGATGAGATTGGACCGGCTTTCGACCAATAGCCCCAACAGTCTCCTCCTGCCTAGTAGCTTTTGTAATAATTTTATTTGCTATTTTGAGACACCAGAGTAACATGTTTGTAGTGTCAAGACATTACTCTCCCTTCGCTTTTATATGTATGAGTTTTTTTATTACATCCGAGTAGTACTGCTCATGGTGTACTATATAATCATTTTAGTATTATAATGTTTTATAATTATAACACCTGCTCGTATGATAGAACCTAGCATAACACTTTATATGTTTTTCCAATATTCTGTGTTTTTGCATGCTTTCCCTTATTTTTCTCATGTGATTAAATATTTTCATATGTTTTTCTTAGCCTTAGTATCTCATATGCCCCCCAAAAGATCGAGGGGCTTTAGGCGCTCGGTCACTTGCCATAGACCAATACATGTTCGCACATAACTGCTTGTATATCTTGTAAATAGTGATGAATATTGAAAAACAACACACATAAATAGCAAATACTTGTAAGAAATACAATAATTGGCAAGATTAGCTGGCTACACATAGTTCCTTTTATTTCTCCTAAAAAATTGGACAAATTTCGTGTCTATACGAGCGATCACATGATCTTACACTTATAAATGACCAGTAAAAATATGACTTGCATTTGTTCAAAAATTGTAAAAAAATGCGTAAATACAAGACATCCCTTGAAAAAGATATTTTTTATTGATAATACTTTTGTAGGTGTTCTCCATTCCAATAACGATGAATGAGATCTTCGTTTAACTGAGCAAGTTTATATGTTCCTAGCTAGAGGATTTCTTTGACTTCATTTGGGCCTTCCCAACTTGGCCCAAGGAATCCGATAGCTTGGTTGCGAGTGTTGAACAAAACTGTTCTAAGTACTAAGTCACCCACTTCAAACTTTTTTTTTGCGTACTTTTGAGGTTAAATATCGAGCGAATGTTTGCTGATAAGCTGTTATTCATAATTGTGCCCTTTCTCATTGTTCTTATATCAAGTCTAATGATTCTGACAGCAATTGGCGATGGTATCATGGTCGTATTTTAGCCTTCTGTGTGAAGGTGGATATAACTCAACTAGTAGCATGGCCTCATACCCATATGCCAGAGAAAATGGTGTATGGCCAGTTGTTGTTTGATGTGTTCTTCTAGACAACCAGATGACTTCGGGTAGTTCTGATGGCCAAGCTCCTTTTGTCTACTCGAGTCTTTTCTTCAGGATTTTCTTCAATGTCTTGTTCACACCTTCGACCTGTCCATTTTCTTGCGAATGAGCCACAGATGAGAAGCTTTTTTTTTATTCCATGTCATTCACACAAATTAGTAAAAACTTCACTATCAAACTGTGTGCCATTATCTAACACTATTTTCTTTGGTAATCCATATCGACAAATTATAACCTTGATGATAAAATTAAAAACCTTCTTCTTCATGATTGTGGCGAGCAATTTAGCTTCAGCCCATTTAGTGAAATAGTCGACAGCTACAACTGCATATTTAACACCACATTTTCCTATTGGTAAAGATTCGATCAGATCTATTCCCCAAACTGGGAACAACCAGGGGCTTTGCATCTATTTTAGCTTGTTTGGAGCTGCTCGATGTATTTTAGAAAATCTTTGGCACTTGTCACATTTTTGTACATAGTCCGTAGCATCCTCATTCATAGCTGGCCAAAAGTACCCTTGTCGTAGTATCTTTTTTGAAAGACTCTACCCCCCGGCATGGTCCCCACAAAAATCTTCGTGTATTTCCTGCAAAAGTTCATTGGCTTTCTCCTTGGTAGTACATCTTAACAATCGTAGTGAGTATCCTCGTCGATATAGGATTCCATCGACTAATATAAACCGAGCAGATTTTGTTTGTAGCCTTTTTGACTCATTCCGTTGAGCAAGCAATAATTCTTGCTCGAGATATTTATGATGGGATTCATCCAGGTATCGATTGTGTTAATAACCATGGTGGAGTCTTAATTGTGTATAGTAGGAGTCGCTAGATGTTCGACCGATACAATGTTTAGTGTATTGACATCTTTTGCACTGACAAACTTTGCTTGTGCATCTGTGTTGAAGTTCTGGTTGCAAGGTACTTGTTCTAATGTATATTCTTCAAATTATGCTAACAAGCCTTTTTCTTTGTTTAAATAAGCAACCATCCTCAAACCTCAGGCCTGATATTCTTGACCAACATTGAATCACTATAGATCTTTACTGGTCGAGCGTTGACATCTTTTGCTAGCCTTAATTCTGTGAGCAGTGCTTCATATTCAAATTCATTGTTGGAAGATGTTAAGCAAAACTTGAGTGCGGAATGGAATCGATATCCCTCTGGTATGATAAGAATTAACCCTGCTCTAGAGTTGTGTTTGTTAGAGGAGCCATCAGCGTATAACGTTCAAGTCGGGATTTCTCTTTTTTTTTTTACTTGTGCTATAGGAAATCTCAAACTGTTCTAACTCCATAGCCCATTTAAGTAGTCGACCTGCATCTCCTGGTTATGGCAATACTTTTCGTAAAGGTTGGACGGTAAGTGCTATTATTAGGTGAGCCTGGAAATAGGGTCGCCGTTTTCGTGATGCCAAAACTAAGCAGTAAGCTAATTTCTCGACGGTAGGATGTAATGTCCCAAAAAAGCTAATAAGGCTTAGTGCCTTGATTAGTATGCCAGGAGGACCTAATTGGATATAAGTGTGAAATTAATTGACTAAATTTGTGACTACATGGCATATCTGATTTATATGATAATATGAATATATATGCATGTTTATGTGTATTAAATATGCATGTGGGCCCATTCTTGTTTATAAGGGAATATTGGTAATTTTGGCATGTTGAGGGCATAAATGTGATTTTATGTGTGTTAAATGATTGAGACCACATTACTATGTGGATATATTTGCAGTATTCGCCTCAAGGCGATCCTAGTGATGGGAATAGCGGAATAGTCACAACGAGGTCTAATACCCGGCTCAAGATGAGCCTAGGGGTATTTTGGGAACTTAGTGTGTATTTAGGATCTATTGGTTAATGGAAAATTATTTGGTGATTAGTTGGGCACATCAGGATTAATTGGGAGCTTATAGGACCACTTGAGGATTACTAGAAAATGAGGTAAATAGGACCAATAGGAGGCTAAGGATAAGTTAGAGGGTATTTTGGCCTTTTGTGTGAAGGATAAGCTTAGGAAGACTTAAGAAATGACCAGAAAACGTCAGAATATCTCACAACCTTCTCTCTCTCTCTCTCTCTCTTGTGAACCTTGGGGAAGCTTTTGGAATTTTTGAAGAGAATGCTTAGAATTGAGGCTGGAAGTTGTGGATTCAAGTTGAGAATTGAAGCTAGGACTACTCGGGGATCGGTTCAAGGTCGAATTAACTCCTGAGGTAAGCTTCATGACTTGATTTCTTTGTGAATTTTCCTGTTAGGATAGGTTTTGGCCAGGTTTTAAGGTTAGCTTTAATTTTTGAATTGGGGTGAGATTTGTGGTTGGTTTTCAGGTAGTTATAATGCCTAGGTTCTGTCGTTAAGAGTCCTATACTCAATTTTGGTTTTAGTTCAAGGTTACAAGGAATTTTGCTGAATTTGGTTTGGAGAAAACGTAGTGAAAATATGCAGGTTTTTTCTGGGTTTTGAGCTCGAGTCGCAACCTTGTTCTTCAGGCGTCGCGGCCCGTCTATGCGAAGAGGCTGGGAGCCTCTAAATTCTGCCCAGGCATTGCGACGTAGGTTGAGGCACGTCGTGACCCATGGTCCCCAGAACAGAGCCTCAGGGTTCTCTAACTTGTAGCGCACCGTGGCCCTAGGGGGCTAGGTCGCGGCTAAAACAGGGGATATTGGCCAATTAAGGGTTTTTAGGCTCAGGAACTCAAACCTAATTCCACGGGAAGGATTCTACTACCCGGTTTAGTAGAATTCGAGGTCCCGGAGGCTAGTATGATATCCTAAAGCTTTTAATTGGTTTAGATTTCTTATAGTTGTCCATTATCGCTTTGTGACTAGGGTTACCGTTAAGGCTCATAATTGAGGATCGTGCTCGGGACTGCTCTATGCCTTCAGCTCGGGATTCGAGGTAAGAAAACTGCACCCAGGTTATGAATGGGGCTAGGACCCCTTTGTAATGAATATATGTGAGAATGTGAATATATCTGTGTCTAAGGATATCAGGATAGGAATGTTTGTTCGTGCTGCTTTCGATTGCATGTTTCACAATCTATCTATCTATTATATTTGATCTGAAAGTCTGACCTAAGGGAGCCAAGGCTGATGTTAAGCGTGCAGAACACAGCTTGGCCTAAGCGAGGAGTCAGAGTCAGCTAATTAACTAGAGGGCTCGGCCTAATGACACCGACACTTACTAACTATACTGAATGATGAGTTTGAGTTACATGTTGGATTAAACTGTTTATTATTGTCTACCTGGTTGCTTATGTTTTGTTATTATCGACTTGATCGGTCTGAGTTTACTGCATATGTAATGTTGTTCATTTGTGCATGTGAATTAAGTTTTCTTGCTGTGCCTTGGCTCACGGGTGCTATGTGGTGCAAGTAAGGGATAGGGAAAGGTGAACGAGCCGTGAGTTGGAGAGTTTTGAGGGCAGTGTGTACATCGGCAGCTGCTCGACGGCCATGACCGAGGGATTAACAGGGACTAGAGCCAAAATTGTATTTTTCTAGTTATGCTAGCTTCAGTTGTATTTACTTTTGAGGGTTGTAACTGCCATGTAAACACTATTTTTGGGATCCCATGTACCAACTCTTATTTTTAATGAAAGTCAACTATTTTATGATCAAAATCTTTTGACCCTAACCCATTAGTTGACTTTAGTGACACTTTTATGTCCAAACGACTTGATTAGCAAGTCTTGCACTATTTAAAATACCCAGTGTAATGGTCTTGGCTATCCAGGCGTTACATAGGATATCTGATTCTACTCCTACCAAACATTTGCTTATATAATACACTACGCTCTGGATTTTATTTTCTTCTCTGATTAAGACTATGTTGGCAATGTATTCTGTTACTGCTAGATAGACATACAAAGTTTCTTCTTCTACTCATTTGGAAAAAATAGAAGGTTGATCCATATGTTGTTTAATAGCTTGGAAGGCCTACTCACAGTCTTCCGTCCATTCGAAATTTTTGATACCCTTGAGCAGATTAAAAAATGGAACACACTTGTTCATAATTTTGAAATAAATCTTCTAAGCACAGCAATTCTTCTTGTCAAACTTTACAGGTTTTTAATCCTAGTGGGTGATTTCATCTCAATCAGAGCTTGGATTTTTTCGGGGTTGGCTTTTATCCCCCATGAATTTAATATAAATCCAAGAAAATCCCAGATCCTACCCCGAAAGAACACTTAAGAGGATTAAGCTTCATCTGATATACTTTCAAAATGTTTAAGCACTCTTGTAAGTTGTTTACATGTCCACCCACTTTCTTTGACTTGAGCAAAATGTCATCAACATATACTTCCATATTATTGTCGATATGGTCTTTAAACATATGATTAGCTAGTCGCTCGTCATGTTTTAGACCGAACGACATTACCTTGTAGCATTTCAATCATGTGTCGGTCCAGAAACTTGTGTGCTCATCATCTGGAAGATGCATGCTAATCTGGTTGTATCCAGAGTATGCATCAATGAAATAAAGTGTTTCGTCCGTTAATGTAGCAGTGACCAGCTAGTTGATCCTTGGCAGTGGACAACAATCCTTCGGGCAGGCTTTATTGAGGTCTATAAAATCTACGCAAGTCCTCCATTTACAATTTGGTTTAGGGACTAGTATGGGATTAAAGATCCATGATGGATAAAATGCTACCCAAATGATTCCATTTTTTTAAGCTTTTCAACCTCTTTCTTTAAAGCTTTTGACCTATCTTTATCGAGCAGTCTTCGTTTTTGTTGTACTGGAGGATAAGTTTTGTCTATGTTTTTTTTTTTTTTTGATGAATCAGCAAGTATATCATTACTCCAAAAACAAATTTTACAACCTATTAGCATCCTCTAAAACAGGAAGATCTGATTAACTATATAGGAAATATTCTTTACAATGTATTAAACCAATCTATATCTCTTTTAGTTACATTCCTAGGCCACATACACATGATTCTATATTTAACTGCATCCTTAGTTTTGCGCACAACTGCATCAGTACTTTCCAAAGTTGACAGCCACAATTTACAATTTCTGGTGCGCCAAATCTAGTATACAAGAGCTGCAGTGACTGCCGAATACAAGCTCTTCTTAAACTTGCTAAGTTTGGCCTTTCCAATCCACCTAATTATTCTTGGTAATGATGTTGTACTCATACCCCAATTCAGCCAATCTTTAACTTTTTCCAAACAGTCAATTGAGTATGGACACTCAAAAAATAAATGGTCTACTGATTCTATGCTTCTGCTACAGAGAAAACATTCAGCATTATCTATTACCTGAAATCTTAGCAATCTATCCTTAGTCTTAAATCTTTTTAGCACAGCTAACCACATCATAAAACTATGTTTGGGAGTGTTAAGTCTGCTCCAAACCACTTTGCTCCAAAAAACTCTTTCAGTTATAGGACACAACAGCCGATATCCCTGTGAAATCGTGAACCTATCAAGAGTAAACAGAGATATATCAACTAAATTCTTCACCTTGTCCTTAATTGCCACAAGTTTCCTCCAATACCAGCTCCCTTGTACCGTAGCCTTGTAATTCCACCAATCTTCCTCTTTTACATACACATGGTGTACCCATTTAACCCACAAGTTATCCTCCTTATTAGCAATAGCCCAAACATACTTACACATAGCTGCAATATTCCAATCAGAGATACTTTTAAAACCAATTCTGCCTGAAGATTTAGATTGACACAAGGCTGTCCAAGCAACTGCAGCAGCCCCATTCAGACAGTGATGACCTTTCCATAAGAAACCTCGGCAAATTGATTCTATTTCTCTAACAATTTTCTTGGGCAGCACCATCACTTAACACCAATAGGAGTGAATGGACATCAGCAGAGAATTAATTAGAACTACTCTACCTGCAAAAGATAAGTTTCTTGTACTCCATGTCTTGACTCGAGCAATCATTTTCTCCACTAGTACATTACATTCCTTTGCTGAAATGCGTTTAGCACATATAGGGACACCCAAGTACTTGAAAGGAACCTCATTCTTCTTGAAACCCGATGCATCTAAGACTCTCTGAACTTCACTGTCCTGCATATTACTGCAGTAGAATGCAGATTTTGAGGATTTAGGCAGCAAACCCAAAGTGATAGAAAACAGTTTGAGGCCCTGCAACATATAATAGATGCTCTTGAAGTCTCCATGACAAAATAGAAGGACATCATCCGCAAAGCTAAGATGATTTAGCTTCAATTCGCCACACCTTTCATGGAATTTAAATCCTTGTTTCTGCCCAACTTTTTGCATAATCCTGGAAAGATATTCCATGCCTAAAACAAAGAGGAGAGGGGACATTGGATCACCTTGCCTCAGCCCTCTCTTTGCCTCAAAGAAACCATGCAAAGAACCATTTAGCATTAGTGAAAATCTTGGAGTTCGGACACACTTCATGATCAACTTTATAAAATTTTCTGGGAATTAAATGCAGAAAGCATTTCTTCAATGAAGTCCCACTCAATAGTGTCATATGCTTTTTGTAGATCAAGCTTGATCATACAATTAGCCTTGGCAGATTTCCTCCCATAATGCCGAATGAGGTCTTGACATATCATGATGTTATGTCCAATAAATCTCCCTTTTACATATCCCCCTTGGTTCTGTGCCACCAAACTAGGAAGAATAATTTTGAGTCTCGAACATATTAATTTGGTAGCAGCCTTATAAATGACATTGCAACAAGCAATGGGGCAGTAATCGCTAACTGAATTTGGGCACTTATTTTTAGGAATAAGTGTCAAAACAGTTGAATTGATTTCTTTTAGAAGTTTCCCTGTATGAAGGAAAGAAGTAATAGCTTCATATACATCATTTCCTACAAGATTCCAATTTTCTTGGAAAAAGTAGCTGCCATAGCCATCCGGACCAGGAGCTTTGAGGCCAGGAATGTCAAAAATTGCTTTCTTAATTTCTTCCATAGAATAATTAGCCTGCAACAAATGAGCTTGATGATTTGAAACCACAGGCCCAGCATGTATAACTGAGGTCAAAACAACCTTCCTTCTTGCTAACTTGCTGCCCAGTAGGCTCTTGTAATACTCCAAAAAAGCTTCAATAATCTGATGTGGTTCCTCTACCCGAACTCCTCTATCATTTGTTATAGCAAGCACTCTGTTTTGTGACCTTCTATCCCGAATACTTCTGTGAAAAAAGGCTGTATTGTCATCACCTTCTTTAACCCAATTCAACTTAGCCTTTTGCTGTAAAAAAGATTGATATGCAGTATGAACTTTGACATAGTCTTTTCGTGCTTCTAGCTCCTGGTGCTACGTTTCCTGACTCATAGGATCACATCTAATTGCATCTTGACAAGCATCCAGATGTGTTCTAGCTTTAAGAACGGCAGAGTGCAGATCAGAAAAACCCAATTGATTAATTGCTTTGAAGATCGGTTTGAGTCTCTTTAGCTTTGTCACTAACTGATACATGCTAGTACCTTGTACCTGTTGCTGCCATGACTTGAAAATCATATCTGAACTATTAGGATGAGAAGACCACATCCTAAAATATCTGAAAGGCTTCTTCCCACTCAAAACCACCTCATAAACAGTAAGGATGGCAGGCGTGTGATCGAACAACCCCTCATTTTGAAAAAAGACTTCAGCATTAGGATAAGAGTCCAACCATTTCTGGTTAGCTAAAACTCGATCTATCTTTGAAAAAATCCTCTCCTCTCCTTGTTGCTTATTACTCCAAGTAAAGTAGTTACCACTGTACTTAATATCTTCTAATTGACAAGCTTCAACACAGTTACGAAAATCCACAGAATTCTTGAATCTTACCCGTTTACCAACTCTCTCTTCTTTACTGAGAATATCATTGAAATCACCCAAAACAATCCAAGATTCCAAAACAGAGAGCTCCTGAAGATCTCTCCAAAGTCCTCTCCTCTCATCTTCATCATTGAAACCATAGATAAATGTAACATAGAAACCGGCCTGTTTACCCACTAGTTCAACAAACAGATGAATGAATTGACTTGAGCATCTCAAGATATTCACAGTAAAACTAAGAGGGTTCCAGCTTACTATTATTCTACCCCCATCATGCCATGCACTATTGGATGTGAAACACCATCCCGAAAACATTCTAACATATAAAGCCCCAAGGTTCCGGACCTTAACTCTTGTCTCAAGAAGACCAACTAGCCCTATTTTTTGATTAACAATCAATTGCTTGACTGAGTGTTGCTTTTGTTGGCTATTGATCCCTCGGACGTTCCAACTCATTATTTTATCCATATGAAAGAGGAGGTCCTCCCCCTCCTCCTATTTCTTCCCCATCTAAAATCTGTTTTTGGCATTTCTCAAGCTGATCTCCCTTTCCAGTAGCTGAGTTTAAAGGTTCTGTTAATGTTTCTGCTAAAGCCTGAAAAGGATTGTCCATTGCAGTCATTGCTGGAACCTGATCTTTTGGTTTCCAACCTTTAGTAACTGGTTGAAAGCCATCATCATCAAGCTTAGTGGCTTTGCTAGATTCAGCTGCATCCTTCTTTTTCCCATTATCTTTGATTACCCATTCTTGTTTCCTTCCTCCTTTTTTCCTGCATTCAGCCGTGGAGTGGCCCAATCCAAAGCAATGATTACACACAATTGGCTTCCATTCGTATGTAACCGAAACTGAGGTGTTAAAGCCATTCTCATCTTCAAAGTATATTATGTCCGGAAAATCTTGTTTCAGTGAAACTTCAATTAAAACTCTAGGGAAACTGAGTTTATCCCTGAATTTAGTCACTTCATCAACCATTATGGGAGTCCCTACCTGTCCTATGATCTTGAACAAAGATTTCTCCCCCCAGTATTTCAAGTCAAGATCATCTAAATGAACCCAAATCGGCACCAGCCTAATATCCTCCTTTTTGAAATTAATCGCAGGATCCCAAGCCTTCATAACTACCGGCCTTTTGTTAAAAAAGACATAACCACCTTTGAGTACCTCATCCCGATCTGCAATGGATATGAACCGAATTAAGAAAACACCATAAGATAGCATTCCTACCTTGTCAATCTTGTCATTCCACATTCTACGAGCAAATCCTTCTAGTATTGATAGTGGTGGATTTGCCCCCAAAGCGTAGCACACAATAGACGATTTCCAGAAATCAACTTCTTCTTGTATATCATCCATAGTGATCTTGACCTTAGTCTTCGAACCAGTGCTCAAACTAGAATTTCCAATGCATCGCTCTTCATTTCCAGTCTGTAAAACAGGAGGATTAGCGGATTTACCTTGGGAAATATTGCCGGAGCATCGATTAGTAGCCTCCAAGAAGTGAGCAAAATCCTGCCGAATATGCTCCTGCTGTTCAATCAATCGAAGAGACGATCTGGGTGAGAGAGGCTCAGGGAACAGCTCACACAATGCAGGTGACTGTTTCACCAGATCAGAGTCATCGATGTGTTCTTCCTCAGCATTTGAAAACGCAATTGGATCCACCCCCAGTACAACATCCATGGATTTCGTCCTTTGAATATCTGAGATTGAATTAGGGCCTTTCTTCTTCTTCTTCTTGTTCGAATTCAAATTCCCCTGCACTCTAGATCTTGTTTTCGCCATGGCTCCAGCTCAAGAGCTGCAAGAAATTCGTGCGGGAAATTGTGTTTATAGTATAGTATTTTTTTTTGGTACGTAGTAATGTGATAGGTTTTGTCTATGTTTAAGACATGGTTGATTACTGTCGGGTCGATTCCAATCATGTCTTTAGGTGACCATGAAAAAACTTCATGATTCCTTCTAAAATATTACACCAGTTATTTCTTTATTGTTTTCTCTAAGCTTTTACCGACTTTCACAACTCTGGTCAGATGTTCTTCTTCTAGCTAGATCTCCTCAAGATCCTTCAGGAATCCAACTTCTTCAACAAAATCCCCAATGCAATGATCTATATCTTTATCCTCACTTTGGGCAACACCCTATTTGGTAACTTGATCACCTGATTGGGCATTCAATTTGTTAACAACTCCTTGCAACCCCTTTCTCTGTCAACTAGAGTTTCTTTAGGAAATAAAGCTTTTGCCCTCACCACTTTTATTTGCTTTTTTAATCGAGGAGCTATAGCATTCCCGAGCTTTTCTTTGGTAACCAAAAATACATCCAATTCCAGAGTCAGTTAGGAATTTCATAGCTAGGTGCCATATGAATGTTACTGCTCGCAAATCTACCAAAATGGGCCTTCCAATTACAACATCGTATGCGGAAGAATAGTTAACTACTATAAAAGTAGTGAGTATTGTTCTGTTCGGGGTGTAGTTCTTGCTGTTACTGGAAGACTAAACAATTGTGTTGGTGCGAGCCCTTCTTCATAAAAACCATAAATGGTTTGGTTGCATGGGTCTAAGTCTTGTACAAACAACTTCATCAAATTGGTTATCTAAACATCGACGACCAGAGAATTTGTGTGGGGGAACCGAACATGCTGTGAGTCCAGCTCAGAAAATGTTAAACAATCTTCTTCTACTCAAGCTTTCTTGGGAGTTTGCTTCTCGATTGTTAGCATTCCATATCTTGTTCATCACGTAGGGTTTTGGCATATCTCTCTCCTACCTTACCACTATCACTTGATAAGTGGGGTCCACCGCAAAAAGTGAGCAGAGTGCTCGTGACCAGGGAAGGCTGTAATGGAGATGAGCGCTAACGTCCTCTCTCCTACTCATTGCCTCCATTAGTAGTTTGTTGAGGATCAACCCCTTCTCATATATATCTCCTCAGATGTCCCTACTGAATCAAGTATTCAATCTCATCATGGCCATAATCATTGTGGAAGCAACTGAACTTTGTTGTCTCTCTCTTATAGATGTCCTTCCTAATGGGGGTTGGTCACCTGAAAGGCACGATGGTGTGATTTGCATGATACACCTCTGATCGGTTGTTGACCAGTGCTATAAAGTTTGCGAATCTTGGCTCGTATTTGCTTTGCTTAGTGCGTTTGTTATCAGACGTAGCAGAATCTTTGCTCGCCAATTTTTCCCTGTTCTTGCCAATATTCTTACCATTATTATTATTGGGTTTATTTAAATCGTAACAACTTTGTTCGATTCTTCCTTCATACCCTGCTTCGCATTTAGAGCCTTTTCTTCATTTGCGATGGCCTCCTGCAGCTTAATATATTTATCTGCTTGATCTAAAAAACTCCTGAGTAGTTTCAACTTCGTTCTTTCTCATACTACTCCATACTTGAGACTATCTTTGCACCCATTGTGTTATGGCCATCATTTTCCCTTTGTCTCCCACAGTTTTGGCCCAAGCAGCTACTCTCATAAATCTTTGAATGTACTCGTTTAAAGGCTCACCCTCTTTTTGCCTTATATCCACCAGCTGGTTAGCCATCGTGGGATGTATGCGACCAGCATAGAATTCTCCATAAAATTCTTTAACGAACATTTCCCAGGAAGTAATGCTGGCCGGTTGAAACTTGAAATGCCACTCCTAAGCAGCATCAAATAAGGTTGCTGGGAAGATCTGGCATCGAGCATCCTCGGATACCTTCTGAATTTCTATTTGTATCTCAAACTTATTAACATGAGTTATGGGATCTTCTTTTCCAATATTGCTGGGTAGAACAAGCATTTTGAAGTTGCTTGAGACTTCTGCTTGTACAATCTTGTAGAAAAATGGAGTGCCCTTTCTTTGGTCATACTCAATGTGTGAAGTTTTATTTTCGACCAACTGTTGGACATCCTGGTTCATTGCATCAATTTGGGCCTGAACAATAGTTAGAATTGCGGGGACAGGATCGGCAACAGGGATGTGCTCAACGTGTCTTTCACTTTGATCATTTATAACGTTTCTCAGATCCTCTTCTTTATGTCTCTGCTTTAACCTTCCTAATCAATCAAACACAATTGGTTGTCTTGGTTGTCCACCTGCATTCTGGCTAGCTGGTCGATTATTCATTAGCGGAGGCTCCTACTGCCCATGCCTTTGCTCGTCTGGTTAACCAACATTTCTTCTCTGATTCCGATTGTATTCAGAATCTCCATCATTATAGTCATGTCCATCCCTAAACTACGACCGATGGGTACACGAATGACTATACAAATTTTCAACTTCTCTTTGACTAAAACCATCACGATAAACAAAAGGTGGCCTATGGGGCCTACGCTGGTCGGTAGGTCCCAGGGCATTATTATGTCATGGGGACCTCTGGCCACAGTGCCAATGTCAGAGTTTCTCTTGTTACCAGAGGGTACATTTCCTAGCCCCCTTCCAGCAGGACCTATTCATTTTTTACTAAGCACCTTTGGCTTCGGGGATGCAGCTTGCCCCTATTTAGTCTGGGCTGCTGTTTGCTTGCCCGAGAAGAATGAGGAGGCTGACGCTGCTCGTTGGGTCTACTAGACTTCAGAGGCTGTCCTTCTGGATGGGAAGCTCTAGGCTATTTTGGATTAGGTGGATTTTGAGTAGGCAAAGGATTTTGTGGTCGCTCAGGCTGTGGTGGGTTTGGAGCAAGTCGAACCCCTTGATCTAGTTGGATGACAGCTTCTAAGGTAACAATAGCATCTCTTTGACGACAGTCTGTTTTTTCCTGTCTATCATTTAATTCTCGTTGTTGTATGTCTATCTCTGTAACGCCCTGGATAACCAAGATCGTTACATTGTGTGCTTAAAATAGTGCTTAACCTGCTAAGCAAGTCATTTGAACTTAAATGAGTAATTAAAAACTAAGTCAAGGTCAAGTAATAAAAGTTTTTGTCAACAAAATGATTATTTTTCATTAAAATATTAAGGTTGTACATGAGATCCCAAAAATCAGTTTACAGACTTGTAAAAGAGAAACATGTACAGTTTAGTCGTCCTAAGCGGCAAAAACAAGGTTTAACCCTAGTTCCTCCCAAGCTATCCCGATCGTGGTGATTGAGCATGCTGCATATGTACACACCGCCCTTGAAGCTCTCCAACTCATGGCGGGTCCAGCTATCAACTCCCTTACCTGCACCACATAGTACCTGTCAGCCAAAGCTCAGCAAGAAAACTTAAAACAACATGCACAACTAGGCAAAAATATAAAAGCAGTAAATATAATTGACCAGATTCAAGTGACAATAGAATATATTCAACAATCTCGATAAAAGTACTCAACTTAATCAAACATATAAATCAACCTCATAAACCAATACAAATAGTTAAGCGTGAACCACGGTTCTGTTTATTGTATAATGTCCAGGCCTGATGCCCTTAGGCCGAGTCCGCTGGCTTTATGGCCGATCCAAGCACCCTTAGGCTGGGCTGTATTCTGCACGCTTGCTATGGGCCCTCGGCACCCTTAGGCCGGCTTGTAAACAAATATAACCACAAATGCACAATGCATAGCAAGTAATCAATGGTAGCACGTACAAGCATGCCCAATCAGATATTCTCAACAACAGATATGTTCATGTTCATAATATATTCTTGCAAGAGGTTTAAGCCTCAACCATAACTCGGGTGCAGTTTTCTTACCTCTGGTCTCGAGCAGTCAGCATACAGCAATCTCGAGCACGATCCCTAGACCTGAGCCCTTGCAACATAGCCTAGGCACAATGCAACAATGGATAACAATAAGATCCTAAACCATTTAAAAAAATTGGATTCAAATACTAGCCTCCGGGACCTCGATTTCTACTAAACCGAGTAGTAGAAATCGTCCCGAGCGCTTAATTTTTAATCCCCGAGCCTCCCCAAGCCTTAAAACAAACCTATCCCAAAACTGTCGAGGAGGGCCGCGACTTGGCTTTGAGGGTCGCGATGCGCCTCAAGTTAGAGGCGCAACCTCTACATCTGGGGGGAGGCTGGTCGTGACTTGCCCCCTAGGGTCGCGACGCGCCCCCTCGAACCCAGAAACCCATGGGTTTCTTCAACGTTTTTCCCAACTAAACTCAACTGAAATCATCCCAAATCTGTGCCAAAGCTAGAATCAAGCCTAAAACTCTCAACCCCACACCATAAACAACACAAACTTTTTGGAAGCTATAATAAAATCCTCATCCAACTCAGAACCAAACTAGAGTTAAACTCAGTCATAGCATTATCCAAACCCATAAATTCACAAAGAAATTCAGATTGTACAGCTTACCTCAACTGAGATTCAACCTCTAAGCTGAACCCCAGTAATCCTATCCTCCACCCTCTTCAATTCCCAAGCTATATCCTCAGACTTTTCCTAGCTCAAGCCCAGGCTTTCCTCAAGTTTTTCCTTCAGCCTCAAAGCAGTCCAAAGGGAGATGTGGAAACTGACTAAGGAGAGAGAGAGAGAGAGAGACTCTGCCTTTTCCTTGTGTCCACGGGCTTCTAATGAGCCTATCCACTTACCAAAAGACCATATTTCCCCCTAAGTATACCCTTAACAATAAATGGCCCCAAGGGTGAAATCATCATTTACCACATTTCTAGCTAATTCCTCGTCTAGTCATATAAATTTCCAATTAATCCTGACATAAAATTTAATCACCAAATAGTTACTCATTACTCAATAAACCCCAAAACATATTCTAAGTTCCCAAAATACCCCTAACTCACCCCGAGCCAGGTATTATTGCCCATTGCGACTATTCTGCCAATCCGCTCACTAGGATCGCCTCGAGCCGTATACTGCAAATATATCCACATAATAATGTGATCTCAATCATTTACTCACATATAATCACATGTATGCTCGCAACGGGCCAATATTACAAATATGTCCCAACTATCAAGAATGGACCCACATGCATATTTAATACTCATAAACATGCATAAAATCATACTCACATTATCATATATATCATGCATGCCACATAGTCATGCATTTAATCAGTTAATCACACATATATCCAATTATGCCCTCCTGGCAAGCTAATCAAGGCGCTAAACCCTATTAGCATTTTTGGGACGTTACAACTATCCCATCCTTACTGAAATTTCATCCTCGAAATTTATTCAAACACTTTGGGATACAAACCTCGTGAATCTAGCTGTAATCACAGAGTCCAGTCCTTTACCTCTTATCCTTCAATAACACTTCCATTAAAGTGACAATCTTATTCCATAAGACCTTATCTTCTTATCATAATTCTATTAGCTTCTCCTTGCGCAACAACTCCCGCTGAAATGCTTAGGTCTCCTTGCCTCATCAGCGGTGATATCTTACATTTTGTTCCCTAACATTGGCACCAATAACATTCATAAGCCACCATCCATACTAGTGTAAGGCTAATCTTTAGGCCCCTGTCCTAGTCCTTGATAAGATCTCAGAAGTCTTATTAAATTGATAGTGAAAACTCTTTTTTCTTTCCCAAAATAACTTATCCTTTCTTGTCTACTATATTCAGAGAAATAAAAATTCTTTTATCCTGGATCTTCGTGTACCCATTTTTGAAATTTGCGAACTCTTATGTCCTTTCAGATAGGCAGACACTTCTACCCTAACAATCCTAATGATTTCATTGGTTCCCCCAAATCAATACTGAACCACAATATTCTTTGTCTTTCATTTCATTACTTGGAACAAGTACTTCTTGCTCTCTACCTTACTATATCTTATGCCGAGTCACCCTAGTCGTTGCCCAGCATCCACCACTGTGGTAATTCAATCAAGGGACTGTAATTATCTTAATGCCCCAAACACTTGCACATTCAAGGTATAATTCTTCAAAATCTGAGTCACTTCTTCAGATTGTCAGTCTATCTGAAGGTAACCAATAATTCTAGGATTTACTCTTATACTCTTTGTTTTCTACATCCTTTTCCAAAACTTGGAAAATGAAGGGTCTCAACCCGACACTATCAACTTTGGTGTTCCACGGAGACATACAGTCTCCTATCACCCAAATGCCTTATTGTGTCACCCGTTCACATGAACCAAAGTGTGTTAACTCAATCTGTTGAGTCACAACCTTTCATGTCCAACCTTCTTACTTGTTGTCTAATGTGGTCCACTCTTACGGTCCATTACCTTACCTTTTTACCTTCTAATATACAGAGTTTAGATCTTAACATCCATTTAAACTTCCTAGTTACAATATCCATAAGGAGGTAGTGCAATATTCATCTAGAATCTCCACCTCAACACCAGGTTCCATCGGATTACTCATCCGTTCTTCATATCCTAATTTATTCATACTAAAATAGTAGGATTCTGAACCATTCCTACAAGATCTTCTCTCTGAATTTCATTGTCCATAAAGATATATTTGTCCACTATCAACTGCAGATACTATATTAATCTTGATCGTTACCTCGTCTAACTTTACTGTAATCTGTGGCATCCTATCCAATTGCCACAATTCTTTCCAACTTTAGGAGGTTAACTTTTATATTAATTTTCTCTTATGCAATCAAGGGTTTCCAATGTAAATTACCCATTAATTCCCACTAGGGCCTTGGTCCCAAGGTAATTCCTCTACAGATGACCAAACACTTAAATTCTTTGCACTAATACACTCGCTTCAATTCCGTAGGTGCCATCATTGCACCCTGACCGTGACTATCTAACATTACCATCAACTTACTGCTCCATGTATAACATTCGTGTTCTTATTCTTTCACCTACCGTGAAGCACGAACAACCACCCTTTCAGTCTATACTTGGGCGCATCTTAGCCTTTGTTGCACCGCCTTATAGTTTCATGTCTTAAGCAAAGACAATATCCACCATGTTCTCCTCCTACATTCATCCATTACTTATGGATTCTAATACCATAGGTTGCTAACCAATCCTTATTTTATCTTCTGAGGTTCCAGTACAAAACTATCCATTCAGACAAACTTTAGGTTCTTGTGTTATCTCAATCTTGGGTATCGCTATCTTCGAAGATGCTTCAAGTAATAGCTAACGTGTCTTACCGGTCTCACCGTACTTCTCACATCTCAGTCGTTCTTTAGTAATTCATTTGTGGCTTCTGACAAAATTCTTTCATACA
Source organism: Humulus lupulus (assembly GCF_963169125.1). Taxonomy (NCBI): domain Eukaryota; kingdom Viridiplantae; phylum Streptophyta; class Magnoliopsida; order Rosales; family Cannabaceae; genus Humulus; species Humulus lupulus. Next base: position 233,109,593 of record NC_084802.1, on the reverse strand, counting down.
TGATCCTGTCACCTCCTATAGCGTGACCTTGAATACCTTTGGAGAAATCGAAGCTTACACTTTCTGGAGCCTTACCTAAAATCCTGCCTCATCAGTCTTAGTATTATCGTTGTAGTAGTCGTTCACGTTCTTCTTCCAACTGGGAATAGACCAACACATTCCTAACCAATTTGGATATGACTCATCCATGTCGTTCCTGTACTCTATGCTTGTCGAACATACCTATGTCATTGAAGCATTGGTCAGTTAAGAAATTTCATTAATAATCCATTACATCCTACTAGTAATTCCTATAATGTCTCTTTCCATGATCCTCAGCCAGTAATAACCAGATCGAAGATCAATTCCTAAGAACATTGTCCCATCTTTCAACTGGGAAATTGAATCCATCATCCTTAATAGGCGATGTCGATGTGTCCCACGATGCGATGCTCCGTCTGATCCATCCTCAAATCAAGTACTTCTTTAACTAAACCATTAATTCTTTCTGCTAGGCTAATATCATTCTTCACGATTCTATATGCACCTTAAGTCGTAGCGCACTCAACGATTTTTGTGCACCCATCTAAAACCTTACTAGCTAATCCAGTTTCTATCTGGTCTAACTGATATATTCCAAGTGGGACCTACCACAATATCTAGGCATCCTATAAACATAACTAGGTCCTTCCCTTCAAATGCAGACATTATTATCATCTCCTGTAGTCCATGGTTGTCCCTTATTTAACAGATCAGCTCCTACTCAGGCTCACATCAAAACACTCATATGATGAGCTCAATCCCTTTTACCATTAGTATTCCAATTCTTCCCGAGCAGGCACTAATATCTCAAGCCCCATCGTATAACAACCTTGAAGCATGTGCTTCATATCTGAGTCTTTTCTGGGAGAAATACAGCACCGAAATCTTCAAGCTCATTATATAACAAAGGACGAGGACTAACTAGTCAACCGATCACCTCCAAGGGACTAGCCTCGGGCTTTGACTGTAACAAGAAAGACCAGTCCTCCCTTCTCCAATCTCGGGCAATCCGTCGTAACATACTTAACTATTCCATGTAGAAAACATGCCTTCACTTGGCATCCTCCTAGATGACGTCTCTCGCATTTGGCGCATACTAAATAACTTCACCAGGCCTCATCGCTTCCCTGGCGGCTATCTTGTAAACTGTAACCCTTCTTGTCAAAGCCAGGAGTAGTAGAACTATCAGGGGTCCTTCTTTTCTGGTCACTGGGCATTTGCCCCCTACCCAATCCCGTAATAGGAATACCATTGCCTGAGCTTCTTGCCCTATGACACTCTCGCATCATATCTCATCTCTTATGTCTTTAATAACAAGGCCTTCCCTATTATTCAAGCATAGATGAAAAATCTCATGCATCGGAGCGACCCTGATGCTTTGGGCCATCCCATAGTTCAATCCTTAAATATATCGTTCTTTCTGGGCGACGTCCCCTAGTACCAAACCTCCAAGCTGATTGACCAACCCACCAAATTTATTAACATGCCTTGTCATTGTCTTACCATTATGAACCGAGTTCGTAAACTCATTAGTCTTCACAGTTCAAACTGCATCACAGTAGTCTCTTTTATCAAGTCATTGTTGGAATTCCTCCGAACCCATCATGACAACATTCCGGGTCTGGGGTACTATTCCCCACTACATCAGGGCATCCTCCTGCCGCATGCGCATGGTACAATTACTCTATCATGGCCTACAATTCTGATATCATCAAGGACGGAGTTAATCATGCCCATCTGCTAATCAGTTCCTGAGCAAACCTAAACCTTCTCAAAACTAGAGGATAATGTTGCTAATGTCGTTCATACGATAACTCTTATCTGTTTCCATCCTCAGATTGAACCAACATTGGTGCCCTTACTGTCAAGACATATGAATCAGCGTTTCCCTGATAGAACCTGCTGTCTCAACCATCTAATTCCCTTATCCTGATCTAGTAGCCTTACTTGCATATCCGCAAACATCTGTTGTGAATTCCAGGGATAGATGGAGGGTTCCAACCCTAACTATCATCTACAACCCCCATTCTAGCAATACCAGGTCCAATAACTATCTTGAGTACATACATTTTGAATCAGTCTGTAATCACCGACTTAAACCCTTAGCCCTAATATTCATATCCAGAATGATCCCAAGCACGCCTAGACCTAAGCCCTTGCGGCATAACATAGTCACAATGCAACAATGGATAACCATAAGATCCTAACCCATTTAAAAACTTTGGATTCAAATACTAGCCTCTGGGACCTTGATTTCTACTAAACCAGGTAGTAGAAATCATCCCGAGCGCTTAAGTTTTAATCCCCGAGCCTCTCCAAGCCTTAAGACAAACCTAGGCCAAAACTGTCTAGGCAGGCCGCGAACTGACTCTGAGGGTCGCGACGCGCCTCAAGTCAAATGCGCAGCCTCTGCATCTGAGGGGAGGCGGGCCGCAACATTCCCCCTAGGGTCGCAGCGTGCCTTCATGTCAACAACCCTCCCAGGGCCTTCTTGGGCGCACAGGCCATGGCGCCTATGAACTGGGTTGCGGCGCGCCCCCGTGAACCTAGAAACCCCTAGGTTTCTTCAACATTTTTCCCAACCAAACTCAATAGAAATCATCCCAAATGTGTGCCAAAGCTAGAATCAAGCCTAAAACTCTCAACCCCACACCATAAACAGCACAAACTGCCTAGAATCTATAATAAAATCCTCATCCAACTCAGAACCAAAGCTAGAGTTAAACCCTGTCATAGCATTATCCAAACCTAGAAATTCACAAAGAAATTCAGATTGTACAGCTTACCTCAACAGAGATTTGACCTCTAAGTTGAACCCCAGTAATCCTAGACTCCACCCTCTTCAGTTCCTAAGCTATATCTTCAGACTTTTCCCAGCTCAAGCCCAGGCTTTCCTCAAGTTTTTCCTTCAGCCTCAAAGCATTCCAAAGGGAGATGTGGAAACCGACTAAGGAGAAAGAGAGAGAGAATCTTCCTTTTCCTTATGTCCACAGGCTTCTAATGAGCCTATCCACTTACCAAAAGACCATATTGCCCCTAAGTATACCTTTAACATTAAATGGCCCCAAGGGCAAAATCGTCATTTACCATATTTCCGGCTAATTCCTCGAGTAGTCATATAAATTTCCAATTAATCCTGACATAAAATTTAATTACCAAATAGTTACTCATTACTCAATAAACCCCAAAACATATTCTAAGTTCCCAAAATACCCATAACTCACCTCGAGCCGAGTATTATTACCCATTGCGACTATTCCGCCAATTCGCTCACTAGGATCGCCTCGAGCCGTATACTGCAAATATATCCACATAATAATGTGATCTCAATCATTTACTCACATATAATCACATTTATGCTCGCAACGGGCCAATATTACAAATATGGCCCAGCTATCAAGAATGGGCCCACATGCATATTTAATACTCATAAACATGCATATAATCATACTCACATTATCATATATATCATGCATGCCACATAGTCATGCATTTAATCAGTTAATCACACATATATCCAATTATGCCCTCCCAGCACGCTAATCAAGGTGCTAAACCTTATTAGCATTTTTGGGACACTACAATCTCCATCTTTTGCATGATCATAATCTCAACAACATTTTCTTGGTTAGCCTTTAGAGTAGTCAACTCATCCTTCAACATTCCTGTAATGTCAAAAATTACCTTATAAGGCTTAGGGCCTTGATTAGGGGGGCAGGATGGCAAATTATGGAGAATTGTTTGAATATATGTGATTTAATTATGAAATATGTGTTTATGTGATATATATATATGTGTATCATTATATGATTACGTGAGTTATATTATAATATGACTAGATATGCATGTTTAGGTGTATTAAATGTGCATGTGTGCCCGTTTCTTATTAGAAGGGCAATTTTCATAATTTGGCATGTTACGGGTATATCTGGAATATATGAGCATATATGTGATATATGTGTGAGACCACATTATTATGTGGATGTATTTTGGACATACGGCACGAGACGATCCTAGGGAAAAAGATAGTGGTCTTGTCATAAGGGGATCAAATTGTCGGCTCGGGGTGAGCTTAGGGTTATTTTGGGTATTTAGTACATTACCGGCATATCGGGTAATGGGAAAATAGTTAATGATTATTTGAGGATATTGGAAGTTACCAGAATTATGAAGCATTAATTATGATTAACGGGACATGTGACAAAGGACTAGTTTGCCCTTGGGGTCATAAGAGAGTAAACCTAAAGGCAAGGGGCATTTGGGTATTTTGTGCCAAAGTAGGGGCTTAGTCACTAGTACTATCAACTATAGAAAACCCAAAATAGAAACAAGTGAAACTAAACACTCTCATCATCTTTCTCCCTTTATCTCAATCATTCTCTCTCTCACTCTCTAAGATTGGTGCGGGATTTTTGAGGAAATTACTAGGATTCAAAGCATGGATTGAATGCTTGAGTTAGGGTTGGATTTGCTACAACTAGAAGGATAGAAATAACAGCTAAGGTAAACTATAATCTTTGTTTTAATTGAATTCTTTTTTTGGATTACTAGTGTTCTTGAGATTTGAGGCTCAAAGTATTGAATTGGAGATTTGGTGGGGTTTTGGTCAAGTTTAGGCTAGGGTTTTGTTGGTGTTATTGTGTTGATGATGCCTGGGGATTGAAATATGAGTTTGGGTTTTATTTGGGATGGATTTTGGTAAGATTTGGCTGAGGAAAAGCTGGGGAAAATATGAGTTCGTAGGGTCACGCTGTGACCCTGTTCTTGGGGCGTTGCGACCCGCGTTGTAATATCCTCCTAATCCATGACTATTACACTATATAATTTAAACAGTGCTTAACTCGCTAAACAAGTTATTTTGGCTTAAATAATGTAATTAAAACTAACTAAAGGTTTAGGTACTAAATATTTTGGTAAAAAATCAACCATTTCACTAAAAGAGTTTGACTTCCATACATGGGATCCCAACATAGTTGAAAATGGTTACAAATAAAAAAAATGTATACAAAAGCCGACCTAGGCAGCAAAATCAGGGTCCAACCCTAGTTCCAACTGATAACCTCGGTCGTGGCGGACGAGCAGGCCGACCTAGGCAGCAAAATCAAGGTCCAACCCTAGTTCCAACTGATAACCTCGGTCATGGCGAACGAGCAGGCCACATATGTACACTCTGCCTCTGAAGCTCTCCAACTCATGGCTGGTCCAGATTTTCCTTTCCTTTACCTGCACCATTTAGCACCCGTAAGTCGAGGTTCAGCAAGAAAACATAATCATGCATATAAGCAGTACATTATCAGATCAAAGATTCATAATTAGCATGCGTAGTAGTAATAACTGTACTCATCCATGGAATCAATCTAGGTAAGTGACTACAAAGTCACACTAGGGCCTATTGCCTATCTTTAATATATCAGCCTCAGAGCTGGCCAAGCAGGTCTGATGCTTAACATTCCATACGATCCAAGGGGTGTTCAAGCGTAAATCTCACTTCCAGGTTGGCTTAACCCTATCGGCCAACGTTCAGCACACTATTACAACCCTCGACTCTTAAGTCGAGCCTTTAAACACTCGACTCATAAGCCGAGTCCCTTAACCATCAACTAATAAGTCGAGTCTTTTACCCTTCGATTGATAAGTCAAATCTTTAACCTTCGACTGATAAGTCGAGTCTTTCAACCTTCGACTGATAAGTGGACTCTTTTAACCTTCGAGTGATAAGTCATGTAAAGCCTTGGATAGCCAAGACCATTACACTGTGTATTTTAAATAGTGCATGATTTGCTAATCAAATCATTTGGACATAAACGTGTTACTAAGGTCAATTAACGAATTAGGGTTAAAAGATTTTGATCATAAAATAGATTTTTTTCATTAAAAAGTAAGAGTTTGTACACGGGATCCCAAAAAGGTGTTTACAAGGAAATTATAACTCACAAAATAAATAATACTAAAGCTAGCCTAAGTGGCAAAATACAATTTGGCTCTAGTCCCTGTCAATCCCTTGGTCGGGGTGGTGGAGCAACTGCTGATGTACACACCGCCCCTAAACCTCTCCAACTCACAGCTCGTCCAACATTCCATTTCCCTTACCTACACCACATAGCACCTGTGAGCCAAGGCTTAGCAAGAAAACTTAATTCAATAGACACAAATAAGAAACAGTATATGAACAGTAAACTTATATCAATAAGTTCAATCAACAACAGGATATAAGCAATAACCTTAGCAGTATTATTCAACTCAATCAAACACATAAGCCAATCTCATCAACCAATACAATTAGTTAAGTGCAAACACCACTTCTGGTTATTGTATAATATTCAAGCCCGATACCCTTAGCTTGAGTCCTCTGGGCTTATAGTCGACCTCAGCACGCTTAGGCCGAGCTACGTTTCGCACACTTTCTATCGACCCCCAATGCCCTTAGGTCGACCTTTAGAATAAATATAATCACAAATATACATTGCACAACAAGCAATCAGAGGCAGCATATACAAGTATGCCTATCCAGATATTATCAGATACGGATATAATCACAATCATAACATATTAATTAACAGGGGCTCTAAGCCCCATTCACAACCCGGGTTTAGTTTTCTTACCTCGATTCCTGAGCTAAAGATGTAAGGCGGTCCCGAGCACGATCTTCAATCCCGAGCCTTAACAGTAACCCTAGTCACAAAGCGATAATGGATAACCATTGAAACCTAAACCAATTAAAAGCTTAAGAATAATGTACTAGCCTTCAGGACCTCGAATTCTATTAAACTAGGTAGTACAATCCTTCCCAAACACTTAGGTTTGAGTTCCCGAGCCTAAAACCTTGATTTGGCTATTTCTCTTAATTAGGGTCGTGGCCCAACCCTTAAGGGTCGCAGCGTGCTACAAGTCAGAGAGCTTCAAGGCTCTCTCCTGGAGGCATGGGTCATGGTGTGCCTCAACCTACGCCGCGGTGCCTGGGCAACTTCAGGGACCCCCAGGGCCTTTTCACGCACACGGGTCGCAGCTCCTGAAGAACAGGGCCGCAGCTTGAGCCCAAATCCCAAATATTCCCAACATTTTCAATCTAAAACCCTCAGAATTTCCTACCAAAAATCCCCTTTTTTCCCAAAATAAAATCCCCAACAAGTTCAATGCAACACATGCAACAATTATAACCTATAAACTAGCTCATATCTCAAAATTCATGCTTAGGCTAAAAACATAGGAAAAGCATAACTCAACCAGAGAAATTCACCTAACAACTGGTTTTAAACCTTACCTTGATGATGATTCTGACCTTGAAGTGATCCTCAAGTGACCCTAGCTTGATTCCTCAGTCCCCAAGCTTCAAATCTGTAGTTTCTGCACCAATTCTCCACGAGTTCCACTAAACTTCTATGCACACCAAGGGAGAAAGAGAGAACCGACTAGGGAAAGAGAGAGAAAGTGCGAGAGAGAGAGAGAGATAGATAGTGTTTGATGTTTTCTGGTGGATTCTTGAGGTTTTCCTGAGTATATCCCTAACACAAAAGACCAAAATGCCCCTAGTGTTAACTTAACTCCTTTAACACTATCAATGGAAAAATCGTCTTTTGCCACCATTTCCCCACTAAACCTCAAGTGGTCCTATAAATTCCCAATTCACCAAATAATTATCCGTTAACCAATAAATCTCAAATACGCACTAAGTCCCCGAAATACTCCTAGACTCACCCTGAGCCGGGTATTACACTACAAGAAAAAATACTTTCAATAAGACCGAAAAAGTATTATCAAATATGTACCATAACACTTTTTGATGTGTTAAGGAAAGCGGTGTTATAGTAGGTCAGAGCACTTTGCATAACACTTTTCCATAGTTATAGACATGTGTTATGGTATAGCCTACGATAACACTTTTGTTGTGTTATTCTAATAGTTAGATAAGTGTTTCATTATGCTATTTATAAATAGATTATATAACACTTTTTTGTACTTATAAAGTAGTGTTATGATACACTTTATAATAACACACTTTCAGTATTATAGAAAATAGTTTGCATAACATAATTTTATGCTTATAAACCAGTGTTATTGTAAAAGATACAATAACACATTTTTTGTATTATTCTAATATTTGGATAAGCTTGAATTATTATTGTATACACATGTACATTATAATAATTTTTTATTGCTTTAATTCAAATCCGCTTCATTTAATATACTTAAGACACCCTTAACATTGTACAAATATATTTGAGTACCAATTATATGGTTCATAACACATATAACCAAATAATTGTGTCAAAATACATTCAAGATTATCTTAAAAACAATCCAAAAGTCTTAAGATATTCAACACTGCCTAATTAACATAAACAAAATATTCTCACAATAGTCAAAAAAATAGTCTTAAACAGTGGCATATTCAAAAGTAAAGGTAGGAATTCATGATCTTCCAAATGTCAGCACACCAAAGCCTTCCAAATAAGATTTTCTTTTTCACTTCACTTGTTGAATCTGGAAAATAAAACATAAAAGAAAAACTAATGAGGTCATGAAATATCATATCATTCATATAAAATAGTCAATAATATCATTACACAACCAAATTTACAATAGTTGAGTTTGAGTAATAATGAAATTATTATATTACACACATTACTATAACTATCAATGCTCAAGTGACCTTAGAACATTAATTAAATGGTGCATAATATTAATTCAAATCGGCCCCATTATTATTTGTCTTTCTCATCTTCCCTATCAAATCAATCAAATAACACTATCATCATACTATCGATTGAACCAACAGCTTCTCGTATAGTTTGTTAATGCATCCTCATAGGTATTATCAAACCACAGGCCAACTTATTGCTTTACAAAAAACACTACCCAAAAACAAAGGTAAAGGGTTGTGTATGTAGCTGACTCCTACTTTTGATGCCTTGATGATGCCATAAGAACAGCAACAACCACAATGAACATAGACAGCATACTTACTAGCAATATATATGTTCTTCTTGACGATTTTCTGTATTCTCCAAACAAAAGAATTCCTAGAAAGTGCTTACGAGTGGAAGTGCCTACTAATCACCACCCCAAAAAAGTCCATATTAGTATGTGATGCACATTTTGGTTTAGTTGAAATTTTGCACAAAAAAGTTTATCCCACAAAAGAGAAGTTTGGAATCAAGACAAAAAAATATATTTGAACCAACCTGAACAGCATCTGCTGCAGCATACCCTGCAGCTTGGCCTCCCATGAATTGGAGACCATTGCCAAACCCGTAGAGCAGACCGACCATTAAGGCCCATCCTCTGCCATTCCAGTCATTCATATAAGCCATGAATGATGATTTGCGTAAGTCTAGCACAGGGTAGTAAAGGAGTGTGATGTTGAGGATTATAGCAAGGACAAAACAAGATACTGAGAAGTAAAAGAATGCAATGTAGACAACCAAGTGAGGAACCCCATCTTTCAATGTATGCCATTGATCATTTGTTGCCAAGTTGAATGCTGGTGAGAATAAAGAAAAGCAAACACCAGCAAAGAAACATATGGACAGTCCAATGAGAGTGCTTTTCCCAAACACCTGTAGCAAGAGTTATAATTACTAAATGTGATAGAGAATCGAATATCTGCTCATTCTCATTATCCTTAAGTGCACCATCAAACAAAAAAATTTAAGTAAAAATTGCATCACTTAACAAGCTCGATGATTTTCTTTTTAGAAATGAATAAAAAAAAGATAATTCTTAGATAACCTTAACATTTAATGAACGAAACATACCCTTCTTTAGATGAAAAACCTTCAACCTTTTCTTTATTATCAGCTGCATTAGATGAGTGGACAACAGAAGTAAGGCAAACTGAAACCAAGAAGCAGCCAACGCCAGGGAAAAGGATCTCGACTTTATTACTTTTATTGTCTAAAAAGTAATTCAAGGTTGTTCCTGTCACCATTAAAGTTCGCAACAGAAGCAAAAAAATCAGTATCTATAAGAGCAACACATAAAAACATCAACATTTAGAAATGGCCAGAGAGAGAGAGAGAGAGAGAGAGAGAACGAAAGAAAGGTCCTATAACAATTGTTATGCTTGCAGTGATCACTTCTGTGACTGATAAGCCAACAAAAGCCCAAGCATACAGAGTTGAGAGATTTCCAAGACTAAGTACCACCCCTCCTACCATTGCAAACATCACAGAACGATAATTATCCTGCACCAATCACCCTAACATGAATCAAAACCAAATACATACAATACAATACAACTCCATTATGGCAAACAGATGAAATTTTCATTATGATGTGTTCCTTATCACTGGTCTCTCCAAATAGCACCACATTCATCCAAGAGAATAGAGAATGAATGAACTAAACTTTATCCAAATGTATGCAAGTGTTGAGTATTTGTGATTCAACACTTGTAATGAGCTAAAAATATATAATCAATACTGAATTAATCATGAGAAGGAGCAGCCAAAAGAATTATAAAAAGAAAGAGGGAAAACAAAAAACAATGGATTCTAGACCCGTCTCATAATAATTGAACATTTTTATTAAACTTCATGGAGACAAGACTGTCACAATAAAATTTTCTAGCAATATTTTTATCTCATTTTGTTATCTAACTTTTAGCTTCTAGCTTCTATAACCTCTGCTAAATTGATTTTCAGCTATGTTAGGGTAAAAAAAAAAAAGAGGAACAGAAGCTTCTGTTTTGGGGGTAATCTCTGAAAATTACAGAGGCCAAATAAATATGACAGAAGCCTTTGGCATGCCTTAGTAATCAATGGTGGTAATTATCTAGATGGTGTCATCATAGGAAGGAGCTCCATCACACTGTACTACATGGTATCATCAGAAGTCCTTTGTCATTAAATAATAACATTTCATACTTCCAAACAGGCCCCCTTGTGTGATCGCCGCAAAACAATCAAAACCACCCATTTTGTTGGGATATTTAAGCCAAAGCAAAATAATCAAAGTGACTCCTGACTTAAAGGGTGGTGATAAACCATTTTGCAGACAGAGAACATCCTATGCCAATTGTAAAAATATTAAAAATCATTTGATCACATGGTTTGCAAGTTGTAAAATCTTATACTATAGTATTTCTGTGGATGCCCAATATTCCACGCCCATAAAAGATCCAAGACGCGCGCTAAGGTCCCATAAAGGCCTAAATGAGTGTCTGAGCCGCGAGATGCTCGGGCCACCGTCCTCTAGCAACCGCCTCACTCGGCCACACCCAGGCGCGAGGCCCCGCCTCGCTCGGCCATGCCCAGGCCATAGGCACCGCCCCGCCTCGCTCGGCCACACCCAGGCGCTCACCCCCGCCTCGCTCAGCCACGCCTAGGCGCGAGGCCCTGCCTCACTTAGCCATGCCCAGGCGCAAGGCACCGCCCCACCTCGCTCGGCTGCACCCAGGCGCGAGGCTGTGTCCCTGCCACCTCGTCCACGCGAGGCCACACCCGAGGCCCAGCCGCGAGGTCGTGTCCCTGCCGCCTCGTCCATGCGAGGCCACGCCCGAGGCCCAGCCGCGAGGCTGTGTCCCTGCCGCCTCACCCACGCGAGGCCATGCTGCCTCGGCCGTGCGAGGCCATGCTGCCTCGGCCATGCGAGGCCCTCGTCATAGCCCAACCGCGAGGCCGTGCCACCCTCTCGGTATCTCGTGAAGGCCTCTCCCAAAGAGCTACGCGTGTGAGACAACCTCGACCCAATGGATCTTGTCCCAAGGCCCCGCATGCTGATGACAGTGGTCGAGGTGGCCCGCAAGAGACAAAAAGAGTACGAACAAGGTACCTCAAAAGGGGTACGTACATGCCTGCTAGGATCAGGGGATGGGCCTGACACCTGTGCCCAACAAGTAGTGGCGGTTGGAAATAGTACGAAGAGTGGCTACACCACCACCAAGTCTCTGACACCCGTACAAAGCGAGTGGTGGAGTCATGACCGGGTACAAAAGGTGAGGTGCTCCCATGGACTTTGACCATGTACCAGAGCTGACACCACTACCCCTGGAACCACTCTCCTCTTAGTGTACTCGTGTACCATCTGGTCCTTTGGACCACCATGTACCCAGGGCCATTAGAGCCTACTATAAAATGGACTCTAACTCCACCTATAGGGGGGTTGGAAAATTTACTGTAGCAAGTGCATCTTAGTGAATGAAAATTGATTTCTCCATTGTTCTGTTACAATTGTTCTTAGAGTTGATACTTAGATTCTGAGAGTTTTTCTTTGCATAATCTTAGCTCTGTGATTTTTCCGACTTAACTTAGTTGACGAGTTCTCACCGTCAACAATTTCCAACACCTTTTTTTATTTTACTTTTAACCTTTGCCAATAATATTATTTATTATTTGAAAACCACATGAATATAGTTAACTCATAATATTTAGAAATCAAATGAATGTTAAATTCTGCAAAAGTAGGCGCCAAATAAAATTAGAAAGAGATCCAATTCATTTCATTCCTGAAAATATCAAGGTATCAAATACACATAAGGACTGAGTATGACTGCCACAAATAAGCACAAATTTAAGGTACTCAAATACAATACATCAAGCAAGCCCAAATGAAAGGTCGAGCACAACTACCACAGGTAAACTATTTGTTCAGTGTATTTTTTTCAGGTAAATTACTTTAAGTGGGCAATATTCTATTTCCTACAAATTTAGAAGGATTAATACTATAGTCAAAGACTTTTTCGATTTTTTTTTGGCACCTGTTCATCTCTCAGACAAATGAGAAAATAAATTAGTTGGTGATAAAGCTCATCAGTAACAATATGTAAAGAAATTTGACCAAGAAACATAGCAGCATAAAATTTGATTTTCTTTTAAAATTAAACTTCATGAAAATTTAATGACTGACAACATTTAGCTACATTAGTCTCATTGTTTAGTAAGATTTCTTATGTCTTAAAATAAGGTGTGAAAAAAGTAATTAATAAGATTCTTACTGTTGATTTTCTCCTCTATCTCCAAGTTCAAAGAGTAAATTTAAGTAGAAGATGAAAGGAAACAACAAACAAAGAATAAACATTTTTCTGAAACAGAATGGACCACAGTTCAATATAAAACGCATCATATTGCAACTTCAGTCAATAAATCAGCTATTAAAAAAACATCAACGAATGAAGAAAATATTGAATTCAACAAAAACATTGTCTAATCTTAAAGCATAAATAATGATTGTTAGAATGATTTAGAGGGATTGAAAACTAAATAATTAAAAAGAAACTAAGATATACCCAATTACATTTGATCAAAATGGAAAGTAATCAAGATATAATATAGAATTTGTAAATAATTTTGACTGAACTCACCTCACCTGACCAAGAGAAGAGATAACAATTTTAGTCTAGTCCACCACCGTGAGTAGAATAGAGAAGGTCCCAACGTCTTGTGGTCTGAGCAAATCGAAACTCGAACCTGTACAATAGCCATTTTTTACAACACTACTTTAGAGATTAAAAAAAATATATACTACAGCTGCCATTTTTTACTCTAGAAATTTAGCGACTCCAAAATCAAAAATCATCTACAGTAGGCCTTTGTAAATTCTCAAACCAAATATAGGAGACAAACTCAATATCGTGAAAGAATTATGGCTAGAATGCATGTTTGATTTCCAAGACTAATGAATGACTTATGCAAAACAAAACTCCATATCTCTTTGCGTGTTTATATTTCATTAGCATAGCTGAAATTCCCAAACACCAAAACTAAACTTGAATATGAAGATATTGGGACAAAGCAGAGAAACTTTGTTAGCTCATGATATTTATCTTTAATATGTACTGAAAGCCGTGTATGGGCACTATATGTGGTGCAAACAAGGTCAAAGATGTTTATATATATATATATAATCATAAACATATGGTTATGTGCATATAAATATAATAACATAATGTAAGAAGCAATAAAGAGCACTACATATGCTTGTGTGCATATAAACGTAGATGCATGATGTAAGATATATATAAGATCCAATGGCCTAGAATCTAGATGACACTCATATTATATGTGTGCAAGGCAAACATGTGATTAGGCTAACTAAAAAAGAAGCAATAAAGAGCATAAATGGTTGTGCCAATTCATTAGTCTGAAGTAGTTTTAGAGATTAAATAAAGAGCATGACCATGTATTTAGACTAAGTCCAACAAGCCATAAGAAACTCATAAAAGAGAAACACAAATAAAACACCACAATAAACTAAGCTACAAAAATCAGCAGTAGAGTGTGCTTTATGTTCGAAGCCACTGCCAAAAAAAAAAAAAAAACAGAGAGAAAAAACACAACAGACTAAACTTGAAAGTTTGATTAACCAACAATTCTGGACCAAAATCATTGTCAGAGAAGGATCCCTTCTAGTTATGAATCAAAGACTATTTTGCAACATCAAGAGAGATATTGACGATCCCTTTAACACAATCCAAACCCAAACACAAATAGAGATATTGACATCTAGAATAAACAACCAAACAAAAAGCTAATATTATATAGGTTTTTCTTACTTTGTTTTGGAATCATTTGAAAATGGCTTGGTGTGGAAAAAAGGCCCCTCAGTTAGGTGCCTTTTCCATGTACGGTTCCCTTAAAGAAAATTAGCATGAAAAATGCTTGATTTGATTATGTAAAGATAGTATAGTTGACCTATTTTGTTCCGAAATCTAAGTCTTATATTGTTAGTAGACTAGCATTGGCAATGAGATTATATATAATTTAAGATAAATGATGCAGTTAATAATTGAATTTGGATCCAAAAAGTGGCACATATCTAAAAACAAACCAGTTTCATAACTCAAAATTGGGTCATCTTTACCAGAACATAGGCTAGATTCACCTTGATTTCTTCTACTTTGGCCCCAAAATCAAATTACATAATTGTCAAAAGAAAATAAATATCTATATAATAAGTACTCAAGATCATCAAAGTTAGTCAAATGACAAACACAAAATACTTGTTAAGGTCAAGTATGAGATTCTGGGTATTACTATAAACCACTAAATAAAAACTACTAGTTAATAAGTATATTATTTTCTTTTATAAACTCTCTTTTTTTTTTCCTGTCATAGGAATAAGTAATAAAAATAATAATAATATCACTAATACTAATATTCTTAATACATAATAATTACAAACTTTTCCACAAAATATGAGCAAAATGAGAGCTGAATAAAATGACTAAAAATCAATCAAAAGAAAACAGAGATAAACCATGTACACATGTACATACATACATACAATGTGTAGTGACTGAAACATATTAGTATTATATTTAACTAAATATCAATCCTAATATGGCTGAAACATGAAAGTTGGAAACTCCCAAAAAAAGAAAAATGTATGAATAAAAGAAGTTGTCACTATTGCACAAGAAAATGTTAGCATGTAGTCTTATTTAAAACAAAGAAAAAATATATGAACGAAAGTAAAAAAAAAATGATAGTCTTTCTACTATCACTCTATAAATAAAACCATATGCAGAGTATAATAAGTTAATCAATTATTCATTAGTATAACAACTTATAAAAGTAACAAAAAAGATAGTCTTTCTACTATCACTCTATAAAACAGAGCATAATTTGATAGTAAGTTGATTGAAAAGAGCAAAAGATATAAAACAATTAAACTTGCCCATTTGAACCATATTACACATAAATAATGGTAAAACTTACCAAACTAGAGAAATCAAACTTAAATCCTTATTACACATATCTACATAATGGTAGAACTTAAGTTTATTGCAGTACTTCTTGATACAAGATATGATAATCAATTAGTGAACCTTAATCAGTAACATCAGTTGCAAAAATAGCTTAAGAAAAGCTTGTTAAGAGCTTACAAAGATATTCAGAATGTGGTCTTTCATTGTATCAAATAAGCAGCATTATCCCTTTCCACAAATATTCAAATAAGCAGCTATATTTTAGGTACAATTTTAGGACATTCATAAACAAAACGAATCAGATTGGCATGGAATACTTGAATGTTTAACCTATCTTTATAAATTATAGTATACTTTATAATAATACTTTTTCAGTATTATATAAAGTAGTTTACATAATACAATTTTATACTTATAAGTTAAAAGAAAAAAAATACAATAGCACAAACACTAGTTGATAATTAATACCTTGGCCAAGCTTAAACTTGAAAGGAATCCTCTATAATGGCTGGAAATTAACTTAGTCCCATCAAGCAAAGTTTCAGTGTAATGAGGCGCTACACAAGCAGAAACCTAATAAAATTAGAAATTACAAGCACACATAAACATGAACATATATATATATATACAATGAATGAAATTTCTTAGAGGCATTTTTTCTACAATCCCTGGATGAGAAATATTGGGGTTGAGAGACACAAGCAGCATATTAGGAAATAAAGCCATAGAATGAGTAAGAATGGAAGTATTAATATCTGTTTTATGGTGGAAATGAGGTATTGATTGATAGTGAGACCTTTTAGCAAACAGTATCTGATAAATAAAGATATAAAATACAATGTAACATGGAGAATCATTATAATAAAAAGAATAAAGTGAACAAGTGAAGTTCCTAAGGCAAGAAAAATAGGCTGTAAAATTTTTCTGCTATGAATCATCATTGTCCCTACATGTCAAGATGCCACAACCCAGTTAGGTCTCTTAGCACCACCACATCATGGTCAAAGAGTACTACCTTATTAAGTGCAGGGAAGATCTCAGGCAGATAGAAACGAAGGTGGTTAAGTTGAAAAGTAAATATGGAATCACTGGACTCTTGCTTCAATATTGGATTATTATACTTGGTGAACAACCACCCAAAATTGTTTATGCTCTGGATTTAGATTGTGGCTTTGCCTGGAGGTTTCAATATGAACCACATTGAGATTGCAGGGAAATTGAGAGAATCAATCACCACATGGAAAACAATTTTCTTTGGTTCTTGCACAATTTTATGACAAGAAACAACGATCAAGGTCTGATATATCTATTTCATACCAACAATATCATGGAATCCAGAATCAGTAGTTACAAGTGTAGAATGAAATAAAAGTCAAGAAGCAGCCACAACATTTTTTTACCATTGCTTAAAATCTGCATTATTGGGAATGGAAACATAGAAGAATAGTAGGAATTCAAATTACCGCCGCTGTAGAAACAGTGGAGCTGACAACCACTGCACATGCCAGAATATTATCAGAGAAGACAACATAATGATGAAGGTTCTGATCATGCAAAAATTTTAGCTTTTGTTTCTTGGGAAGCTGCCTCTCTTCTGGCTCCAAAGCAAAGCATTCGGCAGTAAGGTGCATAGCAAGACAATGGAGGCCTTTCGAGGTAGTTTGTGCAACAATATGGACAAGATATGTTGCTTGCTTCTTTTGCGACTGAACTTGCTCTTCGGTTGTGTGAGCCATAGCACAAAGCTTAGCAGCCATGGCAGAGCAATCAGGGTACACCGCACTGGCTTTAGACAATGAAGTTTCCATGTGTCTCATTATCTGCAAAGCACTGCAATATCACAAGTTTTAGATTGAAATGAATCTCTGGAACTCACTATGACAGAAAACAATTAAAAAATAAAACAAAATTATATACCTCCTGGACAACTCTGAATCCTTTGTACGCTCACCAAGTGCTCGTTCCACCTCTTTAATTCGTAGTCTCAACTCCTTTACTAAATGAGAATTACTACCTGGCAGTGCAAAATTTAAGTATGCTTTAGCTCTTATTAGTTGATATTTCATCTCTCTTGTCTTCTCATCCGTAACTTTCTGTAACTGAGTGTACATGTTGCGATCATGGTGAGCTTCCTTATTATGTATCAAATCTCTCATCTCTTTCTTCCTTTCTTTAGTTATTTCACGCAACTGAGAGTTAAATTGCCTTTGCAGGCAATGTCATTTTATACCGATAAGCAATACTGTATCCTAGATGCTCAAATGGTGAAATGAATATATTTTTCTTCTCTAGCACCAACCAACGGAGGAGTGATAATCATGGAAAGAGATTGGCACAAAATTATGAGAAAACAAGAGAGATGACGAGGATATAAGCCAGAAACATTACACGAAATGAAGTTTCCAATCAAAAAGGAAAACGCAAGAGAGAGAGAGAGACCTGATTTTAGAGAGAGAGAGAGCGATCTTTGAATCTAAATGCAGACAGTGAACAAATCGAACTCGTTCCTTCTGGTTTCACGCAAAAAAGAGGGAGAGATACCTGATTTAGGGCACAATAACATAAATAAAAAATAAAAATGGACTTAACGGGCTTTGGGGGGAAAAGTGGCGTGCCTCAACTTTTTTTGTTTTAGTACCGCCAAATTTTATGGGTTTAGTATAACACTTTTTTTGAAAAGTTATACTTAAATGTCGTGGAAAGGGTTATTTGGTGTAGTGTTAGACCTTGTTGCGACTATTACGCTAATCTGCTCACTAGGATCACCTCGAGCCGAATACCACAAATATATCTACATAATAATGTGGTCTCAATCATTTAACACATATAATCACATCTATACCCTCAACGAGTCAAAATTACAACTATTCCCTTATTAACAAAAACGGGGTCACATGCATATCTAATACACATAAACATGCATATATAATCATATTACCATATAAATCATGCATGCCACATAGTCACACATTTAATCAATCAATTCCACACACATATATATCCAATTATGTTCTACCGACACACTAATCAGGGCACTAAGCTTATTAGCATTTTTGGGACGTTACAACTATCCCCCTACTAAAAAATTTGTCCTCGAAATTTATCTAAATAACTCGGGATGCTGATCCTCCATAACCGATTCTAGCTCCCAAGTCGCTTCCTCGACCTTACTATTCCTCCATAAGACTTTTGTTAGAGGAATCGTCTTGTTCCTTAGAACCTTGTCCTTTCTGTCTAGGATCTGAACTGGTTGCTCCCCATAAGACAAGTCTGTATGTAGCTCCAGATCCTCATATCCCAATACATGGGTCGTATCTGATACATACTTCTGAAGCATTGAGATGTGAAACACATCATAAACTCTTGATAATGACGGGGGCAGAACCAATCTTTAGGCTACCTGTCCGATTCTCTCCAGGATCTCGAAAGGTTCTATGAATCTAGGGCTCAACTTGCCCTTCTTCCCAAATCTCTTTACTCCTCGCAATGGCGAAACTTGCAGAAGTATGTGGTCCCATAACTGGAACTCCACGTCCCTACAAAAATACCTCTGCTGCCCAAAACGATTCTAAGCCCCAAGCAATACCGAGCCTAAGCTAGCTTCGATTCCTCTTAGATCGCAAGAAATTCCCAAGGAATTGAGAGGGAGAGAGAGTATGAACGAAAGACGTCCTCGAGGGTAAAATGGTCAAAATCCCCTAAATTCCCTCCTATTCTCACTAACTCCAAATATATTATCAAATATTTACTCCCATTACGCGATATCCCGGTAATGTACAAAATACACAAAATATCCCTTGACTCATCCTGAGTTGGGTATTTGGTCCCGTTGTGACTTTCCCGCTAACTTGCTCCCTAGGATCACCTCTTGCCGAGTAACCCAAATATAGTAACATAATAATGTGGTCTCACACATATATCACATATATTCACATATATTCCAAATATTCCCATACCGAACCAAATTACGCAAATAGCCCTTCTAATAAGAAACGAGTCCACATACATATTTAATACACCTAAACATGCAAATCTAGTCATATTATAATATAACTCACGTAATCATATAATGATACACATATATATCACATTAAAACATATTTCATAATTTGCCTTCATAGCCCCCTAATCAAGGCCCTAAGCCTTATTAGGTAATTTAGGACGTTACACGCGTGCACCCAGGGCCCGGGGGATTTGGTTTTGCTTATGCGCGCAATGACCCTTCAGGAATGAGTCGCAGCGCGTGTCCCTGGGAATGTATGGGTTGGGAGCCTCTGACTTTAGGCACGCCACGCGCATAGGTAGAAATGGCAAAGGCAAGTATTGAGTGACGGGAACTCAAACCTAAGGGCCCGGGATTGATTTTACTACATAGGTTAGTAGAATTCGAGGTCCTGGAGGCTAGGACTTGGTCTGAAAGCCATTATTTACTCAATATTGATGAATATCATTTATTATGGTTATGACTAGGGTACCGCTAGGGCTTGGGAAAGGATCGTGCTTGAGGGTCATTCTTATTATACGTTGCCCTCGGACCTAAGGTAAGAAAACTGCACCCAGTACGTGTTAAATGTGATTATCTGCATGATTAGGGCTCGACCCCGTTAAGGAACATGGTTATCTGTATCTGGTTAGTTGTATATGCTTATCTATATCTGGTTATTTGTTTATCTGGTTGTCTGAATATCTTGTTAAGGCATTGACTTATTAGTCATATGTTTATCTGTATCTTGTTATCTATTTATCTGGTTTGCCAAATATTTGGTTAAGGCATTGACTTATTAGTAAAGGGCAGCAATTGTGTGTTGTGTGTTGGTCGAGAGGCTTAAGCCTAATCAGGAACGTACTATTATGTTGGTCGACCCTATGGTCATTTGGAAAAATAAAGCACTTGGTTAGCTTTATGGCTTGTTACTCAAAGCTAGGGCAAAGGGCCCCGGGTGACTCTATGGTTACTTTGCTAGGGTATAGGGCTCCAGGTTGACTCTATGGTCATCTATTCAGGGCAACAAGCCCCTAGAATGATCCTATAATCATTTATTCATAATTGCATGCATGCATGGGTAGGTTATTACTACTAGGCATGCTAGATATGCATCTGGAATCTATATTTACTGTTCATGCACATGTTTAAGTTTTCTTGCTAAGCCTTGACTCACGGGTGCTATGTAGTGCAGATAAGGGGAAAAGGGAAGTTCGACCAGCCATGAGTTGGAGAGCTTCGGTGGCGGCATGTACATATGCAGCTGCTCGACCACCACGGCTGCCTAGGTTGGCTTGGCATGTATATAACCTTTTAAACATATGTTCATGTTATTTTGGGATCCCATGTATATAATAGACTTTTAAATGAGAAGTCAACATTTCTTTTTAACCAATATTTTTAACCCTAACCCTTGTCACTAACCTTAGTTACACGTTTATAACCAAGGGACAAGATTAGCAAGTCTGGCACTATTTAAAGTACACAGTGTAATGGGCCTGGATTAGGAGGACTTTAAAATTCCCATGGCTGCTTTTAGGGTCTTGGTGTCCATCTCTTCGCTATCTTCTTCCAATTCCAGCTGAGGCTCTTCTACATTGACACCTCATGGAGCTAGTGGATTCTGGGGTTTCTCAGGCACCTGACCAACCTGTTGACCTTGAGTCTTCCTGGATTTTTCCATGGTTTATCAATTAACTCTAACTGTTGATCTCCTTGAGTTCAACTCTCAATAAAGCACCAAAATCTTGACCCATGAATTGGCCAACGACACTGAGTCAAATAAACGATATGAAATGAGAACTAAACTTGAATAGAATAAACGAAACAAGATTTTTATAGTGGTTCGGCCCCAAACTAGTAATAAGCTACATCAACTTAGTACTTTTATTAATGTAAAATTACCAAAACCCCCGATCAGATGAATTAGATCAACTGAGTTTCATGAGTTTGGGAGAGAATACAAGAACGTGTAAAAAAGCACTTAGATCTATGAATTTTTCTGAAATTAAAAAATTACAGCGTAAGAAAAATTGATTCACTAAGTCTCTATTTATAGACTTAGAAATGATCATAAATGGGTTGTGGGCCTTACATAATTTGTGTAATAAATGGCAATAAAATAATACAAATTAAATGAATATTACATAAATATCTCGTCTTTAACTAATTCTGAGGATTCTTCACGTGCCATCGAGCAGCTCTAGTTGTAACCATCGAGCAACTCTGATCATAACCAACGACCAGCTTGATCAACATCTACCCCACTATGCTTGTAGACCTAAAAAGTATGAGAAGACAAATACTTTTATCTGTTCAAGGATCGACCAAGTACTCATTGAGTGCTACCATATGACTATCACGTGCCATATTCTTGTGCCACGTCATCAGGCTAATTTTTTAGGGTAACAGTACCAGCCTGCTCAAAGAATGGAAATTTATCTAGTGTTGGTCGAACTAAGATAAACATTGGGGTCAAATGTTTAACCCAAAATTGGACATGATGATGTGGCACATAAAAATAACACGTGGCAGGGCTAGGTATTGAACTGGCCCATGCTGGTCAGTTTTCAGGTGCTGGTCGTTTCCGTTAATGGGTAGCAAAAAGAGTTGCTTTAGTAAAGTAACAAAATTGAGAGTATCACTTGTAGATCATTGGTCGATGGGTGTCTTATCGGTAACAAGGATCTGCTCGATAGTGTATTGGTGATATAGCTTGCTTGAAGGGAGTTCCTGCTCGAAGGACGTTCTATTCAACCAGAATAACCATAATCTTAGGGGATATTTATGTAACTACTATTTAAATGTATTTTTATGTTCTTTTATTGTGTATTCAGTTGTAACAAGCCCACATTATGCGCGTAGGGCCTATTTCATGCTTGTAAGACCCATGGCCAACTAAGAGACTCTATTAATAGAGATCTCTCAATAGTCATTTGCTATCATGCGCACTTTTCATACAAAATCCCTATCGAATTGTATTCTCTCTTAGGACCTAGGTGACTTCTATGAAAGGGCTCTAAAGTACATTTGAGTGGAAGATAGCCATTATGACATGAGGATATGCAGATTGGAGCTTCACTTTAAGCCATCTTCCATAAACATCCACGAACACTCTAGAAAACTAGAAAATGCTTCAACATCCTGCTACGAAGAGTCATCAAGCCCTAAAAGCTTGTGATGTCAACGGTTGTGAGGGGAAAGAGACCTACGATGTAACCCAAGTAATTCCCACCAACATACGCACTTGGGAGGGCATATCCACTACAGTTTTATGTTTGATATAATGAATCAAAGAGCTTACCTTATTTAGCCTCATAATGTAGTAGTAAAGCATCCCTATCTAAATTAGTATGTGTTAAGCCAAAGAGGTCACCCTTGGTAACTTTTTTACCATGTGCACGTCAGAAAGAACGGGATGTTGGGCCCAGAGATTTCAAAAAACAATATTTAAACAAACTTTAAATAATCGGATTCATTAACATGCAATTCATTAATCATAGAGAAATAAAAGATGAGGATTTACCAGTTGAAGAACTATCAAGAATCCTGGCTATCTTTTTGTATCTACAACGAACATCCAATCCAAAGCAGTTCTTCAAAATACTCAGACCAAGATCTTCCAAGATGTATCTCTACACCTCAAGACGTGTGTGGGCATGTAGAGTAATGGTAAGGAAAAAAATTGTATTCACATGATATTGTCAACACATGATCTTGGAATATTAGGTTTTAGACAGTTTTCAGGGATAGAGAAAAAAATACAATTCATTTTCTTTATGTCAAAAGTCTTATGTTAAAAACTATTTTCAACTGATAAATTTATTAAATAATTAATAATATTTTTTAAATTCAAGATTCAAAAATTCGAAATTCAAAAATTTGAAATTCAAAAATTCAAAATTCAAATTGTAACACATCCCTGATATTAGGGATGTGTTCCAACCATTTTCTTTTAAATATTATTTAACAATTATTTATTCAAAAATATCTAAACATGATATCTTATTTATCATATTAATTAAAGAATAAATATCATTTCAAATTCAAATCCAATTTTAATATCAGTAATATCTTTTTTACTTTATTTAAATAAATAAAGCTAATTAATTTGAAATTAATTATCTTAATTATTTAAATGTTGTTGTTGAAAATTCCATTTTGATTAAAAATACTTTTCGAAAATATAATTTATTAATTTCGAAAATTAATATATTAATTAATTTATCTCAATTATATATTTGACCATGAATATCAAATTCCAAATATGTTTTCTTTATTTTTTCCAATTTCAACTCTTACCTTAAATAGTGTTGATGGAGCCATCTCGGGGACCTTTGGACCTATAATTTCAAGCTCCAATAAATTTATATTATTAATAAAAAAATCTTTAATATAATAATCTTAATTTTATTAATCTCAATATTGTTCCACTAAAAATATGAGATTGCACTCTTGTAATTATAGACATTTATTTATTGAGTACTTTTAAATCATAAAAGTGTCAATCGATTTAATCACTACATATAATTCAATCTTATATTAATGGTTCATTATTAAAGTAGGAATTAATTACTATTTAGTCTCTTTAATTATATCTTGTTTCCTTAAGTACCATTAACTTTACTAGTGAAGGTTAATTCATAAACTGATTTATGAATTTTGAGCTCAATAACCTTTCAGTTCCAAAAGCTAACCTTTACGAGAACCATTATTCAATTCCTCTCAGAAAGGTATAGATTCCATATCTGTATATTATGTCCTCAGCCATTTACATCAATGATTTCCCAAAACAAAAGTTTTCAGCCTGATCATTCTGACAAACCATAATGAGTGAATCAAATAAATCATATGACATAAACAGGAGTTCATAATAACTTCAGGATTAAGATCAATTTGTAACATATTAAGTCATGTTCATGTATAACCACTTTATACAAAGTACCTTCACTAAGATGCCCTACTACATCAGTAATCCGGATCTAGATTACATGTATTAATATTACTAGTGAACTGTATTTACAGTATTTAATCCAAAGATTCCATATAATTTTGTTTTACTGCAAATTGGTTAAATTCGTTCCCTACAATCTTATTCATGTCGTACCAATATAAGGTTGTAGTCACAATAATGAATTTGAGAATTTTCCGATATTCATATAATATTATTCTAATAATAATAAAAAAAGAATAATATATGCAAAAATTCATTTCAATTATTTATTTCATAAAACATTGTTCAAAACATATGCTTTGAAGGGCACTAATCCCAACAATCTCCCACTTGCCCTAAAGTAAATGACACATCTCCCTCAAACCCATATTCCTAACATGATCTTTAAAAGACTTGGTAGACAATGTCTTAGTAAAAGGATCGACAAGGTTATGTTTTGTAGCTATCTTCATAACTGCTACATCTCCTCTATGAATATTATGCCTGATCAAGTGATATTTCCTTTCAATATGCTTTCCTCTCTTGAGACTTCTCAGTTCCTTCAAGTTAGCTACTACCTCACTGTTGTCACAGTATAGGACAATTGACTTATTTATATTTGGAAAAATTTTCATATCATAATAGAACTTCTTTAGCCACACAGCTTCCTTAGCTACTTCACAAGTCGCTATGTACTCGGATTCCATGGTAGAATATACGATACTGGTTTGTTTAACACTACGCCAGACCACAACTCCTCCACCAAGTGTACTGATCTAGAAGTCAATTTCTGACTATCTCTATCTGATTGAAAATCAGAATCAGTGTATCCAGTGGGTTTCAGGTCACCACCTATATATACAAGCATATATTCTGTAGTTTTCTGAAGATACGTCAGAATATTCTTTACTACGATCCAATGACTCAATGCAGGATTGGATTGATAACGACTTATTATCCCTACTGCATAAAAAATGTTAGGTCTTGTACACATCATAGCTTACATTCAGCTGCCTACCACAAAGGCGTAGGGATATTGTCTCATATCCTCTTCTTCTTGAGGTGTTTTAGGACACTGCTCTTTAGAAAGAATAATTCCATGACGGGTTGGCATATCACCCTTCTTGGAATTTTTCATACCGAATCTCTCCAATACCTTATCTATATAAGTAGTTTGAGACATAGCCAAAACTTTGTTATGACGATCATGAAGGATCTTTATGCCTTGAACATAGTTTGCTTCCCCCAAATCTTTCATTTGGAATTGCTCGGCTTGCCATTTCTTTAATTTTGTCAATGTTCCAACGTCATTACCAATCAGTTGGATGTCATCAACGTAAAGAACTCGGAATACCATGATGTCATCTTTGATTTGTTTGTAGAAACATGGCTCATCTGTAGCGCACCAATTTTTTTATTTTATTTTAGTAATTTGTTTGTTTTATTTTTTTATTAATTGTTAAGTGTTAGGAAATTTTTATTACTTGTTTGAATTGTTTGGTACAAATTATGTAAATTAAAATTGTTAATTGTTTATTAAATTGTTTTAATTTGTGAATTCTTGAGATATTATTGTCTGCACCAAGGTCCATGATTAGTAGAAATGCACCCTAGCGCTTGTGTGTGTGCATGTGTATGGTATACATGATGAACATGCATTAGTTTTCTATGCTTAATATGTTTTCCTTTTTATTTATTTATTAGTAGTAAAAATAGAAAATAAGAAAATAAATAACGCCAGAGATTACAAGATGACTAGCACTGAGGTGGTTAGTTATGCTGAGGTTTTGGATAAGGCCCTTGATGCGGAATACTTGGAGGACCGCATATGGAAGGACAATCCTGCAAGAAGGGAGGCCAACAGAAACAAGGGTTTCTATGAGGGCAACAAGAGGAAGGCTCATGAGGGACAAAGCAGTGGCAATGACAAGAGGCCTAGACCCCCATTCTCGAATGGCAATAATCATAACAACTGTAACCACCACAATAACCATAACAATCATAGCAATGGTCTTAACCACGAGAACCACAAAGTTGAGTACCCCAGCTATCTTAAATGCTCACGTTGACATTTGGGGGAATGTCAGGCAGGCACAAACAAGAGTTACAAGTGCGGTCAGATATGCCATCTGAAGAAAGACTGCCCATAGTGGAGAGCAGGAGCAGGGCAAGGCAACAGTGGCAATCTATTGCCAGGAAGAGTCTTTGCATTGACTCAAAAGGAAGCAGCCAATAGTAACAACGTCTTCATAAGTCAGCTCCCTATTTCTGGTATGATATGTAGAGTCCTCACTGATTCTGGAGTGACTCACTCTTATGTTGCTATGAGTGTAATTGATAAACTGGGATTTCCTTGTAAATTATTTGAGTATATTTTTAGTTCCATGTTACCATCAGGAGACATTATGTTGTCAACTAGGTGGTTACAGTCAACTTCCATTGTAGTTGAGGGCAGAGAGTGCCCAGCACACCTCATAGAGTTAGACATACCAGATTATGATGCCATACTTAGCATGGACTGGCTACCCAAATATGGAGCAACGATAGACTGTCGCAGAAAGACAGTGGAGTTCAGACCTGAGGAAGGAGAACTATTTTCTTTCAAGGGAGAGATGACGGGATTTCGCACACCTATCATACCTGCATTAGAAGCTCGGAACATGATGCAGCATGGGTGTTCAACAGTTTTGGCAAACATTGTTGATAAGTCTAGAGAGACTGAGCTAAAACCTGAGAATGTTCACATTGTTTGTGAGTTCCCCAAGATGTTTCCCAAATACTTACTAGGTTTACTTCCGGATAGAGAAATCGAATTTATGATCGAACTTGCACTAGAACAACACCAAATCAAAAGCACCCTATCGAATGACACCTATAAAGTTGAAGGAACTCAAAGCCCAGCTACAAGGATTATTGGATAAGGGATTCAAACGACCTAGTCATTCCCCATGGGGAGCACTAGTTCTGTTTGTAAAGAAGAAAGATGAGAATATGAGAGTGTGCATCGATTACCGAGAACTCAATAAGTTCACTAAGAATATATATCATTTTCCTAGGATAGATGACCTCTTTGATCAACTGCAAGGGGCAGCAGTGTTCTCAAAGATTTATCTGTGATCCGGGTATCATTAGCTAAAGGTGAAGGAAGGAGATATTCCTAAAACAACATTCAAAACTCGCTACGAGAACAAAGAGTTCTTGATGATGTATTTTGGACTCACTAATTCCCCAGCGGCATTCATGGACAGTATGAACATAGTGTTTAAGGACTACTTAGAAAAAAAAAATCACAGTGGTGTTCATAGACAATATCCTTATCTACTTAAAGACTAAGGAGGAGCACCTGAGGTTGATGCTCAATAGACTACGAGAGCACCAACTTTATGATAAGTTTTCTAAGTATGAATTTTGGTTGGAACAAATGACTTTCCTAGGGCATATAGTGTCCAAGAATGGAATAGGATTGGATCCAGCAAAGATCGACGCCATTGGAGACTAGCCCCAACCCAAGAATGTCTCAGAGGTTTGAAGTTTCTTAGGGTTAACGGGTTGCTATCGGAAGTTTGTCAATGGTTTCTCTAAGATTGCCACACCCTTGACCAACTTAACCTGCAAACACCAGAAGTTCACATGGACAAAGAAGTGTGAAGAAAGCTTTTAGACTATGAAGGTTAAGCTAATCTCTTCACCGATCCTTTATGTTCCGACATAGGACAGGAAGTTCTAGTGTATTGTGATGAATCTAAGAACAGTTTAGGTTGTGTATTGATGCAGAATGGGAAGGTGATAGCCTATGCCTCAAGACATCTCAAGGACTATGAGTAGAGATATCCCACCCATGATCTTGAATTAGTAAAAGTGGTATTCGCACTAAAAATATGGAGGCATCACCTTTATGGAGATAAGTGTGAGATATACATCGATCATAAAAGTTTGAAGTACTTCTTCACTCAGAAAGAGTTGAATTTGAGACAACGAAGATGGTTATAATTAGTAAAGGACTGTGATTGTAAAATTCTATACCACCTAGGCAAGGCCAATATGGTGGCAGATGCATTGAGTAGGCGAAGACATTGAAGTGTCTCAGCTCTGAGTACAATAGAGATACCTCTACAAAAAGAGATCATTAACGCTGGTATTGAGTTAGTAACAAGAGGCCTAGCCAACCTCACTTTATAGTCCTCCCTATTGGAACATATCAGAGAAGGGTAGAAGGTGGGTGAAGCCCTAATGAAGCAAGAGGCTTTGGTACAAGAAAGTGGTAGCGGTGACTTCGCTATGTCTAATGGTGGATTGTTGTGATATAAGCATATGATTTGTGTGCCTAACAATGATGAGATTAGGGCAAGTATTATGAAAGAGGGACATACAATGCCCTATTCCTTACATCCAAGGTCGACAAAGATATACCAAGACCTTAAAGCTTTGTATTGGCAGCCTGGAATGAAGAAGGATGTGGCTGAGTTTGTTGCCAAATTTTTGACATGTCAGCAAGTGAAAGCAGAACACCAAAGGCCAGCAGAGCTACTTTATCCACTTTACGTTCTAGAATGGAAGTGGGAAAACATAGCAATGGATTTTGTAGTATGATTACCTAGGACCACAAAACAACATGATTCTACTTGGGCAATAGTAGACAGGCTCACTAAGTCGCCCCATTTCCTACCGGTTAAGACCACTTATGAAGTAGACCAACGCGCAAAGTTGTATGTTAGCGAGATAGTGAGACTTCATGGGGTTCCAAATTTGATTTTTTCTGACTGAGGGTCCGTGTTCACATCAAACTTTTGGAAATGATTGCAGAATGCTATGGGTACAAAGTTGAAGTTCAGTACCGCTTTTCATCCCCAGACCGATGGGCAGTCTAAGAGGGCCATTCAGATTTTGGAGAATATGTTGAGATGTTGTGCTTTGGACTTTTCAGAGTCTTGGAGTTGATACTTACCCCTAATGGAGTCCTGCGATAACAATAGTTATCAGTCCACTATTGGGATGGATCCCTATGAGATGCTTTATGGGCGCAAATGTAGATATCCCTTGTATTGGGATGAGGTTGGAGAAAAGCATAATTTAGGCCCTGAGGCTGTTCAGGAAACTAGTGAGGCGATTGAAAAAATTCGCCAAAGGATGCTTACAGCTGAAAGTAGGCAGAAGAACTACGAAGACCTTAAAAGAAGGGACATCGAGTTTTCAGTTGGCAAGTTTGTGTTCTTTAGAGTCTCACCAATGAAGGGTGTTATGCATTTTTGGAAGAAAGGGAAATTGAGCCCAAGATTTATAGGTCCATTTGAGATTTTGGACAGAGTTTGGCAAGTTGCGTACCATTTAGTACTACCCCAAACACTAGCCGAAACGCATAACAACTTTCATATCTAGATGTTACGTAAGTATGTGTCGGATCCCTCTCATGTATTGATTTACGAGTCGTTGCAGCTTAAGTAGAACCTGAGTTACGATGAGCAGATATCATTGAAAAGAGAATCAATGAACTGAGATCCAAAAGGATTCCATTAGTCAAGGTCTTGTGGAAGAATAGCACAGAAAGAGAAGCAACATGGAAGCAGGAGGAAGACATGAGAGAAAGATACCCTGAGTTATTTGGTAAGAAATAATTTCAGGACGAAATTCCTTTTAAGGAGGGTATATTGTAGCGCACCATTTTTTTTAATTTAGTAATTTGTGTGCTCTATTTTCTTATTAATTGTTAAATGTTAGGAATTTTTTTATTAATTGTTAAATGTTAGGAATTTTTTTATTTGTTTGAATTGTTTGGTAGAAATTAGGTAAATTAAAATTGTTAATTATTTATTTAATTGTTTTAATTTGTGAATTCTTAAGATTTGATTGTGTGCACCAAGGTGCATGGTTAGTAGAAATGCACCCTAGCACTTGTGTGTGCGCATATGCATGGTGACCATGCATTAGTTTTCTATGCTTAATGTGTTTTCCTTTTTATTTATTTATTATGAGTATAAAAAGAGAAAATAAGAAAGTAAAGAGGTAAGTTTATATGTAGACTTGTACCCATTTTGGAAAGTTAGAAAATTGGTGAATAAGTGTGAAAGGCCTTACTTAGTCGAGTATAGAGAGAGAGAGAGATGGTAGGGAGGTGGTCGGCTAGGGGAGAGAGGGAATCATGATGTGATTTTCCGTTTTTTTTATGCTGACACCTTCCCCTTAATTTCTACCATTATCTTAATTATTCCCATGCAAAAATCAAGGAAATTAGGAATTGGGACTCACCCTTTTTCCCATTGGCTTAGTAGTTAACCTCTTAGGGTTAGACTTTGGGAGATAAAAGGAAAGAGGAGCTCTTCCCTTGCTCATTTTGTGTGCCGACTGCTCCATAGAGAGAGAGGGAGAGGAAAAGAGAGCTTGTGAGCTAGAGATAGAAAGAAAGAAAGAAAGAAAGAAAGAAAGAAAGAAAGAAAGAAAGAAAGAGAGAGAAGGATTGTGAAAGAGGAGAAGGGGAAGAAGAAGAAGAAAAGAGGGGTTAAAAAATTGATAGGTATGATTTTTTTTTGGGTTTTGGTTTATCCCTCTAAGTCTTCATTGCTAAGCCTCTACTTTTCTCCTTGCTTGTGGTTCGACAATGGTGGTAGGGCATTCAAGGTGGTTGTACTCTAGGGTTCTTGTTACTCTTGTATTCTTGATTCCACAATCAAGAGAGGTAATGGATTCTCTCTTATTTTGTTTGATTTGGTGTTGATCTTGAATTTTGGTTTTGAAGTATGGATTGATATGAAATTTCTATCCTTGTTGTGGTTTTGTTGTTATGTTGATTCTTGTTATGCTTTGATGGTTGTTGTTGAGAGGAGACATGATCATGATATAAGGATATTTTTTTATGGTGTATAGTTGGCCTAATGTATGTTTTGGAAATCTTGTTGTTAAATCTTTTGATTGATAAACATGCTTATGGAAGTGGGCATATGATTTTTATGTACTATAGATCAAAGCATGCTAGGGTTTTATAAGTGTTGTGCTTATGTTTTTGGTAACCTAGGGTTCTTATGTATACTACTAATATTGTTTTTGTATGTTCATTGTTTTAAAATACAAACATGTTAGGATTTCTTATCTTTTAGCATGTTTGGTTTTAATTCTCTTCCTATATTGTGGTCATTTGTGAACTTAGGAATATGCTAGGTGTTTACCGAGGTTTTCGGAAACGAATACGAACGGAATAATAAAAAGATAAGAGCTATAGAAATGCAGAAATGTAAATAAACAAACAGTGTTTTTACGTGGTTCAGGCGTTAACGAGCCCTAGTCCACGAGTCGATGTTATTATACTTGTAGAGAATAACAGTCAAACAGCTGGTGTATAAGGAACTCACAACCTCACAGTGTTTCCCTCGGGTTCTCTTAGAGAAGATGAAGCTAGAGAGATTTTAGTAGAGTTCTTGCTATGTGATTTGTTGGCTGTCCCTCCTATTGTAAAATGAGGGGGTCTTTATAGCTAGGGTTTTGGATTAGGGTTTTTCTCTACTCACATGAGTCTTAATTACACCAGCCATAAATAGGGGATACAATTACCGTAGTCACCTGGCTACCAGGCTCTATGTGGGTATATTTACGTGAAAGTATGGGGAATGCACAAAGGCAGCCGTCTTTTCCAAGTTGTCAGCGGAACAGTAGGCGAAATAGTACTTTTAGGCGTGCTGGGATGTGTGCGGCTTTGACCTGTCGGGCGTGTCAGACGGGATTCTGTGTCAGGCGGATATCATTCCAACTATGCCTCCTCCATGACTCGACCGCCTGGTCTTGTTCCGTGCGAGGCATGGAACTGTTTCCGCGAAGACCACTTGAAGAGCTTCTCTTGGAAGGAGCTTCCCCGAAGGATACCCCTTCGGGAGTCCGGGAGAGTTGACGAGCTTCCGTGTCGCGTTCTCTTGAAAGAGTAATCCGGACACCGAACGGGAGAGGCGAAGCCTTTCTGTCCATCCGCGAGCTCTGGTCACCTACCGTGAAAGACAGTGATAATTCTGCTTCCCCGAGGATATCCATCTAAACGCTATCCGGAAATCTGGATAACACTAGGTTTTCCTTTGGGTTTTGGAAAGAATAAAGGATAGGAACATGGTATAGGTTTCGGCCTAGGGTTCCTTGTAACATGTTTTATTTATATCGATCCTGAAAACATGCCAATGATTTAATTGTCTAGATTATGTTAGAATTTCTTCTGATGGGATGTATGAGTTGTAGAAACATGTTAGGTGATATTTAAACATGATTAAAGGTGCAATTTAGATAAATACATGCTTGCTGTTTTTTTTATTATTATTATTTGATGGCGATGATAAATCAATGATTTTAAAATGTACAAGCTATGCCTCAAAGTGATATTTTGATTTTATATAAATAAAAGACATTTTATTTTACATGTTAATGGGGTTTTTTTATCTAACTAAACACATGCATTTTTATATATATATTTTGTGAAGGAAATTATGGTTTTAGTTAAATTATGTGATTTTAAACAAATAAAATGCTCGCTGGAATTTTTGGTTTATTAGGAGAAAAAAGTCTTTTAAATAAATAAGTAAAGCATGTGCTCAAGTAAATTAAACCTTAGGTTATGTACATGAAAAATATAATTTTCCATACTTTAATGGGTATTTTCTCATATATATTTATGCATTTTTTTATCTACAAAATAATTAAGTAACATTATTTTTAAAAGGTGACCAAGGGATTTATCTAATAAATGGGAATATAGTTGGGTTTTTTCAACTTTTATATATTGATGACTTAAATGTGTAATTTTGCAATTCTAGAAATGTTATTTTTAATATGTCACGTTTAAATATTTATTTTAATTTCCAAGATAAAAAGTGCTTTTGTGAAATAAATTAATTATGCCAAATTAATTATTTTACAATTAACTACAAAATTTTGTCAATTTATTATTGATTTTAAAAATAATAAATGAGATTATTATTTTATACAATTAGGGCTAAAGAATTTTTTTTTATATATAAATTGAATTTTTGTAATAAATTTATGGATATCAAATGTATGATTTAAAGGAATAAAGTGGTAATAATAAATTGGCTATTATCTTATGTTGATGAATTTTTGTGAAATTAACAAGAAATAAAGGAACAAATAATTTCAACTTCAACGCTAGTTTTAAGTATCATCACACGTATGCATGTTACATGCAAGTTCACTTTTACGCACAAATATATGTTATTTACTTAGATCCATTGTTCCTGATTTGAAATCATTAAGAATTATTTAGTAGAATTGGCATGATTCTTTTATGATTTAATGTAACGTTGTTGTATGAATAGAGTTTTATGTTATGAAAAGTATGAGGTAATATGCTGTAAGATATATTATGTTATGAAAAGTATGAACTAATATGATTGCAAGAGTTATGATGTTATGAAAAGTATGAACTAATATGATTGCAAGAGTTATGATGTTATGAAAAGTATTAGCTATGGTCAGCTAAAGTGTTATGAAAAGTACGGATTTCTATGTTATGATATGAATTGTGGTATGTCTGCTTTCATGTTGTATGAAAAGCAATAGATTGTTAGCATGCTGAATGCGACACAACAAAGGAGTTACTAAGGATATGTCGTAACTCATAAGGCGGACGTGCCAAGGTTATTCGAGAACCTGAGTTCCTGTTTACCTCATAGAGGAGGTCTTATCAGTTTATGCTTTTGCTGGTTACCTGAAGATGTGACATGGACAATAGGGGTGCCATGATCACAAGATGTATGAATATGATTTTGATTATGATTATGATTACGATTATGATTATGAATATGAGTATGAATTTAATATGAATATGATATGCTTACGATATGAATTTCCATGAGTTTACGATAAGTATGAAGTTTTCCTCGTATTCTTCTTTAATATGGTTGCATCTGTTTGTACTTCCTTACTAGGCCTTTAGCTCAACCCCTTACTTTCCCTCTTTCAGGTAGGCAATAGGGTTTCTCCTTGGCACGCACAGTGATGTGGGAGGTTCTGATGTCTAGGCATGTATGACGTGGGGTGTTTTATGAGCAGTTAACAATCAAGACGAGCACCAAGAATAATTAAGAACTTATGTTATAGTTTATGTTTTAATTATGTCAGTGGACATATTACTTTTTTATTATTTCCAAAGACTGCATAAAGACACTATATTTTTATTTTAAACTATTGGGCCCAAATTGCATGTTTTGACAAGACTCCACTGAACATTTTCTCTAAAATGGTATTTTCTAATAAATATGAATTGAGCGACGTTTTTATAAAGTAATAGATTGTGGCGCTCTTTACATCATCAATGTTTTGTTCAAAACCATATGTTTTCATTGTGTCATCAAATCTCAGATTCTGAGATCTCGAAGCTTGTTTGAGTCCATAAATGGACCAAAGAAGCTTGCAAACGTTTTGCTCTTGACCTTTTACTATGAACCCTTCTGGTTGAGACATATAAATGGTTTCGTCAAGATAGTCATTCAGAAAAGTTGTCTTAACATCCATTTTCCATATCTCATAATCCATGCAAGCAGCTATGGACAAGACTATGAGTATGGATTTAAGCATGGCTACAGGAGAAAAAGTTTCTTTATAATCTACCCATTCTCTCTGAGTGTAACCCTTGGCTACAAGCCTAGCTTTGAAAGTTTCCCCTTTCACATCTGCTCCTCTTTTTCTCTTGAATATCCATTTGTAACCAATAGGTTTAACATTTTCAGGAATATTTTCAAGAGTCCAAATGGGATTGGAATAAATCGATTCCATTTCAAAGTTCATGGCATCTTGCCATTTTTCTTTGTCAGAATCTTCCATTACATCTCTATATGTCAATGGATCGTCTTTGTTTGTGTTAGACACAAGCATTTGAATTTTATGTTCATAGCGAGTTGGCAGCCTAACCTTCTCACTACGATGAAGTTCTCTATTATTCTGACTAGAACTTGTGGTTTCCTTTTGTCGTTGTTTATTGGAAACATTTGGTGATCTTATTACTTGATCTGAAACTATCCCCTCAAGTACAACCTTACTGCGAGGTTTGTGATTGTTTATATAATCATATTCAAGAAAAGTAGCATTTGTTGATACAAATGTTTTATTTTCTTTAGGACTATAAAATATATCACCTCTAGTCTCTTTGGAATATCCCACAAACATGCACAATTCAGTGAAAATTCCAGTTTTCCAGTCTTTCCTTTCAGCACGTGTGCTGGACACCCCCATATATGACAATGGTGTAAACTAGGTTTAGTACCATTCCCTAATTCTAATGGTGTCTTTTTGAAAGACATGGAAGGAGCGACATTCAACATGTACATTGCACATTGAATGGCATAGCCCTAGAATGACAGTGGCAATGATGAGTAACTCATCATTGATCTAACCATGTCTAATAATGTCTTGTTTCTTCTTTCAGAAACACCATTCTGCTATGGTGTTTCTGGTGCAGTGAGTTGGGATTGAATTCCATGCTCACGCAAGTTGTCCTCGAATTCATAATCCAGGTACTCTCCTCCTAGATCACATCAAAGAACTTTCAGGAATTTACCTAATTGCTTTTCAGCTTCAGCATGAAATTCTTTACAGTTTCCAAAAGTTTTAGATTTATTTTACATCAAATATAGGTAACCACATCTAGAATAATCATCAATGAAGTTGA
Source organism: Humulus lupulus (assembly GCF_963169125.1). Lineage (NCBI taxonomy): Eukaryota > Viridiplantae > Streptophyta > Magnoliopsida > Rosales > Cannabaceae > Humulus > Humulus lupulus. Next base: position 233,073,361 of record NC_084802.1, on the reverse strand, counting down.
CGAAATATTCAAACCCTCCTCTAGCTTGCACATTAAGTGGTCCACACACATCAGTGTGTAAGAGTTGGAGTGGTTCTATGGCTCTTGAACCCTTTGTAGAGAAATGTCTTTTGGTCATCTTGCCTTCCAGACAGGATTAACAGACTGGAAGAGCACCAACAATTTACTCTCCTAAAGGTCCCCCTTCGCTAGTCTATTAATTCTATCCAAACCAATATGCCCCAATCTCAAATGTTGTAGATATGTTTCATTGTCGGAATCAGGTTTTAGATGTTTAATAGATCTTGGGTTTGCAATAACATTTCAGAGTTGTATATAGATCTCACTTTTGCCTTAAGTTTATACAGCCCATCATTGGATTTTTCATGACATATTTCAATACTCGATCTTGAGATAAGAATAGAATTATTATTAAAAGAAATATCGAAACCTTGTTCATGCAACATAGGAATAAAGTTTCCAATTAATAATCACATTAGTAATCTTAAAATAAAATTTTCTAAGACATTAGTTTTCTTGTTCTAAATAGAAATCTAAAATTTCTATAAAAAAACATACTAAAATTTTGAAGTTTTCATAACAAAATTAAATTTTCAAATAAAACTAATGATGGGTCTTTCTCTTGTTCTTTGATGCCTATGCCTTCCATTTAGAAGTTGACTCTTTTGGAGGTAGAACCATTTTTTCTAGAAGGAACAGAAGAATGATTTTAGAATCATGCATTATAACATTCATAATGTTAATAAAACATCAATCACATAAGTGTAAAAGTAAGGGCAAATCTGAATTTACCTTTTGTGTCCTTTTTCCCTAACTCCATAATATTTGGAAATCAAACATCTTTATGAATCATATGTCACAACTCATACGATATCTTGATGTGTTCGTACTTGTCTTTGTACTCTTTTGGCAGGCTTTTGAGTAAACAAAACTGCCTCATGTGATTATCCTTTAACCATTTGGTATATTTTCAAGCATATTATAGATATGATCTATAGGTGGCTCTTCAAGCGATGGTTGACATACAATATAAGAAATCCCGATTTTGCTTAGAATGTATAACATGTAGATGTGCCAAATATGAATTCTTTTGGGATCAAAATCAACATTTTCTAGAGTATAGTCAACTTGTCAAGAGAGATATTCAGACATGATTGCTGAAAATAAATAATATCACAAAACGAATTTAGCATATATAAGAAGATCAACAATTTTTGGAATAGTAAATATGATGCATGATATGCAACAAATTTAAATAACACATCAAGAAAATTAATACTAATTTCGCGATAAATTAATTTAAAAATTGATGTACCAGCCTTAGGGTAGGTCAGACTTGTAACATCCCGTGTTTTGAACACCGTTAGTAGCTGGTTGGAGCCGACGAAGAATTATGTGAAATATTATTTTGATAAATGATATTATATGAATTTTTGATGATTAGTGAATTTTATACCCGCTGTAATGATCTGGTAAAGGATCTAGCTTTATGCAAAGAAAGATTGGTCTCAGACCAAGGAATAAACCCTAATGGGAGAAAAATCTCAAATTTAATAAAATAGGAATGCTATGGCATAAAAGTATTGATTTTTTCTGGCAACTGAGACTTTATAGTCGAGCCAATAAGTTTAAGAAAAATTGATAGAGGTTTGAATTCGAATCAACCGGACTTAAGATTTAGAATTTCTTGCTCGGACCTCTAAAGGAATTTTGGTCAATTTGATAAAATTACCAAAATTATGTGATATGTGACAAATCTTATTATTGGGTCACATTTCATTTAATTAATTAAGCTTGGAGATATTTAAAAACTACAGGTTAAAAGTTATGGGAAATTTAGACCACAAAATTCCCAAAGGGCCCTTGGATTTCTTATATGTGAGGTAAAATAAGCAAGGGCATAAAAGTAATTTCCAAGGGAAGAGAGAGAGAGGTGGGTAGCAAGGCTAGGGGTAAAACCTAGGGCTCTCACAAGCTAGGTAACTTACCCCACAAGCTAAATAATGGGACAAATCCCCTTACCTTCTTCCACAAGCCAAAACCTAATCATTCTCTCACAAATTTCTTTTCTCTCAAGAAACACTCTCTCTCTCTCTCCAAAACTAAAACACTCTCCCTCTCTACTCTCCATTGCTGCAATTTTTCTCTCCATGAGCCAAGAACACTCATTTCCCCATTAAAGGAGGGAAAAACTCAAGAGACCGCTTGTTTAGATTAAGTTTTGAAACCTACTTCATTTTTCTCCTCTTTTCCTCTTCAGATCGGAAACCCTATGGGTTAATGATGCATGCATGTGATTAATAGACATGCATGGAATTAATCTTGTGTTCTGTGGTTCAAGAGAAGCTTGTACGGGTAGAATCTCAATGATTTAGCACTTTGGTGATCAAGTGAAAGCAAGGTAAGAAATCTTGGTAGTTTGCATGTTTTCTCACTTATCTAAGTCCTTCTACCCTAACTCTCTCTTAAAAATTTCCATGTGGGACTTTGGGGCTCGGTTTGAGAATGTAGAGCACAATGAAGAGTTTGATAATGTAACGACCCAAAAACCACTAATAAGGCTTAAGGGCCTTGATTAGCATGTCGGGAGGGCATAATTGGTATATGTGTGATTAAATGGTTAAATGCATGATTATATGAATATGTGATATGCATGTGGGCCCTTTATAGCTTATAAGGGCATATTTGTAAGTTCGGCCTGTTAAGGGTATAAATGTGGTTATTTGTGATAAATTGTTAAGACCACATTATTATGTGGATATATTTGCAGCATATGGCTCGAGACGGTCCTAGTGAGCAAATTATCGAAATAGTCACAGCAGGGTTTAATACCCGGGTCGGGGGGAGCCTAGGGGTATTTTTGGGAATTTAGAGAAATATTTTGGGAGTTATTAGATATGAATAAGTATTTAGTAATTAATTGGACATGACAGGGTTAATTGGTTAATAGTAGGAACATTTGATGAATTAGCAGGAACTAGGGAAAATGACTATTTTACCCTTAGAGAAATCAAAGGGCTAAGTAATATATGAAAAGTGCATTTTAGTCATTTTATTAGTTAAGGATAATATCAGCTAAGGTCCTAGAAGGTGCTTGAACCCACTAATTCTCCACTCGATTAAAAGGAAGGTTCAACTCTCTCTCTCTCTCTCTCTCTCTCTCTCTCATCTCTCTCATGATTTCTCCCTCTCTCTCACTTATGCTTGGAAGTTGAAAGAAAACACAAAAGGAAAAGCTTAGGAAATTCTGTTGGGGAGTCTTGAGGAATCAAAACATCTAGCCAGGGAATTCAGTTAGGAAAACTTAGGAGATTAAGCTTATGAAGTGAAGTTTGAGCAAAGAATTTTAGAAACAATTGAAGTAAGTTCATATCTTGATTATGTTAGAGAATTTAGAATATTATGGTGAAATTAAGCTGAGTATTGAGTGTTGAATGTTAACTGAATTGGGATAGTGATTTTAGTATAATTGTTAAGGTTTTGGTGTCTAAAGCATGTGATTAAATCCTGAACTAGTCTGGGTTTGGTTCTGATTGGGAGGCTTGTTAGGTTTGAGTTTTCAGGAATTTGGCTGGAAAATATGCTGGGGAAACCCAGAAATTCTGGGTTCGTGGGGACGCACCGCAACCTAGCTCAGGGGCGTCGCGGCCCGCGTGCCCAGAACTCCCTGGGTAGCTCTCTGTTTTGAAGGCGCAATGCGACCTTGAGAGGCAAGTCGCGGGCGCCTCCCCTGTGGCTTGGGGTTTATGGTTTCTAACTTAGGGGCAAGATGCGGCCTGCCTAGGGGTTTGCCTTAGATTGGTTCTTAAAGATAGTAAGGCTCGGGGGGTTCAAACCTAAGCACTCGGGGCGATTTCTACTACCCGGTTTAGTAGAAATTGAGGTCCTGGAGGTTAGATTTTATCTCCTAAGTATTTATTTGGATTAGGAGTTGAAGATTACCCATTGGCCATTGTGACTAGGTTTATCGCCAAGGCTCAGGACTGAGGATCATGCTTGGGACCGTTCTATTGTCTCCGCTCGGAATTCAAGGTAAGAAAACTGCACCCTTGAGTGGTTGTAACGGGAGTGAGATTCTCAATACTTGAACATGTGTACTGTATGGCTGAATGATTGATTTGGCATATGAGAATGAACGGCCTAAGAGAGTCAGGGCTAATAATTTGCGCACAGGATGCGACTCAGCACTATTTGCCAATATTAGCTAGATAAACACTGGACTAGACCTAAGCGAGCCGGAGTCAGTGGAGTAAACAGAAGGCTCGGCCTACGAGCACCGACCCTTAGCATTTTATATTGATTATGAGATATTGCTGAACGTACATGTTTACCGTTATTGGTTTGATGCTTATGACTTGTTGAATTTCTGGATAACTGTCTTTTGATTGATTGGTTGTAATTACTGATTATGTATTTGTTGTTATGGTTTTCTTGCTGGGCCTTGGCTCACGGGTGCTACATAGTGCAGGTAAGGCAAGGGTAAGCTGGATCAACCATAAGTTGGAGAGCTCTGGGGGCGAGGTGAATATTGTCAACCGCTCATCCACCACGGCCGACGGAAAACACTGTGACAGAGCCTATAATTTGTATATTTCCATTAGAGTGGCCACTAGTTGCATATATTTTTTAGAATTTTAAATTTTTCTCTTAAACCCTGTTTTTGGGATCCCATGTACCGAACGTTTATTTTAATGAAAAATTTACCGTTTAAGATCAAAACCTTTTAACCCTAACATGTTAGCTGGCTTAGGATCACATTACTGTTCAAAACGACTTGATTAGCAAGTCTTGCACTATTTTAAAACACACATTGTAATGGTCTTGGTTATCCAGGGTGTTACAGAGAAGCTAAGGAAAACACATCTCCAAGCTAGAACTATAAATGGTAGAAATTTATGGTTGTTCTTGAGTTTTGGGATTTATATTTGTAGAACTGGTTGTATAGGTTATTTTAATTGTTTTGAGAGTTAATTATTTTTTTTATGGTTGAGATGGTGTGATTTGATGATTTGCATGCATGCATGTGGGTAGGGTTATGCTAGAAATGCTTGTTGTTGTTAGGTTGTGTGAAAATGCATGCTGCCAAAATTTCGTGGTGTTGATTCCAACGAGTCAGATCACACTCTACTGCCCCTGTCTGTGAAAATATTTATGTAGTTGCATATTTCTTTGTGAGTACTTTATGATAGGCTTTGTAAAATCATAAAAAGGTATTTTTAAACCCAAGTTATGAATGTTTTTGCATTTAGATGTAAATCTATAAAATTTGCTGCCCAGATTGTTTTGAATTTTGAACAAGTTTTACTAATAAAAAAGGTATGAAATTTGGTAGGGAGTTATTTTAAACATGTATAAGGGTTACTGTAAACTTTTAGAGGAAAATGTGTTAAGGTATAAGAGATATGACTTTTTCAAAGTTTGCCCTAGAATTTGGAAACAAAACTTCTGGGCAGCAAGCACTGCCCAGATTGCTTTAAATATTTTGTTCATTTTTATTATTCCAAAATTTATGAAATTTTTCAGAAATCTAATTTAGACATGTATAAAGATTTCTGTAAAATTTTATAAAGAACTGGGCAACGGTGTAAGAGAAGTGAATTTTCAAAGTTACCTTAAAATCTGGAAAAAACTTCTGGGAAGCAGGCACTGCCCAAATTGATTTACAAATTTGAATGAGTTTTTCTATCCCAAAAATTATGAAAAATTTATAAGGAATTTTGTAAAATTTTATAGAAAATGTGTCACAGTTTAAGAGAAATAAGTTTTCTAAGTTTGCCCTAAAAACTGAAAAGTAGTAATTTATTTTCGGGAGGTTAGTTCTCTTAAACTAAAACAAGTTTTGACGCGAGGATTTTGCCTAGTTCTCATCTTTATGACACAAAATAATTGAATGATAGTTTAAGGGTTTTTTTCCCAAAACTCAACTTAGGGAAAAAGTTTAAAAAGGGGACTTTACCACTTTAAATTAAATAGTGGAAGTAAAATTTTGGAAATAGGAAGAAATAATCCTTTGTAAAGATAATTAAGGATTTGGAGACTTAACCAATCCCAAATCAGCTTGAGTTAAATTAAAATTTGATTTTTACCATTTTTAAGTTAAGGGTCCAATTGTCCTTCTTTTAAAAAATAACGTAAAAAGAGATCCTAGGTTATGAATAAAAAAAATGGTAAGAATGGAAGTTGGGTTTTGTAGAATCTTTAAGAGAACGGGATAACATTGTCATATATTATTTGTAAAGGGTCAAAAAGTGGTATTTTTGTATATGATAGAAAATGGTAAACTTTCGTGAGAGGACGAAAAGTTGGTATTTTTCTAAAGATGTGAGCTGAGTAGAACTCCTTTTTCCAAAAACCAAAATACGAGTTATCTGATAATATAATTCTCTAGTTAAAGAATATTAAGATGCACGACATGGAAAACGTGTTGCGGTGAGGCTGATTTTCTCATGATACTGTAAAGACTGAAAGGAAATCTGGCCTTATGCATTGGAACGTGTATAAGAGGCTATAGTATAGAGTCTCTAAGAGAACGTTATTGCATGTAGCTATTATAGAATATTAGCTATAAGAGTATGCCATAGTTTAATCTGAGTACACTGTATTAATTACGGTAATCGCAAAAAAGGAAAACAAATAGCAGTGTTTAAGATTCAGCTGGGAGCTAAGGACTCCAAGTAAGTTAGTCATTCTCTTTCTTGGCTACTACATGAATATACTAGTGTGTGCTTGTAGTAGTAGATTACACTAATTTTTTTTGGATCATTAGGACCAGGGTATGCTTAATGCCTACTCTTGCAATGCTTTGGCATTCTGCGGCTAAATGGTAAGTAGGTTCGGGTTAAAGCCATAACCTTAGCATAATATAGTCTAGGTTGGAGCCAAGACAAGGTAAGAAAATATAGTCCCAGTTGGAGCCAGGATATGGTGAATATATAGTCTGAGTTGGAGCCAAGACATTAATGGTGGAACTGGATTGAGGCCCAGATTTCTTGCTGATATTTAATTGCTTAGTCATGATGTGTGTTAAATATATCTTTAATATTTTGAGAATCTTCTGAGTGTAGGATATTACGATATGAGTGATATATTGTATGTTCTTAGAATTTTCTGAGTGTAGGCTATTATGATATGTGTGCACTGGGTTGTTAGAAACAACCAGAGTATTTATTTTGGATATGGTTATATATCTTGAATGTCTGAGATTTTTTGAATGCATGTGGTTTTGATATGTATGAACATTGGTTGTTGTGCGCAACCAATGTGCTTGATTTTTCTGTTAGGACTATTATTAAGAATTGTATGATAAGGTTGGGATTTATCCAACAACCTAGTGATCGGTAGTGATACCTACCTTAGGGCAGCCCGTTACTGGGTTTAGTATATTTGTGTGCAAGACTATTCTTATGAAGTGTTTTCGCTTACCTAGTTGTTTCATGTTGTAGGTAAGTGCAACATGAAACAACTAGGTAAGCGAAAAACACCCTCCGGAGAACCAAGTCACCTAATCAGAGTCTGCATCCTTTTACATTCGAATTGAAATAACGAGTGATATTTTGAAAATAATGGGCGAGCTCTAATTGTGATGCTTCTCGTTTTTCCTCGATTAGATCAAGGGATGAACTGATTAGCTCGTGGTTCGGATCTTGATCAAAGGTCTTCAGTCTGTGGGTCATCTCTAGTGCCTCAATCGGGAGCATAACGTTGCTTCCAAAGATCATAGAGAAAGGGGTATGGCCCGTGAAGGTTCGATGTGAGGTATCATAGGCTCAGAGTACTTGTGGGAGCTGCTCAGGCCATAGTCCCTTGGCTTCATCTAATCGCTTCTTTAAGCTCACTTTTAGGGTCTTGTTTACAGCCTCAACTTGCCCATTAGCCTGCGGGTATGCTACTGACGAAAACTTCTTGGTTATGTCATATTTTTCACAAAATTTTGTGAAGATAACACTATCAAACTGAGTGCCATTGTCAGACACGATATATTTTGGGAACCCAAATCGACATATGATATTTTTTACGACAAAATCTAGGACTCTCTTTGAGGTGATGGTTGCCAGAGGTTCGGCCACCACCCACTTCGTAAAGTAATCGATGGCGACAATAGCTTAACGAACTCCTCCTTTTTCTGTTGGCAAAGAACCAATCAAGTCAATTCCCCATACTGCAAACGGCTAAGGGGGAGATCATGGTTAGCTCAATGGGAGCTGCTCAGGCAACTACGGCAAAGCGCTGGCATTTGTCCCATTTCTGCACATATGAGATCAAGTCCTTTGTCATTGTTGGCCAAAAATATCCCTGTCTCAATACCTTCAGAACCAGGTTTTGCCCCCTGCATGGTCTTTGCATAAGCCTTCGTGTATTTCTTGTAAGATAGTTTGCGCTTCCTCAGGCAGAACACACTGTAGGAGTGGTAACGAATGCCTTCGTTGATATAGAATCCCTTCAACCATAACATATCGCAGAGCTTAATATAGCAGCTTTCATGCGCCCTTTCGATCGTCAAGTAACTTTCCGGTTGTAAGATACTCCACTATAGGGGTCATCCAAGTCAGTTTTATGTCAATCATTCTGACCTGAACCATTTCTGCTATTATGCTCGGGCTTTCCAAGAATTCCACCGGAACTACATTCATTGTATCCGCCTCTTGGGTGGTAGCAAGTCGAGCCAAAGCATCAGCATGGGAATTTTGCTCGTGGGGTACTTGTTCAATGGAGCTAAACTTGAATTCAGACAACTCGCCTTTAACCTTGGCTAAGTATGCCGCCATCTTGATACCGCAAGTTTGGTAATTCTCCCAATATCTTATTGACTACGAGCTGGGAATCACTATAACATTGGATCACCTTTGCTTTTAACTCTTTTGCCACCCTTAGCCCTGCCATTAAGGTCTCATATTCAGCTTTATTGTTTGATGCTTCAAATCTGAACGTGAGAGTTGTATTGAATCGATGCCCTTCAGGTGAGATTAAAATTATCCCAGCTCCCAGTCCATTTTCATTAGAGGATCCATCAACAAAGATTCTCCAGCCACAAAGTCAGTGAGGGCTTGACTCTTGATTGTTGTGTGTGGCATATATAATATTTCGAATTGGCTTAATTCGATGGCCCATTTTAGTTGATGCTCCGACGTTTCAGGTTTTTAAAAAACATGCCTTAAAGGTCGGTCGGTTATGACGTGGATAGTGTGGGACTGAAAATATGGTCTGAGTTTCCTTGAAGCCAAAATAAGACAGAACACAAGCTTTTCTATTGATGGATACCGGGACTCGGCTCCGAGAAGTCTTTTACTTACAAAATACACTAGTTTCCGCACTCGATTTTCCTCTTGAATTAACACAGCATTGACTGCATTTTTCGTCACGGCCAGATATATGAGCTTTCAGGTAGTGAAATGCCTGTTTGCATTCTTCGGTCCACTCGAACTTCTTGTTTCCTCTAAGCAAATTGTAGAATGGGAGACACTTATAATGGACTTTGAAACGAAGCAATTTAGGGGATTTAACTTCATGTCATACCTCCTTAGTACGCCAAAACATTCGACATACACTTCCATGTTTCTCTTGATCTGGTTAGCGAACATTTTTTTAACCAATCATCGGTACGTAGCACTGGCATTCTTCAACCCGAATGTCATAACTTTGTAGCAGTATACGTTATGCTCAGTCATGAAGCTGGAATGTTCTTGGTCTGCAGGGTTCATCGCGATCTGACTATATCTAGAATACACGTCCGTGAAAGACATGAGCTTGTGACCGATGGTAGCATCTACCAAGTGATCATTTCTAGGTAATGGGAAACAATCCTTAGGACAGGCCTTGTTAAGATCGGAGAAATCAATGCAAGTTCTCCATTTCCCGTTTGGCTTCGGGACTAGAACGGGGCTAGAAACCCAGATTAGGTATATTGCTTCCTTGATAAATCCGCATTTAAGTAGGGGAGCTACTTCTTCTTCCAATGCTTCCGACCGTACTTTCCCCAAAAGCCTTCGTTTTTGGCACTTTGCAGGCACATTCTTGTCCAAGTTCAAAGTATGCATTAGTATACTCGGACTGATTCCCACCATATCTTCATGTGACCAGGCGAAGACATCCAGGCTTTTTCCTCAAGAATTTGACCAGCTCCTTCTTCCTTTCAGATCCAAGACTTTTCCCAACTTTACAACTCTTGAAGGTGTTTCTGGTTCGATACTGATTTTCTCAAGCTCCTCCACAGCTTTGAGCTCAGATCTATCTTCGCCTATTGGCGGATCAATGTCATTCTGTTGGGCGACTCATTATCCCCTTCACAAGGTTCTTCCATCCTATGGGTAACTTCCATTTCCCAGGACTCCTCACCTTCTTCATCTATGACCATTGCCTACTGCCTGGGTTGTGATTTTCCCTTCGTGGCTACACTGTAGCATTCTCAGGCGGCGAGCTGGTCTCCATGTACAGTGCATATCCCTGAGGCTAAGGGGAACTTCATTTCCAGGTGTTGGATCGAGCTGATGGCTTCAAAAACCATTAGTACGGGTCGTCCCAAAATCACGTTATACGCAGCTGGACAATCGATTACAAAGAACTCATGTATTTTAGTAACATTTCATGCATCATCCCCTAGCATAACCACCAGTCTGATTGTCCCTATGGCCATCGTCCCTTTACCTGAAAATCTGTACAATGTCATTGAGGTCTCCTTTAGATTGGTCACAGATAATCCCATCTTTTCTAGGGTGGACCTCAAATGCACATTTACTGAACTTCCATTATCTACCAATATCCTCTGTACCCTTCGATTAGCGAGATGTACGATTACCACCAGCGGGTCATTACGTGAAAATTGAACGTGGCAAGTGTCCTCCTCTATGAAAATGATTGGTTTTTTTACCAACTGCTGTTGTTTTGATAATCGTTGCTTCGAGATAAATTCCATACCATTATCAGTTTTCAGTTCCTGTATATACCACTTATGGGTTCCATTGCTCGTGCCCGCCAAATGAGATCCTCTGGTAATAGTAGTTATATCTCCTCCTACTATTGGGGGAGGGTCGACTTGGTTCTGATTCATCCAATCCATCAGAGACCTCGGCTAACCTGTCGGAGTTTCTGGAGCTGGACGAGAATTCTGCCCGGTAGATTGATTGGGAGCAACTTGGTCAGGCATACTGGGCTAACGATCCCGCCCGATTGAGAGTGTCAATCTCATCCTTCAGTTGTCAGCAATCATCAAAATTATGACCGATGTCATTTAGGTATCAGAAAAAACTTTGAGGGATCTCTCTTCGCCCTCTGATTCCTTAATGGCTCTGGTTTCTTCCATGGAAGGCGATTAGAGTTTTCTAGGAAAATATGTTCTCGTGTATCCGTAAAGTTAGTGTAAGTGGCATAAATAGGCTTGAATTTATCCCCAGACTTATTTTTCTTTGTGTCACTCTGGTTGACCTCACCATTCCCTTTCATCTTATTGTTTCCCACTTAGTTATTCTGGGTAATAGGTTGAGCCATAGTTGCACTACCTGTAACCACTCCAATGGGCTGAATAGGGGCATTACTGTTTCCTGGGACAGCAGATCACGCCTCTTCCAGGTTTATCCACTCCTGAGCTTGAGCCAAGAACTCATCTATACTTTTAACCCCTTTTCCTATAGCTCTTGCCATAGATCGCCTCCTACTAGAATTCATGTTCTCATTGCCACGAGCTTGGAGCTATCATCAGTGTCTCTAGCTCGTGCTGTAACGTTAGCGAATCTTCTCAGATATGCTTTCAAGGGTTCACCAGGTTGTTGTTTTATGTTGGCCAATGAGCCGACCTCTATGTGAGTTGCCTTTGAAGCTCGAAACGCTCTCTTGAACTCGGAAGACAACTTCTTCCAAGAACTTATCAATTTTTTTTGTACATTTTGAACCACTGTCTGGCAGGTCTGATCAAATTCGTGGCGAACAGAATACACCTTAGGTCAAACCCAACATTGTGGGCCATCATCAACGTATTGAATATCCCAAGGCGGTCAGATGGATCTGTGTTTCCATCAAATATTGGCATTTTTGGCATCCTAAATCCAATAGGATGCGCAGCTGTTGCAATGTTCATGGCGAAAGATTTGACCTCCTCATCAGAGCCACAGTCATCAATCCATTTTCAAGATAAGAGCTTCTTCATTAGCTCCTCCATCAAGGCCAGTCGCCTGAGGGTTAGGTCTTTGATTTATAGGTTAGCTGGGAGTTGTTCACCAGCTCCCATCCTATTGTACGTGTTTGATGGGTTGTTGTCCCTCCAAGTTCGATCTTGGTTAGGTGGGACATTCCCATTGTCACATGCGATAGACGGACCTCCCTCATGTCGAGTATAACTCATATCATCATTGCGAGCTGGATACCTCCTTTGTGAATTCAGATGATCACGCAGGTCAATATGTGCATCAAAATGAGAACTTTGTGCAAAACTAAGATGATTCCTTAGGTTGCTCTCAGTCCTGTCTCCACGTTGGCTCCCCATCCAATAACTTCCATTTGCGAAACTTACATTCCGCGGCTGAGGCCGAGGACTTGGATTACTAGCACATGCCCGTGGGACGTAAGTGTCTATTGATAGGGGAGGATTTCTCATACTATTTCCATGAGCTGGAGTGTCTCTTTGTCAGTACGGTGGTGTAGGATGGTGGATGTCTTATCGGTGAGGCTGTCCTTGTTCCATTAGGACGAACTAAATTAACCCTCCTCGATTCTACCCCGATGTCTTGAGTTCTCTGTGCCTGGGGTTCTATTCGCGGTGTAGGAGGATTCGCTGGGGAGTTTTGCATCCATGAACTTCTCCCAGCTCACTCTGGTGGGTTGTTATGGGCATTCCTGGGAATCTGTGTGGAAGGCACAAAGCTGGGGGTCGCAGTTCTGACCGACCTACTGACATGCGGATGATGGTTCCTATGATGATTAGCGGGCTGGGCACTCTGGTGATTTCACTCTGAAGGTACAAAGCTCGGAGTGGCGGTCCTGACAGAACATCTGGGTTTGGATTGGTTATTCCTGTGGGACATATGGGACCCACTTTGCCTCTTTTTGACATTAGCATCGGTTGCAAGAGGGGGTAACCGAGCTAGGACCTCCTCAATCTATATTTTTTCCCTAGCAAGATGGGTCCTTAATTGGGCATTCTCCATCTTGATGGCTATTAGATATCCTGGATTTGGATTTGGTGGGCGTGACACTGAACTCCCAATGTCGTCCTGGCCCACTGGTTGCTTCCTAGAACGTTGCTGAACATCCGGGCCCTTTTCAGTGGGAGCGGTTGTATGATGCGCCTCTTGCCCACCAGGCTATTCCATTTTGTTGTCATGCACCGATCTAGTAACCACCATGATGAATGGTGAATGAAACTTGTAAGGGATTACGCACTAATTTTCTCTCAACGAAAGCACCAAACTGTTGACGATGTTTTTCGCCAACAGTAGATTTAGAAATCCAATAAGAGTAATAGTGCTTATTTGCAAACCATAATCAACATATATGAACTCTTTCTTACAGACACAATTTTACGTGGTTCAATGATTAAAATCCACCTAGTCCACGAGACAATATTATTGCTCTTCTCTCACAATTTCTGCAGAGTTTCAGTATTACAAAAAAATGCAGTCCCCTTTCCTGTCCATTATAATGCAATTTCATGGGCAGGTTTAGGTCACCGTTTGCATAAATATGGTATACATTTAATACATATAACTCCCATTTACATAGGGATATGATTGCCTAATAGAATATACTCCTGTTATCTCTGAAAATAAATGTGCAATACAACATGGGCATTAATGAGTGTATAGTGTGCCTCCGAGTCTATCGGGATCCTTCAGTATGCATCATGACTAGGTCTCCACGACCTGAATATATTCAGTGTGCCATAAAGGAGATCCGACCACTACATGTCTCGAACTGAACAGTCATCCTAAGAGGCAACCTGCCAATTACCTGAATGATGTGCTGCCAAGTCCTAACTCGAGCTGCTCACATCATCATTAACTAGATATTCTACTCGTCTACTTTTTCCTCATATTCATCTACCAACTGTACCCCTAGCTGAGTGATTAAACACGTGCTAATTTTTAGGGTACAATAGATATATTTTAAGATAAAATTAATTTTAAATTAACTTATACTTATTTTGGGATAAATATCTTGTCTTAAAATAAATCAAACAAACAAATGCGAAAATCAGGGATGCACATAAAGTGGCACACGCTACTCACTATATCTGAGAGTGAGTCATGCCACTCACATGTGCCACATCCCAGGGATTTGAATTCCAAATTATTTTGTTTATTTAATTATTCTTTTAAATATGATTTAAATTAAATAATTAAAATAGTTTTAACTGTAATGTCTCAAATTACCTAATAAGGCATAGGGCCATGATTAGGGGGCCAGGATGGGAATTTATGAGAATTATGTGTATGTGTGATATATATGTGTATGATTATATGATTATGTGGGTTATATTATAATTTGACAAGATATGCATGTTTAGGTCTATTAAATAATCATGGGAGCCCGTTTCTTATCAGAAGGGCAATTTTCATAATTTGGTCTGTTATGAGTGTATTTGGAATATATGTACATATAAGTGATATGTGTGTGAGACCAAATTATTATGTCAATATATTTGGGTTACTCGGCACGAGGCGATCCTAGGGAGCAAACTAACAGGAATGTCACAACGGGACCTAATACCCGACTCGGGGTGAGTCAAGGGGTATTTTGGGTATTTAGCATATTAGCAGGATATCGGGTAAAGTGAGTAAATATTTGAGGATATATTTGGATTTAGGAAGAGTCGGGGGAGCTCCGGGAGTTTTGACTAATTTTCCCTCCGGGATCAAGACAAGGTTACACTCGGGTTTGCTTGGGAAGATATTTAGCATCTCTTAAGGCAGCCAAGGTAACAATTCTAGCTTTACTTCCCTGAATTTTCTCTGTTTTTAGTTAAGTTTCAGAGTTTAGAAACTTAGTTTTGAATTTTGAGATTTGAGGAGGTTTTTGGACAAGTTTTGCATGGGTTTTGATGATATTGGGATTGGGCTATGTTGGGATAGGTTTATGGAAGGATTTGGGATTCGGCTATGTTAGGATAGGTTTATGGAAGGATTTGGATTGAGAAAAACAGAGGAAAAAAAGAGTTTGCAGGTCGAGCCGCGACCCTGTTCTTAGGGCGTCGTGGCTCTCTGGAACGAAGGAGAAGAAGGTGGCATTTAGGGCTTTTGAGCTGTGGGGCCTACAAGGGCGCACCGCAGTGCTGGTGTATACAGGGAAGAGGCTCGGGCCTCTGACTTGAGCGGGCCGCGACTCAAATGGTTGGGGGCCGCATCGCTTAAGGGATTTTGGGCCTTGGAGACGTTTTGAGTGCGGGAACTCAAACCTAAAGGCTCGAGATCGATCCTACTTCCCGGTTTAATAGGATTCGATGTCCTGAAGGCTAGGACTCAGTCTAGAAGTCTTTATTTACTCGTTTTTGACGGGATTCTATACTTTGTTGTGACTAGATTATCGCTAGGGGTTTGGAACCAAGACCGTACTCAAAGGTCATTCTTTATATACACTACACTCGGACCTGAGGTAGGAAAACTACACCTGGTCTGTGTTTAGGGCTCGACCCGATTATAGTACAGAGTTAATGTTATGCTTGGAATGTTTCATTAAACATATAGAATGTGTTGTGTTTACCTATGTTATGCAATAACTATTGAGTTGTATTCCTGATTGGGGAAGCTTAGCTTATAAGCTAAAGGTCTATCTGTGTTATCTGATGAGGTTCTTAGCTTAATAAGTGTGGATGCCAAAAATCCACCAAGGAAAAAATCTCTGGTCCTTGGTTGGAATACATGGCTAAGGGTCACTTAGTCATGCTATCGAGCTCGGGCCTATAGGTCTCATGAGACCACGTTCTAGCCAACACTCCCAAGTGCCCCGCAGGTTGATAACTCTACAAAATAGATTTATTTGGCCACTTTTTATGTGCTAATTGTTACTTAATTCTTGAGTTTTTAATTGATTTATTAATTTTTTAAGTAATTTTAAATTTATTAGACTTATTTAGATTTTATATAATTTTTTGTGTTTTTATAGTTATTTTGTTGTAGTTTAATTATTTAAATTATTGTGTTTTGTTAAAAGTAAAAAAATGTGTGTGTTTTATTGAAACTAAATGTTAAATTGAATTAAGTTTTAATTAATATTTTCAAAGAATTAATATGATTTATTTTATAATTGAAAATATTTGATTGAGATTTAATTTATTTTTATTTTAGGGAATATGTTGTTTTTTTTTTTGAGTTGAAAAGCAAGGAAAGGAAAAGAAGTAGAGTTGGAAAAGAAAGGAGAAGAAATGGTAAATTTGAAAAGTTGAGACCCAACTGCCCAGCCCACAAAGCCCACGCCTCCAGCACTTCTTGGGCCCGTGCCAGGCCCGTTTCTTTCACCTGCCATGCAGCCCATGCAGATGTCCCAGCCAGCAGTTTCCATTCAGCCACGCTCAGCCACGCTTGGCTTCCCTTACATCAACCGAACCCCCATCCAACTTTTTCCCAGCATCTCCACACACCTGGCACCTGAAGCAAGCTGCCCCAGCCCATTTCCCCAGGCCCGAATTCCTCCTTAGCCCCAGCTACTTAATTTGCCTTGAGCCCATAAATTACACATTGTCTCTCTTGTCCCCTATGTTCAAAAATGCCACTTTTTACCCCACTTCCTGCATATTTTACCCAAAAACATCATTATTGCACCCTATATTTTACCCCTATTTGCCATATTATAATTAATTAAATTAATTTAATCAATTAATTAATTTAAATTGATTATTTTAATACCTCATTTTGGCTATAAATATGGAGTTTTGAAGACTATTTAGGGTGTCAATTTTAGAGAGAGGTTACCATACCACAAATTCTACACATTTCAAAACCTCTCTATTCTTTTCATCTTCTTCTTCTTCTTGGTTATTTTTCCTATGTATTTTTAGAGGTGTAAAGAACGCCCTATACTAATACTTACAAAATATTCGTACAACATAGCTTATAAAAGAATACCGTCCATTACTAAAGTCTCAGGGGACTTATCTAAAATCATGCAAGTTGGCGCCATAAGTTTAAAATAAAACATAGGTTTTTATGCAAAGTTCAAGAAAACCAAATAATTTAAATAACAGAGTCCCACTGATAATTTTAGGAAAAAGTCTCTTAAAAACAAAACATAATAAAAATGGCGTTCTACGTTGATCGTTTTATCGTCCATAGGATTGCCCCACGCCATACACCCCATGATGAAGAACTCCCCAAGTCACCACGCGTGCCATAGAGAAAACCTATTTGCTACCTGGAAGGAAAGTAAGGGGGTGAGCTAAAAGCCCAGTAAGGAAGTACAAGCAAGTAAGCAAGTAAGAAAAACAACAAACAGCCAAACACTAACATTCATCTAAAACATCATGGTCTATCATAACATAATCGTAACATTTCATCTTATCATAACATAAATGTGACATATCAACATATCATAGCATAAATGTGACATATCAACATATCATAACATAAATGTGACATATCATCATATCATAACATAAGTATATCAGCATATCATAACATAAATGTGACATATCATCATATCACAACATACAGCATACATGATGAGCATGGAACGCTAGTTGCCCATGTCACCCTATGA
Organism: Humulus lupulus; assembly: GCF_963169125.1. Classification (NCBI taxonomy): domain Eukaryota; kingdom Viridiplantae; phylum Streptophyta; class Magnoliopsida; order Rosales; family Cannabaceae; genus Humulus; species Humulus lupulus. The sequence goes on along the minus strand of NC_084802.1, from coordinate 233,055,685 downwards.
GGTAAACAGGAGATCACTGGTCCTTGAATAACCTCGGCGCGTCCGCCCTAGGAGTCACGTCTCAATGTCCTTAGTAACTCGGTCGATGTATCTGACATCGAAATCTGTTTGATGTATCTAACATCGTATTCTGTTTGATGTATCTAACATCCATACACATTTCACATTCAATCATATCATCACATTAAGGCATTCATAATTGCATAACAGTTCATTCATATAACAGCCTTACCATTCATAGCATAGAAACATAAAATCTATCTAACTTCCTTACCTCAGGTCCAAGCTAAGAATTTCACAATCTTTCAACGAGCCTATATCATAATCAAAATAACGTTTCTTAGGTTCATAAAATTATTATTTTGCCCTTCCATACAACTCATGTGTGCATGGGCCATGCACTCATGAATACAGTTACACTAAAACATGCAATTATCGCCAAAAAGAATAATGCTCGTTCTACCCATTTTGCTAACATGATTGCTTTATAAAAATTACATATTTGAATCATAATCATGATTTTGGACGTAAAAGTTGATTTGCATGTAACATGCATACGTGGGAACGTTGCGTAATAAAGACGTTTTCAAAAACGATAACTCTACATTTCTTGCTTCTATTGTTTGAAAATCAATGGCCATATTACATGTTTTCTTTAAAATTTCTAAGTTGATTAAATTTCTCAAAACTTTATTTTATTTTAGCTCAAAATAAAATATGTGACATTTTCATTAAATAAATATTAATTTATCAAGAATTAACCAACAAGCTTGGGTTTAATTAAAATACCTATTTTAACATGTTTCTTTAGAAAAATATATTTTATTATTGTGTTACAAAAATGATGTGAAAAATATATTTTAAGTGTGGAAAAATTATATTTTGATTTAATTTATTTAAGACTTAGTTTTTAAGTGGTAAAAACCCATATGTGACAATTTAATAACAATTGTTAACTTTTTAAAACAAACTTTCAGCCACTATTTATTTTATTCAAAAATCACAAATAAATAGAGTCTAAATATTTTTCTCAATCAAAATAAAGAAAATCATTATTTATCAAAATATGCATTCATACCATTAAAATATCAATTTTCAATATTACCATAACTTAGGAAAAATAATTTATTCCAAAAATTAATCAAATCCATTTTTAGTGAAACTTTCTTCACATTTTATTACAAAATTCCAGCAACCATTTTTTTATCATTAAAATCACCATATTCAATTTTATAAACTCATTTTTTCTCAAAATTCAATAAAAATTCTGTAGGAAATTAATTGAGTAAAATATCATAATATGAGACTTAAAATCCTCTTTTAATTTCATAAAAAATTAACACATTCATCAAGAACATTATTTATGCATGCAACTCATATTTTTATCAACTTTTACCCAATTATCTTGAAAAAAAAAACAGCAAGCTTAATTCTTTGTAAAACTCAACTTTTGTCTCAAAAATTACATAAAATCATTCATGCCTATAATCTCATTATGCTCTTATAATATGCATGATTCCTCTTAACATAATCACATGAATCCTTTTAAAATCATTTGTTGCAATTCCATGAAAGCCAACAAAACCTTTTCAATAAAATAGCATATAGTAAATTTATACCATGTTCACATGTGCCTTATTTTAACCTAGCATATTTCTATCATTATTTTCATGCATCTCACAATTTAATCATTCAAAACAAAACATGCATCTAACAACATTTCATGATAAAAAAAATACCAAGATTACCACTTGTTCTCTTACCCATATATCAAAGGTCCTAAAACATGGATCAAATATTTTGAAATTCACACAACAAATCAAGAACACCCTTGGGTGTACCTAGGCCGAAATCACCTTACATGTGCTCATAGATTATTACAATTTTTCATGCATAGCAAAATCAACATCACAACCCTTAAACACAAATCATACTCTCACAAAATCCAAATCCTATACATCATTCCTACCCAAAAATCAACCATTAACACCATTAGCAAAACCTCAAATACAACCACCAAAAACAATATAAGGCTAAGGAAAAGACCATTACCTCTCTTGATTGTAGAATCAAGAACACAAAAGATCAATACCACAAACTCCACACCCTTGTTCAAGCCTAGGGTTTTATGGGAAAGCCACCATGAGGAGAAAGAAGAATCCAAACACACACAAAACATAACACAAATCAACATCATATTATCAAATAAAGAGATTAAACAAAGAGAAAATAAGAAGACATACTCTAGGGGGTTCCTCTTCACTTTCTTCTTCCTTCTTCCTTTCTTTCTTTCTTCCTCTCTCTCTCTCTCTACACGCCTCTCTCTCTCTCTCTCTCTCTCTAGGTCACGGCAGCCACACACACACACAAGAGCAATGGCTCTTCTCTCCTTTCTTAGTCCCTTTATGACAAATCCTCTCATAAAGTCTCCCAAACAAATTAAGGTAAGTTTCCATTTCTCTTTTATTTTCCTTGATTTTTCTTTATTTCAAAAAGATACAAGGAATAAAACATGATCAAGCCTATCCCCAAATGATTATAGTCTTCAATTTTTGATCCTTTTTACCATTTTAATGATATATTGCATTCCCACTAGGTCACACGCCCACTCCTCCTTTCCCTTTTCTTTTATTCTTTTTTTTTTAAATAAATAACTCCATTAAATCAAAAATAAGGAAACCTAAAATGTGTAGAAAAATCTACACATGTGCACCATGCTACCATGCACTAGCACACACTAAATTACTAGGGTGCATTACTATCTATCATGCACCTTAGTGCATTCCACCATTGTAACGCCCTACTTCCTTAGAGCCGTTACTAAGTGAGTTTTTAAGACAAAATAGTGTGCAATGGACTCGCTAACCGAGGTTTTGAAACAAAAGTGTGACTAATTAAAAGTTAAGGCTGTAATCTTTGAAAATGCGTCATTTCATTAAAACTTCTATTATGAAACATTTGGGATCCCAAAATAAGGTTTGAAAACTAATTACATCTTGAAATAAGGTTACAGTTGAGAAATCATAAAATCATAGATTATTACAGCCATTTTCGAATAAACCCCCAACCAAAGCAGTCGGGCAGACCAAACATGTACACGTCGCTTCACGCTCTCCGTACTCATGGTTGGTTGACTCAGTCATTGCCCTTACCTGCAACACAGAGCACCCGTGAGCCGAAGCCCAGCAAGAAAACTCATGCAGAACATAACATATGCAATGTATACAGTTTTATCATAACAGATAATCCACAAATAAATAAGTCAACCATTTAGACTAAGCAAACACATGTATCCACCGGGCCCCGCCCTGATTATAGCATAACACATGAATCCACCGGGCCCCGCCCTGATTATAGCATCCCATGTGCTAGGTGTTACTTTCGGCCCACGGCCGCCCCGGCTTACGCCGTACTCGGCCCACGGCCGCCCCGGCTTACGCCGTACTCGGCCCACGGCCGCCCCGGCTTACGCCGTACTCGGCCCTTGCCGCTCATTTCATCATAATCACACATATAGTACATTCGAAATAATCATTCACACACATCATGATTCATTTAAGGTTTAAACATTTGCACATAATACAATCTGGGGCCATGCCCTAACCTCGGGTGTTATAGTTTTCTTACCTTTCCAATCAATAGCTTAGATCACCTGACTCCTTGAGCACGATCCCAACCGAGCCTTAGCGCACACCTAGGCACAAACATAGGTCAAAGTCAACACCGAACCCCAAGTCTGAATACCTAGCCTCGGGACCAATCCCAAGCCCCCAGGAAGTCCCAAATCCCCAAAACAAAGTGGCGGAAACAAGCCCCGAACCCTAGGTCAAAATCCATCATCAAAACTCAAAAATTCCCCTCTGTGAACAGTGCAGCGCTACAGCGCTCTAAAGAGGGCGCTGTAGCGCTACAAGCAGAACACCCCTCCAGAAACAGGGGCTAGCGCTACAGCGCCCACTGACTAGCGCTGTAGCGCTAGTTGCAGCCCAGAAATCCCAATATCGCATTTCTGCGATTTCTTTCACCCAATCTCAAACCAAACTTCCCCAAATCTTTACCAAACTCAAAATCAAGCTTATGAACACTCTCCATTCATCCCAAGCATCCCAAATCCTCAAATCCCAAGATTATTTATCCCAAATCTCAAAATCTACCATGAACAACCCTAAACCAGAAATTCAAGCAAACCACAAAGTTAAAGTCTTAGAAATCATACCATTGCTGCAATTTTCGACCTTGATTCAACCCTAGGCCTCCTTAGCTTGCTCTCCCTCAAAGCTTGCCCAGAAATCCCCTGAGATTCCCATCAATCCAGCTCAAAACACAGCTCAAACCATCAAAACCCTTAAAACCGAAAATCTCTAAAACTTACCTCAAACATTGATGTGTTCTTGCCAAATCTTCAAGTCTAACCCAAGATCCTTGATGCTCAGCCTACCCTTACTCTCCACCGAGCTTTTCCCCAAGAAAAACGGAGAGGAACGGTGCAAGAACGCACAAACCGTTCCTTGAGAAAACCCACCTGTTTTTCCCTCTTTTCTTTCTTTCCTTCTTCTTTCTTTTCTTTTTCTTTCAGCATTCCCTCTCTCTATAAAGCCTTATAAAAACCTATCTACAAAAGCCAAATGACCAAAACGCCCTCCCTATAAATTCTAAATCCTTTTGTTCAAGTAGGGCCATTTTAGTCATTCACCCAATTCCCGCTAATCCTCAAGTGTCTCTAATATTTTCCCGTTGCTTCCCAATACCTGATAAATCACCAAATAATTATCCCCCATCATCAAAATAAATCTCAATCCATTTCTCTGAATTCCTGCTTATACCCCCAGGCTCGCCCCGAGCTGGGTATAAATTCCTGTCAACACTTTCCGCTAGCCTGCTCATTGGGATCGCCTCGAGTCACAAAGCACAGATACATCCACATACCACTGTGGCCTCAACAATCAACACATATCAATACAGTTACGCCCAATCCTGGCCAAAATTACAATTATGCCCTTCTAACACGATCCGGGCCTACATGCACACTAACTTACATAGTAATGCATCTCAGATAAACAAATAGTCATATAACATGCTTTAAATCATAACCATGCATTTAAATAATTAAAATCACACATCAATCCCATCATGCCCTCCTGGCACGCTAATCAAGGCCCTTAAGCCTTATTACCGAATTTGGGTCGTTACAACTATCCCCTTCTTATAAAAATTTCGTCCTCGAAATTTACCCAAACACATCAGTCGGCAACCCGCATCCTGACCATAATCTCCAAGGTCCATCGCCTTACTTTAGTTCCTACCAATGCTCTTTCAGGAGAACAATCTTGCCCCGCAAGGTCTCGTCTAATAGCCATGTCTTGATAGCTCCTTGTTAACCCTGCAACCCTGCCGAAGCCCAGGGTCTGCCTAGATTACAATGACCCATTCATTGTCTTATTCCTGATTCCATAGATACTCAAACGTCGTCACCTCTACTAGGTGGGATCAGCTTGTAGGCCCCGCTGGCCTAACACTTAGTACAACTTCGAAATTTTATGTTGAATCAAGAGTCCGAACTCTCCCTCCTTTCTCTGAACACCTTACAGATCCTCGTCTGTTATTACGCAGAGATGCAACTCTTTCCTTCCCGGAACTTTATTTCCTCATAACTTAGCACTTTACCAGCTCTTTATTCTTTCAAATAGGCAAACACTCCTGCCTTAAGAAGTTTCAACGACCTTCTTGGCTTCCCCTCTGAACTAAAGCCAAACTGTAGTATTCATTATCTTTCACCTCTACCATGTCCTATGTCGCGTTTCTTTAACCAGACACCAGCAACTGCTACCACGACTAACTCATCAGGGATTACGCTTCCCTTAATACCTCAAGTATTCGTCTACTCAGCGTTCAATCCCTTAAGATATCTGATAAACTTTCAGACTGGCATTTCACTTGCACTCAATTGATAATTCCAGGTTCCCACTCTGTTCCTTTCGTTCTCTAAATCCATTCCAAAATTTAAAACACTATAGGGTCTCAATTCTGTATCACCAACGTTTTACCCTGCTACTAGTTCACCTGAACCAACTACATTAACTCAAACCACCGAATTAAAACTTTTCATGTCCCAACACCTTACTTAAGGTCTATAGTGGTCTATTCCTATGATACAATACCACATTACTTAACCCCTCAGGGTCCAAAGGAAAACACTAGATTCTGTCACCCGCTCGACCCTCCTGGTACGACGTACCCAAGGAGGTGGAATGATGTCCATTCAGAACCCTCATTCAAAACCAAATCCTAACTGGATCCCTCACTCGATCCTGGTATCCTACTTGTACCACCATGACAGGGTCCTTCCCTGTTTCAACTCAAGCCAACACCTTGAATTCCATAGCTCAGTGACACCCACCAGCTAACCATTACCTACTAACATCATGCCGATCTCAGTCGTTGCCTTGTCCACTCCATTACACCCTATAACGTTATTCCTTGACTGATACATGCCTCCCAGCTAGGAGTTCCACCTCCAATTATATCTCCCTTCTTTCAATCAAGGATTCAAACACTGATCATCTGTCTGTTACTTTTCACCTCACTGGGTCTCAACGATAACCTTTCTTACTAATACCCAAGACTTAAGTGCCTTATGCCATACACCACAGTCGACTTAACGTTCTAAGAGTATCAACCATGATCCATTCAGTCGCCTCCCGCAAGGTTCAATCCAACCTCGCGCCAGATGCACCTGGGCGTGCATAATCCGTAATGCATCCCCACAAATCCATGTCCTCAACATAGATCAGGTCCTTTGTGCCATCCCTCTTTACTTAATCAAACACACGCAAATCCCATCATCGTCCGTAACCAATCAAACCTTACCTTGCCTTATGAATTTCTTTCCGATTTGACACCACTCAGTCTGTCAAACTTCGAGTTTTACTGTTCTCCTCGTCTCTGATGTAGTTGTCCCTGGAGATGCTTGTGCACTAGATGACGCGCTTACCAGTCTTGTTATGCCTTCAGTTCTTCAGATACTCAATAGCTTCTTTGCGGCTTCAGATCAATTCTTCTCTTACCTGTCCTTTCACTTCGTAGCTCTAATCTGAGTATTCCTGACGACGCTCAAACTAACAATCCGTAGAACCTTACCTGAGACTCCGCCTTCTGGGTACAAACGTCTTTCGCATAGTCACTTGCTCACCATTTCTGTCTGGGAGTAATCCATATGTACTGCTCGTGAACTTGAAGGGAACTTGCCCACACCGTTCATGCATTCTCTGTCTAAAGAACTTACCTGTGCTGCTGCAGCTTGAACCGTTCCAGAATCCTTGTTACCAATTCCTCACACCCTGCCCGGTGCAACCTAATCAATTCACGAAAATTCTTTATCCTTGGTTTCCAACTGGTAATAACCAGGTCGTAGATCAACTCTTGGGGACATCGTCCCATCTTGTATCCATCATTGTACTTTTCGTCCTAACCCGACGATACTAGCAATCCTCGCAGTATAACACACTAGCTACACCAGGCTCAGATTCCTTCGATTGCTCCAATAGACTTTCTGTCGGCCAAAACCGTCTTCTACAACATCCCTTATACCAATCCTATCTGTAGTCTGACCTTGAAGTATTCCCTAAATCTTTCTTTGCATACCCACATAACTTTCCCACTGGTCAGCTCTGTCTCCTTTACGTACTCCAGATGATATCCTCAACAATCCATCCGCCAGAGTTTCTAATTCATTCTCAATAAGTATTACTGTCCTCGGCCTCTCAAATGGCACCTTTGAGGTAACCTTTCTATGTCCATCTCCCTCTCGGGACATTCTCAACACCGAGCCCTTCCAGTTCGTTACTTGCCCAAAGCATAAGCTCGTCAGTCAAATACTCCTCCTTGAGGACTCAGCCTCGAACTTTGAATGTAGCGATGCATTCCAGTTCTCTGTTTCCCTCACCATGGGAAATCCATTCTAACATCTCGAGTCATTCTATATAGAAGCCCTCACCTGACCTCCTCTCAGGTGGAATCCTCTCACTCATGTGCATACCAACTAATCTCCCTGGTTCCTGTCGCCAACTCGACAACCACCTTAGCAATCAAGCTTCTTTCAAATCTCAAATTAGGTGCCTAAGCACTGTCTGGGGTCCTTCGACCTCAACAATTGAGAGTCCAACCTTACTGCGTTCTATCAAATAAAAGTACCATCTTATCACTAAGACTTTTTCCTCCCAATCTCGGCAATTCCAGAAGCCACAACACTATCCGGGGCTCTTATAACTTGACTATCACGAATCTATCTTTACCATTTCCATCCAAGGAAGCACTGCCCTTGCGGCTCTAGCACTCGTGCTCTAAACATCAACCGTCAGTTCCTCGAACCACATGGCCCTCTCCGCCATCCACATGCGGACGATAATTCCTTATATCAGAGCAGCCCAAATGCCTTAGACTATTCCAGATCTCATATCCTTAAATGGGTCGCCATCAATTCCAGATACATCCGTCAGTATAACTTCCTGAAATGGATTACCCGCTTTACCAAACCCATTGATTTACACTGTTGTTACTCCCAACAGCCCAAACCAAACTTATAAGCCCACCAGTCTCCATGGTTCTAATCATGTCTTTAAATCTCTTCTAACCATTCATCATCTAGGTTCTTTCCAACTCATCAAGCCAGTACCTCAGCCCGAGTACCAAACCCGGGCATCTCTCTGCCTCAACATTTAACACAACCCTCAAATCAGGATCTCTCATCCTCTTAACCAAGGGTGGAATTAACTCTGCTCGTCTATTGATAAGTCCCTTGCCAACTCGAGCTTTCCTCAAAACCCGAGGATAACACCCCTTAAACCTCTCATATAATACCTTTATCTGTCCATACCTCACAGTAAACCAACACTGGTCACCTTACTGTTAAAACATCGAAATTATCTATTTCCCCAGAGAAATCTGCTGTTCTTCTATCCCATCTCAACTAACAAACTCCACAGCCTACTCACACACTAGTAACTCACTGCTGCTGCTTCCAGGGATAACTAGAGATCTCAACTCCCACTTATATCTAGGATCCCTCCTTTCAACACAATATCAGGTCCACAAATCCTTCTAGGAACCAACAACTCGAGTTCATCTGTCAAAACTGACCAACTCCTGAACTCTGAGGTTCATACCCTGAACCAACCCACAACTAGATCCAAATATCCACAGGTATAATGCACACACAAGCATATACTAGGTCAAATCCACAATGATATACATTTAGCTACCAGATTCAATCATCACTAAGTATATCCATACTCATCATGCTTCATACAATCCAATATACAGACATAACATATGAATTTAACTCATAAAATTAACCACATACGCTTAATATGTGAACCATTATGCCAATATTCATCCACATGCATAATAATGTTGTTCAACACGCATTAATCTCAACATGCAACAGTCAAGGGCCAGGCCCTATCAGTATCTCATGCATATGTCATCTCATCTATCATGCTCCATATAAGTAAACAGGCAAATAGGGCATTCAAACATGTGTTCAGCATATCAGTCAATCATACCAACCAACCCTGAGTCGAGCTTGTCACTGACAGCGAGCGTACATGTTCGGTCGATCTCCAGAACCAATAAACCTTGGCTCGCTCTGATACCAAGTTGTAACGCCCTACTTCCTTAGAGCCGTTACTAAGTGAGTTTTTAAGACAAAATAGTGTGCAATGGACTCGCTAACCGAGGTTTTGAAACAAAAGTGTGACTAATTAAAAGTTAAGGCTGTAATCTTTGAAAATGCGTCATTTCATTAAAACTTCTATTATTAAACATTTGGGATCCCAAAATAAGGTTTGAAAACTAATTACATCTTGAAATAAGGTTACAGTTGAGAAATCATAAAATCATAGATTATTACAGCCATTTTCGAATAAACCCCCAACCAAAGCAGTCGGGCAGACCAAACATGTACACGTCGCTTCACGCTCTCCGTACTCATGGTTGGTTGACTCAGTCATTGCCCTTACCTGCAACACAGAGCACCCGTGAGCCGAAGCCCAGCAAGAAAACTCATGCAGAACATAACATATGCAATGTATACAGTTTTATCATAACAGATAATCCACAAATAAATAAGTCAACCATTTAGACTAAGCAAACACATGTATCCACCGGGCCCCGCCCTGATTATAGCATCCCATGTGCTAGGTGTTACTTTCGGCCCACGGCCGCCCCGGCTTACGCCGTACTCGGCCCTTGCCGCTCATTTCATCATAATCACACATATAGTACATTCGAAATAATCATTCACACACATCATGATTCATTTAAGGTTTAAACATTTGCACATAATACAATCTGGGGCCATGCCCTAACCTCGGGTGTTATAGTTTTCTTACCTTTCCAATCAATAGCTTAGATCACCTGACTCCTTGAGCACGATCCCAACCGAGCCTTAGCGCACACCTAGGCACAAACATAGGTCAAAGTCAACACCGAACCCCAAGTCCGAATACCTAGCCTCGGGACCAATCCCAAGCCCCCAGGAAGTCCCAAATCCCCAAAACAAAGTGGCGGAAACAAGCCCCGAACCCTAGGTCAAAATCCATCATCAAAACTCAAAAATTCCCCTCTGTGAACAGTGCAGCGCTACAGCGCTCTAAAGAGGGCGCTGTAGCGCTACAAGCAGAACACCCCTCCAGAAACAGGGACTAGCGCTACAGCGCCCACTGACTAGCGCTGTAGCGCTAGTTGCAGCCCAGAAATCCCAATATCGCATTTATGCGATTTCTTTCACCCAATCTCAAACCAAACTTCCCCAAATCTTTACCAAACTCAAAATCAAGCTTATGAACACTCTCCATTCATCCCAAGCATCCCAAATCCTCAAATCCCAAGATTATTTATCCCAAATCTCAAAATCTACCATGAACAACCCTAAACCAGAAATTCAAGCAAACCACAAAGTTAAAGTCTTAGAAATCATACCATTGCTGCAATTTTCGACCTTGATTCAACCCTAGGCCTCCTTAGCTTGCTCTCCCTCAAAGCTTGCCCAGAAATCCCCTGAGATTCCCATCAATCCAGCTCAAAACACAGCTCAAACCATCAAAACCCTTAAAACCGAAAATCTCTAAAACTTACCTCAAACATTGATGTGTTCTTGCCAAATCTTCAAGTCTAACCCAAGATCCTTGATGCTCAGCCTACCCTTACTCTCCACCGAGCTTTTCCCCAAGAAAAACGGAGAGGAACGGTGCAAGAACGCACAAACCGTTCCTTGAGAAAACCCACCTGTTTTTCCCTCTTTTCTTTCTTTCCTTCTTCTTTCTTTTCTTTTTCTTTCAGCATTCCCTCTCTCTATAAAGCCTTATAAAAACCTATCTCCAAAAGCCAAATGACCAAAACGCCCTCCCTATAAATTCTAAATCCTTTTGTTCAAGTAGGGCCACTTTAGTCATTCACCCAATTCCCGCTAATCCTCAAGTGTCTCTAATATTTTCCCGTTGCTTCCCAATACCTGATAAATCACCAAATAATTATTCCCCATCATCAAAATAATTCTCAATCCATTTCTCTGAATTCCTGCTTATACCCCCAGGCTCGCCCCGAGCTGGGTATAAATTCCTGTCAACACTTTCCGCTAGCCTGCTCATTGGGATCGCCTCGAGTCACAAAGCACAGATACATCCACATACCACTGTGGCCTCAACAATCAACACATATCAATACAGTTACGCCCAATCCTGGCCAAAATTACAATTATGCCCTTCTAACACGATCCGGGCCTACATGCACACTAACTTACATAGTAATGCATCTCAGATAAACAAATAGTCATATAACATGCTTTAAATCATAACCATGCATTTAAATAATTAAAATCACACATCAATCCCATCATGCCCTCCTGGCACGCTAATCAAGGCCCTTAAGCCTTATTACCGAATTTGGGTCGTTACAACCATAGCTCACATAAATACCTCATTTTTCATACTTAAATAAAATGTAACACTAATAGTAAGATAACATGTTACACATTTAATCACTTATTAAATTAATTAACCAAAACATTTCTAACAATTAAATAAAATAACAAACCATCAAATAAATCAAATAAACAATTAAATATAATAACAACACTTAAATAAAATAATTCATCACACTTAACATTTAAATCAAATAAAGCACAAAATTTAAATAATCTAAAAAAAAATAAAAAATTTTGGTGCACTACAAGAGGAAAAATTTGGGGGTTCATCCTCCAAATTTTCCTATTTATGTTTGTAATTTTTAGTTTGTATTTGCTATTCTAGTTATGAGTTTCTAATCTTTTTAAGATTATTAAGGTGATGATGAAACAATTTGTAACTAGATAGTGTTTATTTTGTATGTTGATTTTCCATTTTGTGCAACAAAGTTTATGGAATTTTCTTCTTCAAATATCTTCTTTCATCTTAAATATCATGTATTTTGGATTGTTAGCGCATATTTACACTTTGTTCTTCATTAATGCAAAAACATAATATTCTTTGTGTAAGATGTGTCATTAAATTGCACACATCCATGCTTAGAACAAAAATATTATGTTTAGCCTTATAAATAATGTCCATTGATTTATTTGTTATTTGATTAGATTGATTTACACTAAATGCTTTGAAATTATACTTTTTGAAAAGTGAAGAAAAATCTTATCTTTTTAGAAGTAATTTGTGCTTAAAATTATAAATCTATTTGGAAAATTATAGTTTGATTTATTTTAACTATCACTAAAACTTAGGAATCAATATACTTATAAATATTATTGAACTTATATTTTGTGGGTTCTAATCCTTAATAATCTTATTTTACCATCTTGTTTACAATTATTAATTTAGTAATATATATTGTCTTTAATTTCTATATTATTGTCTTTTATTTTATTTTCATTATTCAAAATTCTCATCAATCTTTGGAGCTAGGTTAGAATTTATTAATTTTGGTTTAAAATAGTTTTCTTTTCGATTTTAGACAACTCTTTTGGGTTCGATCTCGTGCTTACACGAACACTATGTTCCATATATGATTCGTGCGCTTGCGAGTATAAATTTTTAAAACATACCCGTTTTGGGTCTATCAAGTTTTTGGCGCCGTTGCCGGGGAGCTGCAAGAAAAAAAATGAAAATTATCTCAAGGTTAGTAAATTCTTCTACTAGTTATTTTAATTTTTGCACTTAAAAAAAACTAAAAATATATATATATATATATTTATATAAAAAAAAAAGATAAAAAGAAAATTTGGGACGGTTCTACCACCCATAAAAAAAACTTACTTATATATATATTTATATTTATTGTTTTTTTTAGTTGACAGCACTTGTGCCTCCTAATTTTGTTATAATTTTGTTGTAATTTATCATGTTGGTATTTTTATTTTTATTTATTTTTTATTTTTGCAAGTTACTAGTTGATGGAAATTTTGCCTCCTAGTCTTTTATTTTGTGTTTTAGTTAATGGCACTTGTGCCTCCTAATTTTTACCTTAATTTTGTTATGGTTGATGGCATGCTATGCCTCCCTACTCTTGCCTAAATTTGGATAGTTTTATTTAATTTTGTCTTATTTCTCTTTATCCTTTATCATATTATTGTGAAAAAAAAACTTGAAAAAAATATACTTGAAAAGAAAAAAAAGAAAAAAAATTAAATCTTGTCCTAGCTCTTGTTTTAATTTCTTAAACATTGTTTTTATTCTCTTAATTTTAGTTTCTTGTTGTTTTTTCATTAATTGTCATCTTAAAAAAAAATAGTTTGTCATCTAGTTTTTTCCATATGAATCATTTTAATTATAGTTGGAATTCTGAGTGCAACTATTATGAGCACTCAAATTTAAATTATGGAGAAACTAATGATATGCATGATTATGGTAAATCCTTTGATATCCCATTTGCCCCCACCTATAATCCAAAATGTTCATAGAGTCATATCCAGTCTCCAATAGGGCATGAATTCAACATGCATAATCAAAGTCATGCCCAATCCGACCTATCATATCCCATTGAACAAGAAACGGGCCCATCTTTAGAGGATACCCTACAACAGTTCATGCAATCAACCTACCAAATCTTACTAGCCCAGTCTCAGTCAATCTCAAAAATTGAAACAATAGTAGGACAACTTGCAACTATTATAGAGTCGGAAAAACAAGTTTATCCCAACCAACTCATTCTCAATCCAAATAGTCAAATTCAAAGTGAAAAAGAGAATGAAGTAGTTGAAGAACTTGTAATATGCATCCAACCCCCTAATGAAACAAAAGAGTTGGATGAAATAATTTTCAAGGCTCATAAGGAAAATGAAAATGATATAATTATACTTCAAGAGCCCATAATTGAAAAAATTTGTATATTTACTCAAAATGAAAAGGAGCCTAATATAGATATGCAATTTTCGTATTTTATTGATATTCCATTAAAATTGCATATTTCTAACTTTCTTGTAGGTGTGATGTTATCAATTATTATTTATGGCATTTGCATCAAAGTCATAACTCACCCTACTAATGAAATTCTACACCATCGATTGGGTGTAGGTTAAAAAAAAATTATTATAGTCGAGCTAAAGACTATAAACTAAAGCGTTTTGTGGGAGGCAACCCATACTTTAATGTTTCATTTTATATTTCACTTGTTGTTGTGTGTTTTTTGTTTCATGTTTTTCAAATTCCAAAAAGCTTGAAGGAAACTTCTTGCCCAAAAAGAAAAGAAGAGAAGAAAACAAAAAGCCAAATCAAGGAAGCATTCATCAAATGGAGTAGTTCTTAATTTTTTCCATTTTATTAAACATTTAGGACAATGTTTCATTTAAGTTTGGGGGTAATGTGTATGTATTTTTCTTTGTATTTGTGTGTTTTTATTTGTGTTTATGCATGTTTTTCATTTGTTGTAAAATTAAAAAAAAAATGATTTGTTTTTCTTTTTGTTTTTATGTGATTTTCATTTGTTATATATATATATATATATATTTTTTTTCTTGTTTTGTTTGAAAAAAATATATTGGTGATTTTCATTTTCTAATGATAAGAATTATGATTGAAATTGTTCTTAGTTCTTAGAAAAATATATTATTAAGCTTTACTTTTAATTTTTAAAGTTAGTTTTGTTTAAATATATATTTTTCATAATTTGTCACTTTTCTATTATATTCGAATTTGTGATATTTAGATATAGTTTATTTAAACATTAAATTATTTAAATCTCTAAAAAAAAAAATTTGAAAAATCCTAGAATTTGCTTGATTATCTCTTGAGATTTAATTTATTTTTGTTTGCATAAGCTTGTCTAATTATTCACATGATAATTTGATGTTTCTATGTTATATATCTATTTTGAAAACAGTTTTAACTTTTTAATTATTTATATAAGCTTTACTTTTATTTGTGATTTTCTTTGAACTATTTGCATTATTTAATTTTTGAATTAAACATTTGACATCACCAATTTAAAAAAAATGTGTGTTTTTAATTTTCCTTTTGCTCGAGGACTAGCAAAATATTAAGTTTGGGGGTGTGATAACTCTACAAAATAGAGTTATTTTACCACTTTTTATGTGCTAATTGTTGCTTAATTCTTGAGTTTTTAATTGATTTATTAAGTTTTTAAGTAATTTTAAATTTATTAGTCTTATTTTGATTTTATATAATTTTGTGTGTTTTTATAGTTATTTTGTTGTAGTTTAATTATTTAAATTATTGTGTTTAGTTAAAAGTAAAAAAATGAGTGTGTTTTATTGAAACTAAATGTTAAATTGAATTAAGTTTTAAGTAATATTTTCAAAGAATTAATATGATTTATTTTATAATTGAAAATATTTGATTGAGATTTAATTTATTTTTATTTTAGGGAATATGTTGTCTTTTCTTTTGAGTTGAAAAGCAAGGAAAGGAAAAGAAGTAGAGTTGGAAAAGAAAGGAGAAGAAATGGTAAATTTGAAAAGTTGAGACCCAACTGCCCAGCCCACAAAGCCCACGCCTCCAGCACTTCCTCGGCCCGTGCCAGGCCCGTTTCCTTCACCTGCCATGCAGCCCATGCAGATGTCCCAGCCAGCAGCTTCCATTCAGCCACGCTCAGCCACGCCTGGCTTCCCTTGCATCAACCGAACCCCCATCCAACTTTTTCCCAGCATCTCCACACGCTTGGCACCTGAAGCAAGCTGCCCCAGCCCATTTCCCCAGGCCCGAATTCCTCCTTAGCCCCAGCTACTTAATTTTCCTTGAGCCCATAAATTACACATTGTCTCTCTTGTCCCCTATGTTCAAAAATGCCACATTTTACCCCACTTTCTACACATTTTACCAAAAAACATCATTATTACACCCTATATTTTACCCCTATTTGCCATATTATAATTAATTAAATTAATTTAATCAATTAATTAATTTAAATTGATTATTTTAATACCTCATTTTGGCTATAAATATGGAGTTTTGAAGACCATTTACGGTGTCAAATTTAGAGGGAGGTTACCATACCACAAATTCTACACATTTCAAAACCTCTCTATTCTTTTAATCTTCTTCTTCTTCTTGGTTATTTTTCCTATGTATTTTTAGAGGAAAAATTTGGGGGTTCATCCTCCAAATTTTCCTATTTATGTTTGTAATTTTTAGTTTGTATTTGCTAATCTAGTTATGAGTTTCTAATCTTTTTAAGATTATTAAGGTGATGATGAAACAATTTGTAACTAGATAGTGTTTATTTTGTATGTTGATTTCCCATTTTGTGCAACAAAGTTTATGGAATTTTCTTCTTCAAATATCTTCTTTCATCTTAAATATCATGTATTTTGGATTGTTAGCACATATTTACACTTTGTTCTTCATTAGTGCAAAAACATAATATTATTTGTGTAAGATGTGTCATTAAATTGTACACATCCATGCTTAGAACAAAAATATTATGTTTAGCCTTATAAATAATGTTCATTGATTTATTTGTTATTTGATTAGATTGATCTAAATGCTTTGAAATTATACTTTTTGAAAAGTGAAGAAAAATCTTATCTTTTTAGAAGTAATTTGTGCTTAAAATTATAAATCTATTTGGAAAATTATAGTTTGATTTATTTTAACTATCACTAAAACTTGGGAATCAATGTACTTATAAATATTATTGAACTTATATTTTGTGGTTTATAATCCTTAATAATCTTATTTTACCATCTTGTTTACAATTATTAATTTAGTAATATATATTGTCTTTAATTTCTATATTATTGTCTTTTATTTTATTTTCATTATTCAAAATTCTCATCAATCTTTGGAGCTAGGTTAGAATTTATTAATTTTGGTTTAAAATAGTTTTCTTTTCGATTTTAGACAACTCCTTTGGGTTCGATCTCGTGCTTACACGAACACTATATTCCATATACGATTCGTGCGCTTGCGAGTATAAATTTTTAAAACATACCCGTTTTGGGTCCATCACAGGTCTCTGCCTTGTTGAAGATTCGAAGGCTCACGACACCCTTATGTGTCTTGCTCCCCTGGACCTTGCGAGGCCCTCGCCTCGCGCCCATGTGTCAAGTGCTCATGTGCCTCGCAAGATTCCTGGTTGGAGACTCGAGTGCCAAGTTCTTAGGAGTCATGCTCCAATGCGACTCATGAGGCCTCCGCCTCGCTGAAGACCAAGTCACCTTGTGTTGAGGTGCCACGCCCCCTTGTGCCTCGCTGAAGACTAGAACCCCTCGTGCCCAAATGCCATGCACCTGGGCCTCACAAAGCCACCACCTTGCATTCAACCGAGGTGCCTCGCGTTCAGCGTCTCGGCCAAGAGGGCCTCCCATGTGGTTCACGAGGCCTCCGCCTTGCTGAAGACCAAGTCGCCTTGCCCCCAGGTGCCATGCCCCCTTGCACCTCGCGGAAGACTAGAACCCCTCACGCCCAAACGCCACTCACTTGGGCCTCACGGAGCCACCGCCTCGCATTTAGCCTAGGTGCCTCGCACCTAGCATCTCGGCCAGGAGGGCCTCGTGCCTGGCGTCTCGACCAGGAGGACCTCACACCTGGCGTCTCGGCCAGGAGGACCTCGCGTCTGGAATCTCGACCAGGAGGGCCTCGCACCTACCATCTCGACCAGGAGGGCCTCGTGCCTACCATCTCGACCAGGAGGTCCTCGTACTTACCATCTCGGCCATGAGGGCCTCATTCATGAAGACCGCACGGTAATGGTCCTGCAAAGAGAGACCCTCATCTCACATGTGGGAACCATGTCTCACAGCATACGCAGCAGGACTCACTGAAGAGGCCTTATCTCTCTCCTTGAGATAAGTGCCACCAATGAGGCACCTCTTTCACTGTGGGTCTCATGAGATGTAGAGTCAAGGGCCTCTTGAACATGCGTTCGAGGAAGGTCAGAGAAGGCCTCACAACAACTCGATATAAAGTCTGAATAGATACGAAATGCACCTGCAAACCAAGAGGAGCTGGAGTATGGACACGATGTACACGCTAGACAAGTAGTGGTCGTACGAGTAAGGTACCAGATGTGGTCCTCATCAGCCAATTTTTGACACTCATACTAAAAAAAGTGGTGGACGTACATCCAAGTACTAAAGTTGAGGTGCTCCAAAAAAACCCTCGGCATGTACTAAAACCGACCACCATGCTCTTGGCCCCACTACCTCCTGTAAACTGCATATGCAGGGTCGTGTCCCCAAGGACCATAGTGTACTAAGAGTCATTAATACTCTACTATAAATATGACCTCCCTTCATCTGAGAAATGGGGGAATTGAGGGATAGAATTTTGTAACCACTCATTGTTAATGGAAATAGACACTCTACATTCTCTCTATTTTTCATTCTAAAATTTTAGCATTTACATTTTGTGTTCTTGAAATCTTAAGAAAGTTTGCTTGAAGTTCATTTGATTTGAATCTACTTCTTTTATAACTCATGAATTTCTTGATATAACTTAGTTGACGAGTTCTTACCGTCAACAATAGCCAAGGGTAAAATCGATTTTAAAGGGGCTTGATTTATCGATAGAAGGTTAAGACTCGACCTATCAGTCGAAGGGTAAGACTTGACTTATCAATCGAAGGCTGACACTCGACTTATCAGTCGAATATCTAGACTCGACTTATCAATTGAAGGGTAAGACTCAACTTATAAGTCGACGGTTAAAGGAACGACTTATCAGTCGGAGATTGAAAGACTCAACTTATTAGTTAAATGTTAAAGGACTCAACTTATGAGTTGAGAGTTTAAAGGCTCGGCT
Source organism: Humulus lupulus (assembly GCF_963169125.1). Lineage (NCBI taxonomy): Eukaryota > Viridiplantae > Streptophyta > Magnoliopsida > Rosales > Cannabaceae > Humulus > Humulus lupulus. The sequence goes on along the minus strand of NC_084802.1, from coordinate 233,036,441 downwards.
TCGAAGTCGAGGGCAGTAATAGCATGATGAACGCTGACCGATAGGGTTATGCCGACCCGGAAGCAAGATACACGCTTGAGTGCTCCTTGGGATGAATAGAATGTGAAGTATCATACCTGCTTTGCCAACCCGAAGGCTGGTTATGTGAGAGAGGGGCACTAAAGCCCTAGTGTGACTCTATGGTCACTTATATGAATTGATTGCATGCATGTGTACGGTTATTACTGCTGATATGCTAGTTATGATTCTATGATCTGATAATGTACCGCTTATAAGCGTGTTTATGTTTTCTTGCTGAGCCTTGGCTCACGGGTGCTATATGGTGCAACTAAAGGAAAGGAAAAGTTGGACCAACCATGAGTTGGAGAGCTTCAAGGGCATAGTGTACATATGTTGCCTGCCCATCCGCCACGACCGAGGTTATCAGTTGGAACTAGGGTTGGACCTTGATTTTGCCGCCTATTTTGGTGGTTTTGTAACTGTATTTAACTATAATGGGATCCCATGTATGGAAGTTAAACGCTTTTAAATAAAATGGTTGACTTTTGACCAAAATTTTTAGTACCCAACTATGTGATTAGTTTTAATTACATGATTTAAACTCAAATGACTCGCTTAGCGAGTTAAGCACTATTTATACTACAAAGTGTAACAATCGTTGATTAGGACGTTACAACTTGGTATCTGACCGATTTAGGTTTATGTGTTC